>NC_132878.1:55110631-56310631 GCF_030463535.1 Salminus brasiliensis | reverse complement strand
TATGTCTACAGTTTTTACTCATGTCTGTGGTGCATATAACAGTTAATTCTTAAATCTGAAGGCAGTAAGATGCCAGCATTTTGGCAAGCAACTGCTGATTACTGAGTGTAGATTGACTGGAATTCTTGCTACTGATAGATCACTGACTTCTTTGATGTGGGTCAGATAGAATTATAAAGTTCTATAAGTGTAGTCTTCCCAGCGTTTGTTAATCTGACAGCAGTGTTGATGAAGTGTCTGATGCTGGTTTGTGCTGAGAAATTGAGGGCAGTTGTCTCAATAAAAATGGTCAATAATTTACAAATGACATCATTTACAATTTTGCACCAAAGCTCCATATGGACCCATGTATTCTGGACTCGATCGGGAGCGCCCTCTAGCTTTCCGAACAAATCAGAAACAAATCCAGCCTGAAAAACAGTAAAAAACTGCCACATTGGAACACGCCAGTAACGACAAGACAAAGCCCTGTTTGGGTTACCTGCTGATCAAAACAAATGTCTGTTCCACCTTAAATGTAGGTGCCAGAATCTAACTACACTTTTTAACCCATTAACACAGATGTGCTAAGGTGTGTTACTCAGTAACTACAGGGACTTCTGTACAAACTGGTGGGGCTATTCTCTAGTAATAGACATTTGTAATAATACTTTCGTCCCACACGTGTTAAAAGGGTGGACAAAAAAATTGAGTAAGAAGCTAGCAAATAAGAAGCAAGCTTTACTAACATTTATTTTAGTAAAGTATTTTCCACACTTTAAGTCTATTTACACTTATTTTAGCCAATTATTGATCACAAAAGCAAGCAGGATGCTGTCTTGTTTTGCATCAGTGAGGAAAGATGTAGGTGACAGATGTAGAAAAGCTTCTTCATGTGTGAATACTCTATGGCTGGTAGCTGGTAAGCTTTATAAAACACTGAAAAAACTGTGGAGTTTGCAGGTAGTTTTTGAGCAACAGAGCCAGGAGAGCATGCATATAGCCTTAGCTAGCACTGCACTGTTAATGGGTTTAATATTTTCATTAGATCAGTTTGATTTTTATTTCACAAAGATTGTGTAAATAGTATAAGACCGTGATAGTGATCCTTACAGTACTGATTTGAAATTGCACTTGCGATTTACAGTGAGAGAAGATGAAAGAAGAAACTGTAGATTTCAGGAGTGAGTGAATAAAGCAGCTGGTCTGAGAGGGAACTGGAGCTGCAAGACCCAGTACAGTAGAGCTGAGAGTGCTGGGTCAGTACAGTACAGCTGGGGAAGCTGCGGGAGGTCAACACTAAAAGAGACATAGTACGCTATGGAAGTAGAAAAAAGTTGAAATACTGTACTCTTGTGAAGAAAGTTTGTATTTGCTATTTATAATAATGTAATTTATTCATGCATACATCTGATATATACCATAAATAATGAATACAATAATAAACCTTGTATCTGTTTTCCACTTTTTGACTTAATGGAATTCTGGCAGCTGTTTATTATATTGTGTACAAATTCCATGATGAAGATATAAATGACCTGGAATCTTTTTACACTAACCTTAGAAAAGTTAGAAAGAGCTTTTCCTTAATATGTTGGAGATACAAGGCAGTGACAGTGAGTTGGCTGGCCAATCAAGCACAGTAATATCATGGTCACTGCTACCATTTGGTAGTAGTTTTGGCACTGTGGGCAGCTGCTGCATCCTGCTGGAAATCTGTGTCTCCATGAAGCTTCTCAGCAGATGAAAGCATGAAGAGCTCTAAAATCTCCTGTCAGATGCTGGTAGACTTTGGACTTGATAAAACACAGTGGACCAACACCAGCAGATGACATGGCACCCCAAACCATCACAGACTGAAAAGAGGGCTTTGGAGCACTGAGAAACAGTTCTTTTTCTCCTTAGCCCAGGTTAGACGATTCTGACGTTGTCAGTGGTTCAGGAGTGGCTTGATATAGTGAAAGCCCCCCCCCCAACACACTTTTTGAGAGACATGTACAGCCATGAACTTAAAAGAACAGTCAAACGCTTAAAGGAATAGATAAAAAGTGGGGTCCAAAAACTAGTGAGAATGCTTCTGTTTGACATTAATTTATAATTCAGCACAAATCCTTCATTCCAAATGTTATCAACGTTTCAGTTTGAGTGAAAAGCAGAATCTTTGACTTGATTTCAGCAGAAATTTCAGTATTATTTAGATCAGCCAGATGGTTATTTGAGTTGTTGTGGTTCTACATAGAACAATTAAGTAAATGTAGGGTGAATTGACCTAATGTGGGACATCTCTGTTCAGTGTAAGCCTCCCTCAAATAAATAGTCAATAACACCCAAGAAAACTGTGTTACCACAAGCTGTGAAGGCCTGTAGACTAATCCACTCTACAATTTCACCAATCCCTTTCCCTAAATAGGTTTTTAACTGGTGAATTAACAATCCAGTGTGGTCCAAATTCTACTCAACCCTATTAGTTTGTTTCCTCATTGCTTCTTTCTTTTTAGATGTGCCCGCCAATACCACAGCAGATTAGCTGTAAATTGCCACCATAAGTTTATTCCCAATGAAGTTCACCTAACTGCCGCTTTCCCTGTTGTGACTGGTTTGATGTGGTAGTGTAAATACCTAATTAGTATTTATAGCAATATGTGGGAGTTATTTGAGGAGCTGTTTGCTTTATAGGGAGTTAAACTCAGAGAGAAGTTAATTATGTGCTGCCTTTTATTGCCCTTAAAAAGGCTCCATTACATAAACTGCTTTTTAGTGGTGTAACTTCAGCTACTCAAATTAGGTCTGTAAACAAATGTGCACTCCTCAGAATGATTTAATAGTGAATTCTAGGCCATTCACACGCGTCCCAATTTCATAGAGTTCTCAGTTATTGAATCTGTTAAGTGCTTATTTGTTTGCCTATTGATCTTAGCTTCATCGCACCATGCTGTCCTCACCTCAGAGCTGCACGGATTGCATATTTCCTCTTGTTCGGTTGGAAATCCTGCAGCGCTGCGTTTGCCAGCCTGGTGTAGGTGTTATTAAAGCTTTGTTTGCAAGCCCCCTCATTTAGCCTTTTCTGGGAGCAGACCTCCATTATTTCTTTGTGTAGGCCGCAGAGGTGCGCGCGTGTTTTGCCCGTTCTTGGAAAAAAAGGGGTACACAGCTGTAAGGAAACAAAAGTCAACTTGATGAGGCCCTTTTTTTTACCTTTACATCACTTCTTAGCATGGCGAGAGGGCTCATTTCGAAGCCCATTTGCTTATATAAGGAGAGTAATGACGGTGGCAGCTGTTGCACAGAGAAGCTGGCAGGAAAGTGCAAGTTGAGTTTTGACTGATGGGAGACACCAGGGGGTTCTCGTTTTCCGGAAAAATTGAAATAACCCCCAAGATGGAATAATGAGTGCTTTAGGGCTTCAGTTTTTTGATGTCGGAACAGCTGTCCGACCGCGACGCAGAGATTACAACACCCAGAGTGCTGTGCAGGAAACGTATTGTATGTGAGAAACCACAGAGAGACAATTGAATTAAGAACCGGTGCTTTTCAAACTTCTGACTTTTTAAATTTTTTAATTTTCACTTATCTTTTAACTCTACCTTGCTTTGTCCCTTTCCTTGTCTTGTTGTTTCTCTGTCCTTCTCTGGTTTTCCTTCCTCTCATTGTCTTTTGCTGTCCTCTGTCTCTCTGCCTAGACCTCTCATTTTACCTCTCTCTCTCTCGCTCTCTCTCTCTCTCTCTCTCTCTCTCTCTCTCTCTCTCTTTTCTGTTTTACTGTTTTTTTCTTTTTCTGTCTCTCTAGTTGTCTTTCTCATTCTCTCTTTCTCTCCTTTCTCTGTCTTCCTCTCTCTCTCTCTCTCTCTCTCTCTCCCTCTCCCTCTCTCTCTTTCTCTCTCTCTCCTTGCTCAGTTGTGTTGGGCTTATGCAATGTAACGCGCTGCGCTTTAGCATGGCTGCCCCTGGCCATCCTCAGCATGCTCTTTTGTAAGCCTCGTCGCAGCACACGGCACACAGGCAAACAGCCAGAGAGAGCAGGAAAAGACGGATGAAAGGAGATGGGTAGATACAGTCAGATGGATAAAAGGACAGAGAATGCAGACAGAGGATATAAGAGGAAAAACAAAAGAAGCCGCACGAGCGTTTGAGAAAGAGATTCATGCTGAGAAGATAATGCAGATAAGGAGAAAACACACAAAGCCAAAACCAGAGCAAATAAAGCTGTCCATCAGAAAGCGTAAAAGAGTCTAAGAATCACTGGGACAAATGACTGATTAAGATACAAAACAAAAAGCCAGTTACCAAAGGGAAAGAAAAAGAACAGAGGAAAGCAGAGGGTGAGTAGGGAAAGAAAGGATAATTAAACCCTATGCTCTGTGACTTTTATTACACCCAAGGATCGGTAACTGCATGCAAAGCAGTGCAAACTGGCTGAGGTGTTACTAGGTTTTACCAGTGTGGGAAACAAACACTGGTGGTTGTGACAAGTTTAAGAGGTTAACAAGTAGTTTTAGTTCTGGTTGTTTATGGAAGACAGCAGAAAGTTTGGTATACAAGCCATCTGCATCTCTATTATTGTTACCACGATTAACCAGCAGTTATTATTACCACTATTAACCATCAGTTATTATTACCCCCATTAACCATCATTACTTTCATTATTCACTGCCCACTACCTGGGGAGTAGAAGTCAAGTCAAGACAAGTGAAATTTATTTGTATATCGCTTTTTACAACTGTTGTTGTCACAAAGCATACATACATAATTAATAATTAGTAAAAGACAGAAAAAAGAAATAACGTAAGAAGACATGAAGGATCAAAGACCCCCAATGAGCAAGCCAATGGCGACAGTGGCAAGGAAAAACTCCCTCAGAGCTGGAGAAAGAAACCTTGGGAGGAACCAAGACTCACAAGGGGGACCCATCCTCTTCTGGTCAGGACTATTTATAAATTATTGATAAAAATGACCAAACCATCTATTTTGTTGAACTGCTCTGATCATAATCATAATATATTAATCATTGTGTAGGTAGTTAATAGTGGTGATATTAATAGTGGCAGATAGTTACGAGTCCATTTAGGTTTTAACATGGTCATTAAACAGGTAGCAGTGGTAGGAGGGTGTGCCGCTGGCCTGGTATGGGTGGTGGTGGGTCAGGGGAACAGTCTTGGTGGTTATCAATATTTTGTTAATAGTTCTGACCAGTCAGAGAATGAATGCCCCTTGGGAGTGTGTGATGGTCCTTCCAAATTTTCTTCCTCCAGCTCAAAGGGAGTCAACTTTCCTGTGCCTTTAGGAGCTAAGCCTGTTTGATATTCAATGGAAACGTGTTTTCAAACCATACAAAACTCCACACCAGTCCATATATTTAAACTATGTTAAAAAATGGTCCATTTCAAATGGGTCACGGTTGTCATATTTGCAGCTGAGCTCAGTGGACAAGATGTGAGGGCCAACGATTAAAGTTTGTGCTGTCTCTGCTGTCCTGAAGCAAATGCATCATTTTATCTTTTTAAAATATTCAGATATTTAAGTTTTGTCGGAATGTTTTCCCAGCATCCTCAAGGACTTTACTCAGAACATAACACTTTGTTCTGTACATTTCAGCCCTGACTGATGTTTGTGAAAGGAACAATGCCAGACCTTACTAAACAAATACAAAAACCTTGGAGACACACAAATCGTTCAGCTTAACAGGAGAAGGAAAAACCCTTTTTAACTTTCAGTGGATGTCAGTGTAAAAAGATTTTAGTCCAGGTCATTTTGGAGCATTTCTAATGGTCTATTCAGCATGAAATTGTGACTCAATGTAAAGAACAAAATGTAAAAAAGCGTCAAAAATGAAGCTACAACAGGACATATCTTATACATGACAGTCACAATATATCAAATAATTCTTTTTTGGTGCATAAAACTGAAGCAACATTGTAAGCAGACCTTTTCACTGGCGTCTGTCTCACCCCACTAGGCTCATATTGTCTGTACAGTTCTATAACCAACATTAGAAAGAAAAGAAAACAAAAACTTTTCACAAACAGAAAGTTGAAATGCAGTGTTTTCTCTAATTAAAGGTTTATTTTGTTTAATGGGGTCTGTTTTTCCCTCTGCTCCCCTGGCAGACGTCCTCTCCCACTGGGGAAAAGAGAGCGGCACTCTGGCTGGTTTGAGTCTGCTCTTTAACAGAACCGTCCGTGCGGTGTTATGTAATGACCAAGTCGCAGGAGAAGTGCTCTCTTACATCTTCAATCGTTTCTGTAAACCTCTTTTCTGTTTACCATGACTGTTGAATTAGGTGTGTCACAGTGCACTGCGCTGAAGGAGTTCCAGTTAGACGCAAGACTAAACATATAATGAAGCTTCTCTGGCTGCCTGTGCTGTCGAGAGTGCAAGCTAAATATCCTGCAAGCAAATGTTTGGCCAATGTTCCTCTGGCTTTTGTTCTAGGTTATTCCAGAAGAACACTAGAGGAGTTCAGAGCAGAACTTTTCAAAAGCCAGTTTAACAGCATTAATGGGGCACATGATGTTTACTTTACTGTCACAGTAAACATTTACTCCCTAAATGAAGCCCTTAAGGCTTATTATTATTCCATCATTATGATAATGAATCATAAAAAGGTATTCAGTATTTTTCAGTAAATTAATATGGAAGGAGTTCTGTTTATTTGTGGCAAGTATTGGTATACATCCTTAAAAAGGTGGGTTCTTTGAGGGTTTTTTTTATATTAACCACTTATGATCTGACTTATTACATGCATCTACATGCAAACTGGCTAAGCTGTTTTGAGATTTTAACAATGGGGGAAAAAGCCAGGAATAACTGGAAGTTTCAAGGAGTTTAAGAGGTTAAAAGCAATGGTTCTCTAGGGGACCATGACAAATCAAAGAACTCATGGCGAAAAGCTTCCCAGATCCAGGCATGAAGTCAGTTAGCTTGCCCACAGAGAGCGTAGAAAAGTCCCATTCTGCGTGAGAGACCTCTGAGCGGTAAGGTCCAGTCAATTCAGCGGTCAGCATGGGAGCATGGGGCTCCAAGCCGTGATATAGAGACATAACCAGCCCGGGATATGGCCCAGTCAATACAATGTTATGAGGATGCATGTGACTATCAGCAAGTCTCAGAAAGCAATTGCAAAGCAATGGAGGACCATGATTAACAGTGCCATCCCTCTGTCCGTACAGATCAAATGAACTAAGTAAATGAACTCCTCTAACAATAAATCAGTCATTTTGAATAAATATGCATGAAAGATTAACAGCCAGGTCCAGTGCATAGAATTTACACTGTAAGGGTAACTTGAACATGGAATACCCATAGTCCACCGCATCGTTTGATTTAAAGATTGCTGTGCAGCTTCTGTGAGGAAGACCAACGGTCAGACTGTATGTGAGACAAACTGCTGTCGCACAGCAGTGAGTTCACACACGTAGTGAGGTGTCTGAAATCATTCACTACCTTGTGGAATTCTGTTCCCTATGATAGAGCTAAAATACAGTGATCTGGATTTTCACATGAAGGGGATAGTGAACAGGGCACAGTTTCACACAGAGCTACTGTCTTAATTTTACAGTATTTAATCTTTTAGATTGATCATTCACAGTATCAAAATGTAATGCTATGCCTGTGACAGAAGTCTAGTATGTGCTGTAGTATAAAACACAGTATCATATTACTGTGATTTCACTGTAAGACCAATTATAATGCTTGCTTTTTGCTGTATTTTGCAGTATTTTATTGATGCTGTGATTAGATATACAGTAAACATACTGTGGAATGGACTACAGCAAACTGTTAACTAGCTAAATGTTTGCAGCCAGTTACTGTACATGTCAGAGTGTTCAACTTACAGTTTATCGATGAATGTGGGTATATTTTGCATGCAACAATTCACTGTTGCACATTTGTCTATGTTCTGTAACTGATTATTCAACTGTTTACTTTCTCCCCAATTTAGCTAAGCCAATTAACCCACCCACTCACTAGAATGTCCCCCATCACTTTCAATGCTCCCGACAATAGGAGAGTGAGGACTGTGCCTCCTCAAATACATGTGAAGTCACCCACCAAGGCAGCATCACTAGGCAGCCAATGCACTACCCCCCGGATACCTGAACAAACACAGGCCTGGCATCAGGCCACAGGCATCGTAATGGGAGTGATGAAGGGAGAGGGAGCATGGTCAATTGTGCTCTCTCTGGCTCTGGCTGCTGAAGGTGAAGCAGCATGACCTGGGATTCAATCTCTTCATCCTTTGGCCATGATGTTAGTGTCAGTCTGCTGAGTCAATCGATGCCCAGTTTATGATTTTTTAACAAAAGTTTAGTCTTATTATAAAAGAAGTACTTCAAAAATGTATGATACTGTCTCTGGAACTGTACTGTACTATAACTTGGGATTTCTATATGAATTTTATGACAATTAAGAGATGATTAATGATAGTTACCCTGATAGAACAGTAGCACAGTAGCACTGTGGTCCAGCCCTGTGCAGACAGCTAACTGATCAATCATCTCAGCTGCTGTCTGCTACAGTCTCAAAGACAAATACTTAGATTGCCTATTAGTAAGACTTACCCCCCACCCCCTTAAGCAAAATAATGAAATCACATGATGACACATAGAAAGTGTCACTCTGTAACTGAAAACAGAGAGTGAGAGAAAACGAGGAGTGCATTGTAGCTAGATGAGAGTACACTTGAGGAACGTATGGAGGTTCTTCAACTTAAAAATGTGGAGGAACCTCTTAAGGTGCTCTTAAGGAGGAAAGGATTTCAAAAGAAAAAGGTTTGAATGTTCCTCAAGCAGCTTAAGAGGTTCCTCCATAGTTTCTAATCGCAAAACCTCCAAAGGTTCCACATTATACTTTGATAGCAGGAGTAAATCTGATTGTACACCTTCTACCATTGTGTTTGTTTATCTGTTCTTGGTGAGTGACACATTTGCTCCAACATTCACTCAACCTGCCTGCTTTCAGCCACTGGTTCTGTATGTGTGTGATGGTCTCTGTATTACATTTGACTGTAGCCTGCCTGTCTTTGTGTGCATGTGTGGGCGAAAGAGTGTATGCGTGCGTGTGAAACCTATGTGTTTAGTGGTAAACAGTCTGCAGTGGAATCGCTGGAGAGCGCCCTGCCAGCTGCCTGTTGGCCTCCCACGTGGAGCTGGTGCGCGTGGCTCTCTGTCTTTCATCTCCCTCAATATGCCTCCTTTTCACAATCTGCACGATAAGCTTTCGCCAGCACCCCATCGGAAGGTACAAAGCTCTGCCTGGACGCGCTGAGTGAGCGCCTTGGGCTTCACGTGGAACTGGGCCTGCGATCAATGTGGATATTAAAGCGAACCTGGCTATTTTAAGTAGACACTGGCATGAGAAGACAATGATGTCTTTTTTAAGAATTAGACAAAGAGGTTAATTCAATAAAGACTCAAGCGAGAATTGGGATTAGTACGCAAGATTAGAGCACTTAAGCCTTGTACGGATAAGGTCAGTCAGTTATGAATCCGTGTGGACTGGCCTGGACAACACTGTGCTGACTGTGTGCAACTGTGGTGGTCATAAAATTGATCTGTAGTGTCTGTAGTGTTCAGCAGTTTTTTACTAAGTAGTATCAGATTGGGCTTCGCTTCACCAGTGCTAGAGCATGATGCTGTTTCCTAATATGTGGCTACATTGGTTTACTTAATACATTCTAATGGACTGAGTCAGTTTTCCAGATCAAAATGAATGTCAAATGGTGAATTTTTTTAAACGTTGGATCTGCAATTTAGCGCAAGATTAGTGTTAATCCATCCAACCATCCATCTTCTTATCTGCTTCCTTCTGGTCAGGGTGTGGCTGTGGGTCCAGAGCATACCCCGAATCATTGGGCACAAAGCAAGGAATACCCACTGGACAGGGCCAGTGTTAATGCATGTCTAGATAACTAGCTCATAGTGTTTTTCAGAGGAATCGGATTTAGTTCTAGTTAAAGTGAACTTGAAACAGAGCCAGCTACAAATGACTTCAGATTTTTTGTTTGCAATGTAATGAAACTTTTCTCTCTTTCTGATCTGAGATCTTCTTTCTTTAACTGACCTGATGTAAAAGACTAAATTATAGACAGTATTCACTATAGAAAGAAAAGCTGTGTGCTATATGGTACCTGGCAAGCATCAATAAATGGATAGTAAATAGTTCTCTTCAAAATAAGCAGATTGATTTGGTCAAGCATAGCTTCTAAGCTTTCAATTGACATCATACTTCTGTTTGCAAGTAGAAGAGAAGAGAGTTCTCATCATGTATATACACTCATACATTTTTGGAAGATTTGTAATTGTCTTACATTGAAAGGAATATAAATAATTCAGAAGTGCAGACTTGAACCAATTGATACAGACCACATATTGAATGTAAAGCTAATTGACTGCATAACTAAATATGTAATAATTATGTAATTACATTTTTGCATTTAAATACTGTAGAAAATGAACTGTAGTAATTCGAAGAGTAAATTTTATAATGCAATGCAAAGAACTCTGTTTTCAGTGTTTTTGTGTGGACAGGTAAGACAACACATTAACTTACACATAACTGACTAACAGCTGGGTTTACTTTATCATTACACTGTGACAATATACTGCAATTAAATTGGGGAAAAGCTACAAAAACCTGATCAGGAGTGTGAGTGATTTATAGACAGGTATGGATAGCTTCGTCAGTGCCCGATGCTGGTCTGGAATGCTCTCGCAAGTGTTTTAGGGTCCTTTTGATGTGGGAGACATGTTTTTTTCTTTAAGAATGCGAGTTTACAGACCCCCCTGAGTTTAATTCGAATGAGGGTCTTTCTGGAGAGAGTTTACTTGACAACTTAAACACTTAAAATGCTGAAACGGGCCTTGTTGTAAATGTCCTAAAACACTAGGAGTAGAACTGTATTTTGAGTATAGTATCGTTTAAATGTGATACACCACTATTCATTTATTTACTTTCCAGTCAAAGTTATTTTTCATTGTCAGGAAAAAAAGCATTATTTAACATACAATCACACAGAAGTCTGAACAACTAAACACACCTCATGTTTCTGTAATTAATATATCCTCCCTTTACCAACTAGGACTCCAAAGTTCAGTCTTAGTTTTTAGGAGAATGTTCTGCTTCTCAACAACCAAGTAATCAGTAATGTTAAGATCTGGACTTTGGGCTTGTCAGTCCATTGTTTTGAGGACACCAGCATCTTCTTTGTTTGATTTACAGATGTTCTTCTTCTTGTTGTCTGTTTCTTCTTCACAATCATCTTCATGTCCTTGACCCACAGGCTTATGTGGTCTCCTGACAGTCAAAGCTTGGACAGAAACACCTGATCACCTGTTTTCAGGTCTCAGAGATGAAAGCTTTAAATACTGTTGCTCTGATGAGGGCAGTTTTGGTCTGCCAGTCTTTGTATGGTTGTTAGGCGTGCCTGCTTTTTATTTTTTTGACCTACAGTTTGGAAACTTTTTTTTTTTACATTCCTCAAGTGGATTATTGTATATCTAATTGAAATATGTCCTGAAAAATGAACCTGCACTTTATAGAAATATAAATTATAGAAGCAAAAGTATGGAAATGAAATAAACAAAGGTCTCTGACTTTTGCACAGTACTGTTACTGCATTGAGAATTGAGCTAGGAATGTAGCTCCACTCTCTCCACACCCTTGATGCCCCTTTGCTTTAGAAGCTCGTATCCTCATGCTTGCTCTGCTGTCCTGGCTTATTCAGCATTGCTTCTTTCCGCTTGGCCGCTTGGCTGCGGCTTCATTAACGAGAGTGGGCTGTCTTTTCGGAGAGGGGAGTATATCACCAGTGACAGGAAGTAACACAGTTATCTCTTTGTTGAGGAAGGGATCTGTTGGGTTGGATCTGGGTCGACCAGGCCCTTAGGGTGTGCTCCCGTACTGTTGGCCCCTGACACGAGGGGCTGGACAGTGTAGGCCCCTGTAATGAGGCCCCCTGCATGTGTCCCTCCAGGGCCCATCACTTCACTTTAGCCCTCTATCCCTGTCGCCCTCTCAGGCAGTCCCACAGAGATGAGGGAGGAGGTCGATGGAATAGAGTTTATTCAACCAAGGAGAGAAGCAGCCACCTCCTCTAATGGCTATGTCAAGTGCCCTGTCTCTTTCTTGCCATTTGTCCCTCTCTCTCTCTCTTCTATTTCTCTTTCTATCACACTCGCTCTTTTACACTCTCTACCCTTTCCTCCTGACTGCGTGCGACTCTGAGGGCTGTGCGCAGAGCCCGTGGACGAGATGTGTTTGGGATATTTATATCCTTCTACAGGCGTTTCTGTTACAAATTGTGCCCTGATTTGTCTCCTGTGCTGTAATGTCCTCTTTATTTCTCCATTTTTATACCCGTTTGAGGAGGCTGCAGTTTTTGGGCTGAGCTCAGCATTCCTGAACACTTCTGAAACACCAGCGAAGAGGCCTGTACAGCATTGCATTAGCCTGATACACACTGCCAATCTAAGGCCAGGGCCAAATTTACAACATGGGCAACTAGGATAATTGATCAGGGGCACTAAATGTCCAGTGACATCAAAAGGTTGCAGAACATATTAAAACAAAATGTCAGATATAGAAATGTGTACATTATCTGTGACCATAAAACTTTTTGTCAGTTAGCCTCCCCACCCCAAGGGATTTGAAATGAAGCAATTTAGACATAAAATTGAAGTGTAGACTTTATTTCAGTGGGTTTAGCAAGAACAAAATCCACTAAATATAGGAATTACAGCCATTTTTAACATTTTTACAGGTTTTACCAGTATTTGGTAGCTGTTCATGGGAAATGTAATATGCAGTCCAAAGATGTATCGATGTAAGTAAAGGAGGCCATAATCAGGCTAAAAAAGTCCAGGTCAACAATTTGGTGCATTAAAAGTAATTGGACAATTGACTGATTTACAGTTTGATGGCCAGGCATGGTTTGTTCCTTCAGTTGATTCCAAGTTTTGAACTTGCATTCGGTAGCTGTTCATGGGAACTCGTAATATGCAGCCGAAAGAGGTGTCGATGCCATGAAGGAGGCCATCATTAGACTATAAAAAACAAAACACACCTATCAGACAGATAGCAGAGACTTCAGGAGTGGCCAGTTTAACAATTGCCAACTGACCAACATTCTTAATAAGAAGAAATGCATGTGCTACACCAAAATACCTGGAACACCATGGGGACAGTTAAAGTATGGTAAAGTAAAAAAAGGTTTGGGCACCCCAGCTCAAAATCTATGTTGCTGTGAAAATAGAGTAGAATAAAGTAGAAGACTCAGTTTCCAAAATACATATAGTTCAAGATGACACATCTTTTTATATTTTAAACAATATTACTGTTTTATTTCCATTTCTTTTAAAATAGCAAAAAAAAAAAAATAAATAATAAAGATAAGGCAAGCATTTGGGCACCCTCCATCATTAGCACTTAGTAACCTCCCCTTTTGCAAGTAAACACTTTGTTTGTAGCCAGTTAAGAGTTGTTCATTGACATTACAATTGCATTGCACATCTACTTTTTACATTGCAGATTAATCAATTATTATTAATCAACTTATTATTCTCCCATCAGTATCCAGTAAGCAGCATTGCTATGTGTGTTATCTAACTTTTTGGGGCAGTGGAGTGGTGCTAACTCTAGTTTGGCTAGGATATTTTGTGATAAATGAACAAAACAAAATTGGTGAAAGATTTAAAGATATTATCCGTGGAGAAGTGATGTCTGTGATAGAGATTTTATCATTTTTTGTGGACGCTGTAACTGTAATGCCCAGAGAGACCAGAATATCTCAAAGTGGTCCTATCTAAGGTTTCATTTGTTGTGATGCCAAGGCCACAATTAATGAATCACTTCGCTCAATTAGGGCATTAATTAAATACCATCTATGGGGATGATTCTCAGAAGAGCAGGGACTGCCCAGTTGTGTGAAGGCCGAAAAATCCTTGGATTCAGGATTTGGAGCGGTAACTCACTGGTTGGAGATGTTAATGGTAGAGGCTGTTATGTGTGCGGATATATGTGTGTGTGTGCTGTTGAACATTTGAGCACATGTGAATCTCATAGCTGTGGGTGGTGGCGGGGTTTTGGAATGGAAGTTAAAGCACCAAAGAAATAAAAGCGAACAATTTAGACCAGGGCACAGCTTGAATTTTTTTCAGGTGTAATTGCCTTTTCAGTAGGTTTTGTGAATATTCCTTTTTATTGGATTGTAATAGCCTTACTCATGTGCCAGGTACTCAGTGTGCAGCAAGCTTTTTGAATCTACTGTGAATCTCTGCTGTAGGTTGACGAACTTGTGCTCTCTCTCTTCTTTTTTCATCTGCAGAAACCAGTTTCCTTTTGGGTAATGCCCAGATCGTGGAGTGGCCTATAGTGTACAGTAATGACGGATTCTGCAAGCTGTCTGGCTACCATAGGGCTGAGGTCATGCAGAAGAGCAGCACATGCAGGTAAGAGGCATTTGTTTGCTGTCTGTTATTGCTGCACCCTTGTAGATTAGGTCTGGATGGTTTAAGCTTGTTTAAAATTGATGTGTTTTTTTCGAAGTAATGAAGAATATAAAATGTTAGTTTTTTTCATCTGTATCTGTGCTTCACTGTACTTTTCTATTAAAAGTGTGTCCAACACACTTTTTATAGAATCTTGTTGGAAGTTTTGAGTCAATAGATTTACTGTTCTTTAAATGCATCACAATTCTTGTCTATCTAGAATATCCTCAAAATATCCTTTAAATCCAGGGAACAAAGGTTTCCAAATGTCCCAGCTGTCATAAGGTTCACATTGGCATCTTGATCCAATTACTGTGGAACTGACTGGAACAAGTCTGATGCCTGCACACATTAAGAAGAAAGCAGTACGTCCTGTCCCATCACAATTCTGTTTATTTAGCTTAAGGAAAATGCCTGTCTTGCATTTGGAACACATTCTCATAATGGGCTTAGGAGAGCTGACTCTTTTAAAGTGGAGCTACTGATGAAGGTGCCATTCAGATAATGTAATTAATGGAGAAAATTTAAAGCAATGTCTTTGTACTGCAGTTCTAACGCTTGTAAAAATCCTACAGTTGGACCTTTTTATCTACTATATGTTTCTGCTGAGATATTTCACATTACAATGAAAACAGGGGAGAGCATGTGTATGTTCTACCTAGTTATAAACATAATCATCGAATATTGATATATTTTACAATGTCTTCTTTCCCCTTATTCCCCTTTTTTAAAGCATGTAATAGTTATACCCTAATAGTTATACCCTAAACAAATACAAACACATATAAAAATAGGCTATTGATTTTTTTTGAGTACATAATGTCTCACAATATCAATGCAAAACAGAATTAGACCATCAATAAGACCACTCAGAGTAACAGGCAGCCAAAAGGAATAATTATACAGTGAATACAGACAATACACACCTGGGAAAAACGATGAGAGGGTGGGGCTAACACTGATGAAGAGAATGGCAAAGCAGGGCGAAAGCCAAAACAAAAATAAAGGAGCACATACCCAGACAGGAGGGGAAGAGGGAACAAGAAGGGAAAACTGACTAAGACAAGGACAAAACAGGGCTAGATTTTTACATTGGGAAAAAATGCTTGTTTTTTTTACCATGCCTGATTCCCTATAAACTCAGTGTGCTAAGTGTTCTGCTTCAGGAGCCTGACATAAACACTGCCTTTCTGAGGTCCAAAATAAAACCATATAAACAAACTACAAAATACACAGAGTAGAATTGGCAAAATATGTTTTTTATGCACAATCATACTGACTGAAATATCATTTCAGTTTAAAATGTTCTTTCTAAAGCGCCCTGTCACCTCACGGCAATGCTGCTGTATCGCCAAGACTTTGCACTGTGCACCGGGTTCATTGCACATGCTTTTATTTTATATTCGCCATGCTTCTTTTCAAAAAAGTATACAGGTATAATGCAATGACGCGTCAAAGAGCAGTTATATGTAAAACTCCTGTTATAAATTCAGATAATTGGATGACTACATAGATACAGAGACAGGCATTGTGTTATACTCCTGCTGTTTTAGTACCTGCCATCATTGTATCCAGAATAATTACACCCTAAACCACAAAAATGCTGAAATAAGTCTAATAAAGTGTGAAAATGCTCTGCATGTTAAACAAAAATGGTCCTTCATATCGAATCCAGTTATTTGACTCTTTTTGGTGCTATAAAAAGCCTTAAAAAGCATGTGGCCCACCTAGAACCAGCCCAGGGGGGACTATTCTATTGCCTACTCTATTCTATATACCATCAGTTTCTACAGAAGTCCCTGTAGCAGAGCTGGGCAATATGACAATATTTGATTGTATTGTGATTATTTTTGGTTGTTGTGGTACACAATAGGCTTTAATAAATAAAATAAAAAGCCATATTGTAAATATTGTGAAAATTTTCCATATTACCCAGCTCTACCCTGTAGTTACTGAGTAATACACCTTAGTGTGTAATAAGCCTTGGAGTGTTAAGGGGGATAATAAAGAAACATCTGCAAAACATTTTTCACCAATACAAAGAAACAGGCAATCAGGCAGAAAACCATAAGCATCCAAATGGTTCCTTGAGTTTTCATGGTTTCATTCAGAATCATTACCTTTCCTAAAGAACGATTGATGATGCTCTTTTTTTAAGAGTGTAAAAGGTTATTATTGTTGCTAAGGCTGATGTTAGATTCATGTTTAGTTTCTGTTTCGCTGTAGAACTAAGTGTAACAAGACTGACACATTAAGAGAAAAAAGCAGTACGTCCTGTCTCTTCACAATTCTGTGTTTGTTTAGCTAGAAGTAAATGCCTGTCTTGCATTTAAAACTCATTCCCATAATGGATTAGGAAAGCTGAGTCTACTGTAGTGGAACTCCTGCTTCAGGTGTCTAGAAAAAAATACTTAGCTCTTCAGATGATTTGATGGAGGACCAGCAAAAGAAATATATAAAAAATAAAGAAGCTGCAATGCAGGGTTTGACTGAGAACAGAGAAAGAGACGGTTCACGGTCAATTCCTCTGGCTGTTGCTCTGGCTAAATTAACAGGGGCCGATGTCACTGTGCCTTGACTTGCTGATTCTACCGCTCAGCAGTGACTCAGGTACAGTGCTAATTATCACTTCTTTCCGCAGTGCTGGAGGTGGAAATGCCACACTCTTTTCCCGGCCTCAGTGGGTGGTGGTTCTAAATTGACCCGGCCTCAGTTCAGTCCCGCAGTGTTTGGAGCCACACTCACTCTGGCCCTGTGATATTTTATTTATTTTCTATATCTACTGGCCGCTTACATGCTAAATGTCCTGCTGTTTGCTCAGGGCCATCTCCGAGTGCCTTGTTATCGCCCAATGGGACCAGTAGGCTGCCAATCACGCAGGGTGGGAATGGAAACACCACCCACTGAAAGTGATAGCCATACTAAGCAGCTGTGGGTGCAGGGAGTTTTTTTTTTTAGAAATGGAACTTGTGCAAGGCTTCGTCAGCTACGGCAATAAAAGACCTGAAGATTTGATACTGTATCCTGCTTAAGCGCCCACCAGTTACAGCTTGGCATCCCCCCGGAGAAGTCATTACGTTTCTATTTCTGCTCTTATGGAGCCCAAAGTGATAAGGAGAGTATTAAAACAAGCACGAACTTCAGGGCGTAGGGAGTTGAGAGAGACATCTTTGTGCTAAAGAGTTTACTAAATTGTTCCTACAAGCCTGGCAGCATTTTTAATTCAACTGAGAGAGAGGGAGAGAGACAGACAGAGGGAGAAGCAGACCAAAATAACTGTGGCCCATTCTCTGTGAGCCATAGCCAGCTGTTTGTAGGTTCAAACTCTTGAATCCCCCTCTGCCCAATCAAAGAGCAAATGACTGTTGCTATGGGGACAGGAACTTTCTGATTTCCCCTTTGTATAAAACCACTTGCAGAACTTTGTGACACACCTGATAGATGGCCATATTGATGCATCCTTTGTCAGTAGACTGTGCTTGGAGACTGCATGATCATAGAAATCCCAAACAGCACAAGCCATAAGAAATCGACAGTCATACAGTGCTCTTGAAGTGAAAGAGAGTTCTTTGCACAGTAGAATAAAATAACCTAGAAGAACTTCTGCTTCCCTAAAAAAACACATGTGAATGGTTCTTCTGAGAATTGTTCCTGTAAATGTGGTGTAAGATAGTTGTAACCTCTAACAAACCTAAGAGGAACCCTTAGATTGATCAAGACACTGTACATGCATGTGAAGGTTTGATAAACGTTTGGAAAGGCCAGTTTACCGTCTGTAAAAGAAAAGGCCTATAGAGTTCAGGGACAAAGTCCTGTGGCCAGATGAGGCAAAGATCAGCCCGCAGCAGAGGCATAATAAAGAAGGTGTGGGGAGGAAGAACAAACTGCATGCGATCAAAAAAACCAACCACCTCATCCGTTAAACATGGTAGCATGAGCATATGTGCTGCCAGTAAAGCGCTCTCATTTATCTTCATTAAAGATATGACTGCTGACAGCAGCAGAAATATGAATTCTGAAGGGTAAGCATGCATCTTAACTGCTCTGATCCAAATGTTGCAAAACGTAGTGGATGGTGCTTCCTTCAAAACACACTTGATAAGACTAAAAGTGGAATATTATTGAGTGGCCCCATCAATCACCTGACCTGAACCCCACTGAGCGTGTAATTTCACTTTCAGATAAATACCAAATCCTCTAAAACAAACAGGAAATCAAAGTGGCTGCATTGCAGAGCTGCCAGAAGATCATCAGTAAATCCCGAATGTCTACTGGATCAGACAGTCATCGTCTATGAAGACTGCTACTAAGCACTGAAGGATTTTTTAAAGGTTATGTTCATCTGTACAATTACTAATGTCTCTCTAAAGAGGGGAGCTATGTAAGCAAAGATGTGTGATTTCCATGTTGATTCCCAATCAATAAATATGCAATTTAACCTGATTTTCCGCCAGTCTTCCCCCGGTATAAGCAGCATTTCAAATTGCTGCAAACATTACTATGACCATTTGTAGATTGGTTTGTGTTAGATATGTCAATGTTGGGTCATCAGTAACCTCAGGTGAATGAAGGGTACCAGTCAAAAGGGGTTAAGGGTACCAGTCATTGAACGTGTGCTGATCATCATCTTAAAAACACTTGATCCAAATGCCATGGTTACCATATTTGTAAATCTCAAAAAAAGAGGATACTGAGGACACATGGGTGTCCACTGTAGTTAAAACGCCATGGCTGGGGGGTTACAAGTAGGCCTACATTGGAGGTCCATGGCAATGTGTATGTGTGAGGGTGGAAATACATACACATTTACTCATTTCGCAAGACCAAAAAATAACCTTAATAGCCAATATGACCAAATCATCCCCTTTCAGTTCAACTTAGGCCTACCTGAAACCCCCAGTCACAACATCCTAACTGCAGTCGACACCTGAATGTCATCCTGGCATTTGGATCCAATATTTTTAAGATGATGATCAGCACACATTCAACCAGTCATTTAATCTCCTCAGGAATATGTCCTGGAAAATGCATTGCTTGTTCCTAATGACCATTTTGACTGGTAATTAGGGGTTGGGTGTGGAGGGGAATATTACTGGAGGACAGTCCACATGCTTAGTCATACAGTACAGTGACTCTTTATCATTGGCACAGTTGCTTACATGATTTATGCTAATTTATGCTAAACACTAATTACACATATGATTTGTCCTCATGCAAGACAAATATAATATAAACGCAGTTACATTTTTTGTAATGTAATTACCCTGGATTAGGCTAACTTTCTGGAAGTCTAGTTCTCACCTTCCAAAAGAGTTTTAGGGGCAAATCCCTTTTTGACCATTTAATTTAGTCCAAGACTGGATTTCATGTGAGTCTGGAAAGCAGGCCCATTAAGTGGCATTAAAAGCAATAAGAGTGAGATCAGTGTTCTTTGAGCAGTCAGGCTGTATGTGTGTTTACCCAGCCTCCTCCATGCTGAAGACAAACTGTGCAACGGCGGGATCTGACAGCCAGCGTCATCGCCCACCTCACCCCACCCCAGTACACACACACACACACACACACACACACACACACACACACACACACACACTCTCACAATTAATTGACACTGACAGATAAGGAGTTTGTTGGACGGATGGTTGTGCCACACAGGTGTGTGCACTCACCTAACTCTCTCTCTCTCTGTCTCTCTGTCTCTTTTTCTCTCTCTCTCTCTCTCTCTCTCTCTCTCTCTCTCTCTCTCTTTCTGTCTGTCTGTTTGTCTGTCTCTCTCTCTTTCTCTTTCTCTCCCTCTTGCCTCCTCCGTTTCCCATCTGCCTCTCTTTTCCTTCATCCCTCCTCACTCCTATTCTCTTCTACTTTCTCTCTCCCCCCCTGGCAGTTTTATGTATGGTGAACTGACAGACAAGAAGACAATAGACAAAGTCAGGCAGACCTTTGATAACTATGAGTCCAATTGCTTTGAAGTGCTGCTCTATAAGAAGAACAGTGAGTATTACAAGTCACGTCGCAGGCAATCATTGTGTGTTTAAGGCTCTTAGCTGGGCCTGCAGCATCTATGTCGAGGGAAAGAGCACACAGGGGCTTTTCTGCCATCCAAAGAGGGCTTATTTAAAGTACTTATTCGTTTTAACTGTGTTTAAGCTGCTCTTCACTAACTCCTCATTCATTTCCAGTGGTTCTGCATCAGAGCCATTACCCGAGGAGACATTACCAAGAGGCTAACTCAGGCAGAAGTAGTTTGTTAGGTCATAAAGTATTGTAACCCATTTGAAAAGCCTATTTTGAGTTTACTATGGTTCCATTTAAGTTTGTCATTATGTGTAAACACAAATGGACAGTATATCAGAGTGTTGGCCTGCTATGCTGTCTTGCCATCAGTGGCCAGAGTCTGAGAGAGCACAATTGGCTGTGCTCTCGTTTGGTGGGTAGATGGCGCTATCTCCCCTCATCGCTCTCAACGCGATGACAGTGAACCTGACCTTAAGAGGCGTTGGCTGGCTTTGCATGTATAGGAGGAGACATGTGTTAAGTCCTTACCCTCCTAGTGTTGGAAGCATTGCTAGAGCTAGGGGAGTTTTGAATGGGTGGGTTAATTGGCCGTGCTAAATTGGGCCTGTTAGCCTTAAAGTGCAAAAGTAAAATTTAGCATGTATCAGAACCTGTGTTGATCTAGAACACTGTTAAAATTAACTTGTCAAATTTTTAGGGGTTCTTCAATTTTAAACTGTGCAGGAACCTTCAAAAACTTTTCCAAAAAGTTCCTCAAAGCACCTTAGAAGGTTCCTCCACAGTTTTAAATTGAAGAACCTCTGAAAGTTCCTTAAGGACAGTGAACAAAAGCGTTTATTGAAGTCAACATTCTTCAGGGTTCCTGTCTAAACTCGGAGAACCAAATTGTACTCAGAGGTTTTAAAAATTCTGTTACCTCTCTATTTTATATTATAAAGGAAAATAATATGAACTTGCATAATATAGTTTTTAAGTTTTTCACACTTTCTTTTTATTCATGTAGGCACTTAAATAGTCCTAAACCACACCCTTAAGGGCTTAATGAATGCTTTAGGCAGCTACACAGCAGACTTCACATCCTAACGAATCAGCTAGTAAATTATGTTTTAGCTTCTCTGCTCCTCTTCTTCTGGCATCTTCAATCTCTGTATGTAACCCTCCACCCCATTTTGTTTCTTCAACTTCTTTCTCTACTTATTTCCCTATTCCAATTCCGCCCCTCTCCCTCCATCCCTGCTTCTTCACAACCATTTATATCATCTCGCTCCCCTCTCTCCTTTCATTCTTCCTCTCCTTGGCCCCATCAGGGACACCAGTGTGGCTGTACATGCAAGTGGCCCCAATCAGGAATGAGAATGATAAAGTGGTTCTGTTCCTCTGCACTTTCAAGGATATAACCGTCTTCAAACAGCCCATTGAGGACGAGACCACCAAAGGTAAGACTCTTCCACTGCTGGTCTGTTCAAAAATAGACTTTGACTAGACTTTTAATCCCAAGTTAAAGCGAAGCTTCAGTCTGCATGGTTAACTCAATCATGTCCGCCATGAACCTGCGTGGTGCATATTACTGCCCAACTGCTAGTCATGTGCTTTAGCATCTGGTGATACTTTATTTGGAGTGGTCATTTTTAGATTAAATAAACACTCATCAGACTCTCAGTAACACAACAACATCTCAGTGATGTAGCAGCATCTGAAGACTTCTGCTATATTCAGCTGTTCTTTACATTATTTGGAGAGTCTTGAGTTTAGATGTGTAGATGTTTACCTGATCATCTAACAGCTCTAATGCAGACCATCTCAACATCCTCAACCAGCTGCTATAGACCTGCTGCTGCTGACATCAGACTGGAACTGGGTCTTAACTGGACTGGGCTGACATTAAGGGGCCAGGTACTTGTAGAAAGGTATTTGTCACTGTACAGCGAAATGTGTCCTCCGCATTCAACCCATCTGTGGTAGTGAATACACACACAGCCAACAGTGGGCAGCCAACTCCAGCACCGGGGAGCAGAGAGGGTAAAGGGCCTTGCTCAAGAGCCCGAGAATTGAACCCACAACCCTGTTGTCGAGAGCCTGGCGCTCTAACCACTGAGCCACTACTGCCCCTGAGAAAAAGCAGCTCCGCCAAGGCAGAGCCTTCAAAAAATAGGCAAAACTCGTCAACATTCGCCTCCACGAAAATCTTTAGTAAAAGGCGAAATATTTATACGTGAATGAAGAGAAACCCGAGCTTAGGCTTAGGTTTCAGGTTGAGGTTAACGTTAGGATTAGGACCAGGGTTGGGGTAAGGTTTTGTTTAATGAAAGTAACATGTTAAGTCTGCTTGATGTATCTTCATGTATTTATATGGCAGGAGCTATGTTTACTAATTAACGTTTTGAGTTGAACAGGTTGTATTCCATAATGTTGTATTCATTTCTTAATTCATTTAAATGGAAAATGATTTATTACACTTGATAAATCAAATCTTACATGAAACAATGCAACATGAATGCAAGTGAAAACAATTCAGTTTTCACTAGTACAAAATATAATAATATAAATAATATATTTGAACATTTGGAAATTTGAATCATTTAAACAGTATCACTGTAATAAGGCTATTCACATTGTTTTTCATGTAATTACTAAATAATAAGCCCTAGGATGTAATAAACCTGATTAGAATAGAAATGGTTTTATCTATTGGACTTGTGACATTTTTTGTTGCATGCATTACTCTCCCTCAAGCTCTCATTCAAATTCAGAGCTGCCTTAATAATTACGATGCTCCACTTCAAAAAGAGATACAGTGTGAAAGGGCCATTACAAGCACAATTAGAGAACCTGTTTCAGAGCTGATTTGTATGGCGTTGTGAACTGCAGTATGTGTGTGTGTGTGTGTGTGTGTGTGTAAAACAGCTCTGGGCTTTATAATGACTGTGATTCCATTCAAGTTATTGTCCTTACATATAAACACAAGTGAATGAAACAATGGACTAAAATGTGTGGATATAACTCAACAGTAGCAAGTCTAAATAGAAGAAATGAACAGAACTAAATGAGAGATTGTTTTTATTTAATGGTTGTATAAATGTCTGTTCTGTGGAGTGTAGCTTTGAATATTAGGACTCTATCTGTGCCTTTACACATCGGTTTGGGGAGCTTTCCCCGTGTTTGCTGGAGAAGGGTGTGTGTTGTGTGTGTGTTTTTTTTCTGATTTGGAGCATAATAAATTTAAATACTACTACTACTAAAAATAATAATACAAATAAATAAGTAATAATGATAATAATAATCACAAGAACAACAACAACAACAACAAAACAACAACAATAATAATAATAATAATAATTATTATTATTATTAATACGATTTATTATTATTCACATTTATTATTATTTAGATATTATTATTATTATTATTATTATTATTTTAATGCCACCTTTTTTCAAATTGTACTCATTTACAAGTGAGTAAACGTGTCTTTGTCTTTGGCGAAGGGTTTGTGTCTTTTTCACAACTCAGAGCTGCCTTAATAATTACAATGCTCCACTTTAAAAAGAGATACAGTGTGAAAGGGCCATTACAAGGTCAATTAGAGGCGCTGTTTCCAAGCTGATTTGTGCGGCGCTGCGAGCTGCAGCCTACGTTAACAGAAAAGTGCAACGGCAAATCACGAGACAGACGAGCTGTCACTTTGTGTTTGAGAGTGCTCTCTCTCAAGGCAACTCAGGAACGAGTGCTGGAGAACTTCTCTCGTGTTGGTGATTGATGGCCACTGTCAGATCTCTATATTTCTTTCTCTCTCTCTCTCTCTCTCTCTCTCTCTCTCTCTCTGTCTGTCTCTCTCTATCTTTCTCTCTCTCTCTCACTCTATGTGACCAATGGCTATCTTCCTTATCAGCTTGTGGCTCTGCTAAGTTGAAATGCTTGTCCTTTTGACAGGAATCCTGGCTCTTGAAGTACTCATCCAAAACACACACACAAGCTGAATTTGAGAAGTAGACTGGTAGTTAGTGTCACTGTGTTCTGAGGCTTGTCTGTTAGAATAACAGACAGACAGGCAGGTGCACAGTTTAGGCAGTGGAGCTGGGGCAAGATCGCATCTGCCTTCCTGGTGAAGAAGTATATATAGGGCATTGTATGACACAATAGCCCCCAAAGAAAATCTTTGTTTGTTTGATTTTCAGATTTACCAGTATTTTACCTTCATCGTCATTATTATATATAACACATATAGGTTCCTTTGGTGGTGTAGGGATCTTCCTTGCTGTAAATCCTTACTGTGGTTTACTTTAGTAAATAAAATGCCTATATTTGAGTTGTAGTTTCACTAACATTATACAGAGTTCTGAAGTGACAAGTGTTTTGAAAAGAGCTGTGTACTTTAAGAAGTTTCTTAAATATATATGGTACGAATAATAACTTCAAGGGTCAATCAAGAGTCAGTGAATGCAGTATCACTGTAGAAACTACTATTTGGACAGGCTTAGTTAGTCTTGGGGAGGTGTGGTTATTTATGTGGTAAGTCATGGCCAGACCAGAAACTGAATTAAACTTTACCAATTCTGCCAAGAAGAATGTTTAAAAATTCAACCATAATCCTGCCAATTCTGTAATTCTGAGGCTTGTCAATGGCTACCAAAAGCATCTGGTGAAGGTACAACTTGCCAAAAGAAACGTTTAAGAAATACATTTCAGAGAGATGAATGTTTTTCCCACGGAAAAAGAGCAGTTCAAAGAAAAATGTCGACATGATACGTGTATGTAAACATCTGACCACAGCTGTATGTATACATGTTGGGACTGGATAATGTTGGAAAAAGAGATATCTCTGATTTGGTTGGTCACAGCATTACAGACCACCATTACTTCATGGGCATAGGAACAGGAAACTCGTCCAAACCTATGCTGGGCAAGGCCATGTTGACAGATCTGATGATGATGTCTGGTCTAATAAAGGTAGCTGAGGTTTGACAGAAGTGCGGGTATGCAAGCACATGATAATGCAGTTTTAAGAGCTCTGCCGTTCGTGTGCAGGAACATAGAAATGCCAAAGCAGGTTCAGTTGCAGCTTATCCAGACGAATACTGTGTTTTGCCTCACGGTAGGTTTGCTAGCTAGAGTTAGGAGGATGTAAAAGGAGGAAAAATACATTCAGGATGTGTTTAAACTTGTTATATTGTTATATATTACTTATTTTTGCTTTGTTTTATTATAACTTGGAAGCCAATCAGAGACTAAAATTCAATTAGAGCTTTAGAGACCATCTTACATGAGTTAGTGTGTTCAGAACATGGTTAAAAATAGTAATTATTTCTTCAGATGACCACGTCCAGGCTTAGGCTTAGAGTCGTTAAAGGGTTAAACTATCAGTTTTACAATTATCCGTTTGAAATGCTGCTTTTATTGACATCCTAGCCTTAGGCACTGTCCCTCTGATGCTGCTTGCATCCTTGATGTGGACTAATTGGGCTTTAATATGTCATGTTGAACTCCGTCCCTGTTGTTGAGCCCTTCCATTGCAATGGATTAAGAAAATAAAGGCTTAGGAATGAATCAGTGGGAGCTTGTGCTTTAGTTGTTGCATTTGCACCATAAAAGGTGTCAAGAAAAAAAATGATACTAATTAAAAAATGTATAATGTATAAGCTATGCTAACTAACCTACTGTATTAAGGCTGAACAGATCACCCGTGTTGCACGAAAGGCCTTAGTTCTACATGTTCTGTGTATACCTGGCAGAGCGTAGATTGTAATCATGAAGTCATGTAAAGGAGCGCAATTCCAGGAGCTCTTTTCCGTGTCACTGTGTGGCTTCTTCCACCAGCCTCAGGGCACACAGATCTCTGGGCAGAATGTATATGTGTGTGTTGGTTTCAGAGGGATTTGGGGTCCCACAGGGATTGCATGCACCATTCAAGAAGGCTCTGCCATGCTCTAGAGTGCCTTCAGGGAAGCCATGAATTATGCACTAGGTTTCCTTAACAATAGCAGTGAACATTCCTCATCAGTGCAGGCGGCCTCATTTTGACGGTGCACATGTGTGTTTGTGTTCATGTTTCCTAGCGTTTCAGTTATTCGCAAACATACAGCCGCATGTACATGCACACAGCTCTATGTAGCTCTCTCTGTAACACTGGTGAGCTGTCCTGTGTGCCTGTATGAATGTGTGTGCACACCCGTGTGTTTGTCTGCCGGTCTGAAGGACTTTTGACCCCTTAATCCAATGGCAATAGAGAAGTGTGCAACCTCCAAATAATAGCACATAAGGGAAAAGAAATGAGAAAATAATATGGAGGCTATGGCAACAGTAAAAATCCTGAGAGAATCTGTCCTACTGTCTAATGTTCCCTGGCAGAAGCCTTCTCAAGCCACCACCTATATGTGATGTGATTTCACTTTACCAGTTAAACAGTGAGATGGAGAGAGTCTACTGAATCAGAGGCCCAGAGGGGACAGAGCAGCCAGTAGATGTTGTCATCTCAAGCTATCTCTAACCCTCTGCCTCTCTGTTTCCATATACTTCTCCATTTCTTGGGATGGAATTGGAAGACAATTTGAAAAAGGGAACTCTTCAGTTCACAAAAGTGGCCTTAGCCTACTGTAGCTAGCTAGAGTCCAGAATATGAAGCTGTTAGCGAGTTAATCAGTAAATGACTATTTTTAAAGGCCAGATGTATGTACCTTTGTGATTTGAACTTTCTGAAGCTGGCACTAGCTTATCACCAAGCTATAAGACCACCAACATCATGTATATTGCAAGCTAACTAGCTAGCAGCACGTTCCCTACAAGACCCGCAAGATTGACAGATTATTCAGTAGATGTCTACTCTACTTCTAGGAACTCTTCTATTTTTTGTGAACACATTTGGAATGGGGACTTTTTCTTAGTTTTCTTAGAGTGGGGTCTTGTAGCTGCTGTATCTAGCTATGCTAATTAAGGCTTTACACTTATTTAATGAGTGAAGCACTTGTCTGTCAAGCTAGACTTTGGAAAGAATTGTGTATGGTTTGAGTATCAGGAGCTGATCATAGCTAATCCTGGAGCCAAACGATAACTGGTTAGCTCCCTTTTCCATATATTCTGGTATTTTAAGAAGTATGAGGGCTAGCTCAAACTTTGTGGTCTGGATAAACCTGTGGCTGGTTGCACCAGCTAGTTGGAAATTGTTTGGGATTTTGAATTACTATGGTTAGGGTTAGTAGTTATTTAATGTCTGCCATGTGGACGCCATATTCATTTGGACATTATGAGGGCTATCTCCAGATCTGTCACTGTGTTTCACATTGGCTTTAGCCTTTTAGTCTGTCTGGTTGCACCAGTAGTAACATTTTTTGTACACATATATACATACACATATAAATTTTCTTTCAGATAAACATGACCTGGCAAGAAACATGTATGCATATTGCTTATATTATGGTTGAAGAATGACTATAAAGATTCAGTTGTACAAAAAAGCATGAATGTGTACACATAGTTCTCTTTTGTATTTTCTTGCAGAATGCAAGAAAGCTTCTGTTCATATTTCTATGTCTATGTATTTTTGGAATGGTTCTGAATTTGTCATTGTGTAGACATAAGTTAGTTGTTAAAAAAATAGTGCTATTTAAAAGTAATCTGATAAACAAATTTGGGTATTGTGTGGTCTATTTCTGTGTCTGTTCATTTACTGGCCCTGTTCTGGGAAGACCGGGTTATGCTGAGCCCTTGCTGATTGGCCTTAAGATGCTCCGAAAGGCAGGACAGCAAATTAGATACCCCCCACCTTTGGGAGCAAAGGCTAGCCTGGGGAAGCTCTGTGGGAAATAGCTTGCTTCCCCTGTGGGTAAGTTGGAGTTGCAAGAACCCTCTGGGGTCCAGGGTCCTGCTCTGTGGTGTCACTCTGCCCACAGAGAGGGACAGATGGCTCGGACAATTGTTTCTTTCTTTTCCTCTTTCTCTCCAGCTATCTCTTTCGAACAGTATCCTTATCTGACCTCTCTGCATTGCTCTTTTCTCACCCCCCCCCTTGCTTTACATGCCTCCACCCCCTCAAGTTCTGAATATCATCCGTTCATTTAAATTTCTTGTGACAATTCTGTTGTACTCCTACCCTATTCATCTCCATTGAATTACTCAGCAATAATGGCTTGCATAAGAATGCTAAAGACCTAAGAGTGTGTATGTGTCTGTTTTGTCCTCTGTGCCATAAGGCCGTGCTTAATTTTTGCGTGCTCCCCTGAAAGGGCTTGAACAAGCCGACATGCTATTTTGGTCCGGCCCACCAATCGGTGCACATGGCTGATTTCCCCCTTCTTAGCCCCTTTTTGTAGCTCGCGTGGCTGTGCAGTGAGAGTGCTCCTGTGTGCTATTGCTGCGACTAAGCAAAATGGTCACAAGAGACCTACTCTGCTGTTGTGTTTTGCACATTCACGAGATGTGACTTAAATTGAAAAACTGCAGAGCATCTCTTTCTCACTCACGCCGCTTTCCTCCAGCCTGCTTTTAGGGGCTGATGCTATAAATCCCAGCTTCTGACTCAGAGGACTGGAGGAGAGGAGAGTGGGGTCTAGTTCTGGGTGCGTTTGTTTTTAAATTTAAAGAAGCGCATAGCTGAGCACCGGGGACTTACTGACTGGTTTTTGATATCCTTGCTGCTGCCGGCAGCCATCGCATCTTGTCTGCACAGTGGCAGAGTTGTGGTCTTTAGAAAGCAGGCAGGTTCTCTGCGGTTTGAGACTAATAAGAGTATACTTACCTTCCTTGTCCACCACCTTGGCCCTTAGTCCCTAAACGATTTGCGACCAAAAACTTTCCACCAGTGTAACATTAAAGACCGGCTGCTGACTTGAAGTGGAAAAAAGGGCATTCTTTAAATGTTGAACCCTGCTTTTGGAGCCAGGCGAACATTGTTATTTAGCAATAATGTGTCGTGCTTTGTACTAGAGTTGTTGAGAGAAAGGGAAAGTGTGAGCATCAGATAGTGCCCATTGGGTATTGCAGTTTATACAGTGGGGGCATATTATTTGAGGTCACTGGGGTCACGTGGGTGCCCGCAGTGTTTAGGATGTTGTGGACAGTATATATATTTAATATGGTGATAGGAAGAAAAAATAGACTGTTAGTCCTACTAGTGTGTCTGACAGGCCTTAAGGCTGTGTGTGTAACACTGATTTGATTATTGATTTGAAACTGAGCGCATTTGGACTTTTCCGAATATTAGTTCTACTTGGTTCTGCAACTGATGTGTGTTTACCTTGACGTTTTACCATCTCCCGCTAACTCTCTTCTATAATAGTTGATCTAAATACAGGTATGTATCGCTGCTGTCTAATGAAAACATGGACCTTCATTTTTGTCAGTTTTTAGTTCTCTCCATTGTTCTGTACACTGTGTAACTAACTCTGGAGGAATAGACCAATAGAAATGCTCTAAATTACTTTGAATAAGCTCTTATTTTACATTGACGTCCATACAAAGTAAAGAACATTTTTGGCTTCTCTTGTAAAGTCATAATTTTGAAGATACAAGATTTTGATTGGACAGCAACTATATAGACCAGTAGTGACAGTGAGAAAGTGGGGCTTAAACAGGAGCATTTACAGCTCTAAAAACACTGAAGTGAAACTGTCGTGACACATTTTTAATGTGTATGTATAGTCACTGTGTATATAGGGTCCTTATGAATTGCCCATACCCATATACAGAGAGGGCAGAAAAGAGGAACCGCAGCTTATGAGAATATGGTACATGGCGGTACATGGAATGGCAAAGAGTAAAAAGGAGTGCCGGAAGTACTGGCAAACTTTGAACAATGCTCACTGGATGTAAATCCGGCTCCTAGAACGCACCTCTTGTGCTACTTTGCTTCATGTGGCCCTTTTCATTCATAGTCATAAAGACAAACCATGGCCTGATGAGTGACCCCAGTGACCATGGACGTCTTTCTCGTTACAAGGATGGTGAGAACTGTAGCAATGCAAAGATGGAAGGAGAGATTGAAAGAGCTCCAGAGCTTCCTCTGGGTTTCACTGACAAAAGCATGGCAGCTTCAGAAGGCAAGGCTGAGAGAAGACTCGTGGGAAATTAGCTCGGTCCAGAAAGTTCTGCAGGTTTTGTCTGCATGTCTGTGTATAAAAGGAAGGATATGACATGTAGGAATCTAGTTCCACCTGTGTTTTTAACTGGTCCTTTTTGTGGCAGGATGGACCAAGTTCGCAAGGCTGACCAGGGCGCTGACCACCAGCCGTGGCACATTGCAGCAACTGGCGCCTATGAACAAGACTGAAGTCAGCCACAAGCCCTCACGACTGGCTGAGGTGAGTATCTCTCCTTCACATACACACAGAAACACACACACACATACACACACTCAGACATTCTCACCAGAAAGGTCAGGTATATACACCGGCCAGTAAAATCATCAATGAGTCACACTCTTTAAAGGTCTATGCCTTTTTTTGTGCACACAGCTCTCAGTTTTGCTACTGTTCTGAGCCTGGACGAAGCTGACTGCACCGCCCACTAAGTGCTGATGTATGTAGGGTGTCACTGAGACCTTTACGTCCCTACAGTTCCCCTAGAGTGCAATGCGAAGGTTTACTATTGCACATTGAGTATTACTGCAAAGGACTATTGGAGTTTGAGAGCTGACCTCACATTCTGTGGCCTAACAACATAGAACCTAGATCAACACATCTAGAAGACTGGTAACCCTAAGCAATTCAGATGTTCTGTTCCAGATGAAACACTTCTAATGCTCGCATCACACGTGGAACCTGATGGTCCTCCTCTCGTTAATCTTCTCGTTAATCCATGAGCAAACAGTGACTCAACATTCTATTTCTTGACCTGTCTAGGCTCTTCAACTGGGTTCGGACATCCTGCCGCAGTACAAGCAAGAGGCTCCTAAAACCCCTCCTCACATCATCCTCCACTACTGCACTTTTAAGACCACCTGGGACTGGGTCATTCTCATACTGACCTTCTACACCGCCATCATGGTGCCCTACAATGTCTCCTTCAAGACTAAGCAGAACAACCTGGCCTGGCTGGTGGTGGACAGCGTGGTGGACGTCATCTTTCTGGTGGATATTGTGCTGAATTTTCACACCACGTTCGTGGGCCCTGGAGGAGAGGTCATATCGGACCCCAAACTGATACGCATGAACTATCTGAAGACCTGGTTCGTCATAGACCTGCTCTCATGCCTGCCCTATGACATCATCAACGCCTTCGAGAATGTGGATGAGGTAAGCAAGAGAGCAACAGTAGAAGTCACAATAAAGCAAGTCAGCAAATTGACTGTAGGTTGTTAATGGGTTTTATTGGTCACTATTAGAGGAAAATTAGAATTAGTTTCACATGGGGAGGTGGAGTAATGTATTTTTACTACTGAACATGTGTACAGTTTGTGACTGATTCACTCGGGATAAGAATGCTTGCCATAACTGCTCTAGTTCTGTAACCATAATTACCATTCTGTAATCTTATAACTTACTTATAGTACCTTTTGTTTGAAAATTAGCTGCTACATGTTCATATATATATATATACAAATAACCTATAGCCTACATGTTCATACATCATATATAGGCTATAGGCACTCTGCTACACAGAAGGGTTGCGTTCAGACTTGAACGACCTGAGGTATCTGTGCCATGAACAGTGAAACTAAACACCTCCTCAACAATGTTATTTTGCATGGGATTAATATTCTAGAATATTTTTATGGCTTGTTTTACAAAAGGTAAAAAGTGCTGGAATCATTACTGACACAGGAGCATACAGTCCATACAGTAAAAATGACTGAAATGGTGCATTCGTACGGGGCTAAAATTGACTGAGAAACTACATTACCCCACTTCCCTATGTAAAACTAATCCTGTCCCAATAGGGTTTCACTTTCTCATCCTTATCGCACCTGCGTTTATTTGTAGTGCAGAAATATCCACTACACATTCAGCTCAGTCAACCGCAGCGTTTCGCTTGTGGGATAAGAATAGCTGTGTCCATTTTATTTGGAATGTTTTAAGTTTAATGAAACCTAAAGTGAAACCACAGTGCTAAAATAAATCTTGGGGGAAAAAATCTATAAATGTTTAATTATACACATTAGCATCCGCAGATATGTATTGAAATGAGTATATTCTGTATAATATAAGCTACTAAACTGAGACGTTACAGCAGTGGATTAAACTCTAAATGTAGGTTAAAAGTAGCTAGATATGATGGACTGGTATATGGTAAAAAGAAAAAGCAGCATTTTTAGTAACTGACAGAAAAAAAGCACATTTTTGATACTCGGGTTAGACTTGAAAAATCTTCCACTGTAGTATTAAAATGAGCTGAGTTTGAAACTGTGTAATTTAGACTGAGATTGAAAACAAGGGTTCTGTATGATCTTATTAGTCTTAGATAGCGATTTAGAGAGTGGCTGGCCTGCTGAAGCGGACCGGCCTGATGACTAGCATATAATATTCCTTCTAATAATTCTTTTATTTGAATTCATGCTCGGCTTCTGTCTCTTTAGCTTTAATTCTGCTGAACTGTTATTCACAATCCCTGCTGGTCCGCCTTTTTTGATCATTTCCCTTGCCAAGAAAAGAGCATTAGTAGGACACATTAGAGACACTGGCCTGGTTATTACTTTGCTGAAAGGCAGTGACTTGCATTCAGTTTAGATCTTCAGTGGAATGGTTGCCAGGAGCATCTGTTTGTGCAAAAAAAAAGTACATAAAAATTCCCAAAACATTAATTTCTACTCTTCATGATGATAACATGTCCTATGGAAAAACAGTCTAATTGAATGCTTTCATTCAAATTGATCCACCATCTTTTCATTAGAGAGCTGGTAATTATTCATGTATAGATCGTGTTAGGGATAATTAGTATGCATTTTGGTTTAGAGAACGTGTTTGTGTTTTTGTGTCAAATATAGATTGTACATGCAAGGTGTCTGTGTGTGTGAGCTTATACGACATAATGTGTATGTACCTGTATGTACCGTCTCCATGAGGCACAATCCCCACATAATCACTCTTCCCTGTTATTTCTATCCACTTCCATATCACTGGCTGCTCATGTGCATGAGCTCCTTTCCAATTGATTGATTGTATGTTGAGTTGATCGTTTAGCAAAAATATTGTCATAATTTTTCCCTAAACCCAAATGTGTATCATGGTATTCTTATGCTGTGTCCGAAGTTTTTTTTTTTAATATTGCAATGAAGCTAACAAGTACTGGCTGCTTATGTACACCAATCATAACTGTGTAAACAAGCATTTTAAATTTTTCATACAATAATCGCATATCACAATCACAAATAGACTTGTTTAGGTGGTTTCTGACACTGTATAATTTATTGATGATTATCTTATCTACAAATATATATATATATATATATATATATATATATATATATATAATTGGCAAATGTTTGTTACATAGCAAAGTACATGGAAGCAGCATGGAGGGGAATTTAAACATTGAACCAAGTGAGCAATTTGAGCAGCTGATAATCGTTTATTCTTCATAATCAAGGTATATATAAGGTATATAAGGTATAAATGTTAAATTAGTCATGATATTGATTTGAGGTCATAACGACATGCACTACTCTACCTAATCCAGAGGATTACTGTGCTACAGTAGTATAAGTTGATTACTTGCCATTACTTTTACATTACTTTCAATGAAATTAAATATAGCTGGCATATAATTGTTTGTGCTTTATGTGTGCTATGTGTACATCTACCTTTCATTAAATATTTTGTATAATATGCTCTAGAGCAAAGAAGCAAACTTCAGACACCAAACATGTTTTGGTTGATTGACTACATTTAAAGTAAGAAAGGGTAATTGTATGAATTTTTCACCAGACTTGTCGCTTTAAGTGACGTTAGCTGGCCTGCAGCAGTCTCACTTGGTCGGAAATGTGATGCATTAGCAGGTGTACGCCACAGGTGATGCCATAAGTAAGAAGACTGCACCGGGAGTTTGTTTGTTTGTTAGTTTTTCTGTCATGCACTTCTGTGGCTTAAAAATGCAGGTGGTATAAATACTTCCCTGTTATCATTTCCTTTTTATTACGTCTAGACGGCGCACCTGACAGTAGAGCTGCGGTTTGAGATAGAAGACTGTGTGACGCTGAGGCCTGCAGTGGTTTCCGTCAGCATGTGGCATGTTTCCAGCACATTTAATACTTGCCCACTGTCTTACTTGACAGATCTCAGATGCAGGCCTCAGTGGGTCACCTGGCTGTGGACTTCATTGGCCACTTTTATGTGTGTTTGTGAGGAGAAATATGAGCCACATTCTCAGTTCTCATTATCAGTCTTCTCTTCACAAGGCTGAATATACAGTACTACACTTTGGCAATAAAAAAAAGCTCTGCAGCTCCTTGCAGGCTGCATCAGTTTTATGGTTGTCCTGGCAACGGGTGCCAGCTCCCATCATGACGATGTCAGTGTTGCGTGTACTGCGCAGCAATGAGATGAGCGCAATAAACTACCCCCCCCGCCCCCCCACCACAAAATTGCTGTGCACCCCGATTGCAATAAAGAGCTCCTTTACAGTGGCATCTGCAACTCTGCCTGCATGCCTTAATCAATCTGACGTGCTTAAAGCACAATAGGCTCTGACACAGCTGCCGGTATGCAAGAAGACTATCCTCAGCTAAGCCACTCCAGGCTACAGGTGCAGCTAAAAGCCTGTACGCATGTGACAGCATTTTATATATCCTCTAAGGGTGTAATAATTTTAATACAGCATTGAAGACTTTAAATTTCTGAACAGTGCATCATAACGTTTAAACATTATTGCTAATGTCTCTCACTTGAAAACCACTGATTGGGGAGTGATGACTTGTAGTGGTGATTAGAGCCTATAGATGAGAGTTGTGGGTTCGATATCTGGGTCAACTAAACTGCCACTGTTTATAAAGTGGCCCCTAATCTCTCTTATCCAGGGGCACTGCAGTAAGGTTGACACTAGTTTTTTAGATGGGATATCAAAAACAATAAATTGTTATTGTTGCACATGAATTAGCATTAATATCAGTATTAGTATTATATAAACTAAAATTCTACCATAGTAAAGTAAGAAAGAAGGGGATTTCAATTCTGAGTTCATTTGTAGACATTTGTACTTTCTTTTGCCAAACTGGTCTCCATATAGCCCAGTAGGAGAGCAGCCTGGATATTGTAATGAGAAGCAATAAATAAATATTAAAAACAGTATCTTTGACTGTTTGTGCAACAAGTATAAGAATTTTTTAGACCACAAATGATACAATATTTCACATATGTTACAATTGTTCTAAATAATTTACAGTGTTTTACAAAAATTAGGAAAGCAGCTATAAACTGCTTTGTGCAAAGTAAAATCAATAAATGACTAGTAGCTACTTACATCAACTGCGTAGCTTTTTCTATACAGGCCTACCAAAACGAATGATGATGTTTTTTGTTTTTTTCAGAAACTGTGTCAGAAACTAGTATTACATACTAGTTATATTATTCAATTATTCAACTTCATATTATTCAAACTGTGCTGGCTGAGCTTGTGTGATCAGTCAAGATAGAAGAACATCCAACAAGAACAAACCCTTGTACATCTTTTCTAAAGCAATAAAAAACATGCCACGTTTTTCCTCACCGGTTAGCACGACGCTGACATCAATTGTGAAAGAAGCAAAATAACGTCAATTGAACCCCAGGGAGACCCCAGCTAAACAGTCGCTCATTTGTTTTGTTCTCCTGGGTGGACATGATTTCGTTTTTGCAATTTTCCAGCAATTAAGTTTATTAGCAAGTTTAAGAGCTTTGTGTTTTGAACCCTTCTAACTGCAGGATCAGCAATGTTGGGCAATCTACAGCGTTTAAAAAAGAAGTCGGCCCTTTGTTTTCACTGACATGCTAGCCAGCTGTGCGCAATTATATAGATGCACCACATTTCTATTCACGATTCCTTTATGTTTTACATCTGTATCATTTACCTATTGTATGCATAGTGTAGAGGATAGCAATGCCACCCTACCCGTAGTGAACTGGGGTTCCACTCTCTATCCTGGCAAGTACTCGACATTACACCACTACTTTTGCCCTGTTTCTGAAGCATGATTAAATTAGAAGCATTGGATTGTAAGTCAGTCTGGAGTATATGTGTGTAATGCTTTGTAAGTCTAGTCATCTTTGTTGCATGCTCGTCTCATATTTTCAAAGGGTTTTCTGTGCCTTTTAAAAGAACATGTTTCCTTAATGTGTTCTAAAGGACACTTAGATGCTGGCAATTGCTTATTTTTAAAGATGTAAGAAGTGTCTTGGGAAAAGGTTAATGTGGTGAAGCCCTGTAGCTGTGTATCAGACACGTGTTTCTGATTTCATCCAAGGCATCCTGCATGCATCCAGAACTGCTTCTGATTCCAGTTGCTATGAAGGATGATCAACAGAGGAATGGTGGGATGGAGATGTCTGCAGTGAGAATAGGGGGGAAGGACTATAAAGACTAGCGGAAGATGAACAGTGTTTTCAAAATGGAAGAAAATGCACCAGGGATTGAAGCAGAGGGCTGAAGAGAAGCAAAGATAAGTCTAAAGACTTCTAAAGTGTCTGAGGAGGAATTTCAGCTTAATTTGAAAAGTGAAATCAGGAAGGGAATGGAAGTGTGTCTGTGTGAGCCTGAGTAGACACACAGCATATTTAAAAGTTTGTAGAGACCTGCTTATCCAATGTTTCCTCTGAACCTAAAGGCATTAATATGAGGTGTACTTTTTGTGAAGGGTTTACACTAGATGTTGGATCATTGCTGGGAAGTTTGATTGCTTTCAGCTACACAGGCATTGGTAAGGTCAGGCGTTGATGTCGGATGATTAATTCCGCATCACAAACACCACTTTAACTTATCTCAAATGTGAAGCTCTTTCACTCCAGGGAACGCAGTTCCACCATACACAGTGCTTTATTCCCTTCAAGCTGATATTTGGACATGGTGGCCTTGGGCTTTTTGAACTCACTCCCACGCAATTTACTAACTAGTATGTATCTGGATACTTTTTTTTTTACATGTACTACATACATATTATGTTCTTTTGTATATATAATGTGCATATAGTCTGTGTAGGGGAATAGGATGTAATATAAGTACTGCATTACATTTTTGTCCGGTTTTGAAAAGTATATCTGTGTGTATTTGTGTGATGCTAGCCAGTGTGGACTTTGATAAACTGAGGTAACAGAACTAGCAGTTAGTGTTCTCCTCTAAGCGTGTTCAGCCGGCCAATGTTGTTACATTAGTGGCTGCTCGAAACAATGGAGTGGTCCTTTATATGACTCGGAGGAAGCACATGCTCGTCTGAGTCCGAGCTTCTGTGTGGGAATTTGAAATGACTAAATTGGGATAAAAAAAAAAAGCTATGTTACTATATCTAGCTAGAAATGTATATATCTAGTTACTTATTGCATTAACAATGCAATGTTGAATACTGCATTTGTTTATGATCAGAACAATCTTTGATGCTAATAACCGTTAATCAAGATAGAATTTATGCTAAAGGTTGTTGAAACATTGTATTATAATTGGTTAGTAATATTTCCCTCTCTTGCTGTTATGGTAACATAACAAAAACCAGTTTCAGAGCAGATACAAGGCCTTCACTACTCTCATTTGTGGGCAATATTTTAATTTAAGGAGGAGGCAATAAAACAACATAAATGCTATATAATTTTATGAAACTCACAGTCAGAGTCATTTGTTAAACTGAAAAGATTAATAAATGTAAGGGTGGAGGTGCTCAACTTGCTGTAGTGCTCCACTGTCTGTGCGAAGGTACATGGACTACATGTGTGTTGGGTGAACGAGAGTTTTTCACCGTGATGGTTTTTATCAAATGACACGGGCCAGGTGCCAGTGACACACCTGCTGGTAAAATGTCACACCCTGCTTGGCTGTTTCGGGTCCCCTCTGGATTCTGTTTTTCCTCTTGGCCCTAACGAGCTGTCAGCCTCATCAGCTCACTCGTTGATGTGACAGGTGTTATCTACAGCCACTATGTATGTGTGTAAGTGTGTGTGTGTGTGTGTGTGTGTGTGTGTGTGTGTGTGTGTGAATCTGTGCATCCATGCTTAGCTCATTCCATTGTAGCCTATTCTCACAACCTGCCTGGTCTTCCACAGAAGAACATGTGAGGCTGTAAAGGTCACGCCATGAACACGTGAACGCTGATAGTCAACACGTCAAAACGTTAAAAGCATGTTAAATGTTTTATGATGGAGGCGACTGCCCAGAGCACAGCTGTCTGTCAACTGCTTGACACGGAGCTACCAGATGCTCCCCTGGGGATTGCATGCTGTTACTGTGCTCCCGATCCCCACCCCTGATCTGTTTTGGAGCTTATACTGGAGCTGTCACTGGTCACCTAGTGACTGAATCATTATACGTGGACTTATTACCTCAAAATAAAATGCGCTTGCTAAATGAAACTGAAACATTTGAAAAGAATGTTTATTAAATACAAATTTCTTTGTATTCATTTATATATAATTTCTGTAATAATATTAATTACATAATGAATTTATAACAAATTTGACATGATAACATATCAACAATGCCATAATATTTTATATAAATGTTGGTAAAGTACTTAAAAACAGCACAACTTTTCAGTTGTAGGTCAAACAACCTAACTGCTTAATTTATTTTGAAGATATTTATAGGATATTATAGTACAGTTAATCACAAGCAGTTCTGAAGTCCAGGTTTGAATTACAGCATATAAGCCTACTGCACAAGTTGGCTTTTCAAATCAAGAAAATTAACATAAGATAAGAAAGGATAAGACAATCCTTTATTAGTCATGTATATACAATGTAAATAATAAAAGTAAAAAATAGAACAATATTATTTACAGATAATTGCACATTGACCCTTAATTGCATTACATAATTTTTTTTTTATAAATGTGTAGGAAATATCCTTCTATATTTTCAATTCTCCGAATTACAATGTTAACATCAACATGTAACAAATATCTGCACTGAGTTGAACTATTAATAAATGTGTTTTTTCATGTTTTGTGGACAATATCACAAGAGACTAGCAGTGAAACAGTTTGTTACATGTTTCTTATAATATAATACTGTGTTGAAACTGTAACACCATAATTGGTAACAAAGTTGATTGTTTTAATTTTAGATGTCCAGAATAACAATAGAACCAGTCAACACATGGACTGTTTGAAATGGATTATTTTTAAAGATGACATTTAGATTTTTTTGACTCATAAATATATACCAGATTTCCAACACAACTAGAAAATGTAATAATATGTTTGGCTGGTGTCCTTCTCTCCTATGCTGTCACATTTTATGACAAGTAGATTAATGGAATGGCTCTAAATTGTAATAAACATTATCTGTTTATAAAGTTAAGATAAGGTTCCATCTCCTGTAAAGTCATTTTGGAGCTGCACGATTTTGGCGTGTAAACGACGATATATTCTCTTAACAGTATTGCCTTGCTGAGGCTAATAAGCTTTGCATCACTTTAAATCTCTCTCTCTGCCCTCCCCCACTCATCCTCTTACTCAAACACTTCCCACATCCTACAGATGAATTATTGATGTTGTAGATAAAATGAATTGGGTCCACCTAGCAACCATTAATTTCAGGATTCTCATAGTAAATCATGGTCAAATTTGCGCAAGACAGAAGACTACATCTCGTTGTTGCTGCCCTATAGGAGTCATCTGATGTGCGTTTACAGTGTCTGTATTCATTAGGAATGGTTACCTTTGGGAAAACATCTATAGAGACAAAAGAAGTGCTGACTGTGTGAAAGCAGGAGCTAATGTAATTCTCTGGAACTAGAGTAAGTTATTGCTGCAATACCCTTTTCCTGGCCTTAAGTATTACAGCACATTACAGTTTGTTACAGTGATAGCTGTTAAATTGCCTTGATGCCTGTACTCTAACAGAACACGATCTTGGTTTCTACCTCCCTCACCTACCTGTATAAAACAATTTTGGATGACAGAAGATGATTATCACTTCTGTGCTTCTGTGTCTCTGAAGCCGTTATAGAACCTAACCTTTTATTATACTATTCTTACACAAGCTTGTGCGTGTTCTCTGAAAAGGGAAATGCCTTGCTTGATGTATGTGTCTAATTATCATTCAGCTGTGCTAATTAGCTACAGCTTCTTTTTTTTTTTTTTAATTTCAGACCTCTAATGGCTTCCAAATCCCTATGTGCTCCACTCCACCTTGTACTACTTTGTGTTTCTACTCACTGCCCACTTTGTGAGGTTCTCCTACCTTTCCCGGAAACAGTGTTGCCCACACGTTGCTATCCACAACGTGTCAGTCGCCCTCTACAGCAGGACCACTGTTGACCAGATGTCATGACATTTGTGTGTCTTGGTTCTGGGACAGCAGTCTCAATGTGGCACATGTTGGTATCCAGTGTTAGCCAGAAAAAATCACTCATCATTTGAATGAAGTTCTGAAATTCTCTGTCTTCAGTCCACTAGAGGTCTGCATGGGCTTGATTATTAATATCCACACCACCTGGCATCAACCATGTCACGCCCCCTCTAGCGTTGCTCCTGTCATATCTGCAAAACCTAGTCTCAAACTTGTCTGCGCCCACCGGCTCTACCTTTGTGTGGACCTTAGCCTTCGTCATTCTTGTCTACACCTACCTGCTTTGATGTCTCCTTACTCATGGGCTCATCTGTCTTGCCTATTTCAGCACATGCATAAATTGAATCAATATCCCACAAGCAGCCAACAGTGTATCCGTCCAAGCCCTCCTCTCTCAGCTCCCAAAAATACCCTCCCACTCTAACCTGCAACCTGTTGGCTGTTGCCTGCTATGACCGTGGTGCTGTCCCCAAGCAGGGTTCACATCTTTCAAATAAACTCAGCCCAGAAAAAGCCTCCTAAATGTAAAAGGTGAAGTGAAGTAAGTCCAGTTTACATGGAAGAACCGCTATCGTCCACTGTGGCCTAGGGGTTGCACGTTCGAATGCCAAGCCATACTGCTTTACAGTCAGCCATCAGAACCTGAGAGAGCACAATTGCAGTGCTCTCTCTGGGTGGGTAGATGGCGCTTTCTCTGTATATCACTGTAAAAGCCATGCTGGCCTGCACATTTTTCTGTTAGCTGTTGTGGTGAATTTTAGGCTTGACGCTTTTCTCCATGCGTCTTGGCTGCCTAGCCATGCCACATCGGTGGCAGTTCAAAAAGAGGTGGTAGCTGACTTCACATGTTCTGGAGGAGACATATGTTAAGTCTATACCCTGCTAGTATTGGGAGCATTGCTAGTCCTGAGTAATGAAGGGATTATTAAAGAACCACTATTGTCTAGAAGACTGCTCAGTTCAATCATATCTCAAAACTGTGACATTTGCAAAGAAGCCATTTGTCAAGTCTGTTTAATGAGTGTGGTTGCTGTCTAATGAATAACACAACTAGTGAATAGCAACAGATGGATTACATCAAGAGTGCCTAATACCGGTCCAGGAGATCTAGCACCCTGGACAGTTCAGATCCAACACAGTTCTCTATAATATTCATGGGAAATTTGTGATTTAGATTAGAGATGGAGCTAAACCATGCCAGATGTTAGATCACTACAACCAATTGGACTTCCCGGTGCTATACCTGTAGCCTTTCACAACACATTAGTGAGGTGGGCTTACAAAATAGGTAGAAAGTGGCCAGGGAACATACAACACAACCAGCGCATAATCTTTCCATCAGCCACCCAAGATTCTGCCAGCACTAGCTTACTTGAAGGCTGTTTGAAGTGACTTGAAACCTCTTTCCATTGTTTCAGGATCCTATATCAGACTCCTCTGCAGTGGGCCACATGCCAGCGGCGGGCAGCTCCCCACGGAACGCCACGCGCGCAGAAGACTCTGTGCTGCCGGTAACTCACTGCACTTTTCTAGTTGTCATGCTGTTCTTTTCCTGGCACTTCCCTAATGCTAGAGTCACTCTCTCCTTTTTAGCCTTAACCCGTCCCCTATGCTTTGGCTTATTGAGTAGGGAGGCACTAATGGTATTGTAATTTCATGTTAATGATGCTTTGGAACACTTCACCCCATGTGTTTGTTTGTCTGAAGTGATTTTAGATGTGAGTCAGTCCAAATGAGTTTGCTGCATGGGCTTTGTCCTCCCTGATGCAGGCCCACGCACACACTTGCTGCTGGCTACATTCCCCTGTTTCACCAGAACAATCACTGAAGCATCGTTTCCAGTTCTTATTTGGCCCAAACTGTATTTCTCATCTACTTCAGAGGTCTTGTGAACAGCAGTGCGTCGGCATGGCCAAATCTTATGTCACCTATGTGCCAATTAGCAAGCACCTATTGCTGCCTTACTGACAAAGAAACAAACCTTGCCTTTTTGCTAAATGCTAAGTATGCACAAATGCAAATTAGCACCCTAAATGATAAATTACTAGTAAGAGATTTACATTAAAAGATGCATAGCCTGCAGAGGCACATCACGCCGTTCACAGTGACTGCCTTGCAAAACCCTTTGGGTTATCGTGTCTGAGTATCACGAACCACATCTATTTTTACTTTCCCTTCCTCTGTGTCAGTGTCTGGGGAAAATTGCTCCTTTCAGGAATATAAAGCATGTTTGAGAAATTACCCTCATGATTATGTGACGGATGAAGAAAAAAAAAAAAATACAGAAGGCCGTGGTGGAGGAAATGCTAATTAAAAATGTGAGGGGCACATCACCGCTGCTATTTATAAGACAGTCCAGGGCTGACAGATTGCCATTTGCTAATACTGCTGCAGATGCAACAAACATTCACGTCTAGCACCATCTTCTTCTTGCTCTCCTGAACAAGTGGACCCCGTCGGGTGTGTGCATGAAACCTGGTCGTCTGTTTTAACCATGTGTTCATGTGTAGTCCTTTTGGAGAAGTTCAGCAATTATTTGGTATCATTATTTGGCCTTATTATTATTATTAGTAGTAGTTGTCTTTTTTCGACTCCTAAGGACCATACAGAAAGTGTTGCTCCAGAATGTTCCGTCTTCTGCTTTGTCTCGTCAGCTAGAGGCCCTCATTTCATTGTCAGTGCTTTGAAAGATCTAGACTAAGCAAATAAACCATTGACTTTGTCAGCAAATAGAGGACATCTTAGACTCTACAGCCAAAACAATGCTGCAGGGTTTTGTAAGCTTGTTTGTTTCCTGAAGACCTCCTATTTTCAGTGAGTGTAGGCTGGCAATAGATATTTAGCTTTTGTTTTGTTTGAGGAGCCATTGTTCGGGTGTTGTGTGTGGGTGTACCTGCAGCAGAGCATGCTCTTTGTCTCATATCTCAAGCCAGAAACACTAAAATATCTTTTCCAAGCACCCGGTCCTTCCTCTCAAAAGTCCGGACATTTCCGAAGTTATATTTAGACTATAGCAAATTCAGCCACATCGTATTTGGATGGTGACTGTGGTCACCATCTAATGAGCAGACTTTGTGGTGATCCACCAGATGGTCTTTCTGTCCTCTTCAGGAAATCTACATTTGCTGTTACTTGAAGAGGAGATGTGTGATGGTGAAAGGAAGCCCAGCTGCCCATGGCAGCTTCTTCTCTCCTCCTTCTCTGACATGAAAGCAGTCAGATCAAAGTAGCTATAGGCAAAATATAGCAGACCTGTGGAGCTGTAGGAGCCTTCAAAATAGACTTATTCATGTGAGAATGGTCTGGAAGAGAGCTGATCTGGGTGATCTTGAGGATAGCTTACAATGCCATACACCTAGTGCTTCACATAGACTGTCATATATATATATATATATATATATGTGCGTGCAGGGGTCATCTACCTTTGTACCTTGTACTATCATTCATATTGTCTAGCTGCACAATAGTAGAGAAAGTACTTTAACTATTTTGCATATATTTTGCATATTGTATAGGATTAAAATTATAGTGTGTACAAATTGGGATAAAATGGTGTGGCCTGCCTGAGTAGAAGGTTAAGGGATCCAGCTGTAATAATTGTAATAATTTATTAGGCAAGCTCATATAATCTTGCTTATTTGGTTCTCTTGTGGTATGTAGTCACTTCCTAATTGCATTGTGTTTTCCCTTTCTTACTCCTGTAGGGTCTCAGCAGTCTTTTCAGCTCACTGAAGGTAGTGCGTCTGCTGCGTTTGGGGCGTGTGGCTCGAAAGCTGGACCATTATCTGGAATATGGAGCTGCTGTCCTGGTCCTTCTCGTCTGTGTCTTTGGCTTGGTAGCTCATTGGCTGGCCTGTATCTGGTACAGCATTGGTGATTACGAAGTCATTGATGAAGTCACCAACACCATCAAGACGGACAGCTGGCTATATCAGTTAGCCATAAGCATCGGCACACCCTACCGGTATAATGCCAGCGGATCAGGCCAGTGGGAGGGTGGTCCCAGTAAGGACACTCTCTACATATCATCACTCTACTTCACTATGACCAGCCTCACCACCATAGGCTTTGGAAACATTGCTCCAACCACGGATGGGGAGAAGATCTTCTCTGTGGCCATGATGATGGTGGGCTGTAAGTTGCTTTGGTTTTGTATATTAACCCAGAGCTTAGAAATACATATTGGTAGGGCTGTGTATAGATAAGGCAGTATCATAAACCATAAACTATGCTGACTCAGCACTCCCTAAAACACATCAACATTCTAGTGTTGGCTTTACCTGGTTAAATGTTCATAAAACAAGATCAGCTGACTCCACACCACTGTTGTATTACCCCTAGGGCTGATAAAATACTGCTAGTGAACAAATAATCTACATCCGGCGAACCTCAGGTGGCATAGCCTGTGAGGTTTATTAGTCACATTCAGTTCGTAATAGCAGATTTTATATATAGATCACAAATGTTGGGTACAGAAAAGACTTGAAACTGTACAGAACTGTGGGTGACTGGGAATTCACTTGAAAAACACTGTGCTAGAGACTCTTCAGAATTACATACGTTTGGCACAAATGTCAGGTTGGAGTTTGTTGGAGATGGCTTAGTCTGTGTACTCTGGGCTTAAGGCATGGCTAGGAGAGTGTCATGGCCTGGCCATCATTCAGAGATGTATTATTCAGTTTTGGTTTAGCATGATGTTACTTAATAATGCATCATAGGTAATGTCCCCGATAACCAGGATTTATGAAATCTTGTAAACTATATCAGCAGCTGAACAGCAGAATCACCTAAAAAATGCACAGACATGTTCTTTAATGCACCTCATATAACATCACCCCTGGCCCTTGGTAGCTCAGTCAGGGCTTATCACCATCAAAATATCTCCTCGGAGGATCTGAGCAGTCTAAGGGCTCTGAAATAGTCCTGCCCCAGCCTCAGGGTGCATCTGTAACAGCAGCCCTCCTGAGCCTAGCACAGTCCTTAAAGCTTCAGTGGCTCAAACGGACCATGAATAAACTGACCATGGGCTTTAGGTTGGGAGTGGTAGGTGGCAGCAGCCACAGCAGGCAAACACCTGGTTGGTGGAGTGAAGGAGTGATAGAAGTGATTGGACATTGATTGACAGCAACCATCTGAATCTTATACGCTCGTATTTGATCAGACTAGTTCATGCTAATTGACGGTGTTGCTTGAGTTATACATTCTTAGAAATAAAGGTTCCTAAATGGTTCTTGGCAGTCTAGAACCTTTGCACTACACAAAAAGTACCTTTATTCTTTGATTCATATTTATGGGGATTTTTCCTTATTCCCAATTTCAACATTGCAGATTTCCCTCCATTAGCTAGGACTTCCTCAATAACATGATTTCCAATGGTGTTGGGAGGGTGAAGACTCTCTTTTCATTCTATGAGCCACTGGACAGCCGAACACACTTGGAGGAGAGTGCTAACTGCTGGTTCTGTTACATCACCTAACAGCTCCAGCTCTGGCTTGCTTCACACTCAGTAATGGGGGAGAGGGAGGGCCACCCCTTCCACTCAGAGAGAGCAAGGCCTCTTGTGCCTTCTTGGACTGTCATCCTCAAATGGCTGTGGCATCACTAGGGACCACAATCTCACAATAGGAATAGAAGTAGAAAGTACAGAGCAAGCTCTAGGAAAGCTACAGCAGTTGGCCAGATTCCTTAGCCTTTTCCATACTGAAAGTCAGTGTCATGCTTCTTCTGCCCACACTAGGCCTGTACGGGACTCAGCATTTTCTTTTTATTGCTATAGAACTTTCTATTTACACTAAGACTGTTTGACTAACCATGATTCAAACATTTCGCCCATTTCCAAAATAATCAGTGATCATTTTACCTATCATTCACTTGTAAAAATAAATAGTATCTTAGTATCTAATAGTATCTCACCCAACACCAAGAGTCAGCAGTCTGAGAACACCAAAGCTTTGTTCTGCTTGTACTGTTGTACTGTTCTGCGTAAAGGACACATTGTGTTAGTCAGTATTAGATTAAATTTCATCGGATGTTGAATGGAGGTATGTCATGTGATTAAGTGTAATTAGACACACTTAATCAGGTAGAGCTATGTCACTTCATCAAAGCTGAGCTCTTGATTTACTTCAGGTTTAGTGTATAGGGGTTGAATTGGCTGTCAGCGATGAGCCATAAGATAAACCTATTAGTGCTAATCCCTGATCTATGCACGCTGTGTGGTGGGTTTGAGAGTTCTGTTTGAATGGCTGATATTGAATGCGATTGGATTATGAAGAGAGGTGGGGAAATTAATGCCGAGCTAACAGCACACTGGGCTAATCCGTGCCCTGCTTCGCGATGATAGAGCTGTGACAACTCCCTGCCCTTTCTGTGTTTCTTTCCTCCGAGTGTTCTCCCTGATCCTCCTTTTCATTCCTTTATTTTGTCAGGTCTACAGGGATGGTCGATGTCTGTGTATGTGTGTACACATGTGGGTGTACTTTTGTGCATCAGTTTAAAGGGCAGCAGGGGTTTTTGAATGGTGTTTAAAAAAAAGAAAATTAATAAGTCTTGATATTTCATTAATGATGTCCAAAGTTTGTTTGCTAGAGGGATTTACATCCCTCTAGCTGATGCATTGCATTGGGCGGGCTGAGTTTAGGCTCATGTGCAGCTGCTTCTGAGTGTTCTCTTCTATTGATAATGCTTGTCTATGGATAGTATGCAAGCCGTGTGTGGAACATTGAATGCCTGTGTCAGCAATGGATGCACCTTAAAATAAGTAAATTTACCAATCAGAAGGTATGTCTGGATACTTTTGGAGGACTCTGTATAAAAAGGTTGGGTATATGTGCCGGAATGGCAGCGCTGCTAGGCTTAGTATTTAATAAAACATGCACAGCCATTACATAACCAAGTCCACATTTCTCTGTGACGCACACTATTGGGGTTGTCCTGCTCTTACTTGATCAATGTCCAGTGGGGACTACTGGGTTGTGGGGAGCTACATTACATTTTAATGCTAGCAGAGAGATCATGCGGGCAGTATGTGCTGAGTGATGCTAGTTGTGTGCAAGGTCTCCTCTGGACTGCATTAGGTAGAGAGGCCTCAACACTAAACATCCTTTCAGGACAGTGCTGTAAGATGGCTTGGCCAGAATCACCATCCCAAGCTACAGGTGCTTGAAGCTCTTGCCTGGATAGTGTTGCGCTCTCTCATTGACCATTGCGCAGACCAGCGAGCCAGGCCAAAGCCTACATAACTTCTGTTCAGCAGCTTTCAGCTGTGATTTATTGTTTAGATTTGCTCTATTTTATCAGCTGTGCAGATAGAACATGAAGGCTACACTGACCGTATGATTAGTTGGGGGGTGTGGGGGAGGTGCGACTCCATGTCTTGAAGAAGTGCATAACGCATGGTGCTCTCACAGCTGGTTAAAGATGTTGTCTGCACACTCTCGGCATGTCAATATGGAACACAAGCATCTGTTCATCTCCCATCAATTCCACAAAACGCCTTGTCTGATCTCATTTTCAAACACATCCCACTCACAAAAGAGAGCTAGTGACAGGAATAGTCATGGTGTTTGCTGTTGCTTGGCTGGATAGTGTAGCTCACTTTGGAGAAGAACGCACTCGTGTTCATTTAATAGTTTAAGACCCGAGCCACTGTTGGCATGTGCTCCCTTTTCAGAGCAGCATGCTGTAGTTCAAACGGCTCTGACTTAGGCTTTTGTACAGCGCTCGCTCAGTCAAATCCTTTGAAACTTCAATTGTCATGATTGTCAGAGGCTTGGCATGAAACCATCCAGGCCTGTTGTTCCACAATGGAGCCCCTGTCAGCAGTCGGAAGCCCCTTATCATTCCTCGCAACCTGTTTGGAGCAGCGTTTCTCTACACTATCATGCTGTTTTTTTTCTTTTTCTTTGTAAAAAGACCTACTGTATGCTTCCACAGGCTAGATAGTTTGGCCAACAGATACCATGTGGTAGACAGTGTCAGGTGTGATAGAACTAAATAAAGCAATCCCTCATTAAGAAATGTACTTTATGTGTTCACTTTAAATACACTTTACGAAATAGAGTCTTTCCTTTACCTTTTCAATCCAATAATATAGTCAGCTCTAGCATTTTAAGACCATCCAATATATTCCCTTTGTGTGATTATACAATACATAATTCTAAAAATATAACATGGTTACATCTTGAAGAAAGTTGTACAAAAACATAATAATTACAATAATTACAATAACAATAATTCTGCTTTAAATACTTAAGTTCTACTCTCTGTCAATTTCTTTTAAATTGGGGTTAAAAAAATATTTAAAAATGCATTTGTTGAAATGATTTTTTAAAATTTATTGATTTAAAAAATATTTTTTTTTGCCTAAATTAAAATTGCATTTGTTGAAATTGATTTTTTTATTGATTTAAAAAATGTACTGTAAAATTATTATCCAATAATTTGGGGAAAAGGAAAAAAAGGTTGTCAAATTGTCACTTTCATGAGATTTTTAAAAATATTTACATTTACTTACTTATTTAGTTTAATTTCCCCTTGTTCTCTAGTTGTATTTTTATCCCTCCATTGTGAACTTTTTGGTCTGTTTCTTAGTCCCCTTTCCTTCTATGAGAGATGACTGTTTCTGCTCCATCACTTATTTTATTCTCTATCCTTTTCTCTTTCTCTCTCTCCACCTCTCTCTCCCTCTATGTGTTCCATATCTCTCGCTCGCCTTGTCCCACTAAGTTAAGCTGTGTTCATGCTGATTGGGCCTGGCTGTCATGCACCTTAACTGTAGTGTTGGAAAAGCTCATCAGGCCATCCAGACTGTCTCTCTGTCACTGCTGCCTCCTCCAGGAAGCAGCCTGCTGACTTGCCAATCGTAAGCAATGTGGATATGAGCCTTGAGCTTCATTCCTGATTACTGTAATTGGCAATCAGGAAAGTAACTTAATTCCATCAACCTCACACTTACATCTAAATAACGTGCACATTAGCTACATAGTACTAAACAATTCATACTGGATAGGAACTCTTAATATAATTGCATAATGTGCCAAATGTTTAAGAGGTCAACTTCTTAACCATTTTAGTCTGTATTTGGGCCCACACCTCAAGTACATGACTTATATATTAGTTTCATAGTGGTTGCCGTGGTAGATTTACAATTAATAACTGAATAGTAAACATGGGGATTGGGAGGTTAATATGTAGTTCGACGAGAAGACAGGATGGTGCTGGAAAATAGGATGGTTTGAAAACCAGGAGCTAGAAAATATTAAAGTAATATGACATTTTTGATGCCTTGCTTATATGTGAGTCACAGTGAATCGGTTAGCATTACTCAGGAGAGAAAGCTTCGAAGCATTTTCACTGTCCATGCTTTTCTCAGGAGGACATGCAATCTTTTTTGCTGCTACCCCCCTCTCAGTCAATAACGTGGCGGTGTTCATAAATAGAGAAGAACAGGGTCGTTAATTTGGTGCAGTACAGTGATGCATCCCCTGTTTGTCAAGGCATTGATCTGCTGAGGGGAGCAGGGCATATCTGACTAATTACAGCCCTTGCTCCACCTCTCCAGATGGGCTTGTTAACATCACTCCCTCTGCATTTCCATTAAGCCATGTGATCAAGGCTCAAGCCTTATCCTGGCCAGCAGGGCATTTTGTCTCGCCTTCGCGTCCGGCCACAACTCTGGAAGTCCAGATGGGCTGGAGCGGGTTTAAAGCAAGGCTACAAAACAAGTGTCTAATCTCTGTTGCACTGTCTATATCTTTAACACAGGAATAGAAAGGAACAACAATTGGATTAAAAAAAAAAAAGAAAAGAAGCTATAATCATACCTCATGCTGCATAATTACCCAAATTAGTGTTCTCCCTATCCTGCACATGTTTGATGATCATCTGTTCCCACCTGCCAAGGAATTTGGGGGTTTGCACCTACGCAAAAGCCTTATCTTTCCTCCGTGCTGCTGTCATCAGCAGAAGAAAAATATCCCCCATTATATCACAAGCCGGGCATGGAAAGTGGATGGTGCATATTACGCAATGTATCATTATATTCCGCCACTTCAAGTGGGAGGTGGAATTTAACTGTCACAGGATTAAGAGCCAGAGTGTGTATTGATCCCACCTGAATTGTAACATAACCAGGCTATTCACACTGGGTTTTATGTGGCGTACAGTTGGGTCCAAAACAGGGACAGGGACAGGGACAGGGAAACAATTTTGGACAGGGAAACAATTTTCTGGATTTAAAATGAAGCAATCAAGATGTGAATGAAGTATAGACTTACAGCTCCAATTCAAAAAGGAATTACAGGTATTTATACTTAGGCCCAAAGTTTTTACAGGCTCAAAAGTAGTTGGACAAACTAACACAAAAAATAAGGATTACTTGTAATACTTGGATGCAGCTCCTTTGCAGTCAATGGCAGACAGACTACTTAACTCTGGAAACCATGATCATCCTCTTCAAAACTTTTACTACAGCCACTTTCAGTTGCTTGTTTGTGGGTCTTTTTGCCTTTGCTTCTGGTTTGCTTCCATGGTATTTTATCTGAGCAGAAGGTATATCTCTATATATGTCATTATTCCTCTTGCTACTTCTGTCAGCAGTCACATCATTAATAAACACCAGTGACAAAGTTCTATTATCAGCCATACATGCCCATGCCATAACAATGCCTCCACCATGTTTGACAGATGATGTGGTATGCAGATCATAATTCCTTTCTTTCATTCTCTACTCTACAATCTCAGGATCTCCTTGAATCTTTTTCCAGAACACTTGGAATCAACCCCAGACATTTTATCTCCTTAATTTGTCACAGAATAATGAGGGAACACCTGGCTATGAAACTGCTTATCATTCAATTCTCTTTGAATGTCTTTTTGTCAATTACTTCAGAGTATAAGAAATGTCTGTAATTCCTAAACAGATAATGCAGTATTTTTGTTTGAATATTAAAGCATTCTAATTTCAAACCTTTGTGATGGTGTACAGAGGAAAGAATTCAAAACATTGTGTCAGTGTCCAAATACTTCTAATCTAAATCTGCATCCTATATGTTATACATAGCAGAGGTCCTGCCATATTGGCAGGGAGAGTATATTTTAAGATGAGGAAGGCATTTAATTGAGATTTTTGCTTGGCTTATATTGACAAATGTTGGCATGTATATAGAAAATTCAAATCTCATTTCATGCATGGGCTATGTAAGAGCTGCTGCTGATGCTCGCAGGTAGGAGGGTGTACAGAGGATGCAGTACATGGAACATTCTACTCTCACTGTAGGAATAAAATCTAGTGTGTCTGAATTGGCAACTTTACAGGAGACGGAAACAACTTTCTTAGGTAGGTAGGTAGGTAGGTAGTAGGTTATATTCAACAAAGCACTGTAATTGTAGATTAATATGTGCGGTGTGTTCACTGTAGAAGACAAAACCTGCCAACAAAATTTGACCAAGTGTATTTTTTTTTCAATGCTCAGTCCTTGCATAGTCCTACACTGTGTAAGTGTCATTTGGTAACATATCAGGACTTATGTGGAGAAAACACTGATGTGGTGTGAAACTAGACAAAAAAAAGAACTACATGCAGAGATCTGTTTTTGGTTACTGATGATTCAGAGGACATCTGTGTGTAGGCACATTCCTTAATGTTTAGGGGAGGGCCATTTGAGAAATCGACATCCACGTTTACCCTCTGCATCGTGATGTTTTTTTTTTCAAAAGCAAGCCACGACAATTACTGCAATATACAGTCTTGAAGTTTAACTGTCTGATTAGCATAAAAATTCAATACTGGGTGTTTCAGTGAGTGCAGTTATAGCATTCGTACAGTGTATACTGCTCTATTTAAACTCATGAGCTCTGGCTTTATAGCAAAACTCTTAAAATACTGGTTCACTATCTGTAAGTGCTACTATAGCAGTACAGTAATGTATTCCATGTATGTTACATTTATCACATGTTTTCCTCCACTGTTACTTCTAGTTTTTATTTACAAAAAGTGTCCTCCATTTTGCTGACCACAGCACAACTGAATAATGGGAAATTACAAATGTCCCTCGTATCATTTCTGATAAGTTTTAATATGCAATAAGGACTTTTACAAATGTCCTGTGTAAGAAAACAATGAAAATGTCTTAAGGAAATATTTTAAGAAGATTTAATTTCTTCTGAATTTCTAAGTGTTTCAGATTCTTCTTCTTCTTGTTCTTATGTTCTATGTAAATCCATATTCAATTATTCCCTTAACTTTTGTTTAGAAACTAGTATTCTAACATATTGTACAAAGAGGAAGACGCCTGCTGTACTTGTGTTGTATTTGTGTGCTTTTGACTTGCGCCTGTTTTCCCACTGTTTGCTAAGGCAGTGTTTGGCTTTGAGCTATTTTAAAGCAGCTATCAAAACGAGCAATGTGCACTTGTGTCTTCCACACTCTGAGCTTACATTTTTATACTGCAGCACAGTGAAAATAAAATGCCTGCTGTTGTTTATACAGATTCCAGCATTTATTGTTGTAAAGTAAATAAGATCAATCTTGCAGCTGTAGGTGAATGGACAGTCTTGGCTTGTGAGCCTTTGGGATGTTGCAGTCTATTATCTAGGCTGAACCACACACTTGCCTGATTTTTAAAAAAATCATTGGGCTTCGATTTCTCCTTTTGCCAGTGTGTCGTGCCGAGTAGCTCCCTGGGATGCGCCGGCAAGGCTAAGCCCAAGGAGGCTGGCAGGTTATTGGATAGAATGAGTACAAATCAGCCTGAGAAAGCCTGAGGAACTGCATGGGAGGATGGAGAGATCTTGCACTGCTACGTCAGGGGATCTTTAGCTTTGGGGCAAAGTGCTATGCTAGGTTCTGTATTGATCTGAATTGTGTTACAGAGAGAGAGATGGAGGATGTGGGTACAGAGGAACACTCTGTTTGGGGCATTACGGAGAGTGGGTTGTAACCTAAGCCTTATTGGTGCAAGAAGCAGAGATACAGAGCACAACACAACTCAGTGTGCTCCCAGCTCTTGCAGGCAGCTCGGTGTGAATAAGCATAAGCTCCACTGTAAAATGAGCCAGAGGAAAACATAGGCTCTATCACAAGCTTTTCTGTGAATTCGATGAAGTTTACAAGTGTCTGTTCAGATACTTTTGGATTATCTAAGATACTTTCTGGAGTACAATTGTATCCTCAAATACAGGTTTGAATTCTTGACCAGTCAACATCATCAGTCATCAGTCTGATGCCAATCAGTTATCTTAACAATAATCTGCCACCACTATATTTATACCAGTATATCATTGTTCTTCTGTAAGGCCTTAATAGAAAAACCCCTATAGTTACTTTCGACTTCTAAAGGTTAATATCTCGAATATCTTTAATGTCTTAAGATGTTTTAATAGTTAATGTAAGTTGCAAAAAATGATCAAAAAATTCTCTATTTACAAATATGTTTCAGAGCTCACTATGGCTCAATCACCTCTACACAAAGGGCCATTATAATGATCGTTTCAGGTGTTCTAGAGCCTAATATGCACTCAAAGGTCACGCTGAGCTGAATGATTACTCTGACTCTAATGGCAAAACAGGAGACAATGTCATCTGTAAACTGACTCGTTCATAATCTCCACACAATATACCAAAATTGTGACTTCATACCTATTTAAAACTCTACAATTCTAATACAGGATCAACAAATCTTAAAAAAACCAAAACAAACATTTGTACAGTGTTTGAAATTGGGCATTTCAACTTCTTTCCAGTTTATTTATTCACTCTTTTCACAGCTGAAGTTGTTACAAAGCAGCTTTACAGAGATCCGAACAGGGTCCGACCCTTTTTTTGGTGGAACCTCGAAAGGAACCAAGACTCAAAAAGAGGAAACCATTCTTCTAGCACAACAAATAACAAGACAGCAATAGAATAACTGGTCAGTTGTGAAGCTGAGTGAGTGCAGGACACATGCCCAGTGTTACTTTGAGAAGGAATGAAACTGGGGTAAAGTCCATTCGGGCTAAACAGTACCATGCACAGAGACGCAGAATCAGGATGGACAGCAGGGGGGTGGGGGGTCAGCAGGAAGAGGACAGGAAGAAGAAGAACAGAGAGGAAGGAAAAATAAAGGGGTTTGGAGAGTTGTGGAAAACAAAGGAAAATTCACCACTTGGTCATCACTTGGTCGCAAAGTTTTCATTTTGGGCAAAACTAATATGTGTAGTATGCTCACTTTTAATCTAAATAATATTTTAAGTTTAAGTTCAGGAGGCTTAATTTGTCGTCTCAACCATATACAAGTACACAGTGAAGTGAAACACCACATACAAAGACATGTCTGCAAACGTGCAAACATAAAGCAAAGAAACAATACTATGAATGCAGTAGAACTGAAGTGCAGCACATACACAGCACTCAGCAGTATTGAATGTGAATAGTGAGGAGAAAGCTGCAGAAATATATAACAGACTGTGACATGTGGGTGTTCTGCAGTCAGCTTATAGCATGTATGAATACAGCAGGTACTGAGGTGGAGAGATACAGTATTTTTGTTCCCACAGTATTTCGCAGCAGACATTTCCTGTGTAAGTGAGCAATTAAATGATTTATTGAATATATTGCATATTTTTAGGAATGTATTAATTGATAAATCGGAATTTAAATCAGTCATTTTTGTGACTCAAGATTTAGAGGCATTGTACAGGTTCACTGTTCTTGACATGATAGAATTTTCATAGACAGAAAAATCATCCTTCATACAGGCTTCATACATTTTACAGCTTCATAATGTCCTACTGATTATGTGGAGTTGCACAGAAATAGTATATTTGAATCATTTTATATATATATATTTTTGATTGAAATTAACTTGATATTATATTACTGAACACAGTGTTTCCATGTTTTTAATGAGCTCTGTAGGATCAATACACTTTAATGCTAAACATGAACAAAATATGTATTGTGACACACCTACAAGCTACAAAGTAGATATAGTGATCTTAGTCTGTCCTGTTTTTTTTTTTCAATGTTATACTTATATGTTCACGATTATACAAACTACAGTCAGAAGATATAAGTGTGTATCAAGCGTCTAAGGATACTACTGAATTGTTCCCATCAGAAAACAACAGCCTCCAACGTCAGCCACGTTTTCTGTCAAGAGTGAGCTGAAGGTGAGACTAGAACGGTATTATAAGAGTATTTCCCTCAAGCACAGTCAGGATCCAAAGAATGACCTAAGTGTAACACATGACGAGGAAAGAATCCCATGCAAGTAGAGAGGAGAGACGATGACAGATAGATGGAGTCTGCCTGCAGGATGTGGTGTAATTACTGCACCCGGTGCGTTAGGACAGATCCTCAGATTTGATTCATTCTGGAACTGAATTTACATTAAGCAGTGGAAAAATTAGCCATTAAACAAAGACAGCTGAGAAATCAAGATGCATTAAAGAAATTATATATATATATATATATATATATATATATATATATATATATATATATATATATATATATATATATATATATAATTCAAGGTGCATGTGCTATACTACAAATAATAATAACTAAAAAATAAATAATGTGTGTTTAATATTGCTTTAACTTTAATTAGTTTAATTATATTATTATTATATTCAAGTCTGACTACTTTCTTGTCTTTTAATAAATATTACTTATTAAATATAACTTATTAAATATGATAATATGATAAATATAATATAAATATACTTAAATATAATTATTTTTGTGGTTATAGATCATATATTAGAGATGTAGAATGAATATAGATTAGGTAAGAAAAACTGTTCCTTTATTATATTATATAATATAAATATTCCTTTAAGATTAGGATTGTGCTAAGATTAGACCACATCCATAGGCGACATATGTCTTTTGGTAGTGTTGAAATTTGAATGCACTTTATTGTGCTGTACTGTGAAAGGGTGTGTGTATTTAACCTGCTTTGTAATGGAAACAAAGCATAGCGCGTAGCAGCACTGCTTACAGTCGTCTCTTTAAAGAAATCTCAGAGGGGTTGCACTCTGAGCTTGTTCTACTGAACCCTGTGTATTTGCTAGTGCTTTAATTGTGGGAGGTTTGTCATTACGTTACTCTCACTGCATCCGGGAGAGTTTTGGGTGGAGAAAAACTGTAGGTTTTCGCTTTGATCGCTAATCAGCTGCTCTAAGGAGCACCTTAAAGTAGTTTATATTCAACATGGAAAAGCATTACCAGTATATATATGCAATATGTGCAGCCGCACGAGTCACCATGACCAATTCCATACACCAACTGCTTTGGGGCAGTGGGTGTATGTGTATGCTGTGTTCTCTGCAGTGATAGAGCTCTGTTAAATACCTTTGGGATACTTGTATACAGGGATACTTGGGATACAGTATCTGATCTCAGAAATGCTCCTGTGGCTGAATGCAGTCAGAATCTCACAGCAGTGCTTCAACATCTTGTGTAAAGTCTTTCCAAAAGAGTAGGGGCTGTTTGCTGCAGCACGGAGTGATATACTCTGTGCTAGATACTCTTGCTGACACAGATGTGCAAATGCACACACACACACAGCTTATCTATACACTGTAGAGAAATACTACCAATAGAGTAAGACTCTAGAACCTGTCAGATGTGGGATACAGCATTGGCCACTGGAATTATGGTGCTCTATCCAATACTTTTGGGATGAGTTGGGCAATTTGTGATGAGGTGTGTGTGTGTTTGGGGGGGGTGATCATCCAACATCATGACCTCACTAATGCTCTTGTTGCTGAATACAATCAATTTGTGTAAAGTCTTTCCAAAAGAGTAGGGGCTGTTTGCTGCATATACTCTGTGCTAGAAGCGTTGAATGTATAGGATTTTGTTGGATGGACAACAGTTACCCTAAATATGGTCAAATATGGCCTAAAAGTATTAGACAGTTACTTGAAGCACCACAACGAAATTAAGTGAAGTAAAATAAGTTATTTTATTACATCAGTAACCACATGATACGCTCTATGTCAAAATGTTTGTGGACACTCTTTCTAATGAACGCATTCAGCTACTTTAAGTTGCCCCTATTGCTGACACAGATGTGCAAATACATACACACACTTATTACAGCTTATTTATTCCCTGTAGAGAAGTACTACCAATAGAGTAAGACTCTAGAACCTTTGGAATGTCAGATGTTGGATAGAGTGGTAACCCCCCCAGCATTGGGCTCTGGAATTATGGTGCTTTATCCAATACTTTTGGGATGAGTTGGGGAATTTGTGATGATGTGTGTGTGTGTGTTTGGGGGTTTGATCAACCAACATTATGACATCACTAATGCTCTTGTTGCTGAATGCAATCAATTTCTCACAACAGTGCTCTTCCAAAATCAAGTAGAAAGCTTCTCTGGACAGTCGAGACAGAGACAAAAGCAGGATTTACTCTTTCTTTACTACCCTTGATTTTAAAAGAAACAAGTGAATGAGCATGTGTCCTAATACTATTGTCCAAATAGTGTATCCTCATGTCATCACAGTAAGAATGTAGTGTTTGAGCACAGCAAAAAAACAAGTGAGTATCTTTAAAAGATGTTCACACTCACACATCTCTATTAGAAACATGTTTTTTTGGAACCAGCAGTGGTTGATGCCCCTTAAGGCTTAAGAGTGAACATGCTGTACACATTGTAACTTTAAGAAACTGGCAGTAAAAGTGGTATAAACTTGATATGCCCAATGAATAAGAAAAACAGAGAAATGAGATGAATTGACACCCGCCCCAAAGAGAGTGACGACTAGTACTTCTGTGTGTGACTGCAATTTGTGCAGCAGGAGTGTTTTTGCCCAGGGTCAGAGTGGAAACCAGATGGCTTAAGTGTAGCCAATTAAGAGTCTGTGTAGTGGCCTTGTTGAGTGTACCTTGCCCCAGAACACAAGAGACGGCAGTACTTTTACTCATCTGCTAAATGCTAATTTGTCCTGACTCTCATCTTTATTGCAACCATGACTTTTGCTAGAGCTACAAAAAACTAGCGAAAGGAATATTAACTAAATGAAAGTTGTTTCCCCTGCATTTTTTTATTTTAACTTTCTCCTTTTTTTTTAGCAAGTGTTCATTTTAACTATATTGTCTATAGGTGTGTTTATATGGTGTGGTCCATCATGGTTCATACAGACATAAGCTGCAGAAAACTCTGGAACATTACCAGCCCAAAGATAACAAGTATAGACAAAAGACTAGTAGTACATTAAAACTGTACATAGAAAAACAAATAATAGCAAACACTAGACAATACATCAGAAAGGCCACGCCATTGAATTTTGGATACAGTTGCTTAAATATTGACATTATCTGATGCTTGAATGCTACATTACATGTTTGTATTATGACATATTCATTCAGTAGTTTTGTAATTTAATTGGAAGTGTGTTAACTGGTAACACATTTTCTGTTACTTGTGTGCTTGAGTACACTGCATGTCCAAAAGTATCCAGATGTGTACTAATTGGAGAATTCAGCAACTGTAAAGTGCACCCATAGAAGGGGGTGCTCTGGAGCAGCCACATGAGTTAAATATACACTAAGGACCCTGTTTTAGTGATCTTAGGTGTGATATGAATCGTGCAACGTGTAGCTTGATTTAGAGCATGTCAGTGTGTCTTTGCTATCGTCACAACATGAAAAGTACGCCTTGCACGACTCAAAGCGTGCAAAAAGCATGTACTAAGTCTCTTAATTAATCATGGCTGTGTTTTGGCCATAACATGCAATAAACCAGTCAGTGTGTCACTTGCCATTGCCTTTAAGAGCCAGGTGTGGTCTGACTTTGGCAGATTGCTATTTTAATGGTGCAAAGCGAAGGGGATATGCGCATTGGGCACTCCCCAGTCACTGCCAAGATGGTCATGAACGTCTGACTGTTGATGTCTGTCTAGGTTGTTTTCAGTCAGTGGTGCAATTGTGTTTTCCATTGCCAAGATAGCAATAGCCCAGAAATTTACCAGAACACACCTCATTTCAAGACTATCATGGGCCAGTGGTGGCTCAGCAGTTAGAGCTTCGGGCTATTGATGACAGGGTTGTGGGTTCGATACACAAGTTGCCACTGTTGGGCCCCTTAAGCAAGGCCCATCACCCTCTCTCGCCACTCCCCGGGCGCTGGAGCTGCCTGCTCACTGCTCTGGGTGTATGTGTGCTCACTGCCCCTAGTTCACTAGTGTGTGTGTGTGTTTACTACCACAGATGGGTCAAATATGGAGAACACATTTCGCTTTACATAGTACAGTGACAGATACTTGCACCTTAACCACACTCATAGGTGTAGATATATTTGCAAGCACCATTGCTATTTAAACGTGAAAATAGACTGTTGGCAGGGTGGAAGATAGCAATGAGCATCGCCAACGCGCCTTGCGCAGTGTGTAAGATAGGGCCCTATATGTCTAGAAAAGTATCCAGACACCTGTAAAATTAGAGAATTCAGCTACTCAATTGAAGTAGCTGGAGCAGCCACACAAGTCTCAGGTCACTGTGCCCAATAACCCCTCAGAAGAAAGATTGGAACAGGTGTCAAACGAATTTTGGACATGTAGTGTGGATACTAAGGATTCTGCACTTTTCATCCAGGCAGTGGCTGAGTCTTATTTTCTGGAAGTTCCAGAGTACTTTATCTAAAAAATGTCCCTCAGAAGTGATGGATAAAGACACACTGAATTCATGTCATTTTTGTGTACTGGTATTCAGCTCTTTTTTCTGAGCTTACTCATGCCTGTGGCTTTCCATGTGTATTTTTAAGAAAGAACCCTGCAGTTTTTTACGTCACAGTAGAATGGGACTTACGGGATCAACCTGTCTCCCAAAGATGATTTATTGAGAGAGAGGAAGAGAGATTTGGCTTTGCAGTGTAGCGCTGAATAAAATATACTATATGGACAAATGTATTGGGACATCAAGCACCTGGCCATCCAGTCTGTCTTTACAAACATTAGTGAAAGAATGGATGGTTCTTATAAGCTCACTGAATTCCAGTGTGTTACTGTAATGGGATGTTGCCACTGCAACAAGACAGTTCATGAATTTTTTTCTCTCATAGATATTCCACCATCATCTGTGAGTGGTATTACTATCAAGTGGAAGCGTTTAGGAACCACAACAACTCAGTCACAAAGTGTCAGACCATGTAAAGTTACCGAGCAGGGTCTGCAAGTGTTTTTATACTTGTTAGGTCCAGCTAATCCCAAATAGGAGAAATTAAAAATTGCACACCAAGTAAAAGTCCTGGTCTTAGGATGATATAGCGTATTTCTTTCTCTTTAAATGACTGTGTGTCTTAACATTTTCCCCGAAGGACATATGTGGGCATCTTCTTTAAGTGAGAGATCATGATTATAACTGTGCTGCAGGACGTTTTCATGCGTACAGCTTTCCAGAATCTTTCCAGAGACTATCTCTGGCGTACATGACGTTTATTACCCCAACTCTCGCAATAACGTTCGATTTTATTTGTGTTGGCTGACAAACATAATCAACGGCGAGCACCCATCCAAGGCCTAATTTTATAAAGCATCATACGCATTTGTTCTCTGATGTCTCATTTACAGGAGCCGTGATTCCACTATGGGATGTCTATAAGTAAATGTGATGTGTCTTCAAGTCATTAGCTAAAAATATGACGGAGTAATATCAAACAGCAAGTCAGAGCTAGAGACAGAGATGTTAGCGATTGTTAAGCAGAGTGAGGATGCACCAGCAGGATTTTATCAGTGTTCATAATACAGCCATTGCATGGAGTATATCCATAAAAAGGACACAAATCATGGAAAAACACACATTTCTTCTTTTTTGTTTGTTAAAAATGTTTTAGCTTCAGCCCAATAATGTAGACATCATTAGTTTTAAACCTCACGTTCATTTGAAATTACTGTTATTGTGCTGTCACTAAAACAGGGAATTTGCATTGGTGAAGACAGGGTTGGCCATTCAAAAATGATAAAAGATCTTCAAGAAAGAAAACAAATATATACAGTTAAAATTGTATGAACAAGAAAGCATGCAACCAGGGTCTTTGGTGTATTACTTGTCCATGTACGCGCAAATGCAAGTTTGTAGAAACACACTGCATGTCCCTCTCTGTTGTCCTTTGTGTTCTTCCCCCCGGGACAGTGGGACCGTATTGATGGATGGAGAGTTGGGGGAACGTATATATTTAATTGGTGTCCTCCAGTCTGAATGAGACATTTGCCCATTACAGCCCTGTCCTGTACAGTGATGTGTTTATTTGTGTTTTAGCCAATCCAGCGGGCTTTTGGGGGTTAGTGCTTTACTCACAAAAACGCTGTATTATCATTTGTATCACTTGAATCTGTATTCAGGCCCTGTGAACAACCACTGCCCCACCACCTCCCTGTCCACCTCCAGCACCTCTGCTGGAGCCTCAGCAGTAGGAGTCTTCATAGAAGTCACTTATAGATTGCCCTCCGGGCCCCGGCATTTTCAGCAGAAAGTGCAGAAGTGGAATTTTGCTGAACTCTGTGTACAGCGATGTACAAGATTGAATAGACCCTATTCTACATTTTTCTTTTTTTCTATTTATTCTCATGAGGTCCAATTACAACATTTTTGTTAAAAATAATTCCAATTCATTTCAACATTTCAAAAGCTGTTGTAATTGTTTTACTAGAAGGACAAAGGTATTGGGACACCTACACATTACACCTACAGGAGCTTTAATGACATCCCATTTTAAAGCCATAGGCATTAATATAGTATAATATAATATAATATATAATATAATGGAGTTGGTCAACCTCAATGCTTCCACTTTTCAATAACACCACTCACAACTGAATATCTGGGAGGGGAGTTATTTTACAAACTGCTGCTTTCACAACTCTCCTTATCACTTTAACATGAATATACATCGCATGGCTAAACCTGTAGGACATCTCAACCACGATGAATTTAACGTGTGCTATTTTGCAGTATAGTTTAAATTAGTCTGTGGGTTATAAAACATTTACAGTGTTTACCTAGTACATCAAAATTCAGTTTTTCGTGATGTGACCCCTTTAAGCTGGTGTGCAGCACTGAGTAGATGCACACACATACCCACCCGCTAGATGAGCTTTAGCTTCTTTCTCTGCTCCCTTTACTGACTCTTTCTTGATGCTTACCATCTGTACTTACACGCAGTAAGCCTGTGCCTTTCCTAATCTGGTATTACTGCTGTGTACAGCTTCAGCCATGCTCGGGGACAAGGCTGGCTTTGGTTGGCTGGCACTGGGTTTGTGCGTTTTTGGTCCTCTGTAGGGCTCCATCTCAGCACTGTAAGCCAGCCTGCAGCACACTCGCTGGAGCGGCTGGTGACTCAGCTTGCTGAATATTTCATAGCAGCTTGGTTATTGAGCAGGGAGATATTACAAGGGCTTCGCTTTGTAGTGAGTACACTGTCATTACTCATAAGATCACTGTCATCATCATATACACTGTCGGCCCTTTGATATGACCATGAATCTTTTATTCAACCCTCTTGGCGAATTCTGAGTTTCCTTTTTCGTGCCATTCTGAGGCTGGTGTTAAACACTGGATACACGTGAGGGAGGGTCTGTTTAGAATGAAATGAGATGTTTTCTGCAGCTGCTTATTTATCAGTGCCGTGCAGAAGTCTGATGCCACCTGAAAGAATAATGTTGAAAACTGGGGAGTAAGCATTTTTTTTGTTGGAATGTCATATAGTGTTTTACACATTAACTGAACATATAAACAGTTCAAACTATGTTTTTGTAAAGTCTTGTAAAGTGAGAAAAGCTAAGCTTAATGCTAGCTAATGATAGTGCTATTACAAACTTCTGTTACCAAGGTATAGCCACACCCGTTTGTACAGAATCCCCTCTAGTTACTAAGTAATACATCTTAGTGTGTAATAAGCCTTTCTGCATTAAGGGGTTAACCCTTGTATTGACAAAAATGACCTGCCCCTATGTTTAACGGCCTAGAGTTAGTCCAATCTTAGAGAATGTGACAGATTGCCTTTGTTCATACTTCCATGAAAGCTGTACACCACCAGGGAACATAGATTGTCTTTGGGTCATTGTTGACCCTGTAGGACAAGGGGTGTGTACAGAATGTAAAATCCTGAGGTTTGGTAATTAGATGGTTTGTTGAACCAGTTGGATTGCTAACACTTCATTGACAACCACTGTTTTTGACAATACTTACATTACCATGGTTTTATAATATTCTAACTAAAACTACTATAATCCATTTTAGCATAGTATACTAATACTAGTCAAAGATATAATCTTGTAAACAGCACAGCTCATTTGTCATTGTCTGACTAAGGCCTTATCAACTGGCATTTGGGAATACATTCAGCAGTTCCATGCATGTCATCTGACACCACAACAAAGATGCCATGTTGAGGGTTTTGTCCAAAACTGATACTGAATAGAGAGAGAGTGAAAAAGTAAACAGTCCTGTTATCAAACAGTGAGAACCTCACACGTGTGCTGAACTGGGATGCATCACGAAAGGGGCATTTGAAAATGGGCTGTACTGGTGTGCATTGTGAACAGGACAGGTCCAGTACCGGATTTCTTCTTTTCTTTAGAGTAGGAGGTGAAGCACACAAAAAAGCACATATGGATTTAGAAGAGGAATGGAGCGTGCTCAATCTGAACGTCTGTTCACTCTGAAGTGCTTCGTTATGTCTGTCTGCAAATTCAGTGCAGGAGAAATCATTGGGAGAGCTGTTCCGGTTTCGAGCCACTTAATCGTATTTCATCAGGCCACACCTAAAGTGCATCTGAAATGCTTTTGTTATTTCCATTATTGGCCCATAAAAGGTGTCAAATTGGTTATTACCCCACCTTAATGAGAAAAATGTCTGCTTCAGTGGAGGGGAGATGGCATTTATGGAGAAGCTAATGCCAGAAATGACAAACGTCCGACTACCACCCACCCGCTCCTTCCCATCCATCAAACGATGTGTTAGCGAGGGCTTTAGGACTGAAAATGCCCCTTCCTCCGGAGAGGACCACCCACGAGTATGTCTTCACCAGATTTGATTAGGTCAGGAATCTGAAGTAATACAGAGTTCTCATGGCTGGATGTTGCTGACTGTGGAGCAAATATAAGCCGGTAGATGAATCAGAAGCTGCAGTGTCAATGCTGGGTAAAGAAGGAGTTGATACAGTTCATACAGAACAGAAACACTTGTGCAGCTGGAAACAGAATGCAGGTTCGGCTGACTATCCCTGAAAGCTGTAATCATTAAGTCCAGCTAATCCTGTTCTTTTCTTCTAAGCACTCACTGCAGGACCCAAGAGTGAAGTTAACTTCCACTGCAGTCTCCTCTTCTCTCTTCTGTATCTCTCCAGTCCTTTCTCTCATATAATACAAATACACTATTTGGCAGGGTACAAACAATGGCTTCAATATTTGTTCCCTGCGTCCAAAATTATTTGTATTCTTTTTTAATGACTTTATTCTCACGACTAGACTCGCTGTGCTCTATGTGTTTCTGCGGAAGAAGGTCACAGTGTGGCTACTGTATGTTACGGCAGGATACTCCAATTAGAGTAGGAGCAGAGAGAGAGAGAGGGAGGAGAGAGAGAGAGAGAGAGAGAGAGAGAGAGAGCTTAGGGTGTTTCACTGATTGTTTTTTTTCTGCTAATCCTTTCTCATCCTAGCACAAGTATGTGCTTATGAACTATGCTTGTGTTATTTGTATTAATAGCTTATTCATATTATTTGTCATTTTTATATTTGTACTATAATAATAATAATAATAATAATTATTATTATTATTAGTAGTAGTAGTAGTAGTAGTAGCCATTGTAGTAGTCGTAATAGTAATAATAGTAATAGAGTAAAACTACTAGTAGTAGTAGTAGTACTAGCAGCAGTAGTAGTAGTAGTAGCAGTAGTTGTAGTAGTAGTACTAGTAGTAGTAGTAAAAGCAGTAGTAGTAGTACTAATAGCAGTAGTAGTACTAGTAGTGGTAGCAGCAGTAGTAGTAGCAGCAGCAGTAGTAGTAGTAGTAGTAGTAGTAATAGTAGCAGCAGTAGTAGTAGAAGCAGTAGATATTGCAGTAGTAGTAGCAGAAGGAGTATTACTACTACTAGTAGTAGTAACAGTAGTAGTAGTAGTAGCAGCAGTAGTAGTACTATTAGTAGGAGTAGTAGGAGTAGTACTAGTAGCTTTTCAGTCATTACTTACTACTCCAGTCAGAATGTTCATTATCTAATTCATTATCTCTCTCTCTCTCTCTCTCTCTCTCTCTCTCTTTCTCTCGCTCTTTACATGGTGACTGAATATGTGGATCTACTACTGCATTCTCTTTGTTCAGCCTTCCTGCTCGTTGGCCTCTCCGGGCCCGAGGCGTGAGGCTTCTTGCTGTGTTTGTATGACCTTTGTGCTGACGGTGTGCCTGGCCGCTGGAAACGTCAGCACTATCAGTTAACACTAAGCTGTGGGTAATCCCCGCCTAATTACTGGGCTTAACCACACTCTTAAATGCATTGGTGTCTGACATGATTTATGGCAGCTGCATATAATGTGCTGCTGTTGCTGCTATGTGGGAATGTGTGTCTCTGTGTGTGTCTGTGGTCTTTCATGTATGCATATATCATTTTTGTCTGTTGGTGTGGATCTGTGTGTGTGGGAGAGTATGTATGAAAGACTACAAGCATGCATTCATGTATTTACTTTTTTGAATGTGACTGTGTCTGTGTTTGTGTGTGAGTGTGCTTGTCTTTGCAATATTGAATGAGTTCACGCGCACAGGGAGGTGTTTTAAATTATATTCCTGCTGATGGCTCACTAATGCCTGCTCCATAGTGTCTAAACTAATAAAACAGTAAGAGCTTGTGTTCACACAAATGGGTGAATTATCGGTTCACGATTGATCTGCATCGCCGCTAAATGGTGAAGTCGTACCTAGAAATTACTCGCCTCATCAAAGCTAAAGCTATTATCATTACTCAGCCCTCTCTCACCCACGCACACCCTGAATTAATGTTTTATTTTCCATAGATAAGCACAAATGACTGTATTTAACTCCTGCTGATCTAAGGTTGTACCATAGAAATAGGTGGAAATAGTTCTCAGCAGACTGGCGTACTGAACATCTGGCGTTCTGAATGCTGATATACTGAAAGCTTTGATTGGTGGCTCATTCAATCGAAGAGTGTCGTTTAAGCCCACTACATTCCATGCCTTGTATTAAAGAGAGAAATCTGTCTGATGGAGCACAAGTGGTCGTGCTCTCTGCTGATGAGTGGATAGCAATCTTTCCCCTAATCACTCGTGAAGCAATAGTGGCCGGCACATTTTCTTTCAAGCGCGTTTGAGCATCCTAGTGTTGAGAGCATCGCTAGTGCTAGGGGGAGCTACGAACGGATGGGTTAATTGGTGTACCTGGCAATCATAACTGTTAGAAATGTGTTTTTCTTTGTATTCCATCACATTAACTGATTCAGCCATGAAGATACAATTCTATCACAATAACTGACAGGATGAAGAGTAAGTGCTAGGGGGAGCATCAGTAAACAAATCTGAAGCATCAGTAAACAAATCTCACCACAACACAGAGGTGAAAAGCCCATCGAAAAGATCCTGTAGTGCACTGGGCTCGGAAAGTTATAGTTGTTACCAGAGACTGCAAACATGGAGCTTGTTAGTATTTATATTCACCGTCTCTTGATTATTTCTTATTTTGTACACGTCTTATGATGAAATACAGCAGACCCTATGGTTAAATTACCTCATTAGTTGCATAGTTTGGTTACTTGAAGTCAGTGTTCAACAGAGTAGGGGAAGACACTTAGACTTGTTTGTGATTTTCTTTGTAAAAGTAATATTTATTTTCTGCATGTCTTTGGATGTGACACAGAACGTCCTATAGTTCATTTCCATTGTTAATTGCATAGTTTGGTCATTTGCAGTAAATGTTTTATGCTGTAGGTTTACAGGCTTTCAGTTTCTTTAGACTTGTTTGTGATTTTTCTCCACTTCTTTCTTCTAATTAGCCAATTTTCATGTTGCCTGACACTAGTGCAACTGTGGGAGGGCAAAGGCCAGCACACTGCTCCTATGATGCGTATCATTTCTATGTGCCAGACACTTGGCGTAAAAAACAGCTATAATAAGTGTTATGCTGCCTTGTCCAGTGCGGACGACAGGTGGTCTGTTCCAAGAATGTGATTACTTCTATTTTCATGTCATCAGGTACATTCTGTACCTAATTTCTTCCAAAGTTGGCTTCTAATGTCCATGCACAAGAAGGAAGTGCCATTTACTCATTGTTTTATTTATTTAGACTGTATTAAACACCACCCTACATTAAATCTGCTCTTAGATTTAGAACAAATGGGAAAAAAAATATATATGGATATATATATATATATATATATATATATATATATATATATATATATATATAAACATAAAATGAACTCATACTCGGGAACTCGGGAACCTCTGTGCTGTATTCAGTATGGTGATTTTTATGTTTGATGTGGGCTGTACCTTTCCACAACATATCCATGCTTATGTATTTAGGATGCTTTGAGGAGAAAATGACAGGCAATCCACTGCAGTGACAAAGCAGCAAGAAAGCTAATAACTTCCTTTCTAACCTGCATAGCCTTCCTCTCTGCCAGAACAGCCCTGATCTCACTGCAGACATTTTCACTAACCCTTGCCTCAGTCTGGCCTTTGATTTTTATTCAAGTGCTCTCTGAAGGGATCTTAAGCTTTCCTTGTCTCTTTTACAGCTCTCCTGTACGCCACCATCTTTGGAAACGTGACCACCATCTTTCAGCAGATGTACACCAACACCAACCGCTATCATGAGATGCTGAACAATGTACGGGACTTTCTGAAGCTCTACCAGGTGCCGAAGGGCCTGAGCGAAAGAGTAATGGACTACATTGTCTCCACCTGGGCTATGTCCAAAGGCATAGACACAGAGAAGGTGAGGGAGCCTCTACATTTTCCTTTCGACTATTGTCCTTGTGTTAACTCCTGCAGTTCTCCCAACATGTGTTTGAAGAGCCATGCTATTGGATAGAATATGTGTGTTAAGGTATGTCCTGCTTTTTGCAAACTTTCCTAGGCAACATGAACTCGCTTGTATAATCAACTTGACAACAGAAAAGCAAATTAGTTGGCAACTAACTTAGTAGTTAATTAGTTGGTGACATCATTGCACGAATGCTTCAAGACACACGTGAACCTCTGATTAAAAGACAAAGTTTAACCATAACTGTGTGGAGTACAGTTTTACTGCTGCTGTTACTGTTTATGGTAATAATTCCCTCATTTTGGACGCAGCTGCAGTGAAGACATACAGACTGAGCAGCTTAATGTGAACGGAAAGTGTGAATAGAACTTATGTAGAGCTATAAGGCAACACGGCCACACATCTGAAGTGACATCACTTATATTATTAATTAGTTCTACATTTACTGCATTTAGCTGATGGTCTTATCCAGAGTGACCTGCAAGGTTATTCATATTACAGAGGTGGGCCAGTGAAGTCTTAAGAGTCTTGCCCGAGGACTTTAATTAGTATAGAAAACTGGTTTAGTTTATCTGCTACTTTGCATAGCCTTGGATTTAAATGTTGACAGGAAAAAGACTGGAAGTTTTATTTATCTCTTATATCAGCAATAAAGTCCAAACAGTTCATTTTTGAATAAAATATTAATCTATGAATTTTTGTCTTCATTGTTAGTTAGCAATTACATAAAACAACATTAAGCTATAAACTCTGATAGCTACACCAGAGGTATTTGGTATCTAAGCAATTCTTTATTCAAATAATCAATTATTTGTCTCAGACATAATGAGATTATATAGTTTATTGTAGCCTGTATGGCCTTTAGCCTGGAGTTGATACAAGAGTAGTAGAAATGTTGACTTCAAGAATAGAAGTACCTTTCTTAAGTCAGTGCTTGTCAGCCAGATATGCAATTGTCTTTGGTATTGCCTGTTTTTCAGTAAATGATAAGTAGAATCAAAGCATACTGGTTTTGTGACTCAAATATGTGCATGAATGAACTTTATTTCTGCTTTGTCATACCTTATACTGCCTGTTTAAGGTTCTCAAGTGGAACATGTGAAGTTATTTGAGCTTCTCTGCTCATTCAGGTGCAATCAGGACTCAACATCTGTTAAGTGCTAGCCTGTCTAAAAAAGGCAAAAGGCTTTGAAAGTTAGAGCACTTCGCTAGTTTAGTAGTGTTGAAATTCTTGCAGTTTCGCTAAACAATGCAGTCATATTCTAGCTAGCAATTGTTTCCCCCCTCTGAATAGCTTATGCATTAAATTGACAGAATCAGGGAAGTAATTTGCTGTTGGATTGAGATCGGATTTTCCTGATCAGTCTCAAAGCTCCATCTTCTCTATCTAAAAAGAGATGCTGTCAGTTGAAGAGAGATCTCTACTGTGCTTAAACGCTTCTCAACATCCTATGCTGTCAATGCATATGCCAATGTCCAAAACAACATGCCCGCTATATAAAGTGTCATAACTCCTTCAACTCGTTGTGTCTTGTATATTGACCTAAGACCTAAGAACATATCTTATTATTCTGAGATGATTGACTAATTACTAATACCAAAGGAGGCTAGTTAAGGGTTGTCTGTTGGTATGGAAAGATCATCTTTTAAATGTAGTTTGAAATACTTAAATCCAATTTGAAACTCAGAGGAAGTCAGCGGGGGTTCGACATTATTGCCCGCAATGCCGTGGGCATGAAAAGGCTCCAGTGAGCATAGCTCGTTTCTCTAAATGTGCTGAGAGCTGCCTTTGACACAGAGACAGAGGGAGCTCAACCCTCTTTACTGCTTGCATGTAACGCCTTTAGAAATGTTTGATTCTGGAATAATAAAGCATCATGTCGACAGTTCGAATGTCTTTGTGGTGCTGTGCCGGAGAAACATGATTTAGTGTGGAAAATAGGTTATTTTAGGATACAGCTTTGAATAAAACAGCGTCAGCACTGTGCTTTAATCAACAACAACAACAACAACAAATCTATTGCTGTGTAGTGGGTCACACAGAAACACCAAACTCCTACCCTCACTTACTGTCTCACTGTACCTAGTTTTATCTAATTTTTATTTTTTATTTTACTGTCTAAAGGGATTTACACACATAAAAAACAGGTATGTCACCAGGTTGCCTCTACTGGAATTGTATGGGTTTTGTGTCTTTCCCACATGCGGGAGTTTTGTTATGCAATAAATGCTACATTCCCTTTATTGACTTCGGATTTGCTCTGGGCATACTAAAACTAAATACAGTGACTGTATCAAACCGCAATGTGCAAAAATGTATGACATTTATGTTTTTCATGTTATAATATCAACATGGGCTCATAATTATACATACAGGGTCAAAAATATACACACTGACACTTATTTAGATGCCTTTCAGGACCACTGATTATTACATTTGTGGTACTGAAAGTTTTAAAATGGCTTTAAAATTGGCAACTTAACACTGAACTTCCTGTTAGTGATCGTGATTGAATACAGCTTTTAGCTTCTCTGAGGCCCCAAAAAAGCCCCCATTGGATTGACCAGCTCACAGTACAATGGAAAAGTCCAAGGACCCTAATTCAGATTGCAGATTGCAGTTGAAACTACTGTATCTATGTTTGCCAAGAACCTTGTCATCGTCTGGAAGACCCACAATGCGACCCTCAGCTAAAAGGAACTTGGTTTCGATTGTGAATAACAACCCAAGTACCACCAAGGCACAGGCTTGTCATAAATTAAAAGCTGCGTGACACTGTGACACTGCCGGTGTCGCTATTTAAAGTCGATAGTTTTATTGTGCTGGTTAAAACTTGGACACAGTTGAGTAACACTAAGCTTTTGGAATTACCTTCTCAAAGTCCTGACCTCAGCACTATCAGAACTATATCTGGAATGTGCTTAAAAGTCAAGTTGATGGACACTCATACTAGGCATGGATTTAATGGCAGTATTGGGTTTTTAGTTTAACTCTACCAATTATGCCAGAAGCTTGTTGATGGTTACCAGAAGTGTCTAGTCAAGGTTTGTCTTGATAACATTACCAAATATTGGACTTGCTGTCTGTAAATGTTTGACCATGTTTGTTTAAATTTGACCCTGTTTTAATTAAAAAAAAAATGTAATTATTTTTTTTTCATTTAAATTAAATGTGTATGTTGTTACTCATTTTGTCCCAGAACAAGAACAGTTCAAAGAAATCATGATTGCAAATATTACCATGATAAGTGCATGTAAATTTACCTATGTTTGGTTTGAGCCTTCCTGTTCCCATTAATCACAAAAACAAAAAAGAAATTAATATGTTCTAGTTAAATGTTACAGATAAATTGTTCAATTGATTTTCAATTGAACTATTTGACTTTGACAGAGCTGACGTTGCTAGTTGTGCTGTTTATTCATACCCATGTTTAAATAATATCCATAACTTAATTAAACAATAGACCAAATGCATTAGCAAGAAACAACCACTAATGTTGATGTCAGAAAAGATCATATTGAGTCCTATGCTGTGTTCATGACAGCTTTAAATATCCTTTTTAAAAATACCTATAATTCATGCAACTTCAGCTGTTTAAGGTCTGGGGAAAAATGCTCACAGTAAGGTAGTGCTTTGCTTTGCTTTGCTGCTGAGTGTATAACATAAGAATTTAACCTTACAATTAACTTCATAAATAATATCCATGTGTTTACAGAGATAAATAAATAAAAAAAAAAAATAAATAAAATTCAATTAAAAAGTCAAAAGTTTTAAAACTGTAGGTACCACCATGCTCAAATGACACCATTTCAACTAATCATAAGAAGAGAGGCTCTGATAAGCTCTTCAGGAACATTTTTTGTACTTAAGTATAGTAATTTATTCTAAATGTACTACTTAAGTACTGAAAGTAAAAGTATTGTGTTATGTAGTTATTAAAGAAAGCAGTCAAAGTCTGAATATTATTGTTTAGATTATTTCAAATGCTTAGACGTAAGGACTGTCACAGTTCCTTTGGCTGTAGTACAATAACAGGACTGTAGAAGACAGAGTTCTAAACAAACTCCCCCAAAAGAAAGCCTGAACAGACCTGACTCAACCTGCCACATACAAGTGTTTCATCTGTAAAAACCAGTGAGGAGAGCAGCTTAAAACCCTGAGCTTCACCCACTGTAAACTCAACTACAGCTAAAAGATCTCAGGTCATTAGACCACAAGACATTAGACAACTATTTGAAGGTGCTGGTTCTTCCATCTCGAAATAAACTAAAGCTCTAGAGTTAGTGTTCTCAGTGCAGCTGCAGACTGAAAGGAAGCTCACGGCTCGATCGCTTGTTCTGCATAATGTTGAGGCGGCTTCATTAAACCCGGTGACGGTGGCATCTAGCGCTCTGGTGGTGATATTGTGGGTTTGAATGATTCATAGCATTTTTATAATTGTAACGAGTAACGATGCAGCACATAAACAATGTAACAGTACTACAGAGTAAAAGTCTTAAACTCATCCAAAATATGCAGTGAAGTAAAAGTGGAAGTAGGAGAAAAATAATACTCCAGTAGAAAACTGGAAAAGTAGTACTTAAGAACAATAGTGAAGTAGTTCTGCATCTCTGAATTTGGTCATAAACAAAGCACAAGGCTAATCCAGCACCTGGATGAATGAAGTGCATTATAGAGGCTGCCTTTTGAGTTGTGGAAATGATCCCCGACCTTTCACATGAAAATATATATAAATCTGAAATATACATTAGACTCACCATCATCCAAGCACAAAGATGTAGACATGTACATGTCCAAGAACCAACGCAAGGAGCCAACACAAATAATTAGTTTGAATTATTGTTGTGTTTGGGATGACGAGGCTTATTTTTGGGATGACAAGGCTTATGTACAGTACACATGATGCATGTCTGGGCTGTGTGAAGGTCTCCCACTGTGATGGCTCATCAGCCATTGGGCTCTGCAGCATTTTAATTAAGTTCTGGTGAGAGCGTGAGAGAGATGAGATCTAATTCATTTTCCATTGTGCCGCCTCCCACCCCTGTCCCACAGCCTCTAATGGAACCATTAGCATGTGAATGCAACCAGCACTTCTTGCCACTTTTTTACTTGGCACTTAATAATGTAAGGTTAATGCCACAGCTTCCTCAGACAGAAGCACACACACACACACACACACAAATGCGCACCTACACAAACACATATAATCCCTTCTTGAAGTGCTTTCAAAAAGCCACCCCAGTGCAATTAAATGTTATAAATGTGATCATTTAGATTCTTTCAAAAGGAGTGAAAACATATAATTTCTTCTTTGCTTTTTGTGGAAAGTGTTTAGACTTTTTTCTCAAATTCTTAAAATCTCATATATTATCATAAACCATAGTAAAAAAAAATTGAGCTTTTTATTAATGGTTGCCTTATAGCCACAATTGTAGCTGAGTCAGACTGAAAAGGGCAGCTGTAATCTGTAATATCTGATCTATTGCTTTGCACCAATTTAGTTGATTTTAGCATATTTTTAAATGTTAAAAATGTGTACATGTAAAAATATTTCACTTATATAAAATACCTAAAATGTTATCTAAAATGAGGACACAGCTGTCCTCCATAGTTAGAACATCATGGGGTGGTTTCAAGTAGGCCTACATTTAAGTACCGTGTCAGTGTGTATGTGTGAGGGTAAAAACACTTCTTAAATCATGCCGCTACAGTATGTTAATGTGCATTAATGCATACACATTTACTTTTTTAGCAAGACCAAAAATTCCCACAATAGCCAATATGACCAAATCATCTCCTTTCAGTTCAACTTACAACTTAGGCGTACCTGACACCCCACCAGCCATGGCATCCTAACAGCAGTGGACACTTGTGTACTCCTGGTTTCTTCTTTTCTTCTTTTTTTTGAAAAATATGCCCTAGCATTTGGATCACATGTTTTTAGGATTATGATCAGCTCGCATTTATCCTGGTGTGTCCAACATTTTAACTGGTACTGAATGTTTATGTCCTTTAGCACACATTCTTATCCAAGTAGGCAAATATAGTATGCATCTCAAGTCCACAATTGTGGTTTGCGGTTTTGATAATGTAACTAAAAAAAGGAAGAAGAAAAACAATAGGAGTAACTTCTATATAAGAAACAAATAATAATATAAAAAAAGAATGTACACATATAATTCATTATAAAGTGAAGTGATACTTTGTGTTTTAAAAATGTAAAGGAAATCTGAGGGCTTACCACAGGCCAAGGAAATGGGTTAAAGGTCAAGCATCTTAAAGTGAGCTAATACTTCATAGGTCAGTCTCTGATGCAGGGGATCTATACTATAGGCTACTGCAGATGCATGGCTGATGTGTGCTAAATTCAATACCGGCTAGTTGTATTTGATTTTGTGTGCTGATCGAAGTGTAGTAAATTAGAATCATTGTGTTTCAGCATTTGAACAGGGAGCCTTGATCAGACTCTGGGTTAGCACTATTCACATATGTAATGATGAATAAAAGTTAATTTGCTCTAAAGCGCATTTGTCTCTTCTCGGCCTGCTATTTCAGTCAGCTAATAACGTTATCAGTAGGATTACTGAGGATATTTTACGCCTCTGTTGTTTTTATAATAACTTTCTATTTTGCAAGAGGAGGGGAAGAGAGTGTACGCTAGTCCTTCAGCTCACAGTTAATTTAATTATAACTCTAGACAGCACCAAAATGAAATATTCATGCGTGCTGGGAAACTGACATTTGCAAATACCAAGAGCAGCTGAGCAAGATCTTATTTTGTTTGTTTTGTTTCCTTCAGCGGGGCAAAAATAATGAACTGTGCTAAAAGAAGCTAAATTCACTGCCTGCCAATGCAGTGCCTGTGCTTTCCATATTTTCTTGTCACCATGACACACTCTCCACCACATTGCTCTGCACTTTTTTGACTTGCATATTTTATGGGCTGGACACTTGCTGAATTGTCTTTTTTTAGACTGCCCTCAGATTGTATCGAGTCAGCTACAGCCTACGTGATTAGAGCAGCGCTGACCACTATACGATGCTTATACGTACTGTCATCCACCCACGTTCACATACGCCGACCGACACACACCACACGCAGCATGTCACTGTTGTGCAGTGATGCCCCTTTCCCCTCTCTTTGCCCAGGTGCTGTCCATCTGTCCCAAAGACATGCGGGCGGACATCTGCGTCCACCTAAACCGGCAAGTGTTTAACGAGCACCCAGCCTTCAGGCTGGCCAGCGACGGCTGCCTGCGCTCTCTGGCAGTGGAGTTCCAGACCACGCATTGCGCCCCTGGAGACCTCATCTTCCACGCTGGAGAGAGCGTCGACACACTCTGCTTCGTGGTCTCTGGGTCGCTAGAGGTCATTCAGGACGATGAGGTCATTGCCATTCTAGGTGGGACATTTTATACAACACACAACACAGAGACAGCGGGTTGCTTTTCAATCACAGAAAAAGAGTTCAGACATGAAAACCATATTCTTGTTCACTGATCCCTGTGCAACAGAGATGCTAGGATAAGACTGTGCCAAAACACATTGGACATTGGACTCAGTTAATCTTATTGTAAATACGTGGCATTTTTTTCATTTATCTGCCTTGAAAATCTATTTACGTGAACTCCAAACAATTTGGGAACATTTCTGTTAAAGAACGACATTAGCATCTGCATAACGCAGTAATGGAGTGATACCACATACTGTGCTGAGGTAAAAGTGCTGTCCGGTTACTAAACATGTCTAGCCCACCATTCAAGATTCAAGAGTTCATTGCCATGTGCACAACAGTAACAAGCAGTTACACTGTACAATTAAAATTCTTACTTTGCAGTTCTCCATTTACCAACATCATCTTATTAATATCAATATATTAATATATAGATATATATATTAATATACAGTAGAAAAAGAAACAGAATAAGTTTAATAAAAAAACAGAGCTAAGTAAAAGAAAAACACTATGTAAAGAAAGTTTGAGTACAGTACAGTATGGATGCATATGCAAGCTGTTCGAGTAGAGTTGCATGTGCATGTGTTAACAGTATTTGTACAACAGTAGCAGCGATATATGTAGTGGTCTTATGTTTAAGGGTGCATGTCACAACTATGCAGGGAAGTAGCCTATGCAATATCATTGTCTAAACCATCAATTTGTCTGTGCCAATCCAATTTGAGCACATTTTTAGACATTGAGACACTTGTATTTACATGCATGTATTTACAGAGGTGATATTGGTGACAGTCTAGTGTTTGTTAGTAAAGTAAGCCTAGCAGCTCTTGTTGTAAACTAAAGAAGCTAATTTCAGATATCGAACATGTTTTGGCTAATGGACTGCATCTAGGGGTCAGTGACAAATCCTGTTCATGTGATTTGTTCCTAAATGGTTCCTTTAAACAGTTTTTTTTTTGGTACAGGAAACCACACTAACGTTATAAGAAAACAATAATATTACCCCTTTAAATGAAATGATGGCTGAATCCTCAGTGACTGTAGGACATTTATTACAATAAATGAAAAATTTAACCAAGTGTAGACCAAGCACCACAGACCCCTGTGCTTAGCTCAGCATTCTAGTTAATTCAGTTTTAACAGCAGAAGAAAGGCTTATTAGGAGGCTTGTTATATTTCCTTGAGTCCTAACAAGATGGAGAGTTTGTCTTGATACAAAAATTATATTCAAAGAAGCTCACCTTAAGCTCACCTTACTCACCTGGTGCCACTGTGTGCTAAAAGACTTAAACAAATCCCTTTGGGAGCTGTGGCTTTTTTATTTTGCAACGTAAGACAGAGCGTGATTGAGGAAAAAGGACTGTCTTACAGAAGACCATCAAACAGATGTATAACGGTAATGAGCAACGGACTTCAGACTACAACTTTTTTGATGCAAGGCCCAGTCTGTCTTGTGTCATCTTCCAAGCAGAGCGAAAACCCATACTCAGCCCTTCCTGAATTATGTATGGGGTTTGTTTCCCTGCTCTCCCTGCGTAATTATTCTGCTTTAATGGAACTGCACAGATGCTTCTGCCATCGCAGTTCTTATTTCTCCTGGATGTGATGGGATATTTCAGAGCCTCTGGTGCAGCCAGGATTGTACACCTGATTCTGTTGGCAGAGGAATATGAAGGAGTGAACCAACATGCAGACTTCTTCAAAGCTGTGATGTGTAAAGTGTTAAATGTCACCAGGGAGCCACGGTGTAAGCGCTTTTATTGATTTTCTTTCTTTTGTCTTTGCTCAGGCAAAACATCTAATTTGGCATAATTGTTTTCGTTATTTGTCATTTGCCACCTACTGCAGCATTGTTAAGGCCACTGGAAGTGGCAGCTCAGAGCCGAGGAGAAGTCTTCAAACCTGTGGCAAATTCACACACATATTTCATATGTAAAGAGATGTTTCATGCACCCTCTGTCAAAATCAACATTACTGTGTAATCTCTTGCGTTGTTGAATAATGCTGATGGGCTCGTGCCATAAAAGTGCGACGCGCCCTGCTTTGACGCCCTCGTTTTCATCCAATGACATCACATTAGATCTGATTAGATGCTGCAGAAAGGAACTTAAAGTCTCATTGCTCTAATGGGGTATCAGATCAGATGCTCTCTTGCCTTAATGATTATGAAATGAAATAAGACGGGAGCGCTGTGCGTTAATTATCCCCGAGGCGTTTACTTGAACCCACCACTCTGAACCTGCTGGGCTCCTAATGATGCCCCTCATCAAAAGCCAGCAGTGTATGGTGGAGGAAACCAGATTAAGGACACAGCCCAAACAAAGTCAGTTTTGGATGTAGCCTTTTTGCAGAATGCATCATCTGGGCGGGAAAAATGAAATAAGCAATGAGACAATTATCTGCTCTGTTACATTCCTCCGAGCCCAGAAAAAAAGGAAGAGCATCCTACCTGCAAGTAAATCTGCCTGCATCTTGACTGTTGTCTTTTAAGGGTTAACTACACTTGGAATTAGGCTCTTGTGTGATGATTTAGACATGTAGTTTGTGTAGGTGGTGATAAAGGATTCCATGACATTGTCTACTGTGAAAAACAGACTATTAGCTAACTAAACACTGAAGTACAGTGGCATTCAAAAGTTTGGCCACCTCTGGTCAAAAGTTCTGTTTTTGTAAATAGTTCATAGAGTAAAAGATAACCTGGTTTCCAAAAGATCTAAAGTTAATGAAGAAACCCTTCTTTAGTACCATTTCCCCCCATCTTTTACAATTTCTAAATAACAAAAAAGGAAAAGCGCCATAAGAGTAAAGTAAACCTGAGCACACTGCATAATCAGTGCTTAGTAACACCCCCTTTGGTAAGTATCACAGCTTGTAAGCACTTTTTGTAGCAGCTTCAGTTCTTTTTTAGGGGATTTCTGCTCATTCTTCCTTGCAAGTTCTTTGAGATTATAAGGTCATCTTGCATGCACTGCTTTTTTTATGTCCATCCACAGATTTTCAATGATGTTTAGGTTGGAGGCTTGGAGGGCCATGGCAATACCTTCAGCCTGTGCCTCCTTATATAGCCCAGTGCAAATTTTAAGGTGTGTTTAGGGTCATTATCCTGCTTACCTTTGCTGCTGGCTGCAACACACGCCCGAAGCATGATCAATACACCCTCATGCTTAACTGTTGTACAGGTGTTCTTTTCATGCAATTCTGCAGCCTTTTTTCTTCATACCTTTGCTTATTGCGCCAAAAAGTTCTATTTCAATTTTGTCCATCCTCTAGACACTATATGTCTTGGTTGATGAACTATACTAGTCAGCTGTGTAGTTTTTTGATTTTGTCTTAAACATGCGTTGTTACATACATACATACCCACTTTCCAAACTGTTTATATGACTCAGATTAGGAGGCTCTAGGGGGAGGTCATTTATTATTAAGTATAGGGTTACAGTCTGTCTTTTGTATTCAGTCCTTGTTCATCTTTTACTTATTTTTTCCAGGTAAGGGAGATGTGTTTGGCGATGTGTTCTGGAAGGAGACCACACTTGCTCATGCATGTGCCAACGTGAGGGCGCTGACGTACTGCGATCTTCATGTGATCAGGAGAGAGGCCCTGCTCAAGGTACTGGAGTTCTACACGGCCTTCGCTAACTCCTTTTCCCGCAACCTCATCCTCACCTGCAACCTCCGCAAGCGGGTAAGTAGCACAATCTCTCCCTGTCTTACATGATAAATTGTTACTGGTTATGTACAAAAAAAGAAACACTCACACAGTTTCATTGTGTTCTCTTGGGGCCCAGTTTATTGGCATTTTGCATATTTGCTTTTAGCCCATTTTGTTGTGACACTGGTTGTTTTTTGCCAACCATACTTCACTCACAGATTTTTTTCACACCGTAGCTTCTAGCAGTCTTATTTTATTATTGGTTAAGTGGAGGAGTGGAGACTCCAGCCTAGTTTTGGCCTTGGAACCTGGCCTCACACTGGTTAAGCACATGAATGATTCATTTGGACTGACACCCTGCGGAGAACACTGGGCCTCGCTACTCAGGGAAACCTCCAATGTCCACAATACAATTATGAAAACGTGTTGATTTCAGTCCTTTCTTTAACAGGCACTTTTAAAGACGTGATTACTGCTGATAACTGACAAATAAACAGGTGCAATGTACTGTTAAGGGAATAAAATTTTATATGATCATCCATATTCTTATTAAATGAAAGCGCTGACAGCAACTAAAAGGCTTTATAGCCTATGCACTTACTTATCTGTTGATTTTTTTTTTCTGATTTTAGATGTAGATCAAAATGAAAGGGGGGTTTACATGGGTGACCTCTAGTTCATTCATTTACCAAGCTCCAGGTTTAGTAAGAATGCTGCAAAGCATGCCTATGATATCAGGAGTCACTGAGGTGCTATTTTCTTTTTTTGCCGTTCTGATGAGGAGAATGCCTTCCTCATGATATCATAGGCGCTTTAATTTTGTGCTTTATTAGTACCACATTTGTCATGAAAATTACTCAATAATATATTTGATAAGGGATATTTATAGCTTCATTTCCATGTGTGTTTAAAGGAATAGCACTCCAGTATTTGTGAACCAAATTTCCATTGCTGTATCTATATCATACTATCATTTGCTACCACAGACAGTAGTTTTGATTTATGCCTGTACTCAGTACAATAACTGAAACTCTCTCTTATAATAGAACTCAGTATGTGGGTGTGAATCAACCTCACAGCACAGATGCAGCAAATATAGAAACAAAGTTAAAAATGACTGTGTGTGTGTGTTTGTGGCTGCTGCAGTTTAGATCATGTTGTGGTGCATTGGTTGTTGTTCCCTATATATACAGTGGCAAGAAAAAGTACATGAACCCTTTGGAATTTAGTCAAGCGTATTGACAAATATAATGTGCCTAAAGTAATAACACAACAAAATATGATCTTGCAGGTCTTTATTAAACACACTCCTTCAACATTTAAAGTGGTAGTAGAAAAAGTAAGTAAACCCTTGATATTAATAGCTGCTTGACCCCCCCTTGGCAGCAATAACTTCAACCAGGCGCCTCCTCGTACAGGAGGAATTTTTGCCCATCCTTCCTGGCAGAACTGCTTTAGCTCTGTCATGTTCTCTGGATGCCTCATGTGTACGGCTCTCTTCAAGTCAAGCCATAACATTTCTATAGGGTTGAGATCTGGGCTCAGACCTGGCCACTCCAAAAGGAGGATTTTGTTTTTCATAAGCCGTTCTGTCGTGGATTTGCTTCAGTGTTTTGGGTCATTGTCCTGTTGCATCACTTAACTTCTAAGTTTCAGCTGATGTACAGACACTCTCACATTTTTTAATACACTTGGGAATTGTCAATCCATGACATTTCCACCTTCATGCTTCACAGTTGATATGGGTTCTTGGTGATGACATTTTAGGATTGTTGGAGGTCGCTTACTCCTTTTGTGGTCTGCTGTTGGGCTAAACTTGGTAAGAGGGCTTGACCTGGCCGTGTTGGCCTGGCCAGGTTGCACTTGTGAAATATTTTGCCGACAGTGGAACGGCTGAATTCTAACATTTCTAAATACTGTTCTAAAAGACAAAGGTTTTCATGGGGTATCCTTTATACATGCCTGTATTCCACTTACAAATAAGACTTTCAGAAATCTTTATGAAAGGTAACCTGAATATTTTGCAGTTGGCTATTGATTATGTATTAAACACCTTACAAAGCTTTCATTTATAGTTAGAGCAAATAATAAGCTTACATTAATCGATGCTATTAAACCAGATCTTGTTGGTCACTTATGTTACTCTTATTTCTCCATGAGTCAGTATTAGGCCTGCTAGCTTTATCACATTTAAAAAAAGTTACTGTCATCGCTGAGCCTCAATTAACAGTGCCAGGGGGACTAGGTATGGCCTTACTTGCCAGGGTTGCCAGTGTGGAGTTGTGTCAAAGTAGTGCAGGTGTATTGTGTTGAATATTTGTTGCTGCAGTGTATAGAGTCCATGTGGAACTGGTTGCACTGAGCATGCATTGTGATAGTTCTGTGAAGTGAACTTGGAGGAAGTGGCTCTTGGATGCCGGACCTCACTGTTGAGGCTTGAGTTAGAATATGGATGCCAGGAATGGGCTGGGCCCAATTTTCTTATTCTTTATCATTTTACATTGCCTGCAGTTGCATAAGTTGCTACAGTTGTATTTTAGGCTTTTAGTAATATTGCTTACCTTGACCTTTTCAGCATGCTATTTGCCATTTTCCCCATGATTGTCAGAGGTATCTATATAATATGTGTCAGCCCCTCTGTATCGCATCCTCCCCTGGGGCAATTCCGAACCGCTGCCCTCAGGATCACATGAGGACTTTTGTTGTGTTTCCGTTGATGTTTGATTCAGTGATTCAGTTCAGTGTTGTAATTCCTGTTCATTCATTTGATTCAAGCTCATCATGTCATGTTCAGTTAATGTGTTGCACCTGAGGCTGGGGGTACTTAAGGAGCTCGGCTACAGAGCTCCTGGCCGAGAATTGGATTGTAGGTTCTGAGCCTTGAGGTGGCCTGAGAGGTTCGTGACTCTGATCACGGTTTGTTTAGGCTAGTTTGGTTCACAGTTCAGGTCCTCTAGTGGACCTTGCTTCTATCGTCGGGTTTGCCGAGGTGCTTTCGCTCGCTCTCTGGATATATCCGTGACTCTCGCTGCAGCTAGGCGACCCTCTTATACTTCGCGTCTTTGGGTTTGGTCAGCCTAGCCGTTTATGGTTCAGCGGCTGCTTCCCCAGCTCTCTCCCCCCAGTTTGTGTAGTCTCTGTGTGGCTTATGCGTGTCCTTAGTTTTCCCCTTAGTCTCCCCAGGCACTGCTTGGAAGGTTGTTTTGTATTTTCCCCGTTTTCCCTACCCTGCTCACCCAGCTCAGCTCCCAGAGCCCCCCCAGTCTCAGGTGTGCTTTTGTGTTCGCCTGTTTGGTTGTCAAGTTTACGTTGCTTTCCTGCTTAAGCCCATTGCTTGCTTTCATTTAATCTTTGTATTGTACCCCTTTTTGTTATTAGAAGTGCTTGCATTGCATCCATCTCTGCGAGTGTTCATCCCTCGGTGTCTGGCCTAACCAGCTTTGATAATATGGCTTCTTTATAGGGGTACAAGATAAAGAAAAGTAATCAGCAAGATCTGATAATAATGGCTTATCTTCTTATATCTTTTTACATCTTATATGTGTCTGCATGTGTGTTTATATTGAGTAGACATAATAAATATACCTATAAGTTTATTTTGGGAAATTTAGAATATAATTATTTTCTGATTGGTATGCATTCAAGTGATAAATCTTATTCACACTGATGATTTGGCACAATGCTTAGTGCTAAATTCTCCTCATTTACATAGCCCCACCCCACCACTGCAAGCACCACCTCTAAATGTTTCCCGTGCCTATAGCACCTTTGTACAAAATAGTTTGGCTCCTCCGTGGGTCTTGATAGGGGAGCTTTTAGGGCTGAATGTTGGTTTCCTCTGTGCCGGAGTGACACAAGCAGCTTGCCTCCCTCTGTGCTCTAGCAGCTGGACGGCTGCGCTGATGAGCTGAAGAAATGCCCCCTGCAGTGCACACCCTGAATAAAGCATGAGTCACACCAGCAGGAAGGTTCTCAACTGCCGACACCAACACACAAACATGCTCTTCTGCTTACATTCTGGCCACACACTATTAAGCAAACAAAGCAGCTAACTAAAATTCCAGAACACATGGATGGACGGATGAAGTATGGAGACTTTGCACACCGGTCCCAGTGTGGACAAAATAACAAGATAATAAAACGTGTTCTAGCAGGTGTCTTGCGTTCTTCCCTCTGCATGACTTTGACCTCATGCGGGCACACATAATACCCATCAGTCCTTTTAGTCACTGAAAGCCCCTCTTGCTCTCTACCTTACCGGAGCAGCTTTTATCTTCGAGCTGTCACTCAAAACCTCTCACTATGCTCTATCTGCCCTGGTCAATGACTGCCCGCTCTCTCTGCACCGCTCCTCATGGTATCCTCACTGTGAGAAAAAGACTCAGTGAAAGCCTGGTGAAATGCTTCTGAAAGGAAAGGTTAGCTCTAAAAGAGCACCAGAACCTTAGCCTTTGGCCATTAGCGCACCAGAGGGCTGAACTTTAGCCGAAGCTTGAGTGACTCAAGGAGCTAATCTCTTGACCAGGATCTTTCTATTCTTTGGCCATCATTTGAACCGTTCTCACATGTTTTCTTGCTGGTAACATGCACAAGCTTGTGTTTCTGACTTCCTTGTACCTGATCTTAATTTATTAATTTATCACATTTACATAATTTATAGTAGGGCCGGACTGAAATACTGGTTTGACTCGATAATATCAGCTGCTGCTGATGAAATATATCACTGCTAATGTGCCAATAATAACCTTTTTAATAACTTTTTTTAGTCATGGCATCACTGGGATTTGAACTCATGATGCCTCAAAGATAAGATGAATCTTTAGACAGCTGTGCCACTGGGAAAAATTGAGGTAGCTAATTAACATCTTAAACTCCTTGAAACCAACTGTGGTTCCTGGCTTTTTCCCTCACTTTGGAGCAACTCGGCCAGTTTTCATTGCCTGTACTGTAGATACCGATTAGTAATTCTTAGGGCGTAATAAAGATCATGGAGCCAGGTTTTAACAGAAACAAAAAAACTTTATTTTACTTTATTTTAGACTGTGAGTTCCTGCTGTTTATCTGATTTATCTGAAACAGGACAATTGAGAACTGATATTCATATGTGTCATTAAAACACTGTTTCATTAAACATTTGAAATAAATTTAAAGCAGGTAGTGTGACCCTGAGCTTCCTGGGTTCAAGCCAAGCACTGTTTTTTGTTTGTAAGACCTTTGCAGTGTATTTTCCTGTGTCTGGTTTCCTTCGAGTACCCTGGTTTCCTCCCACTTCCCAAAAACACACATAGTAGGTAAATTGACTAGGATAATTCACTATATGTGTGAGTGAACGGTGTGTGGTATCCTGCAAAGGACTGATGCCCTGTCCAGGGGTATTCCTAATAGATTCTGGACCCATTGCGACCCGGACCAGGAAGATGGATGGTCTTTGCCTGCTAAATTTAATATTGGCCACAAAATCAATTGCAGCGCACTATTATTGGTCAGTGTAGGAGAATAGGATTAAGATGTACATCTAAGATCTTTGACTGTTTTTTCTTTTAAATGGAGAATCTCCATTTAGAATGCTGTGTACTCCAGGTCTAGGCTTAATGGAAAGCGGCATTTGAATTTGCAAGCCCCCTCTACACCACACAATAATGTAAAGGGTAAAGCACACACTGTAATGAAAGCGATGTGTTAATATGTGCTGTGTGAGTCTGTAGAGTGCAGTAACGTTGCTGAAGTTTTACAGCTGGATTTAGAATAGTCATCTAACTAGGAGGTTATCCCAAAACAGGTCCTGTGGTCAGAATCGGACCTGTGGTAGAGGACTGTACAAAGACCACAAATTGATCATTGTAGAAAATGTTGTAGACTGTATCTAAGCTCCAAAATGTACCAACACTTCCTGTTTAAAGCATTTAAAAGCCACTGAAAAGTTAAGAAATAATATTGCATATAATACTGCTGAGACATGGTCTTATGATGGTCCATTTCCATTAACGGAAGGAGTAGAGGGTAGATGATAAATTGTACAGCAGCCCTGGGGCACATGAGTGTACATGTAGCATATGGGAAGGAATGACTGATATTTTGCTAGTTATAAGAAGGAAAAGGGCATTGAACCACTGCTTTTGCATAAGCTTGTTGTTAATTTAATCCATAAGTTAAAAATAGACACGTTCTCCTTCTTTGAGGTCTTGATTCGAGACCTCATTGAGGCTGCAAATGCGAAGGGGAAGCAGAATCCTGCCCCCCTGCTAAATGTCTCTTACTAGATTTACAATACCTCCACTGGAAGCTATCCACTTCCTCGCCAATAAGCTGAACAAAGCAACTTCATCATTCAGGCCATTACTGAGAGGGAGAAGACAGAGAATTGCTCCTTCAGCAGCAAGGGAAAGACTTGGATTGGAGAAGTACGCACATCTGCAAAACTAACACCAAAAAAAAGGACAGCGAATAGATGCTCATCGTGTCTCTGCCCAAAAAATGTCTAAGTGGATAGTTGGTCGGGCTTGATGAATATGCATTACAGTAAACCTTTATGAACCTGTAGTGAGCACATCTGAGAGTGGCTAAAATGTTGATGCTGGAAAATGCTACATACAGCAAGTACGGAAACAACCTGCAGAACAATTGAGAGGTATGAATAGCAAATATCCCTGTTGCATCACATTAGATCTGAAACTTGTAGCTTCTCTTTAGCGTAGGCTACGAAGAGAGAGAATGTCCACAGCTATCTGAAAAGAGGAGGCTGAACTGTTGTAGCGGTCATGTCAGCAGAGCACAAAGCTTGTGCATGAAGGATAGCGTTTGGTGGTTTTGCTGAAGCCAGCTGACACATTTTCTCCATTTCTGTTTGGTAAATAATGAATTGGGCAGATGAGAGCTGAGAGGACTAAAAGGAGACCCATTTCTCCCTCGCTTTAAGTCCCTAGAGTTTCCAGAGGGCAGAGCCTCTGTTATACGCTGTTCCTGTACAAATGTCTTCTACAGCTTGAGGAAGGATTACAATGATTAAAAAAAGCAAAATACCAAATAGCAATTGTCAACGAGTCCATTTTTGTGACATGGACGCTATGTCCTGACCCAAAAATTGAAAGAACTGAAGAACTGAAAATGAATTGAGAGTTCATGTTTCTACACATTACTTCATTCTGCAGCAAAGAAACGTTCCTCAGAACAAGGAACAGGGCTCTAAAATGGAATATCATTTAAAGACAACTTTCTTGACTTGACTGAGCTTTCGTTTCTATAAATCCATTTATCATGAAATGTTCACAAAAAATGTTCAAAAGAAATATAAATAGAGATAGAGATTTGTTATTAAAACAATTGTAATCTATCAAAAATATTGGATATAATTGGTAGCAATAATAAAGAAGTAATGTTACTGTACCAACCAGTTAGGAGCCATGTCCAACCCTTCCATCCATAGTACAGTATTTACAATGCTGTTTTTGCAGCAAAAACTGATCTAGGATTCGAATTCCTGCAGTCGTGATCCATGTGTGCAGGGAAGTTTACTTTGGCCTTGTCTGAGTAGAGGTTAAGTGGACTGTGTGGTGGAGTGCAGGCAGGATAAGCTGTAAGGTCAGAGTCTGGAGGGAATACAGCTGCTTGGCTGCTGCACTGGCTAGCTGGAGACAATGTGTCACATATTCTTCTTAACATGTCAGCTGAACAAAAATAAAAAAAGATACACAAAGCCCTTGATTTTCTTGATACAGTAGAGCAGCATAAATAAATTTGAACGAACCCTTGAAAAGGCATATTATTTGTTCTACTTATTATTTGTAGTACCATATGCTGTGGCAGCCATTTAAAATGGGTTTAATGGTTTTAATGACCATTCAGAGATTGGAAGAATTGCATGTCATTCCTTTGATATGTATTTTTTTAAAGGTGCCTGAAGAGTCTACTGAAGTGTTTATAGCATATGGGTGTGTTTGGTTGGTTTTATCTCTTTCAGTGTGTGTGTGTGGGGGGGGACTGTTAAGCACTAGTCTGATGTCTTTGAACTTCCACACTGATCCACACATTCATTATTTTTCATTTGGGAATGTGAGTGATGATCTGATATTTAGTGATAAACAGTGTTGTTATGAAACTGCCGGACTTTATTGTATTTATATTATATTATTCTAGCTACTATAGTATTGCGGAAGACCAGTAAACATACTGACAACAATTCGGTTACTCAGGGGTAGGTGCTCACCTGCATACTTACCTGGTCTCTAGCAGGTATGCATGTATTTACTGTAGCAAGTTGGAAGAACAATTATGCAAACTTAAATTATGTAATTATTAATCATACCTGCCTGTACATACAAAGTGGTGCAACAAAATATTCAATATTTGCATGCCTGCAGATACTACATCAGGGTTTCCCAACCTTTTGCAGGAACCACTTGTGGCCCTCATAGCTGACCACAAAACTATTGTGAGCCACTTTAAGATTGAATCTACTTTGGCAACAAAATGAACAACAAAAATGTATGATTTTTTCAGGATGGATGAATTTCATGCAATCTGTAAGAGAAACCTTTTACTGAAAACATTAAAAGAACACACTAGCTGTGCCAGTTTTGCAGACTAATCACTTCACCTAAATATAATGTTTTTTTTTAATTATCACATCAATATATTTCCAAAAATATTTGGTCAAAATTCTATATGTAATAAGGGGAAAAGTGTGGTTAAAACATAAACATTTTTGTCTAATTTCCCCCTAGCAGAACAACTATTGCCCTTTGCATATTTTGAAGATAAGCTACTGTGTATGTGTACTGAAATATTACTTGTGACTTCTACTTATTTACCTAAATATTTTCTTCATCATCACTGTCAGGAAAAACACTTTTGACATTTGAATATGACAATTGATCCTTACATTATATCAAACTATCATAGTAAATACACGAATAGAAATGCTCCAAATTGACTTTTACTGAAAGTTAGCTAGGGTTTTCCCTCTCCTGTAAAGTTACGAGGAGATATGAGATTTTGGAGGTTTTGGATTGACAATATTTATATATACATATAGCTTCTTATTGTACTATAATATAAAGTGCAATCACAGTAATTTATCATAATATCTATATTATAATGCACTTACAATCATAAATGTGGCTATATTCTGACTAGCTGTTGTTTAAACCTTGTCTATTCCAGAAGCATCCTTTCAGATTTCTCGTCAGAGCCTGCCAGGCAGTACTGTAGGTAGAGACAGGACTGATTACTCCAGCCTTTTGGCTCCCACACCAAAGTCCAAGCCAGTCATTGATCTCCAACCAAAGCACTCTAATTTATGCTATTTAAATAGCATCATCTTCACTGAGGTACTGAGGCCGTCTCTGAGGCAGTGACTCATAGAATGACCCTTCCTGTGATGTTCTTAAATGTGGAAGAATGGTTGTGTGAAAGTGATTGAGACTATAATAGATCTCTCTGTGATCGCTAGCAGTGGGCACTAATCTGATGATTGGCTCACTACGCAGCAGGAAGATGCTGAATGGGGGTCTAGCTGAGCCGCTGACGCTACAGTGTGAGGATGGAGTATGGGTCTTGTCTCTGGCAGCACACCAAGCCTCGCTCAGCTGAAGCGGCTGCGAGAGGAAGTGGGCGGGAGGTGAGACAGGGCTAAGGGACGGGCGAGGGAAAGATAAATGCCTGCCAAATTTCATTAATCGAACACTTTCAGATTTTGCTGATAGGAGGAATGGCGAGCGTGCTTCATCCTAAGCTATATCCTTCTCTCATTTTTCCGTTTCTGCTTTCCAGAATGTTCAGTGGGTTCAATTCTGGTTCAACCCATGCTAAAAAGAAATGTTCAGAATGAGAACATGGACAACTCTAATAATAGTTGCAAATAAGTGCAAAACAGAGGATGGAGGACTTTGATCATTGGATGAAGATGGCTGTATGGGACTTTTTTGAATTACAAATTTAAAAGGTTTTACCTCACAGAACCTCACAGAGATTAACAGTATTCATGATAAAAAAAAATAATTTCAAATACAGACAACCCATTTTGTCCACTTTTACTGCATTGTAAATTACACATAGATCTTCTGAATCCTAAATGGAAATTAACCAAATAACCTAACCAAATAAGTATGAATTTATACATTAACAACAGTACATAAAATGTTGGGATGCCAATGGGTTTAATATAATATTTTAAGACCCGCTTATTGTTAGAACCGTCTGTTGATAGTCTGGTTCTGGTTCGACCTCTGTACTAGAGCTGTACAAGCCCTCCGTCCTTCCCGATCCTACAGCCAGCTGGGGGAACTCAAAGAATGACAGAGACAGGTCTGTACTCAAATCATTTCCCGTTTATTGGTCAGAAAGGCAGAGTATATATACATTGAAAAGAAAAGAGGCACACATAGTCATTACGTAATCATGTGATAGGAAAATAGATATAATAGATAATAGATAATATGTTCTGAGCCCCAAGGATGGTCATGACATCTTGGGTCGACGAGTCTAAACAACAGATAAACTGGAAGCATGTTCATCCACTAAGACTGTCACTAAAAGTTATGGCCAGATCATATGAAGCACAAGCTACCGCCTACGTGTCATACAGGCCTAAATCCCATGTCTATCCCACAATCATGAGTATGCACTGACACTGATTCTAACACTTATACATGTAGAATGTAAAAAAATCATGTTTTGTAAATTGACTTCTAGTACCCCTGATTGCCATTAAAATGTACAAGTATTTATCCAGTGTTTAGAGACACACTAGTTAATTTAAAGTATTCCAATGGATTAATATGTTCTGTATCTGAAAGTCCAGGGGAAGATGATCTCTTTACAGGGACAGATACAGGGTTATGCTATGTTTTCAGGGAAGGCCTTATAATATCAAGGGCTACCTTGTGTCCATGTTCAGACAAGCTGGTTTAATTCTTCAGAATGATGTTCTGTGTTCAGTGGTACTGAATGAAGCACCATTTCTAGCACCTTTATTTTTAAGTGTGCATTAGAGTCAAGATAGGGACCTATTTCTCTTAAAGAAAGTTTTTTTTAGTTAAATAAATCCCAGAGAAAATTAGTTTGATGGAAGTTTCCTATAACGCTCTGCAGGGTGTGAGTCACTGTGCTTTCATTTTTCTTCACCTCAGTCTGGCTTTGTGTCATCGCGCCGTTTCAGTTCTGTGAGCTAGAACATAGGAGCCACCTCAGGTGTGCTGAATTTCCCCTTAATTACAATGAAATGTTAACTGCTTTTGGAAAATGGCAAAGCTTAGAAAACTTTGGAAAAGTTAGACTTTGCATGGGACAAATGGCATTTAATTTAATTGACAGTGGCCAAATTCTTAAAACAACCATATGCTACATTTTAAACATGAACCTGAAAGAAAAATAAAATACAAAGTTATTATTTTTTTATTTATTATGTAGTACACACATACTTAATAAATACATAGTTTTTTCTCTGCCAAAAATAGACATAATAAATAAATGCAATCTCTTTTTATCTCTAGAAAAAAATGTAAAGATGCCATAGAACACAGTTGTATATATATATATAGTAAGTATGTGACTTTGGTATGAGTGGAAAAAAAACTGTGAAGTGGTTTTGCAGCCTATTTACAATCCTATTATTTACAGCCTTATTTACAATTTACTGTAAGAGCATAGCATAGCCTATCTAGCATTTTATTTTTATTATTAGAATTATTATTCGTAAATATTCCTTACCAGTGTCATTCCAGATAGTGATGCTGTGTTTTAGGGATTTTCTTGATGTACAGTCAACACTGTGAGCAAGTTGCTAGCTAGCAAAGCACTTGCAGTTTGGTCTGGCAGTGTTAGCTTTTAGCCTTTCCCAGCTCTCCCCCAGCCATCCTATGCCTGGTCACACTCTCCTTGTGCCCATTGTTACATGGAGCGTGCACTCTCCTCATTACCATTAGCCTGGCTCTCCTTCCACCTGACTTGTGGATACCTGCAGTGGCACTTCCTGGTTGCTAGCATTTGCTTAGTCTTGCTTCCATATTCTCATGAAGTAGCTGTTACATTTAGCCCCAAAAGGCTTTTATTTATGGACTGGAAGCATGAGTCAAGTTGATGAAACAGATTTGGTTTTGTTTTGTTTAGGTTATGCCAAATTTTGAAAGAGGAGAAAACATTTGGTATTAATGGTTTGTCACTTTCATGAACTCTCATTATTCAGCAATGTCATTCCTAGGCACCGTTAAGACACATTTACCAGTGATAAATCAACACTTACAGTTCTCACTGTGATGATTTAAGACAAAATTACCTGGCAAAATTACTGTGCCCACATGTAAATGACCTCTGATCATATCGGCTGTAATTATTATTTTATTATTACTTATTGCTTTAGAATCAATGGGCAAGACTAAATGGCTTATATACTTAGATGCTACTTCACACTTTTTTATTTCTAAAGTAAGCAACCTTTGGCTTTGCATAATATGGGGTATTTAAGCTGCAGTGTACTTATGTGTCACCTTTTTAGCCAAGAGATTTAAAAGTCTGGCCTGGATAAATCCTAACGAAAGCATTTTCAAATATCTAAAATGAGTAATATTAATTCTTCCAGGTTTCATCAATAACTGGAGATTAGTGTAAGACTGAAAATGATTTGATGAAACAGAAAATATGGTAGAGCAGACGCATGAAATGAGTTTGACGATGGAAGAAAAATGGATTTGGTGTGAAGATCCTCTTTTCTCATAATCTCTTCCATCCCCTGGGGTGAGGTAGGGCAGAGGAGCTGTCGCAGTCCCCACTGTCCGTCACTCCGTCACTGTCTGAGCATGTCACTTTTCTTCTTTCTCTTGTCGTGGGTGATGAATGTGTCATCTTATTCTCTCTGTGGATTCCGCTGTGTAAGACAACCCTGTTAATCTGAAGAAGATGCTGGAGCTTGTGTTTATACCTGTTTATACCTTTGAGAAAAGGATAAAATTAGAGACAGCCATTGTGCTGGGCTGTTCCTCTGTCATCACTTACCCAGATGGCTGACACGCGATCATTACGGGATTACAGCATCTTACTAAAAAAGTCTGCCTCTCCTAGAAATGCCTCAAAAAAGTTGAGAGCCATCAACTACACTTAACCACATGGTTTAACTTTGTGACTTTGAGACTTTATGGTCTTGGAGATCTTCATAAGATTTCACTTCTATTAAACAGAAATGCACTATACAGACAAAATATCATGCTGTGGTGATTATGATATACCTTGCCACGAACACATGCTTATTCAGTGTCCTCTCCAAAAACAAGGTTAGTAATAGAGAGTCTTGTCCTCCTATGTTGAAGTAAGAGCTTCTACTCTTCCATGAAGACTTTAAACCAGATATGGGAACAGTAATGTGAGGATTGTATTGTATTCAGCCGCAAAAGAATTTGGGAGATACTGATGTTGGATGATTAGTTCTGGATCACAAATAGCATCCTAACTTCAGGTATTCAGTGAAGCTCCATCACTCCCAATAATGCAAGTTCCACTCCTCTCCAGACCCATGCTGGGTTTACTTTATACCCCATTTAATTGGCAGTTGGCAGAAAATACAAGCTGTGTGTGCAGTGGGTGCACCGTAAACTGAATGAAGCCATTAGAAGAGATGTGTCTGCAAACATTGGGACATAAAGTGTATCAAAAACATGATGAGATAAATCTCTGATGGGATGTGGCTGAAGATTGCCTTTCACATTCACTCAATTATCTGAATACTGCAATTCCACCAAAAGATACCTGTGATTGGTGATGATGCTCACAATATAATCAAAGCAAAATCTAAACTGACCGCTCTCAACAATGTACGCCACATTGCGTGCATTAAATAAGAGTCTCAGATGTGAGTATACCACAGGGGACTCAGATGTTGACTGTTCACTCTGTGCTGTATATCATCTTAAGATGAAACATTAATTGTGATCCAGCTGTTTCTTTCCACTGCAATAGTGAATAGGTTAACACAGTTCACAGACAGTGGAAGGAGCACTGAAGAGGAAACACTGTACTAAAAATAGGACCACTGTTTCTGTGGGACTGCATCTTTAAATTGAGCTGCTGTCCAAAAAATGTATTTCACAGTTCTGACTTTTCATACATATAAATGCAGATATTCTGTCTGTCTTTTTAGAATAACGTCTTCGAGTGGAATGCATTGCACATTATGCACCTAGCCTACCTTCTTAGAATGGTGCACACAGTGTCACCTCACAGGAAACTAATGTCTGCCTCTAAGTGTCATCCAGGCCGTAATGGGGCATTTACGGGCAGGAAACTACAGACCTTGGCGAATGTTAAGTCAGACCCCTCCATTAGGAATAAAGTGAAGTGGAATGAGCTGAGAACACTCTTTATAGGCTCGCCATATTCACCTCTTCTGAATCATTCATGTTGCCTCTTTCCCCTCTGGAGCTACATTGTCCTGTTTTTTTGACTTGTGCATATGCTCTACTTCTTTCGTCTCAGTAGGTGCTGTGTTGCCCCTAGTGAACTATGTGGCTGCTGGTCATGTATGCACAGGCGTGTGTGCGTGCACATGCTCTTTATTTACCGATTCATCAAACGTTAAGTGAACCGTGGTTGACTTCAGTGTATTTCAGAGGGTGCCATGTTCAGAGCTTTTTTTTTTTTGTCTTTATTTCTCTGAGCAGAAGTACAGTACATGCCTCTCAGTGCGCTGGATTTCTCAGTTGTGGTTCCAGCTGATTGATTGAGAAGATTGCTTTTGCCATTATCCCTGCAGCTTCGGGCTGGGAGCGGGCCGGAGCTGTTTGTGTGGTTGACCATGTTGCATCACCACCGCCAGTCTGCCTGTGTGTTTTTTGGAAATGTAGTCTTTGCATGGCTTGCTTGATTCTTTCAGGGCTTTTTTTTCTCAGGCACAGGTGGGTTTAACACAAGATTCGATTTTCAGGCAGTTGAATCATCTTGATGCTGGAAGCAGTCAGCTAAATATTTTTAATTGGGATGTCTGAAGGAAAAAGCACATACTAAAGAGTTTACCCAAATGTACATTCTGTACAATTCACGTATGGACAACATAGTCTGTAAGATTTTCTTAATATTTCCCAGTAGAAGGAAGTATCTGATGGGGAAAAAGGCCAACAGTATTAGGTTTGTTGAATTTGAATAGGGACACAGTGATAAGGGCTGTTCTGAGAAATTACGCTGATATTGATACATAAACACACATAAATATTGAAGTAGTGCAACCAAGTGGTGCTACTAATGATGGCAAGTACCTTGATAGATCATAGTATGGCCCTCCATCTCCTCTTTTTACTCAACCTGGGCATCTGTTAGCTGTAGCATAATTGGTACTTAGTGATTTCCTGTCGCATTTAACTGTTCGATTATAGGAAGGTGTGGCAACTGGAATCGAGTAAACTGGGGGGATCTACCTATATCTACCTGGATTGACACTAAGGAGAAATATAAAGTTCCTTTCTATAGGCATAGAAATGCAGTCATTTAAATGAAATGCTGATAGTTTAGCACAATAGTCAAGCATTACCTGAACATTCTGTTCTTCAAGTGTACAATAACTACATCATTGAATATTGTTTTGAATTACTGGTCAAATATTATTCAGTCAGAGATCTGTCTGCTGTCAATAGTATTATTTTAAAGAAATTATCCTAATAAGCTGATACTAATATGATTCCAATATTACGTTAAAGTGCTGTCAGTAAAACATGTTTGGATAATGTAACCTATCATTTCACAATTGAGCACATCACTTGTTCAGCAAAGCGATTTTTGGAATGGCATTTTACTTGATTTCAATGCATTTTCAGCAGATAATTTGATATCATTCTGTCTGACTGGAATGTGCAGCATCTTAATGATGAGCTAATAAAACGTGCAGCATGCTTGTCCAATTATCCCCTGGATGCAGTGCATATTTGTTGAAGGAAAGATATATCGGCTCTTGGTGGCAAAATGAAGAAATAATGCCTGCTTCAGAAAGTGCACTGAAAAATAAGATTCTCATTTCAAAGTTCCTCTGCATGCCTAGAGATCATTACAAATCCTTAATTGTCTGGTTTGTCGCATTTAATCAGTTTCCTCCAGTAGAGCAGTGCAGGCTGTTGACACTATGCTTTCTTTCTTTTTGTGACTAGACAGGCTGGGCACTGCAGTAATTGCTATAATCCTGTAAGATCAATAAGGAGGAATAATTCATTAACGTATGGTAGAGGCTCAAGAGTCCTGTTTCTATTCAGTTGTGAGTCACAGTCACACTGCAAAGCTCAATGACTGTTATTATGCTCTGTTACATCAGTTTTCAAATATGATGGTGGCGCACATGATTATTTATTCCATTTTAGTGTGTTAATTAAGCATATTTTCACTCTCTGACAAACACACACAAGTACACACACACACACACACAGTGCAGTACTGCAATTCACACATTTAAAAGCAGCTTTAATCTGCATTTCATATCTGTTCATTATCATTAACAAATACGTGGATATGTGGATATGTTAGTTGTAATTGATTCAAACAGCGCAAGGCCCTGCTGGAGAGAGGGAAGCCGAGGGATGGAGTGAGTGGTAAAAATGCTAATAGATTTTAGACATCTGCACAGATGCAGGCTGCCAGTTTGAATTGTGCTGCTAAATCGGTCCGCATGAATAATAGATGGTTTTTATTTGTGCTCTAGAGGTAAAGATTAGGCCCCATAAATCCTGCATGAATAGGCTTTGGCAGGCTACACTTGTGCTGGACCCCTAATGGAATCCTAATTCTAAACTTGTAATAAAGATGAGGGAAGATGTAAAATGGGCGTTTTCTCAAAATCAGTGTCATTATGGGTTTGAGGAGGGAGGCCAAGAAGATGCTACTGCCTCAGTCAGAAAAATCCTTCCCCTTGTAAAAATCCTTTATTCCACCCCTTTGGACTGATTTCAAGATAGCAGCTAAGATATATGTTTTTTGTATGTATATATGTAATGCTTAATTAATGCTTAATTAATGCTTAATTAATACTTATATTGCCACAAGCCTAGAATGGGACAAAAAGCGAGTTGCAGTATAACAATATGAAGCCTGTCGGTTAAGGATTTGGTCTCTTAAGAGAACTGAGTGCACATTTTATCTAGAGTTCAGTATTTCACCTGTGCTTCCAGAATGAGAATTGGGATTGTGTCTGGTGATTGTGCTGCTCAGAACACTGGAAGTGTCCCAGTGTTCAGTTGTGTCTGTTGAATCAGTCACACAGACCCTCTACAGTTGACACCCTGGAATGCGGGAATGTTAGTGTTGTGTTCTGCATTGACATGGAGCACACAGTAAAGGAAGGAGTGGGCCAGAGACTGGTGTAATCCTTACCTTACCTGAGTGGCACTATTGGTAAAGCAAGGGGAAGCAAGGAGTGTTAGAGATTTTGCATTTGACTTACGTTAGGTAATGTCAGGCTCCTGCTAATGGCTCTGCACAAGGATGATCTGGCTATAAATACCTGTGGAGTGTGCAACGGAATTCATAGAATGAAACTTGCCAGTGGTCCCTGTCCTTCAGTTTAGTCTTTTGGCCACAATTCTGAGGATAACGTCTTAATGGACATTTTAGACCTGTATAACCGTACGCTTCCACGCTACCTGCAAATTCAGCTACTTCCTTCACAATATGGCTTTTGGCCAAATTGTGAAGGAATTGACCAAAATTCAGTCACTCCTTTTTTGCCAATCGTTAACATCTCATTTGCGACCCTTTTTCCACACATCCAACCAGACATGCACTGCACTGTACTTCCTCTTCTTAATCTATGAATCACATCACACACCACACAGGTATTTATAACCCGACCATCCCCGTGAAACGCCATCTGCATGAAACAAGCAAGGTGACAAATATTTTGTATAAGGAGTTAATTTTCTCTCTGTAGAGCTCATTGTCTTAGTAAAAACAATGAACTGTTACTGTCTAGAAAATCTAATCCCATTATGAGATGAGAGATAATTAGCAAATAAGTATAGCAAATAAGTATTTTCACCCCCACCCCCTTGAGAACATCTAATATACAACAGTATAGTATTCCAGTTCCACACCAGACTGCACAGCCCTTCTGTGAGGAATACATATAGTTTGTCTTTTGTTTTATGTATCTGTGTCAAAAACAGTGTGTCTGGAAACATTTCAATAAGAATAGAATTTAAAATCTAATTACCAAAATGTTCATTACTGTGTGTTTTTTTTTTTTCCATGATAAATACTTAACTGAGCCTGGACTTCATGGTTAAAACCTTTTGTATGCTAAACCAAAAACCTGTGTTATTATTTTTTTATCTTGAACTAGATAGAAGAATTAGAAGAATTGCGGACTACTATTTGCATTTTTATTTACAACAAAAGTTCTGGGAAGCTTCTCAGACTCTAATTGCTGTAGGAAAATAATCCATTATTTTCTTGCAGCAATTAGTGTCTCTGAGGCTCCTCATTGAGTTATTCTCTAATTCCATTGTCTCTGGATCTTTTCCAGAACCTCATCTTTATATCCCTCCTCATCTTTATAATCTTCTACTTTCCTTCTGATCTCTCACTTAACCTCCTTTTTATCTTGCTCTCTCTTTGTCATTCCCATCTCGCTGGATCCGTACTAAGTGCTTCTTAAATAATCGGAAGCGGCAGAGTGGGACTGGATTCATTATTTACCAGGGTCCTCCTGGGATATGGGAAGTGACACGCGACCGCAGCACTGTAGGGTGCCGAAAGACCGCACAGGGATAACGAAGAGTCACATGACACGCTCGGCTCTATTTTTACCACCACAGACCGCTGCTTGCCCTGAGGAGATGACGTTTTTAAAGTCAGCACAGTTGCTCTGATGTTATCTCACAAGGCACATGATAGTGATTTTTAGAAAACGAGTGAGCCGGTGGAGATTTTGTCCTCATTCACTCATTTTTTTTTTCTTCTTCTTTTCTATTCTTTTTTCCCAATGTTGGTTGTGGACACAGGTGAAGTACACTGTGTGTCACATATACTGCTTAGTACACATCTTGCTTTTCAAAAATGCATTCAATTAAATACAAATGATTGACTTATAACATATACATATTCGTATAAAATGATATATAATGATATAAAAAAATAGCTGATGCATGTCAGCAAAGCATTTTTGTGGTTGTTTATTCTTACTAAATACAGAAATGTAAAAAGGATTTTAGCGTGTTTCCTGAGAAGGAGAAGGGAAGTAAAAACAACAACCGTACACCCTCAAACTGCAGATGGTCCTTAAATAGTAAGATAGGAAACCTTGTTAAAAGTAACAAGCTGTGCGCCCGGTGTCTTCTATAGTATGTCAGACTGGGCCATGTAGTCCTCTTCAGGGCATCCCGCGAGGCCCCGGCGGCTAATTAGGGCTGTCTAATTAACAACGTATGCAATCAAAGCTTCCGTCCTGAGTGTAGCCACAGCTGGAGGGAGGTGAGGTAAAGGAGATGAGGGCGGTGGTCTGGGTCTGAGGGATGCACTGGACTTGCCAGAGGCTGCTACTCTTTCTCTGACCTCAGAGAGTCTAATGCTTGGAGGCTGCTTATTTACTGAAGGAGAGAGTGTTGCTCGTTAGCTATCGGCAGTTTAAGCACTTAAAAGTTTGACGGCACTGCCTGTTGTGGTTTGCGAGCGTAAACCGCATTTCCATTTGGCAGAACTCCAGGCCTGTTTGCTGCAGCTCAATACTTAGCCCCCTCCGAAAGCCTGTCTGATCTCACAGCATTTCCCTCCCGTCTTCTAAAGTGCCACTTGACCCCAGCACTCTGCCTAAGCATGCACATAAACAATAAATCTTTAACAATGGCAACGGCTGCATGACTTCAGGGGGGTTCTCTGTGACTGATAAATAACTGTGTACCAGAACGATTCTCATAAAAATCACTGGGGAGTTTTCAGTGCATCAATGAATCAATAAATGGGTTGTTATTTGAATACATACAATAGCTGTAGCAAGTTAGAACATACAGGGCGAGTGTTCTTTCCGTGATGACATGACTGAGGATGGACCAGAATGAACCTGCTCCACTCAACTGGGCTCTCCAATCTCTTATGAGCTTTAATGGCTCAATATGAGTCATATTTAACTATAGCACGTCTTAATTAGCCACCTGTGTCCTCACGCTCCTGCTAAGGAGGTCATAAGTGGAGGAAAAGATCCACCGTTGATGACAGAGTAAGGCCGGTCTTCATTACAAATATTTTCCCTTCATCTTTGGTAGGCTGTAATAGGTTTTCTGCACCATTGGCTTTCACTTGGTCAGTGGCTAATTTAACCTCCTCAGTATCTTCAGAATTTAGTTGTTTTGTAAAATACGCAGGAATAAATTAATTGGAGGCACTGAATCTCTGAATAATCTGTGTGTAAAATAAAAAACGCCACAACACCCACAGCAATTGCGGGTATTTGCCATGAACATATGTGCGCAAATAGTCAGTGCTCACTTTTTAACTTATCCTTTTTTTACAGATTGTCTTTCGCAAAATTGCTGATGTGAAGAAGGAGGAAGAGGAAAGGAGACATCAAAAGAACGAGGTGACGCTCTCCATTCCTGTGGACCATCCGGTCCGCAAACTCTTCCAGAAGTTCAAGCAGCAGAAGGAGATGAGAACGCAAGGGTCCCTGCAGACAGACTTGGAGAGGAACCAGTTCCAGGTGGAGCACCAGCTCCAACCGCTGTCACACCAGCAACACCATCATCATCATCATCAGCCCCAGTACCAGGTGCACCACACACTCCAACATCAGCATGGACCCCCTATGCAAAATGGGGCCCCTGTTTCAGGCAGTATCGGTGGGAATGGTGGCCCCAGCGTTGTGACTGTCTCACAGATAACCCCTGTACAGAGCTCTCTGGCCTATATTCAAAGAGAGGACTCTGGTCAGAGGGATGGCCATGAGGCCTTGGAACTGAAGCCAAGCCTGAGCGTAGGGGGACAGAATTGCCTAAAGGTCACCAGTCCGGTCCGTCCCAGGGCAGCTGGATGTGGGCGGGGCTGGATGCGTCTCAGGAACACAGGGACTGGAGCTTCCCTCGCTCCTCCATCCGATCCCGTCCGGCAGCAGAAAGAGGAGGAGTGGGGAGATGTATCCCAGTCCCTGGAGCTGCTCTCAGAGGATGGCAAGAACCGGGAGGCTGAGGGGGGAGTTCCCAGAGGAGCAGGAGGGTCAGACAGCAATGGCAGTGGCAATGGCAATGCCAACGAAGGTGGGGAAGGAGCAGATGAAAAGAGTGCCCTACACAAGACTGATTCTTGTGACAGTGGTATCACCAAAAGTGACTTGCGCATCGACAGGGCAGGTGATGCTCGCAGCCCCATGGAACGTAGTCCAATGGAGCGGAGCCCATTTGATCGTAGCCCGTTTGAGCGGAACCCGTTTGAGCGAAGTCCCTTCGAGCAGCCCAGCCCTGGAGCAGGGGTCCTGCCTCCACGAGGTCTTCCAATCCAACCTGTTCCAGAGCCGGCCCTCCTACAGAACAGCTTGCAGGAGGCCAAGATGGAGCTGAAGGGGGACATCCAGACGCTGAGCGGTCGTCTGTCTGTGCTGGAAGCCCAGGTGGGTGAGATCTTGAGACTGCTCTCAGAGAAGAGCAGACCCAGCCCACCTCCACAGACTTCAACGCCCAAAACCAAACTCAAATGCCAGGACATCTTCACCGTCTCGAGGCCTGTTACCCCAGAAGCAGAAAGAGATGATGGACCCTTTTGAATTAAGAGAGAATGTTTATTTATAGGATATAAGTTGGTGGGTTTATTTATTACAGCTCTCCTTCTCACTTGGCAATGGATAAGGAAACTGTTGAAGGAGGAAAGAACAGTTTCTCTTGTAAATAGATGCATGTCCAGCTGGAATCTGGCCTGCCAATGAAGTCTACTCTAAGAATACTGGTTGCTTGTATAATTATGCAGTCGACTGCATGCAAAATGATTTACAGAGACACTTTTTTTTTATATTGGCCCCAGGCGCTGGACTATCTCTTTACTGACTGATATTTCAGGGCATTTATCTTTAAGAACAGATGCACTGTGCCCTGCACACAGGAGCTCTGTCGCTGTAATGAAGGCTTGGTTTAGTACTTTGATGACGTTGCTTGAACAAAGCACTTCTGTAGACTGACTTAGCTAAGGGTGAATTTAGTCTCTTTACACCCTTTTCCCAACACATATCCTGATGTCTCTTTAGTATTAAAATGTTTTCAACACCCTTCAAATCACAGCATGGGGATTTTAAAGAGAGTCCATTGTTTATCCTCTAATACAAGAGCAGGATATATGTAGCTTCAACCCTTTTGTTTTTCTCAATGTCCTTTTTCCCACATGAAGCAATATTTTCATGGTCAATTTACCATTAAAAATTTGACAAGGTGGATTCTGGTGACTATTGGGTGGGAGGGTAAAATGCTTTGGAATGTTATGAGTGCATGCTGGATTGGTTTGAATGTGGATTGGCATGATAGGAATAGGAAGCATTCATTTACCTCATATCACTTATACAAATCAACATGCCCAACTTGTAGTAGGGGCTGCATTTTGGAGAAATTTCATGGCAGTCTTAGATGCATGAACATAGCCACGTCAGTCTTAGAACAAGCATGAACAGTATTTTTTTTCTGCATGATTTCAACCGAGTTAGGATCGATTATTATACACATGACTGATGGATGCATATTTTAACATTTCAGCTGCAAATAGTTTGAGCAAAACCTCATATTTGTGTTGGGTGAAGTTACAGCTTCAGAACATTGTCATATTTACATTCTTCAGATGCCCAGCAAGGCACCGGAGAGGGTTTGTTATGGTATAATAACTCAACCTCTAATGCTCTTTCTGTGCACAGTCTATTCTTGCTCTCCAATGTCCTTAAAAACAGTTAAACAGTCTCCAGCTTATATGGTGCTTACCCAAAGGCCTTGGAAAAAAAACAACGCTTCATAATGTACATGGATGTTGGGATGTGTAAGTCTTACATGGCATCATTTTAGCTCAGTTAACTCCTGCATAGTCAACCCCACCCCCCTTCAGAAGAACAAATTTAGCATTTCAGTTCAAAATAAAGAAATGCATATACCCTCAAGCACATTATTACTTGATACAATTATCTAATTAGCCAATCATTTTTGCTCACACAGATGGTAGGGTCAGAATTTGGCCTTTGTCCACAGTCTTTGTCCATATTTCAGGCTGGTAGAAGTGGTGTAATGGTAGGTCTTGGCATACGTTGGGCTGTTAAGACCAACAATCATTGCTTGAATGCCTCAGACTATTTGAATATTGTGCATCCCTTCATCCCTTCATGGCCACTCTTCACTCATCTTCCAGTGACTACTTCCAGCATGATAGTACAACATGCCACAAAGTAAAAGCTGTCTGAATCACTGGTTTCAGGAACATGACAATAAGTGTTCTTTGGTGGCCTTCCTAGTCACAGGGTCAGAATCTAACAGAAAGTGTTTGGTATGTGGTAGAATAGGATGTTCTCAGTATGAAAGTATGGAAGGCCCTGCCAAGTATTAGTATAGTTTTCCCTAATAAAGTGCTTAGTGTATATATTAAACAATAAAAAACAACAACAAATAAACAGTTATTCCCAATGCAGCACTGCACTTCTTAAATGTTATGGGTGTTGAAATTGCTGATGTTGCAAATTGTCAGCAGAGGGGAGCTAAACCTTAAACCATGAATACTAAATCCATGAAAATATCCATTCCTCAGTTTTTTTCAGTGTATCTATTTTTCCCTTTATTTTTTTCTTCTTTTCCCTTGGAGCAAATGAACCTGTTAAATGAGCAAGCAAATATGTCTGGCCTTAATAATGACAAGCAATAATCTTCCAGTTGAGATTTGGGGATGAATTTTCTCAGATTGCATAAGTAAATGACTATTTAACACTACATCAAAGTGAAACTTTGTCTGAACTCAGATAACTGGCTTGTTAAACTTAGTAGGCTCACTGACATCATTCAGAGGTTCTGCTCTTTGTGCACCATTCTCCAAGTTTCAGTTTAGTGAAGCATCAACAGTGTGTTCTTACAGTTGCTATATATTTAAAATATGATTACTTGAGACAAGGGTACAGTATGTGTGAATAATGATTATGATTTCCTTTGCGTCACATGTTTCTTATTACCTAAACAATAATCATATTACTTTCCCAAAGCACTATCTGTAACTGGTTAATAATCTACAAAGGATAATGGTGTCCAGAGTGGACTTCTGCCTTCAGGTACAAGAGAAAAATGCTAAATTAGCATCAGTGCATTCTATTTGATCCTTTTACTCTTGTGCAATCTATCTGGGTCTGTTGTTCCCTCTATAGAAGCCAACAGAGCGAAGCACAGAGACATGTATATTAATTATGACTCCACACACATCCAGATAACAGATGCTAAATGCCCTAAAATTGTAACAGAAAGATGTTCATCTGCATAAGCCAGTGGAACTAATTCACTGTGGAATGGACCTCAGTGTTCCAGAGAAGGAGTAGAGTTTGTGAAAGCCAGCTAGGGTCTTACCCTGCCAGCCGTCACCAGTCTACCAATGGGAAAGGATTGGAGAATGTGTTTGTTTCCCTGATGCACACTGGAGCTGTACACAAAGCCGTCATGGCCCAGGGAGACTCCAGGCATTTGACTGCATGCTGCATTTTTGACCTGTACAAAACTTGATGCTAATGAGAATGATGTTTGCCTGCCAAAGCAGCGTTTTGCTGTAACTTTCATGCACACACACATACAAGATGCTCAGGGGCCTGGGCCAGAGATATGGAAGACTTTCCAGTGCTGGCAAGAGTTGTAAATGCAGTAGGTTCTAATGCTATACCAACAGGAGTTGGCAAATGTGGCAGTAATGCTTTACTTATTACAATAATGTAATACATTTAGATATATTGTCCAAAATCAAACCAAAAAAAAAACAAATCCCCAAAAAACTTTTGTTTTTTGAACATAGCTGCATTCCTTTATATTTTGTAAATATTTTATGAGTGGACCAACCCAAATACTCCAAAATTACTTGAAATGAATTCTCTTATTATTTATTCTCTTATAATTAATTATCATTAATTTACATTAAAAGTTCACAATGTTTTGCCTTCTACTGTAAAGTTACCATTTTGACAATGGAACGATGTATCTAAAACAGGAAGCATTACCATATGCCAACATACCCATATACTCAATCACATTAAAAAGATACTTTAGTGTTTTTCAACTTAATCCCCATTTGCCAAACATGTAGCATATTGTCAATTACCACAGGCAACCATTTTCCTGTATAAGAACATGAAACCCTTCAACTTGAAACACACGTTTAATAGAAGCCAATTAGGCATGTGCTCATTGGCTTCTTTTGGACACAGTTTTCCATTCTTTTGCAATGTACATGGAAAAAGATGATTGACTATGGAAATCAACTACAAATGTGACAGCTATTAGTATTATGTTGAAAAATGCTGGAGTGTTCCTTTAATGCACTGGCTAGCCCTATTGCTGGGTACAGCACTCAGTTATTGCAAATGTTGTAAAAGGCTTTTTTTTTTTTGGCTACAAGACTCTGCCCAGGCCCTTCCTCTTGGATGGAGTGACCACTGCGTTTATTAACCTCTTTTTCACTGTACATGAGACTTTTTATCAGAGTGTATAAAGATATTCTGAAAATGTTGGCGGGGTTGGGCGGGTTGGGACAAAGTGTTTATTTTTACCACACTGGCATGAATAAAATCATACTTTGTTATATACAGTGTACTACACTGGTGTTCAAAATAAATATATTAATTGTGCTAAATTTGTGCTGCGGGTGTTCATTGATTATGGTTCTTTAATACTTTGGTTTCTGTCATACTTTGGTACGTGTACTTTATTTAACAGCAGGTTAAATAAAGTACAAACAGATTTTTAAAAGATCTTCCAACTAATTCAGGCAGAGGAGCTCCTTATTATCTCAGGTCCTAATCTGCACAGTCAGAACCAGAAGAGTAATTAATTCTTAAGCCCTTGGTTGTCTTATTGAAGCATCACAATCAAGGCATACTGACCCACATTGGATTAAAAATATGAAATCTATATTTATCACAGATCCTTGAGGGTTCTGACACCTGTTTCCTTGACGACTGAGTGCGTACATAGTCTGGTAGGCCCTGTTGTCTCCATGGAAATCTCCTGGCCTGGCTAAGTTAGTGACCCAAGGGCTTTTGACTTGGGGCAGAGGGTTTATAATCAGCTGCCTGATGACTCACTGTGACCGGACAGCGAGTGTGCAATTTCATGCCGCCTCCCCTAATGCTCTCTGCTAATATGAGCAAGGGTTGTAGAAATGATTATAGTTCTGTGCTTCTTTACCATGTGTCATGGTCATTGAGTATGACTGTCCTTGCCTATTTGTGTAATCAGAAATTGCTGTAGAAGTCACATTACATTTAGTGCTGTGGGGACAGTACTGTAAAATTTTCTATCATGCTGCATTAGCTCAAAGAGAAACCCAACCAGTGTAGGTGGACATTGGATCTGTCCACTCGGGCCCCGAGAGACTGCTTGTTAAAATGATGCCAGTTTCTTCGCACATCTACATGTCACCAAATGACAGTCATGGAGCAATGAGGTTGTTGAGGAGCAATACCATGATGCAGTCACCAAAATATTTGACATAATCCTTCTCCCTTACAGTAGGGAAAGAAAGCAATAATGCATCAAAGTTTTTGAATGTTACAATTACATTTCATCATGTAGAAAACACTTGCTTGATTACCCCAAAACTGGCAAGCACTGTAGCTAAGCCCATAGCACAACCACTCGCAGGCTTTTTATTACATTTCTAAGATGTCTTGAACATGAAAAGTTTGTTCAAAAGTTGCATGCTGTTCCCTGTCTTCCCATGTCTTCCCTGGAGGGCTTTGGTGATAGATAGTGATTCAACAGTCCTATTTAAAGGTGCCCTAAAATGTCAAACTGTATTTAATGAGAGATCAGTGCGTGGAAGTGACATACCGTGAACCTCAAACGTTGTCTTCTTCTTCAAAAGAAAATTTGTCATAACCTAAACAGGGCCAATTCCAAAACCCTCAAGCTGTCTTAGATCATTTTATACACTTAGCCCATGAGTAATAGCCTTAATAGCCTTAGTCAAACCTGGCGAAATGGTAAAATGTGCTGGTGACTTCTGGAGAATATAGTGTTGTTGATGCTAGAGAGCAGCACATCACCACCAGACACCAGAAAAAGCAAAAGAAACTTGCTAGGCTAAAAGCTAATGATAGCAGACTGGTTCCTACCTTCTCTTCTCTCCAAATGTCCACTCCCTTGAGAACAAGGTCAGCTCACCACTAAACTGGACCTAAATACGTATCAAGAGGGAAAGAACCAGCTTATTTTTTGTCCAGTAAGACACAAGAAAGCCGAACCTAGGAAGCAAGTGGACGCAAGACTAAAAACTAACTCTGCTACGGTCTCTTCATCCAGCTAACTTCACACTGAGCTGCGAGGACACAACAAAAGGACAGGAGTACTGTTTTGTACTGTCTTTTGGGTAACACTACAATACTGTTTCATAGTTAATAGGTACCTATGCAGGGACTTAGCAGGATGTAATGAATAGTGGAATAAATCAGTATAATTAACTACCAATTACTGAGTAATTACTCAATTACTGCTGAATATTACATATCTCCTGGAGGACTACGTACTTACTTGCTAAAACATCTGGACAGTTCAGAGTAGTAACTAGTTGCTACTAGACTAACCAAACTCACACAATAATGCATAACAGTGTCATGTTACAGCATGTTTTTTTGTATTGTACCATTAAGAAAATTTAACAAAATATCATAGAAAAGATTAGATGGCTTTTGATGAAATGGAGGACATTATTAATCCTTGTATAGAAAAAAGTTAAATATGTTAGCTTGGTTGACTGGAATACACATGATCCCAGTACTCATGTTGTAAATATGTAGCTTTTAAAAGCTTTGCTAGAATCCTGTTAACAAAATGGTGTGAAGTACTCTACCAAAACCTTGTATTAGCTGTGATCGAATGAAAAAAGATAAATGGTCGAAACATCAGGTCCACCCCCATTTTATGGAAAGAATATATTGCACATTGAATATCTGAAAATATCTGGAGATGTTTAGAAGATGGGTAACTAACAATGCCCTGGATCAGACTTAAGGGCTTATAACTGATTCACAACAGGTGAAAGACTATGTCTTTAAGATCCAACACAATATTCCAAAAAGAGCTCAGTTCAGACTATGAATTATGCTTGGGCTTACCTTTTCTGACTGACTGGAAGTACTTGTCTTCACCCCGCCTGTGATGACGGCTATCCCACTTCAATTTGTTCTGCCATTCTTTCCACTACCTTGCTACAGTTTTGGGAAAGCACATGAAGAACTTTGGGGTTTAAGAACTTGCTCCAAATGCTCTTCAGGCAGGATGGAAAGCTTACCTTGGCGTGCCTAGAGTGTTACATGAATTCGCATAAAGGGATGAAGATCCAAAAAGAGGGATTGAAAAGCTTAGTCTTCTGTACGACATGGTCCGTTTCTGCCCTGGACAAATGATTGCTTTAAGCAAATAAAATAATCTCTAGAGTGATCAGTACAGCTGTTTTTAACTTGGATAGCTCAGATTGTTGCTGATGTTTCATCAGTAAAAAGAGAAAACTCTTTAACTAGGGCTATGCATAGCTGAGAGGAACTGTTTCAAACAGTCAATGGTTGGGACTCGATGAATCGATATTAGCTTAACTTTCTCTCACTGAGTTGCATAGGGCAGGTCAGGGAGGCTACACTCAACTTTCCTGAGGTAGTCTTTAACGTTGTAGTCTGCCCTTGAGGGGTCAAACTGTCCTTGGCTAAAGCCTGTAACTGTTTCAGTCAAGAAGCAGGTTTGCCTGTTCACTGTTAAAAGAAAGATCTAGGTCTTCACTGCTTCTGTGAGATGGAGATGACAGTGAGCCTATGCACCTTTTGAGGTGAGATATGCTTGCATTTCTCTTTGAAGAACAAACAGGGGCATTGTCATCATTTTGCCAGCAGATTTGCTGAGGAGTGGAACTTCATTTCATTCACATTTACATTTATGGCATTTAGCTGACACTCTTATCCAGAGCAACTTACAAGGTTACTCGTATTACAGAGGTGGGCCAATGTAGTGTTAGGAGTCTTGCCCAATGACTCTTATTGGTCTAGCGCTGCATAGTCACCCAGACCAGGAATTGAACCCTAGTCTCGCACATGGTGTGGTAGATCACTGGCAGACTGGTGTAATCTGTTGCACCACACCAACCACTGAACTATGCTCATTCAAGCAAGGACTGTTTGCTACTTTGCCTAGTGGAATGTTCCTGGTCTGGGCATCCTGCATCCTGATTATGGCAAGAAGAAAAGTGTTGGAGTAAAGAAGCAGAACCTAGGGTTGAATAACTGGAATCTTCTTCAAAGCAAGAGGATGTAGAGGATGCAGTGTCAGTTTCTGAAGCTGAAGAGTAAGTGGTATCATGAGAATACTCTGATGAAGGGCAGGTGATCTTACTGTAGTGGAGTTTCCTTAGGGAAGTCCCGTAGAGGCTTACCTATGGTAACTATTAATACAGAACATTTTTTCATCACAACACATTGGCCTTGGTCTCACAGTTCACCTCTAAATGATCCATCGTCAGACAATTTATCCTCCTTAAATGTGACCATTGGGGATGAGAAAGCTCAGATTGGTCTGAAGATGGACATGCAGGGTCAGGGAGATATGCCGGACAACATATCCGAAGCCTGAACCTTAATCCTTTGTCAGACAAATTATTGGACATTTCTCAATGAAAAACTCCCCCCGAGAAAAAGTCTAGGCCAGAGTCACCATATGGGTGCAACATATGTGATTTTGGCGATTTAGAGGTGGATGCTTTAGTAATATGGGCCATCTTGGTAATGTTTTTCCCTAACACAATGCTATTTTGTAGTTATTGATATTTTATTGTCACTATTGGTAACTATGCAGAGACCAAGAAAAAAACGGACGAATAGTGCTGCATAAACACCTAAATCACTAATATTAACTTTCCAAGTATTACTGATTAATTACTCAGTGGGTACACTATGGTCGTTCAGTATTAACTAAACAATAACTACTGAGTCTTACATATCTCCTGGAGAACTACTTACTAATTATGTCTCCTTAATGATAGCTACTCATTAATTTCTGGTCACATCAACATCAACTGCTTAGCTAAATCTCTAACATGAGAGCTAAAGAGCTAAACCAACCAACTCTAACAATTCAATGTCTAAATTATTTTACCAGTGCTAATACAAAAGGCATTCTTAAAGGAAGCAGTGACACCACACGCTGTAAGCAGCAACCTTAAAATAATCATCCTCAGCATCAGCCAAAACATGTTACAATACTACAATATCTAGAAATCTGCTTACCTCCCATTTTAGAAGAGTTGTAGTGTGTTAGTGTTGTTTATTTTAAAACAGTGCTCCCTTGAAGTCCTCCTGACAATATGATCAATCACAGAGATAGCCCACAGAAATATATGACTCACTGTGTTTTCTGCTCTACCTCCTCATTCTTTGGGATTTCTTTTCCCAAATGAATGAATCATTTTGTTAGGTACCATTGTGTTGTTCTTTGGGAGTCTTTTCAGTCAGGTAACTCATCAGTAATGAACAAGATCTTATTGTGCTCTTTATTAGGAGATAAGGATGATCAGAAATAGTATTATAAAGGGAAACACATGAAAACGCATTCTAATAAACAAGGTTATTGTGTTCTTTCCTAGATAACAAAACAGCATTAATTCAAGCATTAAATCTGCTCGTTATGTCACATGTGGAATGTGGAATATACAAACAAAGTAGACACAAAATGCTCTTTTTAAGTCACAATATAAATATTGTAATACTGATTTCTGGTTTCATTTAAGATGATTCAGCACTGATTCAAGTCCAGCTAAACCAACACCTCAAAAATACACCCCCCACACCAAAAAAAAAAAAAAACACCCCACAGTTTAATTCAGTTACATACCTCACTGTATAAGAATATGATACATGTCATAGCAATGATAGCAACAACAATAATTACTATAAAAAGCATTTAAACATTTTAATTGTTGGTCTTAATGGAAAAGCATAGGGGTGAGATTTGATTGTGGAAGGAGATGTGCTGCACCTAGCAAACAAAGAGACCGACAACAAATGAAAAGCATAGAGGACATTAGTTTAATGTATTTGCAGTTTACTATACACTGCTTAACCAGACATAAATATGTAGCATACCTGATATTCACCACCTTCTTGGTACTGCAACTTGCATTTTTAGGCAGTTCTGTCCACACTACCAGTGCTGTGTCTTTGGAGAGCATCTGAAACCACAACATTCAGGCCATTAATCTGCAACAAAATATGGCTTAGTGTTAACATGTAAACCATAACATAGCAACCATTTGCTAAGCCATTTGAGTATTAATATGTTTACATAAATTCTAGACTTCAAATTTAAAATTACTATAACTTGGAGTTTTTATTTTATTACTGGGGTAGTATGCAGTTATAACTCATATATCAATATTTAGGGTGAAACCTGCATCAGCTGCATTAGTTACCACTTTTTTGGTACTGCCTCTTGCATTTGTAGCCAGTACAGTTCAGCACAGAGCTCCCCTATATCATTCCACTCCTCACCCTTATAATCTTCCTAAAATACTAAATATTTGTTTAAATGTTTCAAAGTAATTACTGTTGTTGCTATCATTGTTGTTGTTATTACATTGTTAGATTCTAAGGCTATAATGTATAGTGATTTAACTGAACCAAATGTCTGATGAACAGTAGTGTGTTACCTAGTAGAGTTAGTAGAGTGTTACCTGTTTGTTACAGTGGTAAAACTATATGCTGTGATATGTGGCTTCCGTGATCTGTTGTAGTGCTGCAGAGCTGCCAGTAAAAGCAGAGTGCCTTTCTTTCCCCACAAGTCCTTCATAAAACATAAAATTTGTATATTTTATTGAAGTCACATACTAGTTATACACCAAATCACATTTTCATCAACAACAAATCCTCAACACATACTCAATACCTTCACTTTTAATTTGATTATGGACCATTGTTTTAGTTCTCTCTTATTACCCGGTTTATACAGCTCTGGTAAATACAACATGTTCTGTAACAACAGCTGTTGCTCATTTCCCTGCATCTCTCGCACAAAAATAGCATCCCAGAGTTCCCATACAGCATATTGCGGTTGAAATATCAGAGCGCAGAATCCACATTACCTTGTGTAGCACTGGTATTTTTAGAGCCTTGCTTTCCTGAGGAGCTGAAAGGCCCGCCTACACGACGCCCCGCACTACCACTGTTATGATAGTCGGGAAGTCATTTCTGGGAGAGATCTGCGTTGATATGAAATTACTGTTTACTCTGTACTGTGTTTAGCTGGTGATAGAAGATGTTTGGTGAAAGAAGATAAAGTAGCTTTTCTTGCTATATCTATATTCTGCCCACATATTTTAACATTGTATGATGCATCGCCAAATACCACTGTCTCTGCCTAGAGAGAGCAGATATTTTTCCATCTTAGTGCTGACTCGAGTGGGATGAAAACACTGTCTGCCAGCTTCCGAGGGGCAGGCCGCCAGTGATTTATTTCAATCTAATTAGCACATCAGATGTTTCACACATCTTGACCATACTCTCAAACATATTGCTGTTCAGTCTTGTAATGATGCCATATTGATATATTTATATTCTGATTCTGATTTATATTACATATACTTGTTACTGTCTCAGTACATACTACTAATACTATATACTGTACCCTGTCTATAACTATTAAAGGAGAGGATATTTGGACTGACATAGAATTGATTTGACTCATAATTGACTGCTTTTATGTTTGTTTGTTTGTTTTTGTAAATTAATTTGAAGAAATAATGTAATGCACATAAAAATATATGTTCTTATGTTTTCTTCAAGAATTTATTGCAACTTTATTTCAAATTGTACTGGATGAAAGCAAAGTAATATGCTCTAAACAAGCTAAATGACCAAGGCACAGGCTTTACTGTAAATACAGGGTATAATATACTGTAAACAAAGTGAGTATGTGCCTGAAAAATCTGAACAATGACTAATGATGAAAGAGTCAGAGGTCTTGTAACAAGCAAGTTTTTTTCTTACAAGATTAAAGCATTTACATTGGGAGTGGAGGTGGGAGGGGGTTTCTAATCGATGCATCCAAAAAAGGAAATTATTTGTTACCTCTAAAAAACAAAAGCAACAGAAAGTGCAATATATTGTATAAACTGTTGTATAATCCTCTTTTTAACTTCATTCTGTGTTGAAGTTTTTCTCTCTCTACTGTAAAAGGATCTTAACAGCTTAACTTTTTGTTCAATTTGTTATCTAATGCATGACCAAGGATGTCGCAGTGACTTTTCATTAGTCACTGACACACAGTAGGCAGTGCTGATACATACAGCATCCCTCATTAGCTGCCTAGCAGAGAATACATCCATGCATTGGTGCGTCCGCATTTCAGACTGTAGAGACCCGCTCTCCTTTCCATTTGGGAGATGCTGGCTAAGCAGAGTTCCAGTGTTGTGAGCTGCTCCTCTGGGATAGAACAGAACTAATGATGACAGTCTAAGATCTCCCTGAGTGACAGGTCCCGTCTCTGCTGTGTGGGAAGACGGGAATGTGAAAGTCCTGGAGTTCTGCACATCCGCTGCCTGAGTGGAGTGAATGTGGATAAAGCTGCTGTTCTGACATTACAAGCAATCACATGGATTTCTGCATTTTTTATAATGTTTATGTCGTCACCGCTAATCCCAGGGCACTTTGTATGCTTAAACTGATTTACACTAAATACTTTATGAAGGAAATGCATACTCCAGCTCCTGGGACTTGGCCTCTGTTTGTCTGCAAATTTATGCCTACGGCCAGACCATAACCTACAATAAAGAAGGTTCCGCTCCAAATATGTGCATTTTGAATACAAGCTTTCAAGTGTTACGCTTTTCAAACAATATGCCTTCCCAGCCCATGGAGAGCAGAAGCTCCAGGCCTATGATCATCATTCGTCCTATATGGGACAAAAGCATCACACAGGCAGGAGATAGGGTTTGAGGAAATAGCATTTACAGTGCAGTCCAGGACTGCAGCATTACCACAGAGCTGCGCCACAGCAATTATTTCTGATAGGGCCACTGCGTATCCATGGTTACAGTAGCTGAGGCCCGTTATACCAGCTCAGATCCACCTGAGACACACAACCTTGCGAGAAGAGAACGAACCATCTTGGAAAGCCAGCTGTGCCTGGTAGACACAAATTCAGTAAGTAAGTCTCAGCAGCGTGTTTTGTCAAAACTCCAAATAACAACATGCTGGAGAAAAGAAGCACAGAGCAATTAACAGTTTCCATGTTTACAACTATTTATGTTCTGAACGTTTTAGGCATGTTGCAGCAGAATGACAAATTTTAAATGGATGCTTTTGTAAATGAGGTGTTTAAGTGGTGTAGACACAATGTACACCAGTTAAAGGTTTATCTTACAAGGACAGGTCCAAGTCAATAATTACTGAATGACTTATTGGGTTGTTTGTAAACAGTCATTTTTATAAGTTTTAGCTATGTGATGACTGCAGGGTTATTTTACTGCTTCCTGTGTAGTGATAAACTGTTGCTCAGTACTTAACAACATGTAGTTCAGAGGTAACTGTTGGGGTGATTAAAATGTACCTAATGTTTTCTCAGTTTTTCTTCAAGTGCATGGCAGACAGGTTTTGTGGTGTGTTTTTGGCAAAACAGCACCACCACTAGACAGTGGCATTGGTAATATTGCACAGGGGGAGAAAAAATGAATGAATGCCACAAAAACCCTGGATAAAAATGTCAAATTATCTACGAAAAGACTCAAACTGAAAAGACAAATCCATCTACATGAACTGAAAGACTTTTAGCTGCCCCGAATGTTAGCAAGCTGTGTTTTCTGACAAAGGGGATGTTACAGTATCCACTTTGTAAGGTACTGAAAATGATGTGCCACACATGATGATTTTGCTTTTGTTTCATGTTTGATTAGATATAGAGACTGTATTTACTACTCCCCAATGTTTCCAGAGAGGGTTGATGAAAATTAATAGTGTTCCAGTGGAATTCAGCAGATATGCATAATAGACAGTGAGAAAACATTAAATACACTTTTATTTACCTGGAAGATTAAAGCAACAGGAAAAGCAGAAATAGTAACAGAGATCACAGACAGTCTAACAAAAAGAAGCATGGTTCCTGTATGGGTGAGTTACTAAAATGCACCCTTAAGTAAATGCTTCAAAGACTTGGTGTTTATTAACAATTGCATTCAAAATTATTCAACCTCAAATTATGTTTATTAGCAAAATGTACAAAATTCCAACAAACCAATAAAAAAAGAACACTTTAAATAGCTCAACACAACTAATTAAACAAGCGCTTTCTCCAAATCCAACCACAGTGACACTACTGCAGTCTCAGAATCATTCAACTAATAAACCTTATTTGCAAAGGAGGTTGAAGAATTTAACAAATTGCATTTGAACATTCATTGTGTTACCCTGAAACACATAATTCTTTTAGCTGTAAATTAATTGTGGTACTTTCATCATATTCATATTAAAGTTTTCAGAATGTTACACTAAGATCTGAAGACTTGCCATCTGCATACATTAGTTTTACTGTTTTTTTTTTGTCTGGGAGCCTATTCTAAAAATTATTAAAGCAAAATATGTTGAGGATTATTATGCGTTGAAATATTTCCAGTAATTCTGTGTGTGTGTGTTTAATGAGATTACCCAGCACTGTGCTCACAGTCATGGCCAGAATTTATATCCTGCAGTTTAGGAGTAATTTGTGTATGTATGTGAGTCAGAGCACAATGTCCAGGACTAATTTGCGGCAGGAATTAAATAGATTATTTCTTAAACAACCTTGGACAGGTAGTTTAGCTCTCAGGGATTTCAAATCGAGCATCCTCAATGTGTCCTTGTAGAGTTCAGACTCCTCTTTTTCCTCAAGCTTTCAGTACCAAGAGTTAAATGCACTTTCAGGTTTCTGGCAACACTGGCCACAATGCAGGCTGGAGTTCTTTGGGTGATGCTGGAGTCGGTTTGAATTTAAAAGTGACTCCTTAACCTTCACACCATCCCTGGCCACTAGATTCATGACCCGAGGTGGGTCAGTGGTGGAAATGTTGTATTGGTTGACAAAACACACCACACTATACCAATAAGAGTCATTTGGCAAGAATTCATTTTAACACTACACTACTAACACTACATTTACCTACCTGTGTAACACAGTTTAAATGAAAGTTACTCCGGAGAACAATGTCAGCCAAGTTGTATAATATACAAGCTGATTGAATGATGCAACATTTTTAAATTATTTTAATAATTACAACAAATAGACAATATTCAAGATTATGTTCAAGAGCAGATAATGAAAACTGACTCAAGAATACTTTGTCTGTAGAAAACAGAACTGTAGGGGATAGTGGGGCAAAGGGTAAGTTAACCCCTTAAAAAGCATATGGTCCATAACCATACTTCTATCACCAAAGAACTGCCCCATCAGTTTGTATAGACGTCAGTGTAGTTGCTGAGTAATTTACCTTAGTGTGTAATAAGCCTTGCTTTTCTAAATAACTCACAGTGAGAGCTACACAGGCCTCCACACAGCAGTGTTAGTTCTCTCTCAATAACCAGTGTTGCAGCTAAGCCTTCTTCTGAGAGAAGTCTATATCCCATCTTATTTATTCAGGAAAGTTAATTGTTTTGAATTTTTTAATACACAGATTCCTACAAATCAAACTGCAGATGGCAATGAAATAAAATGTATTTTAGTGTTATCACTGTGATATTTGTGGTTTGACTTTGTGGTCAAAAATACATTTGCCATGTTTATTTTCATGCAGATGTTTTTATGTGTTTATGTAGTGAAGCTTATCTAGTTCAAACTGTATTATTGATTTATAGTGTTTGTATTAATTCACCAAACTTTTAGCAACTCTCAAAAAGAGTCCCTCCATCTGTTACAATTAGCTGAGCCAATTGGGCAAGTTGCAGTGTTTGCACACACTTTGCGTACTTGCCTGAGTTGTTCACAAACAGTTGGTGCTGGAAACAAACTTTACATTTCCATTTGGAGCAGACAGGTGCATGCTCTCTGTTTTAGGTTGTGTTAGGTTGTGCCCGACCCTCCCCTGTTTGGAAGGAAAGGTGGTCTTTTTTGGAACGCATGCTAATTGATTAGCTGAAGGCTCCTGAAGTGCATTTGGCCAAGCATCTTCTAGAAGTTAATCACATAGCTTTCGGATGGTACATAATTCCAGCTCAGTAAACCGACTCCACTTTCCCCGAGGCTTGTTACGAGACTCGAGAAACCCCTCGCTACAGCCAAGCAATAGTCCCTTCCAACAGACTTTGTCCCTCATTCGAAAGTCTGCTAACCCCCTGCTGAATTCAGCACAATACTCTCATTTTCCTGTATCTGTCCTTCCCTCCTCTCTTCCTCTCAGCCATTCTTCTCCTACCCACCTCAGCGCCTCCACAGATGGATACCCAGCATCCTCAGCTGTCAGAGGTGATGCCAGTGTCGAGTGTGGCCGTCAAGACCCATTCCTGAATCGAACTGACACTACCGTAACAGTGTGCTTGTGTGTGGGTCTTGGGCAGCAGCAGAGAGTAGTTTTTTTGTTCGGGAACGATGGTGCATTGAAAGTGTTTTGACATTTAATCAGTATAAACAGCACACGCTGTCACTGCCCTTCCATGCTGCTGTGCTGCAGCCTAGCTGTCAAGGGTGAAGTGACGGGTTATAAGTGCAGAATAATATGTAGGTCTTTTGGAAGGGAAAGACAGAATCCTTCCTTTCAGCTCTGCTTTAAGAGGAGTTCTCAATATTCACAATTAAGTGGTTAAGATGTAAACAAAGCTATTCAGAGCTATTCATTCATGGTTTGGTATGAAATGTGCTGCTCTAGAGAAACGTACTGAGTCAGAATTCTTCATAGTGGTGGTGATAGGAACCAGTTTAAAGAGTTCTATGCCTCAAAAAGGTCCCACAAAATAGTTACAAATACAGCCTAATGCCTGAAATACTGTTATATATATATATATATATATATATATATATATAAAAAAGGAAAACTGAAAAAAATGGAAAAAAGTATATATATATATATTTTCATGTTTAAGAATTTCACAAGATTATAAACCACAAGGAAATGGGGAGCAACAGACAGTCAAAACAAAAATCGAGTAATAGACATGAGCAACAAAAGTGATCATGGGTAGGTGCACTCATCATCATCACAGAAATAAAATGAATTTGTATTTAACACATACCTAATAAATAAATCCAAAATACACAACACAAATGTTTGCATGGTTAAGCTGTGCAGCAGCTCATTCAAGTTTTGCTATGTTAGGTACAACCCAAAATAATTCCATGTGAGTTTCAGTTACATTTACATTTACATTTACGGCATTTAGCAGACACTCTTATCCAGAGCGACTTACAAAGTGCTTTGCTATTTACCCAAGAAAACCTCAGCTAGTTAGAATAGACTAATAATACAAAAGATACCTCTAAGCTTTAGACATTACTAAACACAATACAATAAGGCGACCATAGAACTATTCGTCCAAGTACTCTCTGAAGAGGTGGGTCTTCAGTCTGCGTTTGAAGACAGCGAGCGACTCGGCCGTTCGGACACCCAGGTGCAGCTCGTTCCACCACTTTGGTGCCAGGACAGAAAAAAGCCTGGACGCTTGTCTTCCGCGGATTTTGAGGGATGGTGGGTCGAGCCGAGCCGTACTTGAAGCTGGAAGGGCTCTTGGTGCGGATCGGCTTTTGACCATTGCCATTAGATACGGAGGGGCTGGTCCGTTCTTGGCTTTGTAGGCCAGCGTCAGGGTTTTAAATCTGATGCGGGCAGCTACAGGAAGCCAGTGGAGAGAACGCAGCAGTGGAGTGACATGGCTAAATTTTGGGACATTGAAGACGACCCGTGCCGCTGCATTCTGGATGAGTTGCAGGGGCCTGATGGTGCGCAGAGGGAGACCAGCCAGAAGAGAGTTGCAGTAGTCAAGTCTGGAAGTGACGAGAGACTGAACAAGCACCTGGGTGACCTCTCTAGAGAGGAAGGGTCGAATTCTCAGGATGTTGTACAGAAGAAATCTGCAGGATCGAGTTACGTTTGCAACATGACTTGAGAACGATAACTGATCATCCATCACTACACAGTTGTAATCCATCTGTGATATTATGGAATTAAAACTTAAAATTAACATCAACCCTTTGCCACACTTCATCAATCAGTTTAATATAATTACATTAACTGTCAATAAAATATAATGTGTACAAATGTAAAGCTTGTAAGCAAGAAGCACTTTCCTAAGTTCTCATCTGTGTTCTGGTTCGTGTTTTTGTCCGTCATTTCATCCATCAGAAAACTGGATTGTACAGATGCATTTGCAGTGCCCTCAGTAATGTAAGGGACAAGGACACGTGTTCCCCTGACATGTATCTCTGCTCCACAGTTTAGAATTTCAAAACAAACCAGTCAGACATGAGTAAAATACACATTCCAGACTTTAATTTAAGCGTATTTGCATATTTTTCAGTTTCACCATGTTACATTTTTATTTTTTATTTATTTATTTTTTTTACAAAATCTCAGCATTTCAGGAAACCATTATGTTTGGGACATTTGGCTTCATATGTGTTTATGATTACTCAGGTGTGTTCTATTGCTTCATTAGTGCAGACATAAGATATTCAGGCTTTAGAGCACCTTTAGAGTATGTGCTTGTCATTGTTCAACATGAGGACAAGAGCTGTGCCAATGAAAGTCAGAGAAGCTATTATGAAGCTGATAACAGAGGTGGCAGAAGTACACAAGTCCCTTCATTAAATAAAAGTACAAATATTCAAACTTCAAAATGCCTAAAAGTAAAAGTTGAAATATTGTTGACATTTTAACTAAAGAAAAAAGTATAGTCTGTATAGAAGTACAGACTCCAAAATGTACTTAAGTATTTTACTGCAGACCAGAAGTTCAGCAGTTTGTTTTTCACACAAACCGAATCTCTGAAGAAAAACATCACCTGCAATTATCTGAGTATAAACTGCACAATTAAAAAAACAGTTCAATATTTTTTTTACAAAATGTTACAAAGCAACAAGCAGTTTTTAAAAAAGTACAGATATCTCTTGTGAAATGTAAGAAGTAGAAGTGAAAGTTATTATGTGATAGAAAGTTAAGTACAGTCAAAAATCTACTTAAGTACAGTAACAGAGTACTTGTTCTTCATTATTTGCCACCAGGAACAGGAATAATACCATTAGGGACATGGGTCAAAGCTTGGGATTACCTATATCAACTGTGAGATATTTCATTAACAAAACAGAACACACTGGTAAGCTCATTCATAGCAAAGGGACTGGTAGGCCAAGGAAAAGATCATTGCTGTATTTGTATTGGTCAGAGACTTTATGAATAGAAATACAGAGGCTACACTGCTGGATAGAAACCACTAAACAGAATATCAAGATTACAGTTTGCAAAAAAGTACTTATAAAAGAGCTGCAAAATTGTGAAAAAAGGTACTGAGGACAGGTAAGACCAAGACTAACCTCCATCAGAGTGATGTCAAGAGCAAATTGTGTACTGCTCATGATCCAAAGCAAATGTGTGAAAAATGAGGGTAGGGTTGTCATGGCTCAGGCATGTAAGACCAGCACGGGTACTGGCTGAAGGAACTAGCACAATGAGTTAGGAAGTTGGATAGGAAGGTGTATGTTATCTGCTCAGTTTGCAATAAATGCCTCCATACTCATTGGGCGGTGCTTCATCCTACAGCTAGATAATAAACCCAAACATACTGCTAAGGCAACCCAGGGGCTTTTCAAAGTGAAAAAGAAATCACAACATGGAAAGTTCTTGCCAGTCTTTAAATTCAACTGAGCATGCAGAAGATACTTAGAATCTGATTATGTCTAATATTATAGTGTAAAAAAGTGTTGTAATTTTAACATGGTGGAGCTGAACTGTATGCAGATACCGATGACAGATTAAATTAAAGTCTGGAATGTGTACTTTTATCACACCTGACTGGTTTGATTAGAAATGTTAAACTGTGGAGCAGAGAGGCATTTAAAGAAAAAATGTGTCCTTGTCCTAAACATTATGGAGGGCACTGGATTCACTCTTTGTCTCACCTAATCTTAGTGTTAATGCTGGATGGTATGGCTAAAGATGCATGCAATGCCTCCATTGTATTTACCCACAGGCACTCCTGAAAAAAAAAAATGAGAGTGATTTTATTGATTTATTGATTTGTCACAGGAACACTGCAAGCTTTCATGTTTTCATTCATGTCAACTCTTTCACAAAAAAGTCAACTGTGGTGACATACAGATTGACTAAATGAAATTATAATTCACATATGATACTTGGACATGAAAATTACAAAATTACACATGCCGTGAGGATTTGAACACAATAGTGAGTGTAACAAGTATTGATGTTGAATATTAGGTCTGCATCATGAAAGCCCCTCCAGCTCATCCCAAAGGTATTTGATGGTGCTTCATCACTCGAAAGGCCACAGTCCAAAGCTTCAAGTAGGAGTGCGTTACAAAAATACATCCATTCTTTTCCATTTGGGCTGATGGAAAGGATCTAAAACCTACATGTATATTTAGTACACCAGCTTTTCCTAAATACACCATTGACCAAACAACTACTGTTCACCATCATCTTGGCAGTTGATTCTTTTCACCTGGTTGCTTGACTTAATTGTGCCTAATTGAGGGAAAAAGTTACAGAGGACAAACTTTAGCAGCGTCACTTTAGGACTTGCTGTCAGGAGTGCAGAGATGCTTGTCTGCTTATTCGGAAGCAAAGCATCTGGGCTCAAAGGGAGAGATACTTTTAGATAGAGTGCTATTATACATCCCCAGGTTGTTTGTGAAATCAGATTCTACCACTCTCTCCTTGCTGAGGTGATACTGTTCTGAGTTTATTCCCAAACTAGTGACAGGTTGAGGCAAAACTAATAGTACCAAGAAGTGGTGTATGGACTGTGAGATGGAGGGATGGAGGCTGAACATCTAGACAATGCTTGTGCTGGTGATGCTCATAGAGTCAATACACTGTATTCCTTCCCTCAGGGTAGCTAAAGCCCTTGCTTTATTGCCCTTAGGGCATTAAGACCATATTAACAAGCCGTCCTCCATCACTCTTGGTAGGCATTTTCTCTTACTCAGCAGAGCTGAATCCATTTATGCACAAATAAAATAATTCCTGGAATTACATACATTGATAACGCATCTCTTTGGGCATTCCTGCAAAATGAGCATTTAAAAATATATTTTTAAAGCAACAGCTGTGCTCTGAACTGCTCAAAGAAAAAAACAAACAAATGGTATTTCACACAGAACTGAAGGTATAATCTTTAACTTCTGGATCATGAATAAAAATCTTTGGTTTTAGTTAATTATATTGTTTTTTGTTTCATGTACTAGCTTGGTACGTGGAACAGGCTTGTTATTTATGTGTTACACTCTTGAAACACCAAGGTTCTTCAAGATAAAGGCCATGGTTTACTATGGAATCAAGGCAAACCCCAGGAAACCTCTTGTAGATGGTTCCTCACGTAACCTTTTTAATGTCATTCCTGTTTAGCACCAAAAAGGGTCTCACCATAGCAAGAGTGGGGAACCCCAGCCCTGGAGGACCAGATGCCTGCTCAGTTTGGTGATTGGCCTGCATACATACACCTGATTCAATTCAGCAGTTAATTACCAGGTACAGTTTACTTGGATTGAAACATCACATCTTTCATTCATCATATCATTTCATATGGTATAAATATGGTATAGGGAGTAAATATGGTAAGTACACACCAGCTCTGAACATCTCTGCCTTTCTGTTACTCTCCCGTTTTGCTTTTTGATTTTGCTAGTTTTACGTGTTATGCTGTGTGAACTCATTTAGCCAGACAGCATGTGTTTGCATTATTAATCAGGGAATTTGCTTTAGCCTACATTTGTTCCTGTACAACATCTAATGTAGCATTTTCTGCTGATAACGGTCCTCTACTGGTATCAGGTCTGTGCCATGTCTAGTTTTGGATCATTAGGAGACGTTTGCCCTGAAGGAACGAAGCTTAGCTAAACTTAAAAAGCCTCTAAATAGCCCATAAACAGCTGTGAACAGCTAGCTGTGTGCGAGTATGCCATCTGTTCCTGAGATGTAAAACAACAAGCGTTATTAAAGGCAGTTCTCTGTTGTGTAATTGTTCATCGAGTTGAAAACTTCAGGAGCGCGCTATGAGATCACATTTCTTTACATCTTTAAGCACAATCATGCGCACTCCGTTTAAGCAATGTTGAACGACTTTGCTTTGAGGGCATGAATTCTGAGCTAAATCTTTAACATTCAGGACTGTTTGGTTGATGTGTCACTGTGGTTCATCTCTGCAGAAAACGTCCCTCTGACGCATTCATTTGTTCCCAGATCCACTACCGCAGAGTGCAGAGCTGTCAGGAGGAATCACTTGGCTAGAGAATGCGTATGCAGTGAACTGCGTATCGAGTGTGCTCATTTGTGTATTCTGAGAATTGAAGCTGTCCTGAAGAAATGTTCTATTTTGTTTGTATCACAGAAATGAAGGGGCCATAAAGGGACTGTTAATATTACCTCCATGTTCAGCCATGCTGTGGGCTGCATCATAAGATTGCAGTACTGTAAGCAAGTAAGTTTTTAAATTCCTCTGCAAACCTGTTGTATTTATTCTGTTTATGATATGTATGTGTTTTTAGGTACTAAAACTACAGTCATAATTAATGTGTACATTATTATTCTTACAATTTATTCTTATTATTATTCTAAAACCATTACAATTAACCAGGATGCTTTTGTTTTGGGGCCTTTAAGACATATGCATCTGTTCTGTTTTCCCCCGTGGAGCCCTGCTGGTGATGTCCCGCCCAATTAGAAATATGCTGTGGCCACACCTTACCAATCTGTGGCCAAGACTTATGTTTGTCACTATTGGGACTATTGTAAGGTTTTCCTACATTGTGCATTCAAAAAGCAGTTGATGAGCCACTGTGGATGAGCCACTCATGTTTTCTTTTGCATCATATGTTCAGTGTCCTTTTGTGTCTTTCTAATTACAGACAATACAACATTCATCACTTTAGTGTACAAACTCAAATACTCCACAATATCACAACACACACTCCATAGTCGAGGCAAATGTTGTATCTTTTTTTTTTATTATTTGTCCACATTATTTGTCAATAAATGTTTTAAAGACACATCCCATTCATTTCTCCTCTGTTTTGTTGGTATCGGCTCTCACTAGCTGTGCTGGATGCCTAAAGTCTCTGTTATAGTGGAGAGCAGATTTTATACAGTGTTTGTGTACAGGTTCTATATAAAGTTCACAATAGTTGTGCAGAACAGAAGAAGCACATATAACAAAAGCAACAGCCCTTTACGTTGCATTGTTCTCCTCACAGCTGCAAATGTCCCAATAAACAGTTGATCACTTGCAAAGTAGCAAATATGCACACATCACTCATGTTAACTGGCCATTTAAGAGCAACATCTATTAAACAGTACTTGCAGTCACACAACATTGCACTTTCACATGCTGTTTTTTTTTTGTTGTTGATGTAGTCTGTGGATTTAGTGAGGGGTGATTTAACTGCAATGTGTGTGTGCGCGCTGAATTGTTCCAAGTGGCCAAATATTGAGGCACACTATGTGTATGGTAAAAGCTGACAATAAGATCCTTTACACAGTCATTTGTTATTACACTTTTATTTTTATTAAACAGTGCTTCATACTTCTGTCCTCAGTAGTACATATTGCATTATTTTCAAATTCACTAAGAAATAAAACGCATACATTTGCAATTAAAATGATTGAAAATAATTAGCAAAATGTACAACAAAACCAATCAAACAAGACCAATTTAAATAGACCAACTCAACTAATATAACAAGTGCTCTTCCAAATTTAACACTAAATGCCACTGTTAATAACTGCTGCATTCTGATAATTATTGAACCCCTTTAGGACAAGCATCTTTAGTACTTTAGTACCCCCACCCCTTGCTGTCATGACCTGCTCCAAATGTGATTCATCTTAGCCCATACCTCATGGGTGAAGCATACAAACTGCCTTTAGTAAAGCACGGCGGTGGCTCAGTGATTCTGTAGGGTGGCCCTGGAAACCTACAGCATGTAGAGGACAAGATGGATTATTAAAAAAAGAAATCAATAGTATCAGGAAGTCCTAGGAGGAAACATCAGCTTTCTGTGAGGAAGCAGAAGCTTGGGCATTATTGGACCTTCCTACAGGACAATTATCCTAAACATACCTCAGAGTCTTTGGTGGGATTTGAAGAAGCCGGTTGCAGCACACAAACTCAATAATATTAGTTAACTAGAGAACACTGCCCATGAGGAATGACCTAATATTCCTCAGGAATGGTGCCAGAAGCTGGTGTCTGGCTAGGCATTGCATTTGCAGCAGGTCATAACAGCAAAATGGTGCTTTACTAAAGTACTAAAAGCACTAGTCATGAAGGGGTGGAATAACACTGAGACTGCAGAAGTAACACTTTGTGTTAGATTTGGACAAAGCAATGGTTCTATTAGTTGTGCTGAGCTATTTAAACTGTTCTTGTATGATTGGTTTATTGCAAACAGCTGAACGTTTGTATATTTTGCTAATAAATCTAATTTGCAATGGAGCTTCAATCATTTCGATTGCAACTGTAAGTATAAACAGAAGGCAACATATGATGGATTATATCTGTATCTGATCCCAAGTGGTGAAAAAGCACCTTTAGTACACCACTATTCCAATGTATTAGTAAATTAAAATATCCTGTCACCATGTCATCTTGCCTTAAATGAAGCTTTAATGGAAGTTCAGGGGACCACTCATTAGACAGGCCCTCCTTACAAAATTTGAAGCCTGTGTGTTTGGCTGCGGCCAACAGTAGCGGCTGTCTGAGCTCTGGCAGATTGATGAGACCTGACTGTGTGCTTCCCCTCTATTTACCTGCTTCAGTAAACATGGGTCCATCTTTATAGCTTCATTCACCCAGAGACAGAAAGTGCTACATCGTTCAGCCCCATTAAATAGTCTCATCCCATGAGGCATGGTTATCTGCTGCAGAACTGGAGACAAGAGTACGTCCAGTAAAATGAAGCAGAGTGTCAGCAATGTGTCAGCTGGAATTTGTCATATATGTGCCATATGCTAGTCCGATTAACTACATGTGCTGTCCCTATTACTGATTCAGTGAGGTTGTGTTTTTTAGTTATAACAAATTAAAAATAGCACTGTTTAAAATCATCACAGGTCAATTAAGACCTTTCTTAATCTTTCTATACTCTTAAAATTAAATTTCAGTAAAAAAAACAACATTATTTTGTACAATGCTATCTGATGACCATACACTTTTGTTACTTGTTACCAAAGATGGCCTCAGAATTTTAGTTAAAACTTATGATTTACTACCCTGATAAATGATCATTGGTTGGAACTGATTTTTATGAAAACAGGATAGTTAAAATGGATAACTGCAGAGAAACCAACACTTACAGTAAATAGAAAATGGCAAATGTACTAGTTTTATATGCTATTTGTAATGTTGAGGAAAGTAAAAAAAAATGCTAAATCTGAAAATAAAAAATAATAACTGGCCACTACTTGGCTTCACGGTGCTCTACATGTACATATCCAACACACGTGGATTATTATCTAAAACCTTATCATCTAACTATAGTAAAACAATATCTCACGGTAAAACTAGTGTCACTTTGTGTATCTGGTACCTACACCACTGTCACGAACAGTTCTGACTCAGGACGTTTCTCTAGAATTGCACATTTTGAACCCACACAGTCTGAATGACATATTAATTATGCAAAAGCTTTGAAAATGATTGGAATTCCCTTTTAATACAGAAAGTCATTTGTAAGTTAAGTGAAGCAGCAGTGTTGCCCAATCCGTCCTGCTATTCTGAGGACATACATTTTGTCAGTCAAACTAAAGAGGGTTGATGAACCTGTTGCATTATTTTTGCAACCTTTTGTTGCCTGTAGTTCTGGTTGAAAATGAAAGACGCAAACAACAAACACAAATAGAAGCGGACAAATTTCATTTTCATCTGATGACTATAAATTACCCATTTCCTGCACTAATGTAGCCTACCAAGACCTCAAAAACACCACATTGGCAACTGCCTTTTCTTTTATACACCACTTTTATACACCAGAGATAATATGTGAAATCAGTATTTACACAGGCTTAAAAAGCTCCAAGACTGATGGCCACGCTATCTCCACTTGATGCAATTTTAATGCCGTGGAACAATTAGCCCACGCTTTCACACCTCATCTCCCTCTAGCCTGATGAAAGTTTGATTTATGCTGTAAGGAGCAGTTAATGAGGGCCTCAGTTTACTGTGCTAGCTATGAGAGATACGGTTTAGCATGTGTAAGACATTCTTCGAAATGATCCCACCTAGAATCTGACTTCTGAAACGAGGGAAAGTGTGAATTATGCAGGCAGAGCAGGCAGAGCGCAATCGGTAAAGCTAAAATGATGCACGGGTGCTGTGATTTAATGCTGCGTCTGTGTTTTTGAGGTAAACAGGCATGCTGATTCATATCTGAACACTCATCCTCACGCTCTCGTCTCCATGTTGTAGCACCCTTCTAGATATGCTGAGAAAGTTGAGTAGTTTTGGAATCACCAAAGTCTTGACATGCTTTGTCCTTTTTTTATTGGTCAGAGAGAGAAAAACAGTTGCATCTAAGACTGAGCAAAAGGCACAAATGAAATCTCATTCTGTGCCATGTTTTATATTCATTTGTGTGGTGGTGTGGAGTCTCGTGAGCTGGAGAGCGCGACAGAATGATGAAGCACAACGAACAAATAGCCGCACAAATGGCTGCAGGCTTGTGATTTGCATTTGCAGCATTTTATTGCACTGCTAAATTATCTTGCGGAAGGATTTATGCAACAAATCCTGTTCAACAACTTATGCAGGGACATAAGGCAGTCATGGATTGGCAGAATCTCACAGACACCAGAAATCTTGATGGGGAAGAAATTGTCAAAATATGTAAAAAGACTGGAGGGCTCAAAACACAACCGGGCAGGAAAAGGCAAATACAGATCATCAGTGTGTTTGTAGCTCTTCAGCTTCTTACTCAGGGTTAGAAAATGCCGCCATATAGTTTTAAATGCTGAAGCCTGAAAGCAGTGTCTAAATTAACATACTGCAATAATATGAAGGACCTTCTTGGCTGACCATGTCTTGCAAAGCTTGTGCTAAGGCTATAAACAAGGCTTCAGCATGTCTAAACAGGTCAAGCAGTAGTCTCGTCATGACTGTCAAGTTTATGTAGTTAATGATGGCCTTCGTTCTGCCCTGTCTTAGCTTCCTGTTTGCTCCTGCCTAGATGCCTGCCTTCTGTTTTTACCTACTGTAGTTTGGCCTAGTCCACTTTGTGCTTCTTCTCTGCTAGATGATTTAGCAACTTTAGGGAATCCTCTTTGCACTGTTGTTGATTTGGGATACAGAGTAACAGGCTAATTTTTCATCTTTTATGACCCGGTTGAAGATGCTTGGGACTGCCCAGCAGCAGGAGGTACAGAAGCTTGAAGACCAGAACCAGTCAGTTCAGAGATAGCTTCTGTCCTCCAGCAGTTAGACTGCTGAATGAACAATAGCTAGTGGACTGTGGACCTCATCTGTATCATCCCACCTCCTTCCCATACAAACACACTGTGCACCCTGCTCTTATCACTGGAAAACCTATGCTCAGTCACGCTACATCCACAAAGACTTTTCCCCACCCAGCTACACCTGAATTCACACCTATCCAGTGGCATTCAGATTATATCAAACCTGTACATTTAAATGGCTTTAAACTAGTGCAATATTGTAAATAGAGAGTATATATAGTGTGATGATGTATATGGAGTTTAAAGTGAATGAATGGCTGCTTTAAAAGTGTAAGGAGATGCAATGAAGAACGCAAAAGAGATCTGCAACTATGTAGTTTTCTTGTGTCAGCTGGGATGTTGGTCAGGAGCAACAGCTTATTAAGTATCAACAATCCTGGTAATGGCCCTGAAGTCTTGGACCATTCTCCGATTCTCTGTTCCTGACTTATTAACAGGATTCAGTAATGCATTACGTTTGATTGCAATGTCCATTCAGCTTCCTTTGTTAACAGGTATCACCTGTCTTGATATTGCTTTATGATACTTCTACATCTCCCACCTAGACTCTGATTCAGCATGCAACATGGTTCCTGGCAACATATGTTGGACATATGTTTGTCAAATCACATTAATATGGGCATATGTGGTATCTGGTATTTGCCACCATGGCTCTTGTACATCAGTCAGTGTGAATTCAGCTAATGTTCCTTGATGTTTAATACATTTTGTTTTAGTAAAAAGGCTGTGTTTTGTTGCTATTATATGAAAAACATGTCTCATTTCTCATGGTGACTTTACAGGAGAAGTCATACATGTTCATAGCTTTGAATGGACATAAGTGTAAAATAAGAGTTTATTCCAAGTAATTTAGATAATTTCTATTGGTCTATTCATATAGAATTATGTACACAGTGTACAGAGGACTAAAAATAGACAAAAATGGAGATACATGTTTTTTTCATTGGACATCAGTGATTTATTAGTTCTGGCAAAGTATTAGTTTTTGGCAAAGGGTACCTAAACTTATGCATACTGCTATATAGCATGTATAGCAGTTATCTTACTGCAGTCTATATTTACCAAATGCCAAGGCTGTATCAGTCTGGACTACAGAAATTACTATTGTCTACCCTAACCGCATTCTCCATAGTGGACAGCTGGGATGCACATAAACAACCTAATTACATCTTGCTTGTCTACTTCTCTGCAGTATTCTGATCTACTAGTATTCACTGTGCGTAGGAATTCAGAGTGTTAGACCAAGATGCACTTTCCTTTATAGTTTATCTCATCTATCCAACCTCAGTCTATTCCTGAAGGCTGTGTTAAGGTTTCTAATAATAGGTGAAAGTAGAAATTTCTAATGAACAATGTGCAAATGAGGACAAATGATGTTCAGTTGTATCTGGTAATCTGCTTGAGATGATTTATTTTTATAGGCGTCTTCCACATGACTACACATTTGTTATGTTACATTTTCTATAATCAGATCATTTTAATATCACTGTAATCTGGCCACTGGAAATATTGTGTGACATTCGATCATAGACCCCACAAGCAAAAGTCTGACTTCAAACAACTGTGACACAAACCATAGGACGACGGGAAGATATGATCAAAGCGTGCCACATTTTCCCGGCCACTGAAGTGGGAGTGGAGGAGATTGGATCGATGCTTTTGGCCTCCTTCATTTTTAAACAGGTCAATTCAGCTGAAACTTTAATGTGCCTTAATTGGAAAGCGGGAAAGGGAGGGTTGAGATTGGTTTGTAAAAGAGCAGTTGCAATGCTTTAATGGCTGCCCGCACCCACATCCCAGGGGAGAGCAAACAGACAAACCAGGAAAAGGTCAGGGAGCAGTGCTGAGAGCTGTGGGAGAAACCCTGCTGACCGCAGGCTGAATGGAAATGGGGATATAAAGAGAGAGTGAGAGAGGGGGAGAGTGAATGAGACTGATAGGGTGCTGGGTTATTAGTTTGAATGAGCTCCAAACACTGCCCTGCTGGCCCAAAGCCACCCTCTATACTGTCATCAGGAGACGGGACAGAGAGGCTGGTAAAGAGGAGGTTGTGGAGACCGAGATTTTAAAGAATCAGCTTCTGTATGGAACCAAATTTAGTTCTTATGTGGTATCCCTCCAGCTTTTTGGAAGCTTTGTTTTTTTTTATGCCTGTAACTCAATAAATGCAAATAGAAAATTGGGTAATGCAGTATTTTGATAGTCCATTGTGGAAGCTTTGCAGAAGTTATGCTAGCTTTAAAATGCCAGCGTGAACAGTTAGAGCTAAACTGCTGTTGTGATATCATATTATTATATATAAGATAATGAAATAGAAATACAGTTTTGGCAGCTTAATTTCCATATTTACTGTATAAATTGGGGGAAAAAGTAGTACCCATTGAAACCTTAACAGTGTTTACATTTACATCATGGGTCACTGTCCCATAACTGGCATTCAGTTAAAAAACTGTATGTCCAAATGTTGGTGGACCCCCTGTCTAATGAATGCATCCAACTACTTTAAGTTGCACTCAGTGCTGGAAAAGAAGTGCAAATGCACATACACAAGTTGTCTACTTCTTGTAGAGAAGTTTTGCCAATAGAGTAGGACTCTCTGGAGCAAATAAACATGAACCTATTGACACCATGCCTAATGCTAGGCTTAGTCTAGCGCACCCCCCCCCTTTGAGCTGTGGTACTGTGTTCTCTGGAATGATGGTGGTGCACCATCCAATACTTTTGGGATGAGTTAGGGGATAAGTTAAGGGTGGGGTGGGGTGGGGTGATCATCCAACAGCCTAACCAAAATCAAATATAGATGATAGATGACATAGATAATGGATGATATATAGGTATAGCTCTAATCACAGGATATCTAATGTTTGTACATATGACATATAAATTAGATCAGGTTAAAGTTTTATTTGATTACTCTTTGAGGGAATTTATCACTGCAGCACTGCAGCTATTTCAGTGCTTAAATGAGAACTGAGATAAATATAAACCAAATGAGGGAGTTCACTTAGCCAGATACAAGCTACATAATCAGCCATAGCATTAGCACCACTGACCTTATCTTCATCTACAGTGGTTTCTGTCAGGGGGTGAATATATATATATATATATATATATATATATATATATATATATATATATATATATACAGTATATATATATATATATATATATAGGCAGTAAGTGAACAGTTTTTGAAGGTTCTTGAAGGTGACAAATGGGCAAGTATGCAAATCCGAGGCACCATGACCATGGCTATACAACTGGGCCAGAACATCTCCAAAACATCAAGACATCAGATGGGTCTTGCATGGTTTAGCTGTAGGCAGTGGTCAGTACCTACTAAAAGTGCTCCAAGAAAGGACAACCGGTGAATCATATACCACATGACACCTTTTAAATCTTGTGGCGTTCATGCCTTGAATGGTCAGATCTGGTGTGGCAGCACGAGGGGGACCTATTCAATGTTACGCAGGTGGGACTAATGTTATGGCTGATTGGTGCACAATGTAAATGGGGTAGGAGAGAAATGTGGTGGTGTGTAATGTTGTATGTATTGTCATAGACTTCCTCTGATGTGCTGTTAAGGAGTTATACAGTTTGATGGCAGCAAGCATGAAAAACCTCCTGAAGCTCCTTGCTGCACTGGAGAGTAACCTGGTATTAATCTAGAGGTGCTCTGCTGTTTGAGAAATTGTCAATGATGCACAACAGCGTTCTCTACTAAACAACTTGGACCCAGCATCTTATTGTTACGATCATCTTAGTAGAGCAACCAGGGCTGTGGTGACTCCGTGGTTAGAGCTCTGGGTTATTGATCACAGGGTTGTTGATCCGATATCTAGGTCTGCTAACACGACACTGTTGGGCCTTTGTTTCAGGTAGCGGTACGGTAGCATTTTCTTGGCCTGGCTTTCTAAGCTGGAATATATGAAGAAAATAATTTCATTGTATTGTATAAGTGTACCATATACAAAGGAATTTTCTATTCTAGAGAGAGCGATCAGTGTGATGCTCACTCAACTACTTAAAAATGATGTCTTCTTATTTCACCTGCACACTGTATCAGCACATAGCGCTGGCTACCACCAACCAGTAGAAGATAGACGTAGAACACCTTGGTTCATATATTGAATATATGAATATATGTTGAAGAACCTGAGTCTGCTCTGTCTCTTACGACAGGCTGCCTCGGTGTCATGTGTCCAGTCTGTTATCCAGCTACACCCCAGATGCTTGTATGTCTCCACCAACATCACCTCCGCCACCTCCACTTCTTCCACCAGGAATGAAACAGGCATCAGTGGGTCTCCTTTGAAAGCTGTAGGTTGTTCCTCCCACACCACTCAACACAACTCTGTATTGTGACTCCTGACTCCTGTAATTGTCTATTTATAATCAAACAATAAAACTTTGCTTTTTCTGCTAGTACTGAAGACATGCTATTCATGAATGTGGAAGAGAGAAATACTTATGCAGAACAAAAGTGTTTAGTCTAGGGTTTCACTTTTGTAAATAAGACTAAAATTAGGATTCAGCTCTTTGTTCAAAAGGGAGGATAGAATGACATTTTGAAAATACAGTCATGAGTTTGGGAGTTTGCCCTCTTTGGTTTCAATCTAATCTCAGGTAAGATGATTTTGCATATTGCCCAACCCTGTTCAGCAGAAACAGCAAAAGAAAGAATTTGTCTGACCTAATTCTGTAAAGCCATGTCATGTTGAAAGTCACTGCCAGTCACTGACCTTAATTTTGGGCTGAAATGTGTCCTTGGTTCCAAAAACAGCACGTCTTGATTTTAATTACACACTGATATTGCATTCGCTTTTAAGGTTATATTGTTGCAGGAAAACAAAGCCATGGCCCACATTTAGCCCTTAGTGCTGTTCACAATTAGTAATCACTGTCTTTCACAGTCATGAAAATAACAATGTTTTGCAATTCAAAGCATAAATAACTTAATGTCTGTCTTCAGGCACTTTGAAAGAGGACTTCTGGATGAAATAAATATACATGTGTCTCTCAATGATTTTGAAATGACCATAATTAAGACAAAATTAGATACTCTAGACAATGAGGTTGTGATTGCGTCTTAAATGTAATCCAGTCTTGTGACACTACATTCAGGCTTTCCAGACACTCATGAAGGCATTTTAATAAACAGCAGTTTCAGTTCTTTTCATACAGAAAACTTGGAGTGCCTTTAACCATCATACTTTTTTGCTTTTTAGAGGAAAGTTGCAGTATTATTGTTTGTTTATTTTTGTTTTACATTAGACAGACAGCAATTTATCAAAATATAAACTTATAAAACACCTACAAGTAGTGTGGAATCATGTTTACACAATGCCACCCTTATTCCAGATACAGTGATAGGCTGAGATATGTTCAATGTGCTTCTACAGTTTGGCAGTGCAGCTACAAGGCATGCAGGTTTTGACTTTAATGGCTTGTTAGTTAGGTTACCTTGTAGCTATAATGCAAAACTAAATGAGCAAACTTTGGACACAAAACATGTCCTGGCCCATTAATGACATTTAATGTAGTATCCGGCTAAAAAGGTCAATTCTACTTTTCAGGTAAACCATTCATTTTTAAAGTTTAAAGTGTATTTTAATAACTTCCAGGTTTATGTCACCCTAAGGATTATCACTCATCAACTACATAATTAGATTTATTTTATCATGAAATAAAAGTATGTACTATGTTTGGACACTTTTGCAGGTTCTTAAGGAGAGAAGGCTAAAAAACTCAAAAACAATTGAGTTACAATACAGTTATTTTCCGTTTCTTCAGATTCTTGATCAGTTATTGCTACTGCATAAACATTGATATAGCTGGTACAAACAGGTACTTCTACTTGTTGACCCCAACTTTGGATATATAGTATTATAAACCATTAGTTTTTTTTATTATATTTCGCACAAGGTTCTCCATTTCAACAAGTAAGGAATTGCTTTTCAAAAAGACAGGAATCGACTCAGTAATCACTTTTAACACACAGGAATGGGCTTAGGAATTGCATTTTAAACAGATAGAAATTGGCTCTTAAAAACTCAACTCACATTTTATTTAAAAAGACAGAAATTGACTAGGGAATCATGTTTGTAATTGACTTAGTAATTACTTTTCAAAAAGACTTAAATCTCTTTCCAAAAGTCAGGAATCAACTCAGACATTGCTTAAAAAAAAAAAAAAACAGGAATTAACACAATCGCTTTTCAATAAGACAGGGATGGATTTAGAAATTGCTTTATATACAGAGATATTGGCTCAGGAACTGCTTTTTTAAAAAGACAAGTAAAGCATTTCCTGTCTTTTGAAAAATGGTAACTCTATGTAAAGGATTATAAAAAACAGATATATAACAAATATAAATTAGACAACATCCAACAGCCACAAAAGAATGTTTTCAAACTACTAGTCAGGTGTAAACATCTGTCCTGATACCGTTTTATAGCATTTCTTAGCATCTCAACAAACCTTATAGAGTCCAGAATTGACTCTAAAAAAACTAGCAGTTGACCAGGCTGGTACTTCAGCAACATGTGGCAACTTATGTAAAACGCTACCTTAACTTCAAATAACATTTAGCCAGTTGGATTTTTACAGTGTACAGTACATTTTCACATAAAGCAGTTCCAATTACAATAATAGCCTAGTGACAGTCAGATGTTTTCAGTCCTGGTTGTTTTTATAATACATAGATAGCATAGCATGTTAGTAGGATTGTAATCTACTGTTCCAGATTAACTAAGCTGTTAGGAGACAGTTTAATACACTGGAATCATTTCATCTTATGAACATATATGGGCACACATAGTACACTTTTATTTACAGTCTCTTAGAACTGGCAGTGTTGTCCAGAATGTGTTTGAGCTGCACAGCCATATCCACACAGCTCCTATCACACTAATCCACCAATAAAGCCACACTGGCTAAATCAGTTCCAGTTAAGAGAATTACTGCAGAGTGTAATCACGATGCTGAGGCATTACTCGAGTAAATCCTTAAGTGGCATCAATCAATTAGACCTAGACGTGTTCAGCGATTTTAAATGTGCTATATAAAGAAATATGACTGTACTTGATCAGTTTGATTTCAGCTAATGATGATGTACAGTTAAGGGAGAAATCTATGCTCATTTTTATACAGTATGGCATTTACTTTTGCTGATACTGGGCTTTCAATTGTGTGTTGGGCAATGATTTATTTTACTTCACTAAAACAGTGATGCACTGAATTAAATGTATTTATGATCACTTATACAGGAACAAAATATATCACATTAACATAATTTGGCTTTTAGTCTATTTATGGTTGGGAGCAGTGTGTTAATCATATATAGGTTAAATGCATAGTTATCTTAAAACATGCCTGCAATAATTAATAATAATATTATAATTTCAGTATGTGTTCACTCAGAAGGACAAGTAATGGCAGGATATTCAGTAGCACTTTGAGAAGTCACAAAAACTCAGTTTAATCATATTACTGTTGTGGTATTTAATAGCCTAATGGCACTGAAGGGCTTTTTTTCCATGTCTTGGTGGCCTACTATCTTTGCTAAATGTCAGGCATGACACACATTCCAGGGCCTGAATCCCAGCATACCGTTGTCAAAAGAAACAATATTTCCTAGGTTCTGTTTCATAAGATGTGTGCTTCCTAAAAGCAGCCTTAGAAAATGACCTGACCTGTACACACCTCTTCATACCTTTATTTAATGTCTAATATTGGCTGATTAAAAATTTATCGTGTTTGTGCAGATAAACAGTAAAGAGAATGGGCTTTGTTCTCATTTTTTAGGAATGTGGCAATTGAGTGTGTTACTATTGTCCCCTTTTACAGTGGTCTCTGGTCTCAAAATTATAGCATGACTTTTTTTTTACTGTAAAAGGAAGCCTCTTTCAGGTTTGTAACATTATTATACTGTACATTAAGGATGGGTGTAGGTATTGGGTAGGCAGTATCTTACAGGAGGTAAAAAGACAATGTATGTGTTTGACAAAACAGCCCCTGGGGAGTGAGAGGAGGTGGACAGGTTATTGAGAATACACTGCCTAGCTGTCATATCACCAATGTGCCAAGCTCATTAATGCAAATGAGTTCATAAACAATCCAGTAGAGTTGCTGATTCCCCTCTTTCTCAACCTTAACCCAAGTTTCACCCCATGCTAATACAGCAGGATGTACATAATCATCTCTTTCTGCTGTTTCTCTTACTGTCTGTTTTAAAACATATGGATGCGTAAGGAGGTGTATCCATAAGGTGTTGCTCCCCCCATCTGGTGCTGTTCCATTATTGCAGCTGCTGAGACAAGCAAGTACTTCCATGCTGTAGTTTTTGGGTAGTGTATTGGAAATGGTCATTTTACTGTGAAAGTCCTGTCTTGGTTTTTCTTTATGACAATAATAATAATTAACATTACTAATTGATTTTACACATTTTCTTCCTTAAACATAAATTATTATATAATTATATGGTTATATAGTTATATCGTATATATTTTAATAATATAGTAAAGGTCATCTAATAATCCTGAGTCTGAGATAATTACAATGTTGAAGAAATAAAATAAAAAAATGAAAATGTAAAAAAACTCGAGAAACTCAAAAAACTCAGTTCAGAACACAGGGTTCAAGTTCTGGGTCTGCAAAGTTGCCACTGTTGGGCCTTGAGCAAGGCACTTAGCCTTCCGTATCAGGGCTGACCCTGTGCTGTTATTTCTTGCAGCATCATGAATGCTTTTCTGTATTCACACTGTTTTGTGGGGAAGCCATGGCCTGAAAGTTGGAGAAGCGACCTTGTGACAAGAACATTGAGTATTTCTTCCTTCACCAAGTATCACTATGAAGCTCTGATAAACACACATACGCTATATGTCCAAATGTCTGTGGACACCCCTTCTAGGGAATGCACTGCTTGCTGATACAGATTTGCAAATGCACACACACAGCTTGTTTGGTCCCTGTAGAGAAGCTTATTTATGATTAAAAGTTCAGTGTACTCACATTCACTACCTTGTTTACATTTACATTTACATTTAAGTCATTTAACAGATGCTCTTATCCAGAGCGACTTACAAAAGTGCTTGTTTACAATGTATGTATGTGTGTGTGTAAACAATGGCCTGAATGTGTCTGTGGATGAGTTAGTCATTAGTCCAGGTGAATCTAACAGAGGCATGGGGGTTTTGTGAGTGTGAGTGCGAGTGTTTGTGTGTGTGTGTGTGTGTGTGTGTGTCAGGTTGTCACTGCTATAATGTAGTCTAATTAAATAATGATGTGGGCTAAGCAGCACAGCCCACTCTGTCTGGTGTGCATTAGGGGACGGTAATAGGCATGCTGCGCTCTGATGGGCAGAGGAAACTGTAATTGGGGATTCAGAAGCTACAGGTGTGATTTCCTCCTGCAGAGCAGGGGAAGTAATGTGGGGTTGGCTCCATCTAAAGATACGACTAGTGGAAGCTACTGAGTGCTAAAGAAATACGAAGCAGTGATGTCAGTTATCCTATGAGTGGATAAGCTACATTAGGTTGATCAGTTGGTGGGTTTTGTCATGCTGTGTTTGTGTATGTGTGTGTGTGTGTGTGTGTGTGAGAGAGAGTGTGTGTTTAAGACATGCATGATGCAAGGCTTGTGATGCCTCTGTGTTTTTGATAGGGAGAGAAACTCTGTTCTCAGGGGTAGACTAATGAGGAAAATAATGTAACACTGTGAAATCATTTCATTCCTTTACTTTTTTAACTCAAGTTCATTCTGTCTCATTTCTCATGTAACACACACATTGTGCACGGATATACGCAACTATTGCAGTACACAACGCATTATGACCTGTGAATAACATATCATTCACACAGTTAAACACATATCCAGTCCTCATTGGCTAACAAGAAAATTAAGTGACCAAAACGAGAAGCTTGCCTACTTATTGTGTTTATTTGGTGGGATGTAGCTAGTTACGCTTACGTGGATGCACGGAACGTTTTGAGACATTTGTACTTCTCTAAGTATTTTCATTGAATTTTAAGCTAATCTGCTTTTCACTCTGTTCCATCTAGTCATTAACATTAAGCTACTGATTCCTTTGTTGTGTTTAATATCAGTATGTTTTGTTGGTGACCATGTCTGGACTGCTCTGTTTCAGTTTTAGCATTTTATGTTAGACAAAAGATTCAAAAGGAGACAAGGAAAAGTCTAACTTGAGTATTGGTTTAGGTTCAGCTCTGTTTGTGACTCCAGACTGATTCATAGTCAGAGAGAACTACTCCAGAGCATCTCTCTGGTATAACCCTACCCGTGAAGTGTCTGTGGCAACTACAGAGGCTAAACTACAGCTTAATATGAACTCAAAAGTTCTGTATTTTTCAATGATTTAATTTGACAAACAATTCAATACTGTAAGTTTTAATACTATCAGTTCTTACAGTTTGCATTTACATAAGCTAACACAAGGTTTTGAAAGTCACTAAATTAAAAGAAATAGGTTGCATAATTTGTAAAAGTATTATTCAGTCTGATAAACATAGAGCATTCAGACACTGAAGATTGTTTTTGCTATGGCATTATTTGGTGTTGAGATGATGCACTTAATGCCCAAATGTTTTCGGACACTCCTTCTAAGGCACACATTCTGCTACTTTAAGTCGCACCTATTGCTGACACAGATGTGCAAATGAGATCAGCATTAAAATAGGAATTCTGGTATTGTGATGATCCTAGCCTACGCAGTACTGAGTAAATTAGTGCAGTAAGAGTTGATGTGTTCAAAATAACGCTGATGTTACAATAAATACAAATAGAAAAGGTAGCAGTGATTTTATGTTTGAGTGTGTGTGTTTTAAGTCAGTCGGGTTAAACAAGTGTATTAAACATTTTTAGACATGGAAGTAAAGTCAAAGTAACTATAAGCGTTCACTCCGTCATGAAGAGAAAGTAAGGACTGGGAACACAGTGCGATGGAAAGAGTTCCAGCTAGTGGGGAAATGAATACACTGTATATTGTTTATAAAACTGAGCTGCAACATTTAGAAATCTCAGCTTTTTACTGAACCACCCACACACTGGCTTTGCACTGAATATAATCACTTATTACTATAATAATTACTATCTATTTATTTTATTTGACAAAGCTGTATCTTCTCGACTTATATTATTTTATATATTCTATCCTATTGTTTCATGTGAGCGGACAGTTGTGAAAGCATTTCACTGCTGGTTGTACTGTGTATAACTCTGTAGGTGACAATTAAAAACTTTAAACTTGATATTTTGAGCTAACTAAAAAACAGCTGTGCAATAAACCGACTTATAAACTGACAAGACTTCTGACATTTCATATTTTCCAGCATACAGGCATCAGAACGCAGTCTAGAACCAAACTCTTTTTTTGTTCTAGGCAGCTCAGAAGATATCAGTTTCTTACAAAGCAAGCTATACTCTTAACTGTCTCTATTGTTTCTACTAGATTTTTCAGCATTTCTGTAAGTATTTGATTGCATTCAGCAACAAGAGTGTTAATGAGGTCAGGATGTTTGATGAACACCACCCCTCCTCATCCCCAACTCCTAAACTCATCTTAAAAGTATTGAATGGAGCATCATCATCATTCCTGAGAACACAGTACCACTGGTCCACAGGTCAATGCTGGGGGGAAGGGGGGGTGCTTATACCCCTCTAGCCCACACCTGACATTAGGCATGGTGCCAATAGGTTAATGTTTAGAGAGTCCTATTATATTTGCAATACTTCTCTACAGGGACTAGGCAAGCAGTGTGAGTGCATTTGCACATCTGTGTCAGCAATGGGTGCATGTTAAAGCAGGTGAATGCATGAATGAGTGAGTGAATGAGTGTCCACAAACATTTGGACATAAAGTGCATCTTCTTCTGCTTTATGCCACACATTTAACAAGTCGCAGATTTCCAATGGCAGCTGCTTCCTTCCACTTTCTGCCGAACTGGAATGTACTCAGTATTAGCAGTTCACACAAAGCTTATTCATGCTGAAATGGACAAGCTGTCTGGAGCATGACTTATGTCCACTCAGTAATCTGTGACTGAAAATAGTCATCCTGGCTATTGTGCAATGAAATTTCCCTTTACTGTTTTTGAGTTAAAGATATTAGTGCTTTAGTTTCGATATATGGGAAGGCATTTCAGCATAATATTATAATGTTTAATTTAATGCCTTAGGTAAGTAAAGGCCTCTAGACTTGAGTATTGTTTAATGGCTTGATAAAACAAGGCTGACTTTTGCATCTTATAACCGCTCACTGACACTCCAATCAGTTAACATAAAAGAGATATAGAGATACTGTAAAAAAAAATGTCCAGCACATGTGCAACTTAGATGACTTGGTCAAAAGGAAAATATTGTAATATTTCTGATTTTCATACAGTATGAGCAGCAGAAATCTTGAATAAATGCCACATGTAAGCAACTGGAATGATGACATTCCAGTATGGTCCACTAGATGTCAGTCTTGTCGAAGTCTTCATTTGATTTCTTCACTCAATAATAATGAATTTGCAGTTTCCTTAGAGAGTAATTCCTATCTATCTATCTATCTATCTATCAGATTAAGACAATATATAAGCCAATATATTTTGTGTATATATATATATGAACATATTTAAACTATATATATATGTTTCTATCTGTCTGTCTATTTATCTATCTATCTATCTATCTATCTATAAGATTAAGACAATATATAAGCCAATATATTTTGTAGATATATATATATATATATATATATATATATATATATAAACATATAATAACATATTTAAACTATATATATATATGTTTCTATCTATCTATCTATCTATCTGTCTATCTGTCTATCGATAAGATTAAGACTAATAAGCCAATATATTTCGTGGATTATATATATATATATATATATATATATATATATATATATATATATATATATATATATATATATATATATAATTATATAGATAGATAGATAGATAGATAGACAGTCTAACACACATAAACGTGTTTTAAACTTGTTTTTTAAAGTCAGGCACATAATGAGCATGTGCTGCACAGAACCAACACAGATCAAACTTCTGTTTTCCCCCCTGGAGCAGCTGCGAAGTAAGGAACTAGGAAGTACGAAGGGCACCAGGAGTATAGGAGTGGCTTACAGCACCTCCATCTACCTGGAGCCCAGAGGAGCTGGGGTGTGGATCGCTTAAACGGATATGAACCCGGCTGGAGTGGAGTGGCTACTTTGCAAGGTCAGTGTGATCGAGTAAGCTAAAAGGCTGTTAATGCAGCAGGTACGACGCGGAGTCCATGTACAGATCTCACCAACTGAATTCTGCTCCCGTTCTCCACACTCCTTCACACTCCTCCACAAAGTGTAGCCTCAGCGTGACTGTACTTGTGCTGCTTAGATTTTTTTTTACAGACTTCGATAGGATACAAGTATGTGTGTGATTGCTTTTATTTTCGAGCATTTTCTTTAATGGGACTTCTTTATTTGGCCGTATTGCACGGAGTTCGTGTCTAGGCAAGTCTGCGCAAGCAAAGTCCTCCGATTGCGCATTCCACAGCTCAGCCTGATAGCCCGTGCCGAGTCAATCCGGTACAGCCAACGTTAACTGTACAGTTACCTGTTCACATTCTGCGAGTCTGCACTCGATCTGGATGCGACGGCCATTCTTGTGACAGTGTAAAGCCACCTGTTCACAGTTAACGTGTCTTCTGACGGTTCTCTGGGCTTTGGAGGACGAGAGGCTTTAAAAGGCAGTTCTCAGGCCTCGTAGCGCACTGTTTATCCAAGGCCTGTGTGCTCAGTGAGGTGAAGGAGATACTTGCCAACAGCTAAAGCTTGATAAAGATCACCTTTTGGCTCAGTGTTTCCTTAACAACTCAAGTGCTAGCATGACTGAAATATGTAGCCTCTCTGTGCTCCTTCCACATTTGAAGACCCCACATACTCACCTTGCTTGGTTTGTGATTATTTGAATGCCTGTGTCCATTATATTAGCATTTCTAAGATTACAACACTCATGATCAGTATAGATTAAGATGTATAAACCATGAAGTGGTAAAATACTGTTTGTCTGTTTTTTCCAAGTCAGATCCTGCTCAGTTGGCTGAGTTGCATCACTGTGGTGCTATTTTAAGCTTCACCTAAAGCTTGAGACTTGTAGCCCAATAACGTAATTGCTTATTGTTTCATCATCTCACGTTGCGCAGAAGCTTGAAGATTCTTGATTAGTGGTTAGCTGTATACTTTCGTAGACAATAGGCCTCTTCTTTCACCTCATTTACTCTGCCTGTGCCCCTCAGCCTGGTGTTGGCAACTGCTTGCAAAAAGGATGACCTCTGGAGGTCAGATCTCACCCACATGTAATTAACCGTTCGCAAACCTCCTGAAACAGCAAGGCTCGTGGTGTCCTTGTCCATTCTCTCTGTTTACAGCAAAAACAAAAGATTGGGCTTATTACGGCTTTATCGTCACATATACAGCACTCTGCACTAGTTGTGTATTGGGGGGTTTTGATCACATTCAAAGTGTACGAAGGATTAGAAATCGGTTTAACAGTAAATACTCAAGCTAATACACTTTTAATACACCTGTACATATATACAGGTATATAATGGGCAGAATAGCAGCATAGGACAGTGAATCATCCAGCACATGTAGCCTCAGTCCTAGTGAGGAATTCACTGCCTCAGGGTAACAAAAACAGCAGGGTGGGAACAGATACTCTCAAAGACACACACACACTCCCTATGCTGTGCAACACTGCACTATATTTCTCAATCCAAGATGCTCTCAGACTGGTACAAAGTAAACACTGACCTTACAGATTCTCTCCTTGACAAATGATCTCTTGTCAAGATGTTGAAGATTCCACAGTAAAAGTTTGCAACTTAAGGCATTAGAAAGCAAGACAGCAGTAATAGCCACTGTACCCGTCATCCTTGCTTAAGTGTAAATCGGCATTGTTGGCCAAAGTTCAGTAGATTTGGTCATTTTCCCACTGTTTCAGTTTCTACCAATGACATTTTCGTCAATCCATGTTTGTAGAATGAGGTTCATTACCTTATAAAAAGTATATGATGTCAAAATTGGAGCAAAAGTATTTTTTGATTGATAACAATACAAGTTTTAAGCAGCTAAATGTTCTGAAAACCAGTAATGTCAAGTGATGTTATAGTAATAGTAAACTTTGCTTTACTGACTGATTCAGTTTTCAAGTCAGAGTGTCCACATTATACAGTTGCAAGAAAAGTAAGTGAAGTACCTTGTTTGGCTAATCAAACTAATAACATAAAAAACATTGTCCTGTACATGTCTTATTGAGCACGTCCACAGTGTAGGCTAGAAAAAGTAAGTGGGCTTCATAATTTGTAGATTCCCCATTAGCAACAATCATCTAATGTTGGACCATTCTTTACAGTAAATGTGTTTCAGTTCATCCATGCACATTCCTCCACAGCATCTTGATAGCTTTATGGTCAGGACTCTGGCTTGGCTCAACCATTCTGTGGTTTATTTACCTGTGCCCTTTGGGTCATTGTCTTGTTGCATCACCCAACATCCCTTTAGCTTTAGGTTATGGACTGTTGCGCTACCATTCTCCTTCTCCCCCTCATCTGCCCTTCCAGGAACCACTGTGGAATATCTAGGTGGTCTTGAGCAAACTTGAGAGTAGACGTAAAGTTTTTTTTGGACAGCAGTGGCTTTCTTTGAGGTGTCCTTCCATGAATTCTTGTTCAGTGTTTTTTTTTCATAGTGGACACATTAACTATTTTTGCAGTTTATAGAGCCTGTAAATCTTTTGCTGTTACCCTGCTCTCCTTTAGAATTGTCAATTTTTTTCCATTTGTAGACAGGTTGTCTAATTGTGGATTGATGTATAATCAGGATTGTTCTCTTGACCAAATTGTATTAGTAATCAATGCAGGAATCTAGGTAATTCCAAAGAGTTGACTTATTTATCTTTCTGTAGTATGCTCTCTTATCACATATGTTCCTATTTAGTATCAGATTAAGATTCTTGTGAAAATAATGAAACTTTCTGGTGCTATATGGTTTTTTATAAATACCATATATAGCTATATACAGCAGGAACCTTGTCATGGTGAAGACACTTTTAACATGCAAGGAACCAGTTAAGCATTCATATGGGTCTTTGAGTTGGTTGAAGGTATCAGTTGATGTATTGGTGCAGCCCTGCAAGTGATTCTTATCAACTATGACTGAGTGCATGCTCTTTACAGGCCTGAGGAAGCTGTGATGGTGTGCTTGTTGCTGTGAGAGGTTTTAAAGATGTCAGGTGATACCACCACACTTTCCTGGAAGGTGCCTAGTCCAGGCTCTGATGGGCCAAAGAGCCCTGTGTTTGGCCTTGCTGGAGAGGGTGGACCTGTGAAGATCCTCAAAGTGTGCTTCTGCAGCACCAACAACCTGAAGAACTTCAAACTTGTCAAGTGTGACAGTGCCTGGCAGATACGGGTAAGAGTCATGCAGTGTTTCTGGAATTTTTTCTGTAGATACTGCTAAAATTTATACATGTGCAAAATAAATTATATGAAAATGAATAAATAATGTTTAATATAGAATTACAACACCCTTTTGTTGTCACTGGCAATTATAACTAATAGGTTGTCAGCTTAAAGTTGTAGAAATATGATTTATACTAACTACTACTACTAATAATATTAATAATTATAATAGTAATAAATTCATTGAGCATTTATACTGGTTCTGTATTCTCAGCAGTTATCGCTAGCCTCCAATAAAGTAAGAGCTGAGAAGTTTATTCAAACAAATGTAATATTACTTCTAAATCAAAAATAGGAGCACTGTAATTTATATTTTACATACAGTTATTTGAAACAGACTATGTGACTCTCTTTGACCATCATCAGGCCATTATCCAGTCCATCTTGATTAGTGGCCGTTTGGGCCCTAATGTGCAGAACGGTGGATGCTTTGGTTTGAGACTCAAACACCTGAAGTCTGAGGAGCACTATTGGCTGCACCCAGACCTGACTATAGGAGATGTGGAGCAGCGCTACGAGAGACTTCATGTGGAGGCAGAGTGGAGGTGGAGAACACTTATTGGCAGTGTAATTGACAGAGTTGACATATATTAACCATATGTATTTTTTCCAATATTAGTGTTGTTGTGGTGAAAAGACATTTACAATCCAGTCAAAAGATTTGCACAATACTTTTGTTAAATCTGAAGTACCAGACCTGGATGTTACCGATGACCTTGACCTTACATTCTTACACTGACAATGTAACTAAAACAGCATTTTTCATCAAACATTTCCAGAGTCTGGCCTTATCCCGTTCGGATTATTATAATGCATTCCCTGGCTTACCAAAAATATATAGACACAGGTTGCACAGAATCCAGCAGCATTTTTTTTTATCAACATATACTATAAATCTCTTTATTGGCTTCCTGTTCATTACAGGATACATTTTAAAATTGGTATTTACAGTCATTAATGAACTAGCACCTTTATCTGTCAGATTGTTTTACTGAGTATCCTTCTCAATGACACCTAAGATCATGAAACATATGATTTCTTTCTGCTCAAACCATAAAAGAGTGGTGAGTAGGTCTGTTAAGATAATTCTGTTATTGACTTTTCATAGAATATTTGGACATGACCAAAATAATTTTTGCTAATCTTGATGTTGTCCATTTAGTTTTACCCATTAACAAGAATGAGCCAGTATGTCTACTAAACAGTGGTTTTATTTATTTGTTTATTTATTTTTATTGATGTATTTTTATTCATTTATATATTAAACATAGTTTTTCACAATTATTTCTGGGAAAAATCCAAAGTGGCCTAGTGGTGAGGTTGTGTTTAGTTCATATTTACCCAATCTGCAATAAAATGTATATGAAACATTCTCAGTTAGTGATTTTAAAAAGCAGCTTATAAGTATATCTTAAGACTCTTTTAGATTTCTAGTGTTTGTCATTATTTTCATAGTTCCTTGTTTTACCTGTTAAAAAAAGGAAACTGTTGAAAACATTTTATGATTATTATGTCTTTCATATTTTGTCATCATTTTAGATATGACCTGAGAATTCGCTACATACCAGCCAATTACTTGGAGACATTTAAAGAAGACAGAACTTCACTGTTATATCTCTATCATCAGGTATACACAGATCACATGTACATTTTTTTCTTTTTCCCATATGTGACAGTCTCTGATTATTATAATTGTCTGTTGATATATGTTGATCAAAGGTTCGCAATGACTATATGCAACATTATGCCAGTAAAGTCAGTGAAGGCATGGCACTGCAGCTGGGCTGTTTGGAAATCAGGTAAGCCCAATCATGATTCACTAGTTTCTGGATCAACAACACTCTATGACAAAATCACTGCCATTCGGTATGCTAGATATTTCCAGGATTCTGACCTGCTTCAGTGTAGAAGGTTTTTTTTGGTTGCTCCAATCTGCATGATGGTCTCTGTTTACCCTTCTGGCAGGAGGTTTTACAAAGACATGAACGCCAAAGGCCTTGAGAAGAAATCTAATTTTGAGTTGTTAGAGTAAGTATTTTTTTTATGTTTTCTCAATACCCTAAGGTAGCATTAATGCTCATTTATTATGTATCCTATATCAATTATTCAACATATGCAAATACATTCTTAATCATTTCTGCAACTGCTAAGAAAAGGTCATACTGGGACAATATTATGCTTTCTTTTAGGAAAGAAGTTGGACTGAACCTTTTCTTTCCGCAGAAACTAATAGACAGTAACAAGGTAAAATGCCGTTTTCATGACCTCTGAAATCATTTGTCTTCATCAGAACTGGTAATTAAGTGTGTTATTAGCAGGGTTATTATAGTATTAAATCAAATGTTTTGACATGTCTGTGGTTTAACAGTTTTCTTAAAAACTGGGAAACAAATTATTGCTTTTAAATTAGCTGTAAATTAGCATTTAACTCTAAAACACTGTTCTTAAAATCACCTTTACTTTAAATATTGAAGAGTGATGCCAGCATTTTATATGTTATTTGTCATTGGCTGTAATATGTTATAAATAATATTCAGCAATGCAGCACAGTATCCCTCTTCTTGTTTTCACAGTTTATAATTATAATATAATCTTTTTTGTGTTTTTGACAATTAATGCTTGTTGCTACAATAGCCAGCATGCCTGCAGCAACTGAAATTCCCTTCTTGGTGATTAAAATCCAGTCTACTGGCCTATTGTGGCTTATATTACTGTGATTACACATGCTAATGTTATATTCAGTTTTCTAGCATTAATTTTAATATTAGCTACAACATCTAACATTCTTCTGCCTTAACCAGCTAGCAATATTTCAGGTATCGGCCCACAGCTTGTAGATGTTTCAAATTTTCTTCCTGGCTACAACATCAAGTTTTTTTTCTTGTTGAGATGGACATATGGAACTTTAATTAATTTTTTATATTCTTAAAGCTACAATTTGTATTTTTTGACATTTACGTTTATAGTAACATAAAGTTATAGTTTTTTCAGTGCTAGTATTTATTTTGATAATAGTTGTCTTTTTGGCCCCCAGCCCAAACAGCTGAGGAAGATGATCCAGCAGACTTTTCAGCAGTACGGCACACTGAAAGAGGAAGAGTGCATTCTCAAGTTCTTTAAGACTTTTGGTGAATTCATTAACTTTAATGAAGAGGTTTTCCCATGTGAACTAGTGGTGAGTTCTGAGCTAAAGACTGGCCTCTGAAGTTTACAAGAAGGTTTTTAGTTGATTAGTTGATTGTACACTGTTTTTGAGCTGTGTGCTTCATAATTACATTTGGAGAGGGGATGTAAATATCTCACTTATTTTCTTAATAGCAAAGTTGGAGTTTAGCGGTGGATTTAGTTATTGGAGCAAGAGGGATTCGCCAGCGCACACATACAGATTCATCGGTAAGAACGTTTTGCGTTATGTTATATTATTACCTTCAGAGCGAATTTCTACAAACTACAGTTCACTTACACAGTTATTAAAGCCCTAATTAAGCAATGCCACAAGCTACACAGAGCTAGTGTATAAAGATAGTGAAAGACTGTGGCTATGAATATTGTATATTTTTAAACTATTTTTAGGCTCTGAAGTAGCTAAAACACGCTGGTTTTGAACTTTTTCTATCAGACGGTCTGTCTAGCAGAATTTAAACAGGTCCGAAGTGTCAAGAGCACGGCACAAAGTGACGGCAAAGCATTATTACAGGTCGAAATCAAAGGCGCCAAACAGGTAAGCGTCACATAGTGCTTCCGAGCTGTAAACTAGGGCTTGGCAATATGGTAAAAAACACTAGATCACGATATTTAAAGACATTTTTTACAATACACAAAATTTATCACAATGCATGTAACCTCAGACTAAATACATAAGTAACAACAGATTCCTAAAACTACTATTCAGATTCTCTCCTATACCGAGTACGCTGATTTTTATTTAACATCTGCTGCTCTTCATCTAATTAAACCAGTCTAATTATACTGTTATTAATGAAGTGAGCAGTTGGTCAGTGCTCTTTAAGCCCTAACTATATCCTTGATATGCTTAAAAAAGCTTATTGTGTATCATGATAACTAATTTTTAGCACAATATGATAAAATGTTTTCATATTGCCCAGCTCTACTATAAACCCTTGTTCATAATATACCACTGTAGTTTCTTCTCTTAGACCTCTTAGATAATACGACCCATAAGTCTTATTATGCCCATTTGCACTCCTCAGACTCTCTCTGTCAATGTGCCTACTCTGGCAATGGCAGAAAACATGGCGGATTTGATTGATGGATACTGCCGGCTAGAGAACAACACAGATTCATCACTGATTTCTCGGACAAATAAAGGTAGGACAGAAGTTGCATTTTTCTTTGCGGACCTCATGTAATTTACTAATCATTTTTTCTGACAAGACAAAGGACAGGGATGATCTACAAGCTTTAACCCAGATTAAGTCTCAGAAAACTGTTATATACTGATCCTAATCTATAATTACAGCGGCTTTCTTGCTTCGTACTTTGTTACTGCTACTGAATGATCCTCCTTCTTGTGAAACCTAAAAATAGGCAAGTGTGAGAAATAAGCCTAGTAAACTGAGGCTTACTTGACTTTTAGGTGCAGAGCTTCGGAGTGCTCTTCCTGCAATCCCCTCAGGGTAAGCAAGCACAATTCTTTCTTTATGCTTTGATTGCTTTCCTTTCAGTCCATGGCAATGGTTTTAATTAGCCTTGATTTAGGGGATTTCTATAAGTGGGGAATATTTTAGGGAGAATATTTAGGCACACTGTACATTTCTCTTGATCTCTTGACATTTGTCTTTCACCAGGCAACTCTCTGAACCCTTCAAAGACACTGAAAGGCACAGCATTAGTGAGTATTTCTACAGTCTGTCTCTGCTCATGACTATTCCAACCTTAAAATTCAAATCTGGTTTTATAACATCTCAGAAACATTAGTTTTAATTTGTCATTTTCAGACTCTGATATATACTGTGAAATTATGGATGAAAAGCCGCCTCCTCCTGGTAAGTAAAGTAATTTGTTTTTGTGCTTTACTTTATCTTACATTTCCAAGCTGTTTTATTTTGGATAATTGTGAAAACAGTAAAAAATCTTGTGTCTTGTGGTTAGTAGCGAAATTTGGAATCTCTAGGAAGGCCATTGTCTTGGGCCGGATCTTGGGGGCAGGCTTTTTTGGAGAAGTCTATGAAGGGGTTTATAAAAAAACAGTGAGTATTGTTGTTTTGTTCCACAGTTCCACACTGTACTTAAACTCTTTTAGTCTACAGCTGTTATCATTTTGCTATGTGTTAGATTTACATAATTTCTGTGTGTTGTTAGTTACATTTCCATTATATTTACATTTAAAAAGTTCACTTTCAACTTATTTCTGGTGGTTTTAATGTAAAAATTTTTATTAACTGTTTATTTTCTTCTTACAAACTCAAATTACAGTTTGATTATAATTATAATTTAAATATGTATATATATATATATATATATATATATATATATATATATATATATAATATTTAGTTTGTATAAATAAATTCTTTAATAATTTCTAATAACATATCTCCTCCTTTACTCTGAAAGTGTCAAATACATACTTTCCCTGCTTTTGTTTATTCATTGAGACATTCAAAAAGAGACATTTGCACCATGGAGGGTTGTAATTACTTTAACAGTGCAGAAATGTCATAATTTCTAAATGCATCATTTATATCATTTATAATTATATAGTCATTAAATTATAATTATGTAGTTTTATGACTCCATTTCAGATTCACCTATAGAAACTCTAAACATTGTCTAACAAAAGGCTGCTTGTCTGAATTAGAATGGGGAGAAGATCAACGTGGCTGTGAAAACTTGTAAAGACTGCTCACCTGATGTCATGGAGAAGTTCATGAGTGAAGCAGGTAAAGAGAAAAGCAGTCAATCAAAAAGGAATCAATCAATATTTAGAGTAAAATACTGAAAGAAATGACATCCCATCTGTTGCTCCATTACTAAATACATGTTGTTTCTGGATTGGCCTGTGCTCTTAGTTATCATGAAAACCCTGGACCATCCTCATATAGTGAGTTTGATAGGGATCATTGAGGAAAACCCTGTATGGATCATTATGGAACTCTACCAGCATGGGGAGGTAAGTAAGAACTTTTATTATTTGATTATTTAATGAAGCAAGATAATAATTTAGTTCCTATATAGTAAGATATATTTGGGAAACATGTGATAGGTGTTTCAGAGAGATTCTTCATTCTTATTTGCATTTTGGACAAAATCAATACAATTGAAACATGTAGGAAGCTGCTGACCATGCAATTGCATTTGCTGCAGCAGCTGCAATTGATCTAGAAAACTCAATTAAGAAAGTGGCATAGAAATGAGTGTGTAAACATTTTACTGGAGTCATAAAAAGAACTGTGTTTATGGGGGCGGGGTCTTTACTGAAGATGGATAGAGCCAAGAATCAGACTAACGAATATTGTGAACAGTACAGCAGGGGTCTGCAACAGGGGTGAGATTTACAAATACTTTGAAATCCTGCTTATGAGGACAACATATGCAGTGTGTTCCTGTTTCATTTGGCTAATGTAGAAGAGAAGCAGAATAGAAACTACTTGATCATATTTTTTTACACGGAAGCAACCAAAACTTACAGAGGATTCTTATGACATCAACAGCATGAAGTAGAACTACCTTAAAGAAACACAACCAGTACATCTGCTAGTGTGTAACTTATGTTACTAACACCCATGTGCTTCCCACACCTTTATATTTCCTTATCCAAGCTGGGTGACACATTATTTTGGCCAGATTGGCCACCCGGCCTGTTTAATGCTCAAAGAAAACACTGGATAACATAAGTACCTTGTTTCATCCGAAAACTATATATGATAAGTGCAAACACTGCAATCTAGTGCTCAGGGTTTAACCACAACACAAAATGAACTACTGTCTGCCGCCAATTTTTGCCTGTAAACTATTCTTTTAAAAAATATACTGTGTTTTTAATAATCGCTATAGTATTAAAAATATAGTTTCATTGATACTCAAGTGTATCAATATTTTTAACACCCCTACTATTAAGGTAATCCCTGTCCAAGTGACTGGACAGTATATGACTGTACTTGGTGTCTGAGGTAGTGTCTGTCACTGCCAGAGAGATCAGCAGAGGAATGTCCTCCAACGATGCAAATATGTCATTTTTAGTGCTATGTTAGCACCAAGCTAACGGTGTTACATAACCACATTCCCACACTGAGTTTATTGCTAATTAGAGCAGTTTCAGCTTACTTAACCAAGACATTTGAAGTTCATAACAGCCATTCAGCTACCATTCTTTACTTTCCAAAGACAGGAGCCAGAGTGGCTTTACAGTGCAGGGGTAGCTGCTTTCGTGTAACTGTTAGTGACCTACTGATTAGTAATGTGTCATTAGACAGAGTAACCAGAGCTGTCGTGTTAGCTTTTCTGAAATACGTCCATAAATTTCGAATGGTTCTGTTAAAGTTCGACATCGATATCATCGAATCAATATAACATGACTAACATCTAAGCCAAAAGTATAACTTAACCTTACACTGTGTATTTCACTTGCAGCTCGGGAACTACTTGACCCAAAACAAGAACACCTTGACCAATGTCACTTTAGTCCTGTACAGCCTACAGATTTGCAAAGCTTTGGTCTACTTACAAGGAAAGAACATGGTACACAGGTATGCAGTTCGAGTACGAGTGTGTCTTTGTGTAAACGGTGTCTTTTTCCATATTACATCAAAAGATCATTAATTTGTCCACACTAAATATAACAGAGACATTGCTGTGAGAAACGTGCTTGTCGCCACACCGGAGTGTGTGAAGCTGGGTGACTTCGGCCTGTCCAGATACATAGAGAACGAGGAATATTACAAAGGTAAGCCTCAGCTGTTTTGTAGACATGCATAAGCGATGAAGTGTTCAGAGCCCTGTGGCTGTTATATCTTAGTCAGGCAGCCACTTGAATATTAATGACAGGAGACTGAATAGGGCATGTGCTGAGGCATCAGTAACATGACAGAATAATCATGTTCACTCACTTCTCAGCCCTGCTTCTTATTCCAAGCACGCCTTTCCTTTCTTCTGAAGTGTTACTTATTACTGGATTGAGCAAAAGAGCTTTAATTAAGACAAGCGTCATGAAACGCTAGTCTCCTTTGTGGTGTCAGTTTCAGTCCGATATGCTCCATAAATAAAATCGCAAGAAGGCAAAGAAGAAAGCAAATGGCTGTATTAGCTATTTTCTTTATGAATGTTCAATCTGGGTTATATAGGAGACATAGTAATGGTAAAAGTCTGTTTTCATTTAGTGCAGACATCAGTCCCTACAAAGTAAAACATGAAGAAAATGTATTCTATTGTAATGTATTGTTAAAATTGTAAGAACCAGGGGAAATTAATGTGATGTTTTTTTTTTTTTATTCTGACTACAGTACGTTAGTAAGCTTCTTAGTAAAACTCTCTCTCCATGTCTTCAGCCTCTATTACTCGATTACCAATCAAATGGATGGCTCCTGAGTCCATCAACTTTCGCCGCTTCACCACAGCCAGCGATGTGTGGATGTTTGGTACGTCTTCAGACATTCTTCTGGCAGACATTTATATCCAGAGCAGCTTAAAGAAGTGCTTCAAAGCTTTTTTAAAAGGGACTGCTTTTCCTTTTCTGTTGGCAGTGCTTGTCAGTGGAGATTATATGGCATGTTAACGCAATTGAACACCTTTTCCACTCTCTATTTTCTTATCCCTTAGATTTAAACAGGCCATTTCTGTTGCATTGAGGTCCATTTAAGACTGATATGTGACAAACAAACTCTGTTCTGGTTGTCTGCCCTCCAATGTGCTTCATTTAAGAATCATTGAGAACTGAAATTGTCAAGAGAACTGCAAAATGAATCTGCACGGGAGTGGTTGGCTGAATAGGTTGGACTTCTGCAAGTGGCTTTGGCTATATTGCATTGGTGGAGGAAAGAGTGGATTCCATGAAATACCAGCAAATCCAGAAAGCAAAAATCAAACCAATCATCTGTTACAAAGTTGGAGCTAAAGAGTAGGTGGCTTCTACAATAGGATAATTATCAAACACATACCTCAAAATTCATCATGGACTACCCAACAAGACATTAGCTTTTAGTGGCCTTCGCAGCCCTCTGACCTAAATATCATGGACAATTTGTGAATAGACTTGTCTTGCAGTCACATTAATTAATCCATTAATATCTAGAGAATATTCTAAATGAAGTCTTGACTTAAAGGTGACCAATTTCTGAACAGGCCACACTGATGATTTTAAGTAACTGTGCATTAGAAACATACAAAAGAACCTTTGCAAAAAACTGTATTTAAATGGGGAGGGACCCAGGTAGGAAACATGATAGGTGCCCTTTAATGCTTAGTGATTTATATTGCTGTACATGATCTATGTTGCATGTGTAGGAAGCATGTGTATGCCCTCACTATGCTGATCCCAGCTATTGTATAGTACAGCTGGAACAGCGTAACATTTATAGAAATCCTGACAGGAACAATAAGAACATTAAATACTAATTAAATTAAATGGCCTATTTGATTCAGTGCTAAGAAAAAGTCAAGGGGGAAGCAATATAGACTGTATAAAACCAACACATTGAAATGAGGAAAAGCACAGACTAGACATTCTTTTTTAAAAAGCAAACATCCCCTTGAACCTGAGCAGCAGGCACATTTGAAAACGCTCTCTGACATATTGACATAATGAACATTGCTGTTTGTGGGCTTAAATAACATTAGACTGGCCAAGCTCCGAGGCCTGCCTTAAGAGGTATTTCCTGTAGGGTTCTCTGAATCATAATCATGGACATTTTATCTGTGATGGATGGCTCTTTACCAGAGAACTGCACTTGCAGGTGCAACATCATCGTTTTTGAGAGATGACTGCAGATATAGACAGTAGATTCCCCTGCAGTCTGCTGCACATCCATAAAACTGTGGCATTCAGGTCTGTCCTAGTGGAGGAGGCTGGGGTTGAAGTTTGCTGTGTACTTGTCAATCATGCTGTGTAGATAATTGTATGCCCTTAGAGCAGATTCAACAAGGGCTGGCCAGAGTTTGTACGGTTCCGCAGTGTAGGTTTCAGTCACTTTATCTTCTAATGTTTAGGCATACATTCATTAATAACAGTTCATTCTAAAATCCTGCTCTGGGACAGACATGCTGCTGTTTTATACCAATGATATCATGACCAAAAATGATCTTATTATGAAAAGACTCTATTATAATGAAATTACTTACACTGAATTACTGTATGTCATAACGCCTAACTGTGCACCTTCTCACATGTGAAGCTCTGTGTCTCACAGTTTGCCCTGATTGAATTCTCGCTGTGCTGTTTGCTTGCTTGTCCCTGTGCAGCCGTGTGCATGTGGGAGATCATGAGTCGTGGCCAGCAGCCCTTCTTCTGGCTGGAAAATCGTGATGTGATTAACCAGCTGGAGCAGGGCATCAGGCTGCCCAAGCCTGAGCAGTGCCCTCCTGCCCTCTACTCCCTCATGACCTGCTGCTGGAGCTACGATCCCAGCGAGAGACCCAGCTTTACAGAGCTGGTCTGCAGAATTAGGTGACTTACTGTCTTGATCTATCTTGTGAATCATTCCATGAAGAGTTATTTTTTGATGGTGTAAAAATGAATGTATTATATTTATAATTACACAATAATACACAAGTGAGATTGCTATATTTATTTATTTATTTGTTTATTTAAATATTTATTGATTGATTGATTGATTTGAGCCCATCTTTGTGGTGTCTTCCTTTACTTTACCTTTTTTTATTTTTCAATGATACAGTGATGTCCACACAATGGAAAAGGAGATGGAGGTGGAGAAGGAGAGAGACAGAGTTCGCGCCACTAAGTTTCTGGAGCCCAAGTTTACCGAGCCTCCTCCAAAGGTATCCGTAGGTCTTTTCTTGCTGGCCTGCAGTGCATGTGTAATTCATTCCTGCATTGATGTCATAATTTTTTTGTGTGCAGCCCACGAGACTGAACCCTGGGCGCTTTGGGAACACGCTCAGCATTGGTCTTCATATTCAAGTAAGCTGCTCAACAGACATTGTCTGTAGTTTAGGTTTTAATTTAGATTTTTATTCATTACACTGAAAGAAGATGGGCTTGGGCCCACATATGTACAGTACTGTACAAACATCTCGGATGCTTGAGTATTGTCTAAAAGTAGTCTTTTATCTCCTCACAATGCTACTAATATGAGAACAAATACAAGGATCTTTAATCGATCAATACAGCAAGTCCTCTTCTTAAATAAGTCTTGTACTATTTGTAATTATTTCCTGTAAGTGTAATGTGCTCTCTTCCACAGTTGAATGAAGCATTATGTGCCAGTTCTCCAGACCTGGCCAGTCCTTGTGACTATCAGTCACCCATAGACTCCACCAACAACCTCACTGTTCCTACCATGGCCCCTCGTCGCCTCAGTCTGGGAGTAAGACCTGTTCTCTCCTCATTTCTTGATGTGTAGGCTGCTGTTGTATGTCAACATCGCTTCGCTTCTACAGTAGTGGTTCCCAACATTGCTCCCAGAGTAGCCATGTTATACATGTTTTAGTATTTTCCCTGCTCCCTACTATCTTATTCACTTAAAACGACTTATTAAATTATTTACTTATAAGGGCTTAAAACCCCTTAAACCCTTAGAAGTCGAGTTATTACTGTAATTTGTAATACTACTTAAGTGTAATCACTCAACAGCTTTATTGCTTTACATTAAATCACATACACATTTACCTTCACATGTACCCTCATGTTTATATTTGTTCCAGTGTCAATGGTTCTGCATTCCACAAAGCAACAACTTTAAATGGACTCAAATTCAAAGCAGAGTAAAATGCACACCTTATTATTTATTAACACAATTGTGGAATTGAATGAAAGTTTCTAATCTGCACTTTCGACAGATTTTCTCTGTTGAGCTATGAATAAGAAATAATTCATATTACATTTATTATATGCTTTTGTTCCCAGCAATAGCAGTAATAGGGTTATTGGCTGATTAATTATAGTGATCACCAAAATAACACCCCAATCAGAGAACAACTGTTTTTCAGTTCTTTAATTGAGAAGTAAACACAGCCTCTGTAAGTAACATAAACACATTCAACACAACATTTTCTGCAAATCCAAATGCACAGTCATAATAAAATAAAAATACAATAAAAATGATTGCATTGTTGTTTTGGCCTGTGCAAAAGTTTGGATGCCCTAAGCATTGCAAAATTTCCAAGCTTTATAAATTCTCTGACTCTCCAAACCTTGTCATGGCACTTAGCAACCATAGGCTCTTCTAATGGAAAAATAAATTAAGTAATTGCTGCCCACAAGGCAGAGGAAGGCTCTAAGAAGGTGGCCAAGCATTTTCAGCTTGTGGTTTCGACAGTGCAGACTATTATCAAACAGTTGCAGTTCAAGGAAACTGTAGAGGTCAATATGGGGTCTGGAAGACCAAGAAAAGCCTCTGAGAGAAGTACTCATATGCTATAAGAACATCAAGGTAGTGTATGAAAGTTTAGCTGAGTCAAGAGAGTGGTGCAGTGTTGCTGGCACAAACAGAATCTTCATGAAAGATTCAATAGAAGGAGACCTTACTTGCAACCTTGTTACCAACCTTAGTGAATAAAGTATGCGACAGAAGAGTTTTGAAAATAAGTGCTGTTTACAAAACAGATCTCTTTGGCCACAATCTGCAAAGTTTGGGGGAAAAATCAGTTGCATTTATTGAAAAGAACACCTTACTGTGAAGCATGGGGGTGGATCTATCTTGTTTTGGTGTTGTGTTGCAGCAAGGGCATTGGCAATTGTGTTAGTGGAGAGAATGGATTCCACAAAACACCAGCACATCCTGGTGGCAAATATCTGAGAAACAAGAAATGAGAAAGGCTTCTACAATTCATAACTGTTAATGATTCAAAATATATCCCAAAATTCTTTCGAATAACCTAAAGAGATTTTTTGAGCTTTCTGGACTGATCTTAAATAAGCCGTCAATGGGGGTTGACCCAAGAATATCTCAGAACTAGAGGCCTCCTGCAAAGAGGAGTGGAAAAAACTCAAGAACTTAATGACTTTTAGCTGCTGCAAACAGCAGTGTTTGCAGCATTGCCAGAGCATGCCTCCATATTTACTAACCTATAGGAATGTTGAAAATACTTATTGTGAAATGTACTTTTCATAAATGCTTAATACAAAGACACCTACTATTTTTAACTGAACCCTTATATGCACGGATGTGTTTAAGGAAGGGGAGTTCAGCGTAGGGCCATCTAGCATGGAGGATGCACAGCGCCTGTGGCAGGCAGAGAAGCAGCGAATGAAAGACACCATAAAGAAACAGAAAGAGGACATGCTGGAGGACAAGTACTGGCTAGACAAGGAGGAGAAACTTTTGGTGAGGAACTATATTACTTCTCTTTTTTATCTATAATAACACTGAAACACCCACAAAACACCCAATACTTTACACTCTCTATTCCCTTTTGCTAAATTAGTTTCATGGTTATCTCTCATCTTATTCACTGCTGGTTTTTATTATTGTTGCTTATTCTTTAAGGACCCCAAGACTAAAGAAAAGGCCGTTGTGGATCTGGTAGGTGGTCTTTATGTCCTGTACCTGCTATTACACCATGAGGTGCCAGTTTATTAGGCACATCTTTTCTTATATCTACACTCAGTGGCCCCACTGAGCCCCCCTCTACCTGACTGCCATGGGACCAAAACTGACCAGCCAATATTTTGAGGGTGAATTTTAGTGGCAGGCTAATGTATATTTGGTATCTTATTACTGGTTATGCTATGTGATGAGTCTGACCCTAGGTCAAATAACATGTTTGGATTTTCTAAGTTAAAATTTGTACACATTCTTATTCATATTGTCAAACACTGCCATATTTATATATAAGTTTTTTATTTATTTATTTATTTATTTTTTTTTTTATTTATTTGACCTATTTTCACTCTCATTTAAACAGGGGAGTTTATACATTTGTATACAATTGTATGTGGGGAGATTGCATTCCATTGAAAAAATTATATTACTGTGCAGTACTGAAGAACTTTTTGGATTGTCAGTTAACGCTGCTAAATTGCTTTTACTATGTAGACCGTTTGATACGCCCATCATCTTGGTACTAATTTTAAACTGATTAAAATGTACTTGTTTCTACATAATGAATGTCACATCTGTCTATATGTAGATGTATAAACACTCTCTGACCAAATACATTATGAATTGTGAATACATGAAATGAGATACACAGTACGTCTGACTTTAGTCGTGACTATAGAAAGAAGTAGAGAGTGCCTCTTCAATAAATGTTTTCCCTTCTTGATTTCTCTCTGTCCTGTCAGCCACCGGACCCTCAGTCTACTTTGGGTAAGCAACCATGTACTGCCTTAGTCCACACAATACAGGGTTTGGTTTCTGTCTAAAATATAATATCTATAAGTGTTTGGACAAGAACACATTTTTGTAATTGGGTTTCTCTACAGCACTACTGACTGTGATGCGCAGGATGTGATTAAAGTGTAAACATTCAGCTTTAATTGAACTGATTTAAAATATTGCATGTTACTACTGTTTAGGAATTGCAGTCATTTTACATGGTCCCTCCTTTTTAACAAGTGCAAAAGTAATTGTACAGTTTACTGATACGCAGGTTTATGGCCAGATGTGGCCTGTTATCATGTTAGAATGTTTGCTTATTAATTAAGGAGATACAAGGTCTGGAGTTGAATTTGCATTTGGTAGCTTTTCATGGGAACTCTTAATATGAAATCCAAAGAGGTGTTGACATTAGGCTGAGAAAACAAAACAAACCTTTCAGAGACATAGAGCAGAAACTTGCACTGGAAAATGTGGTAAATTAGGTACTTAAACTGAAGAAGCGTTTGGGGATGGCCGTAGGTTCCAGACTTCAAATGATAATTAACAGCAAGGGGTTTGTATCCGTGTGTTAAAAATAATACTTTAATAATAACACTATTCCTACACAATTATGGTCCTTATGGACCTGACTGTAAACATCTTTTCAGGTTGTGTTTCATTGTGTTGTGTTTTGTGCATTTTCTCTTACCTTACTTTTCTCTTGAAACTGCTATTATAGCTGACCTTCAGATGCCCCCTGCAAAGCCCCCCAGAATTTCAGTGCAGGTAATGACACACTGGACTCATCAACTCATCAGTTAATAAACTCCTTTTAGAGTTGCAGGGGTGTGTTAAATCAGGAAATCCACTAAAATGTGCAGGTCAAGGTGCCTCCAGGACCAGGATTGAGAAACACTGTTTTGGAATTTAAAGGAATACTGTTATATTAGTTCATATTTATGTAAAGTAGCAGAAAAAGAGGGAGACAGAGACACTTCCTTTCCTCTCCTCTCTGTTCTTTCAGGCTGAGTCTTCCTCTCTTTGCCACATTCTAACTCCCCCAGCCATTCTCTTGCTCATTTTAATCATTGTTATTGCCCTCTGCTCTTTCTGTCAGCCTGCCCCTACAGCAGAGCTGGACCGCTCTGAAGACAAGGTGTACCAGTATGTCATGGATCTGGTTAAAGTGGTCGTGCAGCTAAAAAACGATGTGAACACACTGCCCTCCACTGAGTATATAAGCATAGTGAAGGTAAGTGTTTTGTACTAATGTGATTTCAGGCTGAAGTGTGCTTTAATATGGGCCAAGCAACTTGAACTGTTTGTTAGTGTGGCAAAACCCAAATCTGAGGAAACAGACTACAAACAGAGCTTAGTCCATTTTAAGCTAAGGACCTTGCTGACACAAACTTGGTATTCTATATCTGGATAAATTTGAGGGCCAGTTTCACAGATACTGATTATGCTTAGTCCTGAAATACATTCCAGTCTGTGGCGAATATTCATTGTGTGTCCATTTTTACTTTGGACAGAGATGCTCAGTCTTGTCCCTGGAGATATGCTCTCCCGCTGAGCTATCCAATATAGCAGTCTAAGTTAATATAATGGTCTTAGTCATGTTCTTGTACTGTGGTTCTTCATTCTTTTCATTAAAAATATCTTTTTTTTTCTTTCTTCCTCACAGTCAGTTGGATTGTCATTAAGGGATCTGATTCACAGTGTAGATGATATCCTTCCATCTCTGCATGGGTCTGTCAGAACAGAGGTAACTTCTATACTTAGCCACTGTCCCCTTGTAGACTGACTTACCTTTCCCCTTCTCTATCCTCGCCTCGCAGATTCTAATATACATCTTTTTTAAGCATCCACTTTTTACACTGTAAAAATAATGTCCAAATCAATTTTGTAAATGAGATCTATGAGTGTCTATGAGTGTAAAGAGTCTTTTTAATCCCTTATTCCACTACTAAGGATTACTAATCGGTAATTCAATGCAATCCAAACTAGCTGAGTTGTTTCTAAGATGTAACATGGGGGGGGGGGGGAGAGGTTAAGAGGGAGTTGAAGAGGTTAAAGTTTGAAGAACTTTCACATTATGAAAAGATTCTAAGAAGATCCCTTGAATTCACACAGAACCTTTTCATTATGGGAAGGTTCCTTAAACCCATGAAAACTTATTTACACTTGCACATCTCCTTCTCAAACAAAGACTTTTAGGAAACCAAAAGTGGTTCTTCCATGGCTTTGCTCAAAGAATGTCGCGTGAAAAAAAAAAAAACAGTGAGCCTCTTTCCACAATGTTGGATCCCCTTTGTGAAAGGATTGTGGACCCACTTTTTCTATCAGAACATTTCCAGTTCCTTGATAATTTTGAATAATTTCAATGGATTGCCTTCTTCCATACAGGATTTCTTTTGGATTCAGATCTGGAAACTTGGAGGGACATTGCAATTATTTTGGGCCCTATAAACAGTTCTTTTCCCCAAATTGATTCCTGTAAATTCCTAGTACTGCATATGTTTTTAAAAAGAAATCACTACTCTTAAAATAATAAATTAATATATGGAAAAAATAAATAAATAATGGAAATAATAAATTAATATATGAATGATTTCTTTAAATATTTTTGAGACAAAATTTTATTTGGTTGATTCTGTTCAGTTTTTTGAGATGGGTCATTACTTCTGGAGTTGACTGTATGTTCCTCTTCATAGTAGGAGCCTACTTTTTTGGCCAGTTAAGCATTATAAGATACTGCAAGAGAATAAAGAGCAATCCAGCTGTTGATAAGAAGATGCCTAGTGGTACGCCAAAGTATTGAGGCATATGAGGCTCTTATGGTTTTCTTCTTTTCCCAGATTGAGGGCACCCAGAAGCTGCTGAATAAAGACATGGCAGAGTTAATCAATAAGATGCGGCTGGCCCAGCAGAACTCCATCACCTCTCTGAAGGAGGAGTGCAAGAAGCAGATGCTGGCGGCAGCTCACACGCTGGCCATGGACGCCAAGAACCTGCTGGACGCTGTGGACCAGGCACGAGTACGCGCCAACCTGGCCAAGCCCAAACCTGAGGATGCAGTCACTCCAGAGACAGACTAGAGAATGAGAGAGCCTGGTGCATTTTAAGCTAAGGACCTTGCTGACTCGTTAACTTGGTATTCTATATCTGGATAACTTTGAGGGCCAGTTTCCTGGATACTGATTATTCCTGGTCCTAAAATACATTCCAATCTGTGGGGCTTATTCATTTGGTATCCATTTTAGTGTTGGACAAAGATGCTCAGCAATGTCCCTGGAAATGCACTCTCTTGCAGAGTTTACAAAAAAAAAAGGATTCAAGCAGCATCTTAAAATTAGTTTGATATTTTAGGGTAAGAAAATAACTGTATTATAACAAATTTCTTGGAGCTGTGTTGAATTAGACTTAAACTACTCTACAATGCAGTCTCTGTACAAAACATGTTTTTATATCATTAAAATATAAAAAAATGACACAATGAGATAATGAGATAATTTGCTATACTACATTATAGTGTCAGGTTCCAGGTTTGAGTGTTTCTAGAATAGTTCAGTACAGGACTTGTGGTCATCCTGTTTTTACACTGGTTAGAGCATTACTTGTCTAAATTGTCTAAAGGCAGCATATTTCTCACATACATTTATACATCCTTTTTGTGTTTAGTGTATTAATGCATGAATGACATGCTTATTATTATTAGGAGCTAGTATTTTATTGTTAATCTATGAGAACCTCATGACTTTACAAATCAGGCTGTTGTGTTCCTCAACTGTGTCCTCAAAACTGTGTCATTAAAATGTATTATATCAAACCTTTCTGAGACTGTTCAGTGATACAAAATAGCTGTTGCTGTTGGAGTTGTGTACATTTTATTGCCGGGGTTTATTAATTTATTGGGTTGTTTTTATCAATAATTAATAGCAATTAGTAGTAAACCTACAAACACAAGAACACATAGTGCCATTAAAAGTTGTTAATTAGTATTATATATGAATGCTTCCCTAGTATGTTTGCCATTCCAAAAATAGTATTATAACTTTTACTGTTGGAGTTTTTTATAGATATTACTGTGATATTACTGTGTTAAATATATTATTGTTAACTCAAGTTAATATTGTTAATGAATCATTTTGTTCAGTTTCAGTATCATAGATGCATCTTGTGCAGATCTAGTGAACTTATGTCATTGTACAGGTGAACTTGGCACAGTACCATTAAAACTCTGCTAATTTATAACAAAGGCTTCTAGTTACTTCTATACATAGCATAAATCAGCAATATTCAGCATCTTACTGCCTATATCAGACCTCTAATTTTGTAATTTTGCAGCAGCAAATTCATGCTCTATGAGTGAGTTCATGCTCTATGACCAAGTTTTGTCAACATGCTCTTTTTGAGAATAGTTGAGCATTTATATATATATATATATATATATATATATATATAAATGCTCAACTATTCTCAAAAATATATATATAAATGCTATGTGCGAAGTTCTTACTAATAATAGGCATTGCAATGTTAACACTGGGCTATTCACTTGGCTATTCATGGCGATCCTTGGTTCCATTCTCAGGGAAATTAATGGACCTCTCGCTATATATATTTATAGTAGTATTCATTGTAATATTCTAGTAGTGGTGTCGACGCTATATCTAGTTTACTTACACTAACCTTCATAAAGCCTCATCTCATTAGTTACTTAAATATAGTATGGGTCTATTTATGTTTCAGCATTGCAAAGTTCAGCTTTATAGTTAAATGGGAAAAATAAAACTTGCAGTTGCAGCATGTAGTGCATTACAGGTTTGGTTAAAAAGATTTGCCAGCACAGCATTATAACTGAAGAACTTGCCGACACTTCAGTGAGGTTATGCCAGCACACATCACATCACATCCTGTAAATTACATTACTTAAGAACCTGATCCACTGATCCATGAGAGAGAGAGAGAGAGAGAGAGAGAGAGAGAGAGATTTAGACACAGAGAGATTACTTGCACTTCTCCACAACACTTTTTAAGGTGCCACATTTTATTCAACAGCATTCACTGCAAGGTTTTGCATTCAAAGACAAGTTTGGTCACTGGGCTTTTTACACAGCAGCCACTGTTCCCAGCAAATAATTCCCTGTTCAATGAGCACTGTTTCCATATGTAGCGTCTTTCCACTGCTTTTTCTGAAAAGTGTTCCCGTAGTGCCTTTACATGCCTGTGAGTGTGCGAGAAGCCAGGCTCTAGATCATGCCAGCCAGCCAGGGGGGAAGGAACAAGCCGATGGTGCCCAGCAGACACACTATAATGAACATCCACAGGAAGATCCGATCAATCACCATAGCAACATACTTCCAGTCCTCTTTAACCTGTGCCAAAAGATCAGAAAGATCAATATGAGTGACTGGCTAGGTTCAATAGTTACACAAAGGGTACCCAGTTCAATAGTTACACAAAGGGTACCCAGTTCAACAGTTACGCAAGGGTACCCAGATCAACAGTTACGCAAGGGTCCCCAGTTTAACAGTTAGCCAAAGGTATCTGGTTCAACAGTTATGCAAGGGTACCCAGTTCAACAGTTATGCAAGGGTATCCGGGTCAACATTTATGCAAGGGTGCCTAGTTTAAAAGTTATGCAAGGTTACCCAGTTCAACTGTTACACAAGGGTACCCAGTTCAACAGTTAGCCAAAGGTATCCGGTTCAACAGTTATGCAAGGGTACCCAGTTCAACAGTTAGCCAAAGGTACCCAGATTAACCATTACGCAAGGGTACCCAGATCAACAGTTAGCCAAAGGTACCCAGTTCAACAGTTATGCAAAGGTGCCCGGTTTAACCATTACGCAAGGGTACCCAGATCAACAGTCAGCCAAAGGTACCCAGTTCGACAGTTATGCAAAGGTACCCAGTTTAACCATTACGCAAGGGTACCCAGTTCAACAGTTATGCAAAGGTGCCCAGTTTAACCATTACGCAAGGGTACCCAGTTCAACAGTTAACCAAAGGTACCCAGTTCAACAGTTATGCAAAGGTGCCCAAATTAACCATTACGCAAGGGTACCCAGTTCAACAGTTAACCAAGGGTACCCAGTTCAACAGTGATGCAAAGGTGCCCAGTTTAACCATTACGCAAGGGTACCCAGATCAACAGTTAGCCAAAGGTATCCGGTTCAACAGTTATGCAAGGGTACCCAGTTCAACTGTTACACAAGGGGTACCCAGTTCAACAGTTAGCCAAAGGTATCCGGTTCAACAGTTATGCAAGGGTACCCAGTTCAACAGTTAGCCAAAGGTACCCAGTTCAACAGTTATGCAAAGGTACCCAGTTCAACAGTTAACCATGGGTACCCAGTTCAACAGTTAACTAATGGTAGCCAGTTCAACAGTTATTCAATGGTAGCCAGTTCAACAGTTATCCAAGGGTAGCCAGTTCAACAGTTATCCAAGGGTACCCAGTTCAACAGTTACGCAAGGATCCCCAGTTCAACAGTTACGCAAGGGTACCCAGTTCAATAGTTAACCAAGGGTACCCAGTTCAACCGTTACGCAAGGGTACCCAGTTCAATAGTTAACCAAGGGTACCCAATAATGTGTTAAAAGTTTTCAAATCCAAATTCAAATGATCTTATGAGGTACATAACTCAAGAGAAAATGCTTCTAAATAGATAGTATAAAAATGACAATATGCTGTATAATTTTATCATTAAGTCCTGTTAGCAAAATACATGAATTGTTGAATAAAACATCTAAATATACATTATTATTATTATCATTATTATTATTATTATTATTATTAGTGATACAAAAAATGTAGTCAGGTACATTTAAATCTTTGACTGGAAATGTATATCAGCATCAATTTGCTCCCAGACTCACACTGAAGTCGGCATCCTCGGCCCTCAAATGGTCTGCTATGTAATGAACCCCCTCCAGTGCCTGCATGATGCTTGGAGACAGAGGGTACCTCTGGTTGTCTTCGGTGGGGCGACTGGTGTGATTTACTCTAGTTCCCGAATGCCTGGAGTTTGGCAGGCAGGCCATGCCCACCTCCTGTCTAGATGGAGCTCCATGTTTTTGCGGCAGTGGAGGGGTGGACCCAGGTGGTCGGGGAGAAGGAGGGCGGAAGGAGAGTGAAAAAGCTGAAGAAAGCGTGCCCAGCTCCAGGTCTTTGTAGCAGCAGGTCCTTGAATCCTCCTTGAACCAACTAGCTGATGTACTCAAGCAGGATGACCGGGACCTTTGACCTTGCTGCAGGAGCAGCAGCCTCTGCCTGCGGCGGCTGTCAGGCGCTGGCCTGCGCATGAAAAGCCATCGAGGGATTAGCTCCAGGAAAACAGCATGTACCCAGCGCGGCATCTCGTGGGTGCCTGGGGAGCGATGGTGGACGTTCAGCACGAACACAGTGATGATGATGGAGAGCGTGACGAAGATCATGGTGAAGAGAAGGTACTCACCAATCAGCGGAATGACCAGTGAAGTGGATGGTATGATCTCTGTGATGAGTAGGAGGAAGACAGTCAGCGAGAGGAGCACAGAGATGCACAGTGTGATCTTCTCTCCGCAGTCCGAGGGCAAGTAGAAGACCAGCACAGTCAGGCAGGAAATCAGCAGGCAGGGGATGATGAGGTTTATAGTGTAGAAGAGAGGAAGGCGGCGGATGATAAAGAAGTATGTGATGTCCGGGTAGATCTCGTGGCAGCAGTCATACTTCTTGGTGTTGTAGGTGCCCACGGCGTTGATGATGGCCCACTCTCCACTCTCCCAGTAGTCCTTCAGGTCCACTGTGGTCTCCAAACGCTCCAGGTCAATTTTGGCCTTGTCGTACGTCCACGAGCCGAACTTCATCTTACAGTTCTGCTGGTCAAAAGGGAAGAACGTGACATCGATGCTGCAGGAACTCTTGTAGATGGCAGGAGGAACCCAGCGCACTTTCCCCGTGTAGAAAAGGTGGGCTTTGGTCATGTGGGTCACAGCAAACTCGCCATCAGCACTGAGAAGAGAACACACAACAAATTGGGAATTAATTTTATTTACTTCCCTTTATTTTTGTGTCTTATGCACTGCTCATGATCCTCTTACTCCCTTTTTAACAGGATTAGACATGGCCAATATTTCTGCTGAATAAATAACAATAGTACAAAGGTCTGTGTTTTTCCTAATGCAAATTTACACACTTTCATCTAGCAAACTGATATATTTCACTTAAAGCATCAAGAAAAGTCTCCATAATATGATACTGAGCTATTAAATGACATTAATTAAGCGGAACAGCAGTAACAACAAGCACGCGTGCAAGAGGTTGTTATGAGGCAAATAATTAAATAATAATCATACATCTGGCGCATTCAGCTGTAATGAATTTCAGATTTTTTTTTCAAAGACTGGTTCTCCAACAAAGGGTATTCAAGTTCATGAGGAGCTGCATTGCCACTAAAGAACAGCAGGGGGTGATCTTTTGACATGTTGGAAAACACTGTGTTTCTGAGAGACAGTAATAAATGTGGTATTGTATTACACTGGTGATAACATAACAGATAACCTCACCTCACCTCTGGAATGCCAGTGAGTGCGGAATCAGCGTTTTTACCTGCTCTACACTGCATATGCAGCGTTTATGCATCACCTCAGCCCTGATTTTCTTTGCAAATAAATGTTTACAGGGAAGTATGTTTTGCTCATGTCTTCTATAGTTCCCTTTAAGACTTTTCTGCCATTAGTTAAAGACTCACTTGTTGTACAACACAATGTCTGGAACCCAAATGAGCTCTGATGGCACTCTGATGGAGGTCACGTTGTCATAATCAGAAGGCTTCCATCTCAGTTTGTAGTCATTCCACTCCTGGGTGAGAAGATGTGAGAGGTTATTATTTACATAACCGTCATCATGACGATTCCTCCTTTGATCTTATTAAACAGAATAGATATTTGAGCCAAGGCAGTTCTCTTATTGCCATACACTGTGCAGTCATCATTTTACACATGCTGTGGTGATCTGTATGGATACAGAGGACAATGTAACAACAAGCTTCCAAAATCTATCTGATTTTAAGAATACAGTAAATAATGATTTATAGTAAAAAGTGCTTCTCATCATATTTTTGCATTCCCATTGCAATGTCACCCACTCTCTGATCACTGCATTAATAGCACACACACACACACACACACACACACACACACACACACACACATATATATATATATATATATATATATATATATGTATATTAAAAATGTCATTTGTTTATATATTATTTAACATTACCATTGAGCTTGATGATCTGATTGAAGCATATAACCAACTCACAATGAGAGCTAGCAATACAGGCTCCCCATAACAGGGTTAATCGTAGCACCATGTCACAACTAAGTCACCCAAAGTATACAAGTATACAATGAGAGCAGCTTAAATAAATTTGGTTGGGATGCACATTTGGTATACACAACATAGAATTATACTATTTGCATTAAAACCAGGTGTTTCTTAGTACATACAACCTGCCCCTACTATTTGCCCCTACCTTACGTCTAAATTCTAGGTCCTCAAAAGAAAGTTTGTATCCATTTGCAGGTAAACATGCATTTTGCTGGTATAAAAAAATACTAATCTTTATACAAACACATTTGAGCAAAAACTCGCATACAACACATTTCATCATTTCTTTCTTTCAACAATGGCTACACCATAACGAATAACCCATACTCTGTAAAACTCAAAAAAAGGGTAACACATTCATGATCAATTATCCTTCAGTCATTGAGGACCCATGTCTATAAGTTTATTAAGTGTTAACAATGTATAATTTAGTATTTCAGCACTACTACTGGTTAGTACTACTAATAGCTATCAGTAGTTCATGTCATTAGTCAATATCTTATTACTTACCTGTGTGAGAAAGGTTAACCGTTTAGTCATTTAAAGTAGTAACTTGAGATCTAGTCCTTTTGTGATAGTCCCTTTAGTTAGCTGTTCAAAAACTACAAATATTTCATTTTTCATTTAAATCACAGCTTTATTTAGCATATTATTCACTTTACTTGAGGAGACCCAAATTGAGTAGATTAAGAAATTTTTTTTTAGAGGTGTGAGTAGCCACTCTTAATCATGAGTTTATAGTATAGTTGTTAGTGAAGATCATCACTTGGAGGGGAAAAGGGGAAGTGTGAAGATAGCTCTGAGCACAGTGAGGCAGATGAATCTGTGAAAGTAAAGAAGTGGCTAGCAAAACCCTAGAATTCTTGACCTGCGCACCTCTAGAATGATGAAGCAAGCAGAGAAAACCATTGCTTGCCCAACACACCATAACAAATTAAGGGTTAAAGCATCCAGCCCACAGGAAATCACACTCACGCCATCACACTACTGAACCATTGCTGCACCTAAGCATCCCTATGTGTGTCGGGTAGTTAACCCTGTATGCTCTGTGACTTTTCTTATACCCTATGAATTACTAATCGTTAACTACACGTAAGACAATGAAAACTGGCTGAGTCATAACAGTGGGGGGAAAAGCCAGGAACCACTAGTGGTTCCGAGGAGTTTAAAAGGCTCTATAATAAGATAAGATAAGATAATCCTTTATTAGTCCCACAGTGGGGATATTCACAGTGTCACAGCAGAAAAGGGATAGCAAGACACTCAGATGCAAAATGTAGATAAATTACCAATATATATACACTATATAAATAATAGAAGTCAAAAACTCTGAAGAAAAACAATATTATTTACAGATCATTTACAGATAATTGCAAATTAACCCATAATTGCACATGTTAATTAATTTAATTAAAAATAATGGCTGTACTAACAGTACTACAAAATAAGTACAGGTAAATTCTCATGTTTAAGCACACTTAACAAATGTGAATAAACTAATGACGAACTAGACTACCAGTGCATCCATTCCCAATTTCAAAATACTTAATCAGTTCACTAAGTAATACTTAATAGACATGTCAAAAATGAATCGTCAATGACTTATTAACAACATTGTGACCAATTACTTTCAGAAATGTCCTCCTCTCCTCATTTACTCTACTAGTCCATTCACCAGACCAAAACCAATGGAACATTTTGCTCACCTGCTTTAACCAGACATTGGTCGTCATCATCTGGTTTTTCTCGTCCTACAGAGGAGAAAATGAAGATAGAGAGAGGAGTCAAAGGTGGCTCAGAAAGTATTCGCCAGAATTCTGGGCTTGCTCCAAAAGAGTGATTTTGGTTAGAGGAGGGTCAGAGCTACTTAAACTGCATCTCCAGCAGCACTGTAAGTGTAATATTCTTGATGGACCGTCTTCATGGAACACCTGATTCATCAGTGCTATCAGGTTAAAGGTCTGTTAATGTGGTTTCAAGGGGAAGTAGATGTTCATATCTTTACAGGATTAGCATTTCCAGTGTGTCACTGAAGGGTGGGGACACTTCAAAGAAAATTTCCCTGGCTCTTTTTCCTTTTTTAATTGAATTCGGATAAGGAGGATAAGCTCGAGTGCATTTTCCAGGACTATAAGGTATTTGACTTAATGAAATTGAAGTAGACAGACGTAGGTGGTAGAAATCCAGCAGCACATAAAATGTGCTACATTTTAAGTGTATTACCATGCTGAAATTCAGATTACACTTACACAGAAGTGTCAATCACTGGCTGCAAAAAGTAGACCATGTTTATGTACTGTCATCTCTCAGTCAGGCTGAGCAGATATAGGAATAGGAATATGATTGATTCAGGGTTGCAGATTCATCTGTATTTTCCACTAGAATGATTGAAGCCAACCTTAAATCAAAATGGACCCCCTTTGCTTAGGTAGTTCATGTGTTGAAATATCTTTATTGTCATTGTACTTATACAAACAATGATCTTTTCACATATTCCAGCTTAGAAAGCTAAGAGTACAGTGTCAGTCATGCTATGGCACCCCTGAAGCAGGGACATTAAGGGCCATGTATGGTTGGTGTGGCGCAACAGATAACACTGAGCTACCACACCTTGTGGGAGACTGGGGTTCGATTCCTGGTCTGGATGGCTCTGCTGCGCTACACCAATAAGAGTCCTTGGGCAAGACTCCTAACACCACATTGGCTCACCTCTGTAATACCGGTAACCTTGTAAGTCACTCTGGATAAGAGCGTCAGCTAAATGCTGTAAATGTAATGCTCAAGGGCCCAACAGAGGCAGTTTTGAACCCATGTGATTCTTTGTGATACTATATTTCACAAATAAACATTATAGGTAAATTACATGCAGTATATGTGTCTTATGTGGAATTTCTTAAACATGTAATTTGGAAAACACCAATGAATACGACTAATAATTGACAATGGCAAAAAGTTGGGGGATCGATGTTGGTGAGAAAATAGAGGCTGTATTAGAGGGAGTACTTGACCGCTAGTCAGCTGACTTCTGCACACTGGCGAAGTCTGACTACTCAGCAAGATATATGAGATGATCACTACGTAATATGCAGCTAAACATATTCATGGTTATTGTTCAAGAGCATCTGAGGCAGGGATGGGGCCATCTGAAGCTTTTATATTCGTGTGTATGCCTGTTTGTAGATGCACACACATAAAAGTAGTACATTAATATTCAGTGGACAGTAATATTCACTGTACTTTTTTGTGTAATTACCATACCGATCAGCTAAACTCAGCAACTGTCCTTATCCCACATTTATTTAAGCTACAGTACAGTAACTGTATAAACTGCTAAGCAACAATGAACTGATTGAGTGTCAGCTCATTATGGCATTACCTTATTTTAGTTTTAGTCTCTTTCTTATATTTTCTTACTGGTTATAGCACTTAATAAAATAACAAAATAAAGCACTATGCACTAAAAACACTGTGCACACTTTACACTGTATGAATCTGCAATTTTCAGCTTTGTTACATCATGCTAGATTAAACCTCAGAAATGGCAGCTTTGGTACTGCAGAATGGGGTTAACATTTTTTCAGAATGACTATTGTCCATTCTAACTTATTCAGTTATCATGACATATACCTATATATGTATTTAAGTATTGTATTATTTTAACCAAATTGATCAAACAGGTCAACTAATACACAATAAAGTCTGTTTTCGCAATTATGTCACATTTGCTTTACATGTTAAACTACTATGCTAGCACTAAAATGTACAAGGGCAACAGTTACACTATGCACTGCGCTATGCTGTGATAGTTACCACATCAATTAGCTGGGCAATGGACAAGCCGAACTTGACAATGACGACATCCGAGGTGTTTGGCACAGGCCTGGACCACTTGTTGTATCCAATGAAAAGCTTTTTGAAGAGTTCATCCTCTGCATGTGAATGAGTCTTCTCATAACAGGACACTGTAATGCAGGAGACGTTAGTCTGAGAGACATCCTGTATATATTGCTTAGAAGAAATTGTGATTTTTCTGGAGAAGAAAAAACATGTTCTTAAGGTAACACAGGCTAATGTAAAAAGATTTTACTCAGAATGATTTTGTAGTATTTCTATTGGTCCGTGTGTCAGCCTAAAAGAAAATCCTGAGAGTTTTCCAGAAATTCCAGAGAGTCAGATATGTCCCTGACACCTTGAAACTTGCACTTGATTTGGAAAACCTGAATTTTAGGTTTGGACACATTACGTGCACCTGCAATATGGGCATTTCATACAGGCATGCATCACTGACACTGCAAGTGCAGGTGGTTAGCTCAGCCGTATGTAGGTTTTGGATTCACATAGAGCAACATTTCCATGTCAGCTTAACAGATTAATGTTATGGGCTCATTTTTTTTTCCTTGTGACACTCACCTCATCCTTCAATTAAATGATAAGGGATATTCATTTTCTCTGCAAGCAATGCCAGTAATGTTGAGGCATGATAAAGTATGTGACATTATTTCACTGGGTTTTATGTGGATGACTGAGCCTAATATCAGTGGAGTGATATTTCTCTTGTTGGAATAAGCTTAAGGAATCCTCCCAGCATGTGAAACAGTCGGATTTGGGTTAAAGTTATCATTTCCTCCTTGGGGACTGTAAACTCTGTCACTAAGCATGAATGGAACAGCTTAATTTAATTTATCTCATTTAATTTAATTAAATGTAAGGGGGCGAGAGTCTATTAAAAGATGCTGAGGACACACTCCATGTCTGTATTATTTACATGTTAAATACAGGCAACATGATGATCCTCTACTTTTGAAGATTACGCTAATTATTCACAATTACTCACCAATTACTCACACAATTACTCTGGTTTGGCCAGCTAGCAGCTCAAAGTAGTGTCAAAATCTAAAAAAAAATGTCTCCTATCCCTATCCTGCTCCACATTAACAACCATTAACATGCAGCCTATAACAGTAGAGGGTTCCCATGGTTTGACAATGATATGTAATAAAGTATTATAAATTGTCATAACATAAAAATCAATATACTGTAAATCAAATGTGTAGCTAAACAGACTATAATAACCTCAGTTGTAGTTTATGTGTTTGTAAGCATGTAATTGGATATAAATAATCATGTATTGTAACTCAACCCTTTTATTTGCCCTTGTGTGTGATGCTATTGTAGGCTACCTGTGCACCTGCCACATATGCACTGCCCTTAGGGCATCAACTGCCTTAATTTATAAGGAAGCTCTTCAGGGCAGAGCATCTGGCTCCCACCAATTGTGAGGCCAAATTCAGACATCGGTCCTTAGCCCTGAAAACCACAGCTGCCTGGTGGACATGTGAGATTTGGCCACCTGGGCCCTGGCATAGCAAGAGGGACTTTTTGGAGGAGTGTGGTGATTTACTGGCCCTGGCACTGTGATCCCTGTAGACTGACCAGCTTCTTGATGGTATCTATTACTGCTTATTAAATCAATCTCTGGCTTAACAGCAGAACGTCATTAATTAAGTCAGATTTAAAGCACTCTGGGAAATGTATACGGAAAGCCTGGGCGTTTGGCCCTGAGGGAGGTTCGAGAACAGATCGGTAAATAAGATTTTCCATGATGCTGACTGCTGGAAGTCTTGGCTTCCTTTTGACAAAGAAGACTTGACAGATTTATGAGCTTTATTCAAAAGTAATAAAATATTTAAACAATCAAACAATTATTAATAATAAATATAGTAAGAAGAATTTAAAAAATCAGGCCTTTTCCACCCCATGTCATTTGTATGCAGAATGACAAAGAATGTGAGACCTTTATTAAGTATATGTACAGTTCTGCGTATTCCTCAGCCTGAGAAGAGTCTTGCAGACCATGCTACGGAGACTCACAGAGCCTTCCCATGGGCTACATCAAAGCCCCACATCCTACAACACCTGAAACATGACGGCACCCTGAGCTCTTTCTCCTTTTTATGCCTCTCTGAGAGCCCTTCACCAACAAAATGAACAAGTTATTCCAGCCAAAGTAGGACACCATTGAAATAGCCACAGTTAGCCTCCTCTAGGGCGGATTCATGGACCATCAAGTAATGGGGACACTTCCAGAAACTCTTACCTATACCAATTTTAGCTCATGCTTACTAGCCATTCTTTCCAAAGGATTCTAAGGTGTGTAAGTCTGTAAATAGATTAGCACAATTACAAGACATTTTAGTAGCCTATGTGTGTCCCATGATGCCCATTTAACAAGCTGTGCAATGTCTGACCTATTTTACTGTGTAACACACAGTGCAATACCTGTCCTATTTTACCATATAATACACTGTGTTGTTTCAGTCCATTTGACCATATTATATACTGTCCAATATAGGCACCTGACACACTCTCTCATATTAACATATAACTTACTGTCCCATATGAACACTTAAAACAGTCCCATATGACCACCTGACACACTCTCTAATGTGTTACCATTAAAAACAACACATGACCCCTGCATTATCAGAATGTGTAAGGACCTGTGGATTTCAGCACACTCTCCTTGGGGACTGTAAACTCTGTCACTAAGCATGAATGGAACAGCTTAATTTTACTAATTTAACTTAATGTAATTAAATGTAAGGGGGCGAGAGTCTATTAAGAGATGCTGAGGACACACTCCATGTCTTTTACATGTTAAATACAGGCAACATGATGATCCTCTACTTTTGAAGATTATGCTAATTATTCACAATTACTCACCTCATTGCTCTGGTTTGGCCAGCTAGCAGCTTATGTCAAAATCTTTGTAAAAAAATGTCCCTTATCCCTATCCTTCTCTACATTCACAACCATTAACATGCAGCCTATAAATGTAAAGGGTTCCCATGGTTTGACAATGATATGTAATAAAGTATTATAAATTGTCATAACATAAAAATCAGTGCACACACTCTCTGCGGATGCAGTAAACCTGCAAAGCCAGCCCTCAAAGGCTGAGCTGTAAGAAAATACCCTGAGTAAAACAGTCTATCCCACGGTAAGGTTACATTCTAGTTTTGTTTATGTTCATCTGCTCTATAGACCTACGTTTTAGTCTAATTTCAGACATGCTTTCATAAACTCTCACTATTGTAGATTTCTGGGCCCAATTTTTTAGCATACACTTGTATATTCTAAATATAATGGCATTCATTAAAAATATAAATGGAAATAATGTACAATACTACATCAGGGCTTTGTGAATAAGTGTAGTAGTGGAAATACTGTATTGGATTACACTGTTTTTATAGGTTACATATTATGCACTTTTACATCACATGTACACATTTTATTTATTATTATATTTAAGTACAGAAATACACCACTAAATCTCATGCTTTTGTTTCCTAATGAATTCTTATAGTAACTGTTACTAGATACCACCAGTTTCCTGTAGAACACATTTGGATCCCGTTAGAAAACCATCAAATGCATGATCACTTGTTGAACCACTGGGATTCTTTACCCCATATACTGATCTAGGCTATTATACCCCCTTAAATACCCCTACCACCTTAAACGAAAACCTTGAATTAATGTAATACTTTATTTCCAGCTGTGTGTTTATTGTTTTTATTGTGTTTCATATACTGCCACAAAGCCTAAATAGCACAAGTAAGGAAGCATACCGGACTTCCAGAGCATGATGAAGAGCAGAGTGCTCCTCAGCCTCAGCGGGCTCCTCCCGGCGCGCTCCATCCCGCGTGCAGCTTCAGCTCTCTGAGCCTGTAATCAGCGCCGGTGCTGCTCCATGGCTCCTCAGCTCTATCCTCCGGCGTGCGCGCAGAGAACACGGTTCAGCCGGGTTAACGCGTGCATTGCAGAGTTTTGGGCAGTCTAACACGGTCTGATCTCATCCAGATACTCGTTTTAATGAAGGTACGTTTCAGTTAGCACCCATCACCAAAGTCCTCAGCTGTTGTCCTGCCCATGCTTGCATCCCGCTCTTCTGTCTGTGATCTGCGCGTAAAGGCGCACAGGGAGGCTCTGCGCACCTGTTCGCTGGTAGACTTTCCAAAGACTCTCCCGCTCACTTGGTTCAGCAAGCTGATTCAGTCATTTTCAGCCATGAGGTGAATAGTGATGATGGTCCACGTTCCTGCGCATGTTTGCAGGACTGAGTGCTCCTGCCTTCGCCCCTGGGCTGCGCGCTCGCACTTGTGAGGTTCAGTCGTCTGTGTTTTTTTTTTCGATCTGCTTATCCGGCGTGAGGTCAGGAGAAGGAGGAGTGGCATGGACTCGAGATTGGGACCAAAGGAGTTCCCTAGTTGACATTGGGAGAGTGAAAGAATTTAAGACGAATAAATAGTGAAAATATTCTATAACTAATGACTGCCCTGGTGGACAAAATAATAATAATAATAATAATAATAATAATAATAATAATAATAATAATAATAATAAATACTTGTAATTCACACTTTTAGAATGTTAAAAAAGTGGAAGCAAATCTTTTATCATAAATATTGCGGTTAAAAATGACCAGAAAATATTTTAAATTAAAAAAATATTTGGTCTTTCACTTCTCGTTAAACTGCTATTTCTATATGCCACCGGCAGAGGGCAGGCCAACTGAACTAATATACGTCTTTTTTTTACCTGAATTATTTTGTTATTATAAAAGTCATAACGTTTATGAATACAAAATCTGTGATTTATGCTCAGTCTCAAAGAGTCATGGTAAAAACAAGCCAACACATTTTATAACCAAGAATTTTTGTAACCTCGATGGCATTCATTCATATTTGCCAATTATATTTGGGGAAAAAAAAGTCTGAAGATGCTTAGTTGGTTAAATTAATACTTTATTCATAATGTTCATGAGCTACATCATGCCCAAATGCACGACAGACGTCAAGGTGAGGTTGTCATGCACGAAATTCAAACGCACTTAACCTCTGCTTACATAGACATGCACATATCACACAAGACATATGAGCAGCTGCCCAGCATAACTCACAGCTTACACACTGTTTGTTCTGATTAATAATAGGAGTGAAATAATACTCTATGGCCTCCGTTTATTTTTCTATGACACCAAGGCCATTTCCTTTTCCCTCATATACATGTATCAGCGCTGAGTGAAGGGGGCTTAGCTGTCTGCTCTCTCCATCTGCACCCTAGCACCAAGACAGCCAGACCATAACACTCAGCTCTCTCTCTGCTTGAAACTGGAGAGAAAATGTACTAGGTGTTTCTTCTCTGCCAAGAGAGTTTTCAAACAAAGATCCATTACAGCTCACAAATGTAGAACTTGGACACAATCTGTAGCTTTTACCATAGTGTGAAATATGCACTGCACTTCACTATTGCACAGAGCACTCTCAAAAACAAAGGTACTACGACAGGTTCCTGAGCGCTGTCATAGAAGAACCATTATTAGTTGCATGAAGGAAAAATAGGACCTTTAAAATGTTCAAAGAAATCAATGTAAAGGTTCTTGTTCACACAGTGGATCTTCTCTGGGATTGCTCAAAGCACCTTTGTTTTTAAGAGTGTACCTAAATATGGTAAAGTTGTACCCTTCTGCTGCTGTCTTTCTCCGAAAAGGTCCCAAACAGTACAGAACATTTACAGCACCTTTATGTTCTTTAGAATGCTCTACACACTCCCACATCTGAAAGGTTCCATGAAAGGTTCTTCTGGAAGTCAGCAGTGGATCTCTACAGAACTGCTCCAAAGAACTCTTCTTGGTACTTTTATTTTTAAGAGTGTATGGGGTTACAACTGTCAAATAACACAGCAATGCTTTTTTTCCCTCTGAACTGGCAGTCTTCCCGTCATGTGCTTTTATTTGGGAGCACTCATGCTCTTTCTGAGCCGCTCCGTTAGCTCCGTGTGCAGGGTCCGTGAGGAAATCTCCAGCCGGCTGGCAATGTCTGCTGTGGCTCGCAGCATCCGTTCAAAGGCAAGGGACTCTTCTTTGATTCTTAGAGACAGACATAAAGCAGAAAGGCAGAATCAGACAGAGGAAAAAAAACTGATGAGGAAAGGGCCTGGGCAGAATATGGGTCTGAACAGCCCGCAATTCAGGGGCCTGCAAGGGGCAAAAATCCACATTCCTTCCTACTGTCCATGCTGATGATGGAAAACACAGAGACCAGACGCTAGGCAAGGTTGCAGCGGTTGGTCTGGCACTTTTGCTCTTATACCGCTGACTGTGTCTGTCATTTTATTTTCCATTCTTTTATTAACAACAAGTGAATAATGAATAATAATGAAATCCTCAGTGCTGTATGTGCTGTTAATATTAGGACTTAATGTTAGGAATTCTGTTATGTATAGGTTCTGTACCAATTCAATATTTTTACAAATGAGGACCTACTTAGGAACCTTTTAAGGGTGTTAAAGCAATTGCTTGTTTAAATGCTTTGAAAGCAGAAACATCTCAATATCTATGTAAACTGAATCCAGTCATTTCCTTTCATGACCAGATACATGCAGCCCAGACCCTTTTAACAGTACTTTTAGACTTTTAGAAACTTCCAACCATCTCACACTGGAAACTTTTCACTTAACAAATTTGTTATGGCTGAACTGATGCATTTGACCTTTTCTGCTCTGCTCATAATTCTCTTATTTATTAAGAATTTTGAATTTTTTTATTGAGACTTCAACCACCTGGATCTAAACTGGCAGTCTTTTACTGTTACACCTACTTACTTCTGAATTCCAGACAGGGATTCTAAGATTTCCCCCTGAAGTTGGTTTTCCAGCTCATCTGCTGCTTTCTTCACCACCCCCTCAGAGCTGATGTGATCCTCCCTGATTCCAGCAATGTTCTCTTGAATAATCTCCTGATAGCGCTGGTTCCCCAACTCTGCTCCAACGAACTGGACCAAATTCTCCACCACTGCCTGGTTCCCATGCTGGAGAGCCTTCAGATAAGCCACCTCGTCCCTGCTCGCCCGTAATCGCCTGGACATAGTCTGGCTGTGTGTAAAAGTGTGAAAGTGGACAGAGCAGTCATCTACTTCCATCTCTGGAATGGCCTGGAAAAGAGGCTTGGTCCAGTCCGCGTTCCCAGGCCTGGCCGGATCATCCCCGATTGTGTACGGAATAGGAGTGGACGCATTGGTGAACACGACCTCTGGCATGCTGCCTGATCCCCAGTCCCCTTCCTCACCGCTCTGGCAGTGGTGGACTGGTATCAGTGAGGCTATGAATAGCAACATACCCAGAGTCCGGTACTGCCTCATGCTGGCCTAGGAAAGAGAATACGTTTACTGTGAGTAACCTTTTTAAACCTGCGAGCTGAAATAGTGATAAATGAAAGCCCAGGAGATGGGAGATGTGAGGCCCTTTTCAAGCTCATCAAAGCTGGCCAGCACCTTCTGCAAAGAACTGAAGCACTGTTGCCAAGACCTGACCTCATCCGAGACAGAAGAAATAAACAGAGACCCTCAATTACCTTTGGCCTGAGTTTCCACAAAGACGTTCACATTCAGGTTTCTAAATTTGCGATGCATGAAGTCCAAAAGGACAGCGTCCTGACTGCAAGCTATTGAAAGCATATTGTCGCCTTGTGTCTCCAACATGATATGTTTAAATAAGAAGGAAAAAAACTGGAGCATCCTGGCGGGGGGAGGGGGGAGGGGGGGTTGCTGTCTGTAAGATTTCCCTTCCTGTTGGTAGCAACATTTAATTTGGTCTTGTGTTCTCATAATGGTGCAATCTTCTCTTTATCCCAACTATGATCATTTGGCATTTAGAGGGGACGCCTACTGGAGTTATAAGGCTTATATATGTAGCTACTAAGAGTTGTGTTCTGCAGGGAGACTGAAACTCACACTGTTATTTTCTTTTACTATTATTATTATTAACGTATGTCTACTACCAGAGCATCACCTTGAGTTCACTTGGTTTCCTTTATGGGTGACATTGCAATCTAGACATTTTAATAAGTAACAAAAGCTTTTGGCTCACAGTTAGCATTATCATCACATACTTTCTCAGAGCGTGTTGTCTAATGTAATCTTAAATAGGCTTAACATTGTATGACACACAGTGTCATGCTCAGAAATGGACATGGTGAACAGGAATTGTACCTCTGCGTCCGGGCTCAGCAAGCTTTGAATGTACATGTTTAATCTCAAATGGCCAATAAAAAGTTTGTTCTGCCCTAACATATCACTGCAATCCCTTAGCGATCAAACCAAATCCAATCGAGTTTATAGTCATCACATTCAGAAATGAGCATTATCGTACAGGGTGTTTTCTAAATTCTTTGAGTTCTCAAATTTGTGGCCTGAACTGAAGGTCTAGGTCTTAGGCCTTCAGTTGCGCTTTTTCATCAAATTCTGAAAAATGTAAAGAACAAAGTTTTGTGAAACAGTGACGAGGTGTATGTAATAACGGTTGTAAAATGTCATAGCGCTACATTACCTACCACATATCCCAATGCTTTCATCAACCATCATGACTGTCAAGGTGTTGTCAGTACTGTCATTTAGTGTCACTCCTGCCTGTCAGCAGCTGTCTGTCTAATGCCTGTGCTTGACCTCTCACCACACAGCCTTGTAGTGGAGGTCTCACTAAAACAGATGGAGCACCTTTATCTAATTACTCTCAATTACATGCAAAAATACACCCAGCCAACTTAATTAAAAGGATGAACTTATTTCCAGGTAAAAATCTGATAGCTTAACGTGTTGCAAGAAGTTGGTATGGTTGTAAAACTGTGCAACTTGCATCAGCCATATGTGCAGTGGGTGCTAAATGAACCAAAGCATTTTTACAAGCTTTTCCGGAGTAAGTGGGAGCTGGTATACGCACTGAGCACATTTGTATATGTGAAGGTTCTGAGGGGACAGGCATGGATAGTGTTAATGTAGTGTTTATGCAGACCTGTCTATGGATGAATATGGGCTTAGATTTAGGAAAGACTACAATGACAGCACGTATGGATATTTCCTTAACATGTTAAGATGCATTAGGTGGTCAAAAACACAGAACAGTACTTAAGCACCTTAGAATCCACACAGCCCTTATCTGTGTCCATGCCTCAGATTTGATTGCTTTACTTTACTTTTGTCTGTGGTGACATTCAGCAGCTGATGCCAGTAGGATGATCTTTCAAAACTTGATAATTACATGTCAGTTTGTGCAAGATGCCACAACAGATAAAACTACACATGCCAACTGTGATTAATCCCTTGACATTTATGTTTGATTTACAAAGCAAATGCATCATTTGCTGATTTATAGCAAGCACCTTTAGTCGTAATGTCTTATTGGCGTAGCATAAAGCCACACCGAGCAACAGCACCACCTCATTAAGTCGATCCTCACAGTCATTTCATCAACTATATCCCTTCACTTCACACACTCATCTTTGGGTTCTGTGACTGTCTGCTCTAGACCGCCTCGCCACTCGTCAGCATATGGGAGTTTGTCTGAAATGCGATAGCTCAGCGAGTGCTCAGCAGCTCTTTCTCACCACGGGTGCATTTTTTGGGTTTTGCAGTAAAAATCAGTTGGCTTTTTTTTTTTTTGGGGGGGTGGGGGGGGGTTGCTGCCTTGTGTCTCCAACATGATATGTTTAAATAAGAAGGAAAAAACTGGAGCATCCTGGTGGGGGGAGGGGGAGGGGGGGGTTTGCTGCCTGTAAGATTTCCCTTCCTGTTGGTAGCAACATTTAATTTGGTCTTATGTTCTCATAATGGTGCAATCTTCTCTTTATCCCAACTATGATCATTTGGCATTTAGAGGGGACACCTACTGGAGTCATAAGGTTAAATAGATGTAGCTACTAAGAGTTGTGTTCTGTAAAAGATCAATAAACTGCAGGGAGACTGAAACTCACACTGTTATTTTCTTTTACTATTATCTCTTATTATTTCTAACGTATGTCTACTACCAGAGCATCAAGTGTCAATGGCTATAGCATCACCTTGAGTTCACTTGGTTTCCTTTACGGGTGACATTGCAATCTAGACATTATAAGAAGTAACAAAGGCTTTTTGCTCACAGTTAGCATTATCATCACATACTTTCTCAGAGCGTGTTGTGTAATGTAATCTTAAATAGACTTAACATTGTATGACACACATAGTCATGCTCAGAAATGGACATGGTGAACAGGAGTTGTACCTCTGCGTCCGGGCTCAGCAAGCTTTGAATGTACATGTTTGAATTAAATGTTTAAATGACCAATAAAAAGTTTGCTCTGCCCTAACATATCACTGCAATCCCTTAGTGGGGTAATAAAATCAAATCAAACAAAATCCAATCAAGTTTATAGTCACATCACATTCAGAAATGAGCATTATTGTACAGGGTGTTTTCTACATTTTTTGAGTTCTCAAATTTGTGGCCTGAACTGAAGGCTTAGGTCTTAAAGTTGTGCTTTGTCACTGAGTATCAGAAACCATGAACCATTTACAACTCGATTTGAGGTTACAGCAGAGATTGTAGCAACTTTGTGTGGTTTGCACAATGTTAGCTGGTGTGGGACAATCTTGCATCACTTGTTAGCTGCATTAGCATTGCCTTATTGCTTCAGTATATATTTAAACAACTAAATCCTGGACACCAAACACCAGTGTTTACGACCAATTTTCACTTTTAGTTGCAGGGAATTCCACTCTGGATCCCCTACATGGATTAAGACTGTGAGCCCAACGCTGTAATGTCGCACCTAAAAACTTTGCTGTTGCCTGCTCTGCCCATCATCTCTGATTCTGATTAGCAGGACGAGTGACCTCACTTAGGGTTGTGGAGGTCGTGGAAGCGGTAGTAAACACAAACCTTTAAACCTCCACCATGCGCCACTCGCCCCTCCCACCGCCAGGGCAATCTGTCGCTTATGCTTGTTGATTGATGCTCGTGCTGTGGTAGACAGATGATATCGGCAGGCCAGCAGACTGCCTCGGCCTGTAATGAGCTTCTTTTCTGACTGCAAAGATGAGAGCCATGATTTATTTCTCATTTAGTCACAGCTAAATAATGGAGAGTCTAGTGGAAACAAACCAAAACTTTTTCTTAGTGGAAATGGACATTTTGTCGGGAGCATCTTAATGAGAAATCCAAATATAGAGTCACGAGAAGGGCATTAAAATGTAATAGTGGCAGCCATAATTGCAGGGACTGTGTCGCACTTAATCAGCAAACAGCTCCAGATTGCCCTGAAAAAACGAATTATGCATTTCATGTAGCTGATTCGAATGTGTACATCATTTCCACATGAATGGTGTATATTGCATTTGCTCACTCTTGGTAATAATAGTGTTGTAAAATGATGATGTGGGTCTAAATTAAGTCCAAGTTCAACGCATTCCATTTTTTTCCCTTTTTCCAGAGGAAGAAAAGCAGTGCAGTTTCAGTGTTCAGCCTGTTTGGATGCGTTTCCTGCTTGGAATTTAGTGAGTGTGTTACACATCAGAACTTGGACATGCTCAGTGCTCACTTGCATTTCTTCCAAACCCACATAAAGTGATAGTGTGTCACACGCAGACTGCTAATGTAAACGAATCAGCATTTTGAAGCGAACAATGGCCCAAAGCGTCTTGATTTCATTAGCCGCTGTGTCTCAGAGCCACAACATGGATTGGTGGGGCAGGATGGAGCTCATAATGTTTTACAATGGAGAGAAATAATTAAGCCATTTGGTCCATTAAATTCTTTCATTGGGGGGCACAAGTGAACAGCTGATGTTTCTGACCTTTACAATTCCCTATGTTATATTGTATAGAGACGTCTAATAAAGGCATTGCGCCATTTAATGTAATTAATGCCAAACCAGCTCAAAGCAGATAAAAGGTTTTGTCCTTCTACTGTCTGATCATAAAACATATCTGGGTCGTCCGTAGAAACAGAAGACCACTGTTTATCTCAAATATTAACAGGAACATTGTGCAGCATGTACTTCCACAATGAAAGTGACTGGAATGGCAATAGATACAGCAGCTGCATGTTCACACTCTGAGTGCCACGGAGACAGTTCTTTTTTGACAGGTATTCGGTGGCACTCTCCTACCTAATGAATGGCTGAAAATAGCACTTTTTCTTTCTTTTGCTGAGAGGAGAGCACACGGACACCTTTCCCGGCGGACGCCATTATGATTTCGCTCCTTTTTCTCCAGTGAACCTTTTAGGTGTGCAGGCCTCAGCAGGTGAGGCAATATCTTACACCTTACATACATATTATAGTTGTTATAGCAACCCAAACTCTGGCTACATAACCTGGGTATGAAAGGTGGTCTCGGCTCAGCAGCTGTGGGTGAAAACAACATTCAAGTTTGCTGCAAAGCAAGCTCTGTAGAAGATAGACTAGCGGTGACCAAAACTTTGTTAAAGAACTGTTGGAACAATCTTGTTTTAATATAATAAACATATAAAAAAGACGCAAAAATGATTTTTAGGATTAACTAATTGGATTAGGTTATATGTATCATTTATTTATTTAATGTTGAACATTTCAATTATTAATCTGATCTCAAGTAATAACCTTTAACATTCAAAAGCAATACTCCAATTTGCAATGTTTGAAACAACTGACTTTGTTGTAGTAATGTCTTTTTTTCTTTAACTGCTGCTTAAGTAAACTCTTAGTAAAGTCTTTCTCCCCATGAGGCAAAAACAAGTTTGTCAGGACTCACCCCAATCCTTCAGCCTCAAAAACAAGGTAAAACGTCCCGTGTGGTCGCGATTTTTACAAGCTTAAACCCTCAAGTTGCCATTCAGAGGCTGAGAGGTAGAGCAGTTAGTCCTTCTCCAACTTCATTGCTCTTGCTCCAACAGGAAAGCATGTGGGGTTGGCTGGGGAAAAATCTGTGCCTCTGTCTGCTAACTGCTGGAAGGGGTGGGGAGTGTTCTGAAAGAGAGCAGCAACTCAAAGATTTCTTTCTTTTGCGGTGGGGGGGGAGGGGGGGGTCAGAGAAAGGGTGAGCGAGAGAGAGTTAGTTGGGGGGGCTTATAATCTACTTCACATCTGTGCAGTGTGCTCTGATGAAGAATTAGAGTTAGTGGAGCAAAGGAAAAAGCCCCTTTATGACCCTTCCGGAGTTTTTCCTCAGTCGAGGGTTTTAATAGCAGGTGAAACTATTGCCAGAGAATTTGAAATGCAACAAATTGGGTCATCAGATGCAATGAAAGCAAGAACCAAATGGTACTTCAGGAAAACAATTACAGTCAACATTGTGTGTTTGTGTGTGTGTGTGTGTGTATGTGCATATGGGGAGCTGTTGCAGTGAGACTACGCCTGAAGGGAATTCTATAGAGAGACTTCCTCTACACTTATGCCCTCTGTAAACAGCTGGCACTAAAATTCTGATGGATGTATTCAGCAAACCCAACCAGCATGACAAACAACTATAAAAATACTACAGAGACTATAAACCTGAACGTCTCACTTACACACACACACACACACACACACACACACACACACATATGAGGCAAATTGGACTACTGTTACTTTTCCATGAAGTTCATGAAGTTTCAGTAAAATTCCTCACCCATGTTTAGCCAGTTCATGATTCTTAACTAAGTTTTGATGCTTTGCATTAATGGTGTTGTGTCCTATTGTTATTATATATTATAGACTTTGGAAGCACCACTTTTAAGCACCATTTAACTTGCTTTTTCACATAAGTATGACAGTGTGTGTGTGTGTGTGTGTAAGTGAGACAGTATTTTAAACAAATAGTCAAACATTGTCGATACGCTGCAATATGCAGTAAGCTTAAGATGTACAGTACAGTATCTTCTGCAGGGCAACAAAACAGGACATTTGGTTGAAGGAATATAAAACCTGATTCAAACTATTTTTAAAAAACGAGCGCCTTTGAAGGCTTGACTTCAGCATGTTCCCTGCTCTTCAGAAACCACAGCTGAGGCTTCCTCTCTGACTCAGTCTGCTCTCTTCATCTTACCAAACAACCTTTCAGTCTATTCTCTCACTGCTGACTGTTTCTTTTACCGATTGCTTTATGTAGTTAGTAAGTATTCTAACAGAACTCTCCTAACATCTCTCCCACAACGTTACTGTATTTTGATTCCTAACAATATAACCTAATACTTTTCAGATTCAGAATGTAGATATTTAATTTATGTATTCTGAATATGTATTCTAAACCCTATTACCCAATTACATCCCAACCCTTTGTATTATTAATAGATTCCATGCAAAGGTATTCTATATGTACATATTTCATTTGCATTGTATGTAGAGGTTCCTAAAAATTTCAGATATATCTGATACACATACAAAGCATCAGTGTACAGGTACTTTCGTAAATGACTGATTAAGGACACACAGGTGGTCAGGGGGGTATTTATAATACTATTAAAAATTCATCTATAATTAATTACATTAAAAGCATTAAAAATGAAAAAGGAAAATGAATAATAAATGCCACATTTCACTATTATCCACTTCTAAAGCGACAGCTATCAGGAAAATGAAAATTAGCTAATTATTAATGGATGTTTTTTGCCAGACTGCCTAGAAGAGCCTTTTGCCATTTGCCTCTTTGACTACTTTGCATGAGGAGGGTGTCTACAGTGGCCATAGACAGTCATAATTTGCTGAGATGAGAGCAAAGACATCCAGTGATTGCTAAGATGAGAGGTTCATGTGTGTGCTTGCTGGAAATATTGTAATTAGGCCTGACGCAATGACATGATCACCTGATCGCCATTATTTGCATTGACTGAACTGCATTTAATTCAAATCTAATAACAGAATGTAAATTAAATGTATTTCCACAATTTCACAATGTAAAAACCCCATGTAAAATGATTTCAAAACATACACCATCTTTTTGACTGTATTTTCAGGTTCTGAAAAAAGGCTTTGTGTCAACAATTAGGCAGAATGTCATGAAACGTGGCATGATAAAAAAAACATAATTTAGGCCATTTTTTTTGAAACACAGGACATTACACATGAGTCTACATCATTCACAAGGACCTTTAAGTGGATGGATGTATACTGGAAATAACTGCCTGCCCCATCACTAAAAAACTAGGCATTCCTGATCTTGTTTTTTGTGTGTTTTAAAGATCCTTCAGTATGGTATGAAATTCAAATTTGTGAATTTCAATACAAGTTTGTTATTAGTGAATCGTTGCTTACTAATTTAAAGCCATTGAATGGTCAAGACTTTAAATAATTACAAAATGTGTCTACATTATTATTAATGTAGAAGGTAGCTACATTATTGTAGCTACATTCTCGACATAATTCATCATAGCTGGAATGCTCTACAATTTCTTTTGATTAAACTGATGTACTCATCAATGAAGAGAAGGCTTCTAAACTGTAGAGCATGTGTATATGACCCAGCCACCAATCAGTGAAAAGCTTGGATGCCTTTTTACATAATGAAACAGAATGGAGGACCGCTGTGTAGGAACTAAATCAGTCATATAAAACAGAGCTGCATATAATATGGTTGTATGGAAACCTTGCTGTAGAACCACAGTGTCATGTGGGACATTATTAAAATGGTTATTGGTTATGGTTATTCAAATAGTTCAGATTAAAGGTTCCTTGTGGTTCCTAATGGTTCTTTAAAGAAATGCGTTACTGAAAATGCATCTTATAAATAATACAAGTTTATGTAACTCAAAATGTTTATTTTATGTGACATAGACTTCATTATTATATTAGCTTTGTAGCTCCAAGTAAAAACTAAAGAAGCAATATTTGGACAGCAAACATCCTGATCCACTGACTACATTTGTAGTAAAAGGAAATCAATTAAATAATAAAAAAAAGGAGACGCTAATAAGGAGAAGCTAATAGTGGATGCTTGTGTGACCTAATATGTAGCTCTTTGCAAATCTTTGAAGCTAATGTAGCAAATTTCAGAACCCTTCCTGTTCATTTTATTCATTTATATTAATTTATTTCTTAAATTATTCTTTTTTAGGAATGTGAAGGCAAGCTAAGCTTTAAGATGTGAGACTTTGATCAGGACGATGTGTATCGTCAACTCCTTTGGAGTCTGGAGTGGCTTGCACTGAACATAAATAAGGTCAGAAGTGAGAGTCAGACATAATGTGATGACGACACCTCAAAAGTTCTTTGGCTTTTTTCTTTCTTTCCTTCTTTCTCCAACTCTCCCTTATTTGACCATTCATTCTTTTGATGTTCACATGCTCATTTTGTTGGCCTAAATGACCACATGGTTTTGCAGGCTTTGAAGTCATGCACTGTGCTGTATCCTCTTATTACATTTTACATTTTCAATCTGTCCTTGATGATTTATGTCTTTGTACTCATTTGTGTTCTGACTAACAGTGGAAACATTGCAGTGGAGGGTGAAAAAGAGGAGTGTAGTTGAGTATCGCTGTAATCATTTCTGTTCTGGCTGTCTGTAGAGCCAAATGAAGGTCAAAGCCCTTCTGGTGTTGAATCAAAAACAACCTTTGATCTTAAGCCTATTGCATATAGCAAATGCAGCCTACACCTGTTAGTGATACTGAGAAGCTACAATCTACCCAAGCTATCATTAATGAAGCTTCCAAGAGGTGCCAAATATGGGTACAATTATGAGTGAATAAAAAAGTACAAATTTGTGCAACATGTGATATTTAAATTGACATAACAGTGATTTATAATGTAAGCAGCATCTGACTAGTTCGACCTTCATTAAGTGACTAAGAAATACCAAATATCATATGCACAGTATACTGTGTTTTAAAGTGTCTTATGGGTCTTAATCTAATAATCTTATATTCATAAGATCTTATATACATTTGCAAATCAGGTGACAAAACAAATGCTTCATTAGTTGCATTAGATGCTTGAGATAAACCATCAAATGTCTGGACTGGCTAGAGGTTTGTTGACTTTGATGTGTGATTGCATGTTAGAAATATGGCTTAGAAACTGTCCAAAAGGTTTAGAGAAGAGATCATTGCCTTGCACCAAAACTGAAAAGAATACAAAAAGGTGGGAAGGTTGGATGCATAGTTTACTAGTTCAGGGTCAAATGAACACTGGCTACACTACCTGGATGTGGCTGAAAAAGAAAAATATCACCAGCTGCCACCAGTTTTCTGAGGAGGTAAGTGGTCAAAAACCCTCAACCCTGTACATCTCTACGGATCCAAAAACACAAAAAATATATAAATAAGACACGGAAGTTTTGGGATTCTGTTCTTTGGAGCTATGAAATGAAACTGGAACTTTTTGGGCCTGTCTGCACACCCTGCCTACCGTGAAGCATGGCGGTGGCTCTGTGATGCTCTGGGGCTGCCTTGCTTTCTTTGGCACTGAAAACCTGTTGTGAGGAAGCAGAAGCTTGGGTGTCATTAGACCTTCCAACAGAACAATTTTCCCAAGCATACCTCAAAGTGGACTTTGAACATTGAACCAGGGTTGGTTTCAGGAGAAGTCCTGGAAGATTCTGAAGTGCTTGTCACAGTCGTATGAATGTGAATGAACTGAATATTTGCATTTTAACTGTAAGATATACATGATGCACTCTTAAAATAACTGTCACAGAAGCCATCCATGCAAGTTATCTGAAGAACCAAAAGCTTTTATGGCATTGTCCCGAAGAACCCTAGAATTTTCAAAGTGTCTACTGTTAAAGAATATTCTCCTCAGATATTCTGCTTTAGCTATGCTCTGGTTTTTAAGGGTTCTTTGGTAAATGCATTGATTCTCTATAGAACCATGACAATTCAAGGAATCATCTTAATAATAATTCTTTGCTTGGTATTTTTTGATTGTTGGAAAAATTTTGTAGATGCATTGTTTAACATTTAACAGTGTCAATATTGTCAAAGATTTTTGCTTATAGGGCACTGTGTTTGCTTCACAGTTCTAACCTTTTTTTTGTCTCTAAGCCACTCACTCTGTCCTCCTGCCAATGATCTGAAATTAATATTTAAATTCTTTTACTGGCAAATATAATTCTATAATTCTATTTTTTCTCACCATTAGCCTTGAAAAAATACAGCCAAATATGGAACACAACACAAACCAGATGTCTGCAATATTAACAAAAGTATTTTTCTTGCAGAGAAAGCAACTTGCTTAGCTGTTGATAAATAACCAGACAAAAGCACCTCATACATTTCACATCAGGATTCTGATCACACCATTCCCCAAATCCTCCAAGTCCTTACAGAGAGAAGAGAGCATGTCCTTCAAGCACATGACAGTCATCTGAAATGAAAGGGATTTTCACACCCGGATTGGAAATCGCATGTGACACTTTAAGGAAAGGAGCATGGCAATGCTGCTACCCCTGACAGGGTGATCAGAATGCAGATGGGTGCTAATTGTCCTGGAGGGAGATCTTTTAGAATAGTCACACAGGTTTAATCTAGCTGAATCGCTTATTCCAACAAGAGCCACATTTTCTACTGAAAGAAAGCTTCCGCTGCTTTGCCACCAGTTCACAAATGGTTTTATTATGATGATTTATTTGACTATAGTCCTTGCAGAGTGACACCACTATAAAAGTATTAACTGTCTGGTTATTTTCAGAACCAGAATCAGAACTGTTGGGCCCTTGAGCAAGGCCCTTTACCCTCTCTACTCCCTGGGCGCTGGAGTTGGCTGTGTGTGTGTGTGTGTGTGAGTGTGTGTTCACTACCAGATGGGTTAAATGCGGAGGACACATTTCGCTGTACACTGTACAGTGACAAATACGTGCACCTTAAAAAAATACCTGCTTGACAGGGTGCTAGTCAGTTGCCAGAGTGCCCAAAGGAAACACACTCCTTAGCCCACTGCACAGTACACTGGGTTTCAGCAAATGGATTACAACCAGATTTAACCCCTTCATGGCAACGGACACACATACACATACACATACACACTGCACACACTAGTGCAGTGAGAACACACACTCAGAGTGGTGGGCAGCCACCTCAGGGCAATTGGGAAGTAGGAGCTTTGCTTAAGGTCATTTCAGCAGTGAATGTTGTGGGAGGAAAGGACTGATTCTTCACTTCTCCACCCCCAAATTATTTTACTCCCACATGTCCAGTTCTTGCTGCCTTACTGTTTTAATTAAATAACAAACAAAAAAATGCTACAACTACCTATTCAAAATGTTTTGGATAAGTTAGCGGCCTAATTACCACTTTGCAAATGCTAAGCCAGGCTTTCTCAGTCATTAAGAAATCTACTCTAAAAGATGCCTAATATTTATTTATTTACAAACTAGCTGAAATCTCTGAAGTGACTCAGGATCAGTATTACAATACAAGCATTATATACAAGTATATTTTTCACATCAGTAACAATATACTGTATATTATCATTTTAGTGTTATAGTATTATTATTTATATATTTTGATTTTATAAAAAAAAATCTTTAAACAAACATATTTGCTGTTTTTCTACTTATTTGGTGTACTTATCAGTACAACTGTCTTGGATAATAACAGCCTTGTTGGTCTAACTGAGACAACACTGATAGGTCTCTGAAGACTTAATTATGAACAAACAGCCAGCCCCAGGGCAGCACATACCCTCACCTTGGCAGCAGAAAAAAACACAATGGGTCAGCATTGTTCCGTGAGCACATATGGGTGTCGCTCCCTTGGCTATCAAAGTCAAAGGGCGGAAATGTCAGCACACTGTCCCATTGTGCTTAAGTCAGATATCAGTATGGACAGCAAACTGCAGTCTGACGCCACAGCTGATTCAGACTCCACTGTGTTTAAAGATGTTGTTTATAAAGTCCTTGTTTTTTGTTTTTAAACACATTATTACATTAAAATGCTAATTCAGTTTTTCAGATTTGCCAATATGCTAAAACATATTTGTTATGTAGCGACATCTGCATAAAAAAACAACAAACAAGCATGGAGTTATGTTCAAAACAAGAAGCCTGATGAGACTGCTGATTTAATGCAATCACACAATAAATCATGACACTAAAAGCTTAAAGCAAACAGTTGGGCACTTAAATGTAGGCTAATAAGACTTGAGAACTAATTGGAAGCATGCTAATCACCTCCCACTCCATTGCGCATGGTGCTAAAAACTGGATGGTTCATAAAGCTGGAGAGATTGAATGGGCTGATTGGCTGCAGTTCACAATTTTATCCCTTTTCCAATTCATCTATCAAGCTTTTATCACTTCTTCTTCGTCTTCTTGTTCATTTCATCTTCTTCTCCATGTAATCATCATTTTCTTTTTCTTCTTCATTTCTTTCATGTCTCATTTTCTTCTTCTTCTTCTTCTTCTAATTATTATTATTATTATTATTATTATTATTATTATTATTATTATTATTTATTCTCCTCTTTTTCTTCTTCTTCTTCTTCTTCTTCTTCTTCTTCTATATCAACTTATATTATTATTATTATTATTATTATCATCATTATTCTCTTCCTTTTCTTCTTCTTCTTGTCATCCTCTTATTCTCCTTTTTCTCTATCATCATCTTCCTCCTCACTGGTTGCACTCATTTTTTGGTTTTTCTTTTCTCTACTTATTTTTTTCAGTAAGCTGGTCTTTTACCTAGATATTTGAAATGGGTCCTATGCTACTGGCCTGTTTAATTTTCTTCTTTCTCTAAGTTGCCTATGATGGCAGTGAAACTCCATCCTTAGGGAGGGAGACAATATATCAAAGTGGGTATGATTTCAGAAACAACTGTGTGGTTTGATAATCTTGTCGATCATGCAGCCTTAAATGAGCAACAGCATTTGTCTTTGGATTTTTCCTTATCTATGGCTGTGCCCACAGATGATTTAAGATGAGAGAGGAACCAATTAGTTGGTATTATATGGAGCCAATCCACTAAATGCACTCTGAGCTCTCGTATCTGCCTCACTAAATGACTAATTGTTCTGAGAAGCATTTCTGACAGCATCTAAGCTGTATAATTCATTTTACGAAGCAGCTGCATATGAAAGGGCCACTGGCTAGTGAGGAAACGAAATGAAACTCCTCATCCAGGAGGTGATTTATCTCTTCCCATAGTGCAGAGTGGGAAGATGGTGTGCTGTGTATTTCATTTAGTGAGAACAGTGAAGTATGTGCTATGATAGACTGAATCTGGTGAAGTGGTTACACACTGTCAGCCCTCTCCTTAAGGTTAACAGCCCACAGCAAAACAATTTCCAAAGATTGGAAACATTTTATGGGACACTTGGCCATGGGAACCACATGCCTAATTGAATCCACAATATTTCATTTCAAATTGACACTGTGCAACACATAAAAATGTGATAAAGCTCATATGAGCATAAGCTGAACTGTGTTCAGTAATTTAGTATATTCAAATCAAAAATCACACAGGTGCAAAGGTGAGTGAAGCTTGGGTACATTGTCCCTCACAATATTAAACTACACTATACATACACTATTGCACTGTTCCATTGGCACCATGCCTAATGCCAGGAGTGGGCTAGAGGGGTATAATGCCCCCAGTATTGAGCTGTGGGGCAGTGGAACTGTTTTCTTTGGAATGATGGTGCTCCATCCAATACTTTTGAGATCATCTGAGGAGTTGGGGATTGGTGTGGAGGTGGTGTGATGATCATCCAACATCCTGGCCTCATTAATGCACTTATCGCTGAATGCAAAGACATGCTCACAGCAATGCTCAAATATCTAGCAAAAAAGCCTTTCATGGACAGTAGAGACAGTTACTCAAACAAAGGCAGGATAAAGTATTTTAATTCTCTTGATTTCAGAAGAAACAATAAATGTAGGTGATTGGTAAAAGAGGCAGCAGTGCAGGCAGTGGCTTGGGTGAGTAGAGTCATTTATCATCCTCCTGGTCTTCTTCAGACAGTTGCTGGTGTATAAATCCAGGAGGTTTCGGGAGCTGAGCCCCAGTGTTACGCTGGGCTGTGCACACCAGCCTCTGCAGAGCTTTCTACTCGAGAGTGTTGCAGTTCCAGTATCAGGCTGATACTCAGCATGCTCTCCACAGTCAGTCCAGGTGTAAAATGTCCTGAGGATGCAGGTATTCAAATCAAATCTCCTCAGCCATCCAAGAAAGAAGAGGTGCTGTGCCTTCTTTGCCAACCATGTGGTATGTTCTGTTCTGTCCCTGTAAGTTCCTCTGTAACATGAACACCCAGGAACTTTGAGCTGCTGATCCTGTCCACAGTGGTCCCCTTGATGGAGAGGTGTGCAATCTCTCCAGGTTTCCAAGGTCCACTATGATCTCCTTGGTCTTGGTGATGTTTAAAAAAAGGCTGTTTTTCTGGCATCAGTGTGTCAGGAAGCTAACCTCCTCTCTGTAGGCTGCCTTGTTGTCATTTGAGATCAGGCCCATGACATTGGAGCTGTGCCTGACTGTGTGATCAGGAAAATGCAGTATATAGGCCTTTTAATAATACAAGGATATAAGAATGCTGCCAGCATTGATCAAATCACTATATAACATTACAATCACTTGCTCATTACTGTGTGCAACGGTGCATGATGACAGAAAAGGATGACAGAACAGCAAGCGAAGGAAAGTGAAAGACTAGGGCTAAATCTTTCAGAAGCAATGTCAAGTAAACTGTTTGGCAGCATCGATTTGTAAAGTGCAGGACTGTGGAAATGCCCTCCTGTAGAGCTGTTCAACCATAACATGCCATTGTGGTTCTGTCAGCAGGCTTGAGCTAACATAAGAGTATTTAAAAACTCAGTGGGACATCTGCACTGCCAGAGCCACAGATATATGCATACATTTCCTCAACACTGGTGCCTGATTCATTCAGTTAATGAAATGAAACCTCACTTTCCCCCAAAAGTAGTGGGGGTCCAAATTCTTTTGTACAATGTTTTGTACCATCAAAGTAACGTTTAACCATTAAAGCAAGTGTTTTTAGTGTCTTTTACTCATAAAACAGGGCATATACAATATTAATATATTCAGTGTATGTGTAACAGTTATCCAAGCACTTTATTAAGACAACCTGTATCTCTACTTATTCATGCAATTATTCCATGCAGTTATCAGCTAATTGTGTGGCAGCAAGGAAATGCATAAAACCATGCAGACACAGTCTAACAGCTTCACATAATGTGATTATCAACAATCAGACTGAGCACAATAATCTTAGTGATTTTGAGCTGGTTTGAGTATTTCTATAACTGCTAATCTCCTAGAATGTTTACTGTATCTAAAGTCCAATGGTATAATAAATAAATAAAAAAAACATCCAATAGTGGCAGTTGTGTGGACAGAAACAACTTGCTGATGAGAGAGGTCACTAGGAAATAGCCAGACTGGTTCAAGCTAAAGATAGACTATGGTCACTCAGATACCCAATCAATCATTGCTTGAATATCACAGTATAGTTGCTGATCATCCCTTCATAACCACAATTTCTAATCTTCTAATGGCTACTTCCAGCATGATGCACTATGTCACAAAGTAAAAGTGGTCTGAAGCATGACAGGGAGTTCAGTTTTCATCAGATCTGAATCCAGTAGAACACCTTTTCGGAAGATTCGCAGCATGAAAGTGAAGCTGAAAAATTTGTAGGAATTCCTTGAAGGCAATATATGCATATACAGTGAGGAAAAAAAGTATTAAGTCAGTCACCAATTGTTGCAAATTAAGTTCTCCCACTTAAAAAGATGAGAGAGGCCTGTAATTGACATCAGGTAGACCTCAACTTTGAGAGACAAAATGAGAAAAAAAAAATCAGAAAATCACATTGTCTGATTTTTAGAGAATTTATTTGCAAATAATGGTGGAAAATAAGTATTTGGTCAATGACAAAAATTCATCTCAATACTTTGTTATGTATCCTTTGTTGGCAATGACAGAGGTCAAACGTTTTCTGTAAGTCTTCACAAGGTTGGCACACACCGTTGCTGGTATGTTGGCCCATTCCTCCATGCAGATCTCCTCTAGAGCAGTGATGTTTTGGGGCTGTCGGCGGGCAACACAGACTTTCAACTCCCTTCAAAGGTTTTCTATGGGGTTGAGATCTGGAGACTGGCTAGGCCACTCCAGGACCTTGAAATGCTTCTTACGAAGCCACTCCTTTGTTGCCCTGGCAGTGTGCTTGGGATCATTGTCATGCTGAAAGACCCAGCCACGTTTCATCTTCAATGCCCTTGCTGACGGAAGGAGGTTTGCACTCAAAATCTCACAATACATGGCCCCATTCATTCTTTCATGTACACAGACCAGTCATTCTACTCCCTTTGCAGAGAAACAGCCCCTAAGCATGATGTTGCCACCCCCATGCTTCATAGTTGGTATGGTGTTCTTTGGATGCAACTCAGCATTCACTCTCCTCCAAACACAACGAGCTGTGTTTGTACCAAACAGTTCTACTTTGGTTTCATCTGACCATAAGACATTCTCCCAATACTCTTCCGGAATATCCAAATGCTCTCTAGCAAACTTCAGAAGCGCCCGGATATGTACTGGCTTAAGCAGGGGAACACATCTGGCACTGCAAGATCTGAGTCCCTGGCGGCGTAGTGTGTTACTGACGGTAGCCTTTGTAACGTTGGTCCCAGCTTTCTGCAGGTCATTCACTAGGTCCCTCCGTGTGGTTCTGGGATTTTTGCTCATCGTTCTTGTGATCATTTTGACCCCACAGGCTGAGATCTTGTGTGGAGCCCCTGATCGAGGGAGATTAGCAGTGGTCTTGTAGGTCTCCCATTTTCTGATTATTGCTCCCACAGTAGATTGCCTATTGCAGATGCAGTCTTCCCAGCCTGGTGCAGGTCTACAATTTTGTTTCTGGTGTCCTTCGACAGCTCTTTGGTCTTCACCATAGGGGAGTTCGGAGTGTGACTGTTTGAGGTTGTGGGCAGGTGTCTTTTATACTGTTAACGAGTTCAAACAGGTGCCATTAATACAGGTAATGAGTGGAGGACAGAGAAGCCTCTTAAAGAAGTTACAGGTTACAAGTTACAGGTCTGTGACAGCCAGAAATCGTGCTTGTTTGTAAGTGACCAAATACTTATTTTCCACCATTATTTGCAAATAAATTCTTAAAAAATCAGACAATGTCAGAAAAAAATCAGACCATTTTTTCTTCCTCCATTCTTTTTTTCGTAGTTCTACAGGTTGTCGGTTGACAGTCACTGAGTAACTTTAACAGGAACATTGTTCAGACACTCTGCTCAGTACCCTTGGGATCTGTGGTCTGCTCACTGTCTCGTCGGCCGTTATTGGAGTGCACTTGCTCTTAATGGTGTCAAGGACTTTGAACAGAACTGTGCTACCTTCTGGTGCAGCTCAGGTTACTGCACATGGTTATAAAACTAGCTGATGGTAGAGATATGTTGAGAGTCAAAAGGCTACCCTCTATGAAAGTATCATATTTAAGGTTAAACAGAAATCCTCACAGTGTCATTCAATATACACCTTTATGTACTGGGGCTCAAGATTTGTCCTTGAAGACACATGGACCAAAGCGGTACATATTGCAAGTATTTACACTCACATTTATTTGTCATTTACTTTTCAGGATTAAAAGAATATATTTTTTCTCAAAAGTCTCAAATTTGAATGTTATATTTTATACAGTTTTATATAGAGTTTATTTTTGCCCAGGTGTGCCTTGATAGATTACTTATTTAAACAGTTGATAGCTCAGAATGTCTGCTCTTGGTTTGAGTCCTGGGTTTCACCTGATGATAACTGCATTTGTTGTTAAAAAGGATAAACCAATATGAAGTCCACAGAGTTAAATATGAGTAAAATAGCAAGCTATTTTGAAACTCTGAAGCATTGGAAATCTGAGCCATCATATAAGCATATAAGCTCATTTTTATTCTTCTATTAACTAGAACTCATATAAAGTGTTTCAAAATAAAATTTTTAACCAACTGAACACTAACTACATGTCTGAAAAAGTGCATGGCTTTCTTAACACACAGAGCAAAACTAGCGAGGCAGCCACACACTGCTGGTGAGAAAGCTCATTTACATAGATTAACACAGATTGTGTCACCCGGTTTTGGCTGTGTGTTACGGACAGCACCACTTTAATGATCCAGAATCTGATTGTTGTGTCAAACTGAACATTTTATGGTAAACATTTTATTGGACATTAAATAACAGTAGAATATAAGGTAAAATACACTAGCATAGGTATTCTAATGACAGTAAAAATCTATGGATTTTTCATACAACCATAAATCATTTTGTAAATCATCTTCAATATCTTAGTATAAAGTAGGTTTTGCCACTAAACCTCAGTGCAAGTGAACTAATGTCAGTAAAGGTCCCAGTTCCCATTCCCAGTTTATTCAGTTCTGGTCCCAGAAGGACCTGTCCAGCACGATTTGGTGATTTCTCTGCTAATAACTCACCCACTAAGTCTTGTAATTATCTGAAGAGTTGAATTGGATGTGTTTGTGCACCACGATTTGCTGGGTAGCAGTCCTCCAGTAGCGGAATTGAATACCCCTGTACTGGGTCTGCAAAAATATGTGCAATGCTGCATCCTGTATGTGCAGTACTGCCAACTTTTGTCATTGTGAGAACATAACAAAGGTTGTTTCAGCAAAACTCAGTCTGTAGCGGGTGATGGATCTTGGTGGCTGAAGTTAATGAGTGGCATTTGGGTGAGGACAGAACCCCTCTCAACCCCCACTTTGTGAGATTGCTGGGCTAATGGCTCAGAGAGGAGGCGCTGTGCCTTGGACACACTCGAGCTCCATTAGGCTGATTGCTGGCCCAGCATTTATGTTGGCAAACACTTCACATTGCCTTCTCAGTCAGGGAAAACTGAAAATACACCTCACTCCTTGTACCAGAGCTCAGATGTAAGGCTATTTGTAGGAATTGGAGCATTTATGTCAGATTTTAGTTAGCATCAATGCTCTTCAATGGTTGAGGTTTGTGGTATTTTAACTGTATGAATGTAGCATCTCTTCTTCTTGTGAGGGGGTGGTAAATTTTTCAGAAAGAGAATATTGTGACACTCTGCAGTTAATTACCAGATTCAGTGGCTGTGTTTAAGCACTAAGAAATCACTACACCGTGCTGAAAATGACCTTTCAGGGCCAGGACTAACCCAGACCCAGTATGAGAAGCAAATTAAGTCCTTATAATGATAGTGTTGCTATGTTACAATGAATTAGCAATAGCATGCATGAATGTATAACTGATTTGTCCAAGCGTGTGTTGAGAAGGAGACGGCCAAGGGTGATCTTAGCCTCCGCTTCACTCTCTTCCTCTCTCTTACATTCTAATTTGTATATTTAATTTGGCTTTCATTCTATTTATCTTAGTAACACTTTTTAGAGTGAGGTGTGTGAATCTGCTGTAGTCTAGTTGAAATGTAAGTGTTTACGCATTATGAAATGTAAGTGTTAAGTTCAGGTTTACGCATTATGAAATGTAAGTGTTAAGTTCAGATTTACACATTATGAAATGTAAGTGTTAAGTTCAGGTTTACGCATTATGAAATGTAAGTGTTTACGCATTATGAAATGTAAGTGTTAAGTTCAGGTTTACGCATTATGAAATTAAATTGGGTTGCACCACACAAACTAGTATATACATACTAGTTTAAAACCAGATGACCAAAATCACTTTTGCCGCCAGGTGTTGAGACAGGCTACATTGTTTAGATAGGTATGATGATGTGGATACAACTTGGAGCACCAGTCAGCATTAAAAAGAGCTCTTTCCCCATGTTTTGGTATAAATACATACCAAATTATAGCTCGTTTGGATTGCTTCAAATCACTTTTGCCACCGGGTGTTAAGAGACAGGCTTAATCAATTTGATAACTATGATGATGTGAATATAATCATTATTAAATATTTTTTCCATAGAATGTAGAAATCTGTGCTGGTTGCCTTCTGTGTTTCCATTGACAGGTTATACATTTGTTGTTGTCATGTAAAAGCAACAATGTTTAGCTCGGTCGTAGACTGCACATTGGTTAGTTGTTAGACACAACATACAGATGTGTGGAGAAACCAGATTTGGTAAGTATAGTTTGAGACTCACTAGTGTTAACTAAGGACTTAGTAAAGACTTTACACACAAACTTAAGAGCGAACAAATGTAAAATCCAGTCTAAAAAGCAAATTTTTAATTAAATATTATGTTTTTTTTTACAATTTGTAAAACTTTTTGGGTAAATTACATGTTTTTTTTATACATTACTATATTTACCTGCTATGGGAACTACATAACATTATTATAGTAACATTATTAACTTTTCCAAACTGGCCTTTTGTGACCAAATCTCAGGATATCAGAATATGGCCACCAAAAGCAAGCATCAATCCATTAATTCCCAGAAAATTTGGACCATGCAATACTGCAGAAACTCCACTTTGCTTATATCGATCTTCTAAGTCCCCTGGCAAGGTGACTTACATTGAATTGTTTGCTATTCTATTTTCCTATACAACAAGAAGCTCTCCAAAGACCAGCTGGGATAAATATTACATTTGTCATCAAGTCAAGCCAGCCCTGTGGTATCTTTAGTGGACACCAAGCTATAAAAATTCTAAGCTGTTCCTCCAGGGAGGCTAAATGATAGAATGTGAACAAGAATTTATCACTGGGCTCCATGTTCTTTAAATCTGTAGCTATGTATCGAGTCAGTGTAAACCTGATGAACGGCAAGGATCACCCCTGTTTTTAACATCAATGACTGGCAGAAAGGATTGATGATGGAGAGAGGCAAGCGACTAGGAACCCATTCTGCCAGGCTCAGCTGTGTATCAGAGGTATTGCTTATGTAAATAGGCAAATATGGCAGTTTGTTTGCCATATTTGAGTTGCGATTGCACCCTGCTGACAAAACAGCCATGGAACGGTGGTCCCGATCACATTATAAACGCAATGACTTCACTTTTTCAGGAGGCTGCACATTAAGGCAATTACAGCAATTACTTTGGATTTCTAACCCGCCCTGTACATATAAAGCAGCCATTGAAGATTTTTGGTGTTACCTTGAAGTCGGGAAGGGAAGTCTCTCTGTGAATAGTTTAGTTGGTTGAGGTCAAAGTTTGAGAGCTTTGCCAGCTGAGAGCCAGAAACTTCAGGAAACTGTGGCTGTTCCAGTTGCAAAAAAGAGCTTGAGGTCTCTCTCTTTCCTTACAGTGAGACAAGGCATAAAGGAGATTTCCACTGATTTTTCAACACGACTCCAATTGAATCAGAAAGAGAATTAAAATTGACTGTGTAAAAGCCACATCACACAAAGCTATTACATGGAACTGTTGAGCAAATATATACACACTATCTGGGGCCTGAGCCTTTTTTATGACAGTTTTGAGAAGATTTTGGAGCACAATTTGATTATTTTCTGGTGCATACAGGTCATAGGGCCTTATTTAACAACTGTCTTTGGTACAAAAAAAAAACACTTACACAGTTTTCATGAAGATCCTGACATTCGCCAATGAGATTTGGGATTTGTTTAATTTACAAGGACAATAGGAGCCATCCTTGTGAGAGCATTGCTGCTAACAATTATGAATCTGATGTAGGCTTTCTCAAAAACAACCAAAAAAAATTTAGGCAAAAATTGTTCCTAAAGAAAACTTATCTCTTTTGAATTACCGCTATTATTAGCATTACATAAAAACCTCAAATGATATGTGTGGGTTAATTTCAATTAGCAAATTAAATGGCTATATTTGCATTGTGATCATTGTGATACCTGGTTTCTCCTTCCTGTAAAGCAGAATGTTTAAAAAGGTCTGTGGAATTCCTCTTTAATTACTTTCAGTTTTACTTACAACTTGCAGTTTGAAGATTGGATTTAGTGTTGAAAGCAGCCCTGGGTCATGCTTTTATCTTTCTTTTGGCTCAGTTTCTCTATCCTCTTCCTCATCGCACAAGCATTGTGCATGCTATGAACATTTTATCGCCTCTGCCAGAGAGAACACTGAACACTGTGAACGTGATATTACTTAATGCCTTTCCATGCGTACATTCCCTCTCTGCCCATGTTTTAATGCACATTTTACAACTCAAGTTTAATTATGTGTGTCTTCTTTGATAAGTAAGGGACCCTGCCCTGGCATCAAGTTCTGTGTGAGCTTATGAAATGCTTATCACATTTTCAAGGACAGTTTCATCATTTTCAAGAGACCTCTTCGTTTTTAATCATTTAAGTACAGGTACGGACACGGTTTTGAAGGAAAATCTATCTCCATTTCTGTCAAGGAAGCTATAGAATTGTTCATGAATTATAACGAGCATGTCACCAAAGGCATAAATCTGCATGAGGCCATTGTAATTTTGTGTGTCCTTTTTAAGAGCCTGAAGAGTGGCATAAGCGAGTGGCCTTGTGCGTTTAGCTTTACGCTAACTTAAGCCCTGATTCACAGTCATTCCCTTCACTGACCCTGACAAATCATAAGCGGATCATATTCCTTTGATAATCAGCTTTTTAATGGAAATAATGATTTGGTTATATTTCATTGCACTGGGAATGCATTAACTGAATATAATTATAATTGAATATAGCATTCTAATGTTTTTCAAATACATTTATGCCAAATTTAACTGTTCAGTTTTCTATGTGTTTTATGTCAAAATAGAGGCTTAAAGCAGTTTACTCTAAGGGCAGTTTCCTGAAAAACAGTTACTCCTTTGTATCTGATTAATCAAACAGTATCCAGGGAATGCTTTCTGCCCTACTGTGAAAAATGGCTCTATTAGGCACTAATTAAGTCCAGATTTAGGTGATGGAGCAGGGTGGCAGAGTGAAGAATTGCCCCTGCCCTAAAGGCACACAGGAGGCATAAAAAAATAATGTTCAGGAATTGAGGCGGGTTGATAGGTGACAGGTTGACAGGACGATGGAATCTTCTGGCAGGAAAGCAGTGCACTGATGCAGAGATGGCCAGCAGGAGCAGAAAGGTGTCAGAATAAAGTTTTTTGGTCTGGTGTAGTAGAAGAACCACCACAGAACACAAGGATTTAACTAGTGACCAAAAAGTAAAAAAAATAAAAAATAAAAAAATAATACACTATCCCACACCTAATTTAATAATTTGATATTCAAATTATCCTTCCAAGCACTGTTACACAGGCCACTGAATATCAGCCTATATACACTTTACTGCAATATTCAATGCAATACAAATAACACTGCGGATGTGAAGCATTCGCTCCTTGGTAGCTACAGGGCCCTATGCACCCACTTGTGTCGCTTATTAGCTTTAAAGGCCCTGTTACAATTAAACGTTTTTTTTTTTTTAAAACAATAAATTAAGGACTATTTTTGCTACACTTTAAAACCCTTATCCTTCACAAGCTGTGAGTTTTGTAGCACAAGAGACATAATCATGCCCACAATCAATGCATTTTAGTCTACAGGCTTAAGGAATTCTTCATTTTGTGCATTATTATCCTCTGACATATGGTGTGTCAGACGCACTGAGACATCAAAAAGCATGGATGCTTTTTGGTGGACATGGATGGCCATGGCCCAGTTAGAGTATTGCTAACTCTTCAGGGCAGGTAATGCCTGGATGGCTCTGCTGTGGCCTTATAAGCAAGTCTGTTCATTTGGCAGGCATCTTTGCAATGCTACAGTTATTTTTTTCTCTGTATCTCTGAATAGGGAGAGACCATAATATGCTAAATGATAGCATTTCAAAACCACATTTTAAATCACTCCAACAATCTAAAAAATCTAATAGTTTCTAGCGTTTGGCTCATTAACGCACAAAATAATGTTTTGGCTTGTTTTGGCTTCTGTGCTTGCGCAGATGTGGGGGCATTTTGTTGACAGGCGGGCCTTTATTCCTAAACAGATGCTAAGTTGAGCGTTACAAGAACTTCCATTCGTATTTCAACCAGTGGCCCGTCTCCTCTCCAGAGCAATCCAGGCAGCTGGAACAAAATCCCGGGGTGGATTTTTACTATCTAGCCCTGAATACTAACCCACCTCTGTTTTAGACAAACAATGGAGTATTTATACAAAGGACTGTCAGGCACAGGTGAGTGGAATGACAAAAAGGCAGAGGACAAAGGAGGAGCTACAAACCGATACAAACACAAAGGCACATGGACCAGAGCACATGAGGAAATGTAAACATAAGGACCTAATAGAGACAAGGGCAAGGTTGGGCTGACTGTTACAGTCAACATTCATAAATGTCTTTATATGTATTTGGTAACTGTGTTATGGCAGGTGTTTGACATGAAGTAAAAGTTGCAGTTGTGCTGGTCATTTTATCAATCTTACTAAAACCATTATTACTAACATAATCTAATAATTTCCTTAAGATATTTATGTTAACAAGGTAATCACAGATCTGTTTCTCTTCCTCCCCTGTGTGGTATTGAGTTGTTTCTCTTTTCGTGTTTCCTTACTGTATAGCAGTTAGTTATCTAGTTATTTCTTCATGCCTTTGTTGTGTTACTTGTTTTCTTTTCAGTGTCCATCAGAGGATAATGGGTTCCCTTTTTGAGTCTTGGTTCCCCTTTAGGTTTCTTCTTCGTACTCTGAGGGAGCTTTTTTCTTTTTGCTACTATAATTTCTGGCTTACTCACTAGGGGCTTAGACCCTACTCAAGTTGATTTCAATTCTCGTCCTGGGGGTGTAAACAGAGGCTATGACTAGGCTATGACTAAACGCTCATTGGCATTGGCATTAGGCATTGGCAACTGTAATTATGGAAATGTAGTCAAATTGTTTAGACAAAGACAAGTCCATGTTATAAAAAAGCATTGTGCAGCTTACACATTTGTGTGGTATAGCTTTCATCCACTATTTATGCAAAAACTAATTCATAATGTATAAAATTAAATTGCCATTATCTTGTACAGGCAGAGCTGTCAGAGAACCAGTAGGGAGCATGACTAAGAAGAAAGGCAGTAGATTGAGGCAGCTTTTGCTAGTTAGATCTTTCAGTCAAAAAAACAATTGTCTGGACTAGTCTGGAAACACCCCCCTTCACATCAAACTGAACAAAGACAAACATGAGCTAAAGTTATGGTTCATTGTGGCCTGAGTTCCATTTTCATTTGTAAATACATTCAAGTACATCACTGATGTTTCTTTTACACAAACATTAATACATACCATCAACCTATCATCACCCCACACCTTGCTGCAGACATTTTTAGGACTGCTTAATGACTAATCAATGAGTATATGCATATGCACTCAGCACCTCCCGCCCCCATATCTCATAAAAGTCTATGGTGGAGAATTATGGATGATGAAGCATGCAATGACCAAATATCCACCTCCCATGATTAAACATGATGATGAGCAGGTTAAAAATGAAATCAAGCTCATGCCAGAGCTGAACCTGGAGACAAATCTGATAACTGATAAAAAAATATAAAATAATAATGACATTAGGGGGAAATGCATGCAGGGGGTGTAGGTTGGCGATAAAAGATAAAAAATAAATAAATAAATAAATAAATAAATAAATAAGAAGCAATAATAAAATTTAAAAAAATAAATAAATAACTTGAAAGCAAATCCCAGCCTCAAGCAATGTGAATGGAGTGATTTCTCATTAGTAGTGGCAATGCTAAAGCAACGGAAATAATCATAATCGAAAAATATATTCAATTTAATTATAAATAAGATAATATTGCTCTCTGTCCTTTGTATGTCATACTACAGCACCAATCATGAACGGAAATGTTTTAGTTGGCACAAGGGTCAAAATCTCATTAACTTTTCAATTATTCTCTTCATAAATATTGAATTTAATTTGCACAAACTGTGAGAATGTAGTTTAAGAATGACAATGCTTTGTCATATACTTTAACCCAATGCCACCTAATGCTTTGCATGAATTATCATCAGAAGCTAAGTTAATATGATTGTATTTATTATGTGTTTAATATGATTTATGATTGTATTTAATAGGATTGTATTTATAGCCTTTTCAAGTCACTTCTCATTACCTTTACTCAACCTTAACATACATGTTATACCTACTAACATGTATTGTTAAACTACTTAAGAAAAGACAGCTTGAAGCAACCAATGATGTTCAACTGGCAGATCTTCATTTAGTTGCATATAGGTGCAGATTTCAACAATAAGAGCTGGCCTTCTTCAAACCTCTAAAGCTCTTTGCTTTTTCAGAGGGTTATGCTTGTAACTTCTTGTTCTTTCCATGCTTTTAGGCTTTACAAGACCAGCTGTGAATGGCTCATGTTGTCCCAGAACGTCTCCGACATTTAATGAGGCATAAAATAATGACAGTAAATACACTTCTCTGACTTATTTGTTAACTAATCAACTCTTTAACGGTCCCATGTGTAATATGACCCAGTTATTTTATTTGATTTAATTATTCTGGATTTTTCAGACTGCAGACTATTTGTTTATTTTGGACTTTACGGATGAATAAAAAAGTTACTTTTTTATGTACAGTATACTCTACACACTAAAAATACATTTAGGATTGTGGCATCACTTTGGCAGCTTTATCTGTTGAATCAACGGTTTATTTTTGGAGGCTCTACCACTAACAAGGTGTTCCTGTGGACTAGTGTCTTTACACTGGAAAGCCAGTTAGTGAGGCATCCCTGTCAGTGGGAGAGTATCCTTTACCTATATATCCAAAAACAACAGGATTGATATGTAAGTGTGCAGTTGTCGTTGGCTAAATTTTTGGTAATCAATTTCCTATATTTTAATCAAACCCAATTCTTAGGTCACATAGAAACGTGTTTTAGATGCACTGATTTGTGTTAGTACAGTTGTTACAGTAATCCAAGACATAGACATTTGGTTGTTTGGAAGTAACACAAAAGGTATAAATAACAAGCTAGATCAAATTCAGATGCATACTAAATTATCTTATTAGCAAAGAACTTTCAAATGGACAGTTCTGTCCAGACACACTTCAGGAGGAGTATGCTTAGTTTCGTTTTGGTGAGTTTCTGGTTTGGAGCTCTGGTGGGCACAAAATCTGATTGCAGTGTTCACAGCAATATCTACAATCAGGGCATTTCCTACACGGCCAAGGTGACCCTGAGCTCATCCTTACACACTCTGGAGGCTTGATTATGACAAAGTGGGTCATAGGAGGCTCTTTGTTCCAGCATTGGTGTCCTGGTAATTCCTTTTCATTTACACTTTGAAAGTGTTCAGAAGGAAAGCTCAAGACAGCTTTCCAATTTAGCATCTGTCTCAGCAGTTGGCAGCAGCCTCACTTAGCTTGTTTGGTGGCTGTCCAAAGTTTTATTTACGGTAGCAAACGGACTGTTTTTTTGTCCCCCCGAGATTCAAATCTTAAGTGTGGCTGACTACACATACTAGCAACTGAATCTTAACCCACACCAGTGGCTTTCTGTCTTCATTACTGACATTAAAAAGCTGGTCTGCGATGGATATTCAGTAAATGAGCCTGACCGCCAGTGCTCTGCTGGAAGTATTTATTGCATGTGGCCGTCTGTAAGAGTTTGGTGGAATGAGCTGCCAGCATAGGCACGCCATCATCTGCTAAAGGCATAAGGGCAGGAGGAAGAGGCAATAAATCACCATAGACCGGTGTGTCGTAAATCCTTTGATTTAAGGAAAAAGAAAATAAGATGAGCGGCCAAGGCTGTTTATCAGGCACTGGCTCTATGTCATATATGGCATGCCTTTTACATCTCACATTCTATTTATAGTTAACTCATAAACAATTTCCTGGCCATGCCTTAACAACATTTTCTGAATTATCGTAAAGAAACAGCGGTCAGCTACACTATCTGACCTTATGTCACTCTTACTCTTAAACCCAATAACCCCTTATCTAGGCCCACAGTTCAGTTCTTCACTCTCATCTCTGCATATCTTAGATGGTAGTTTCATAACTGTTGCCAAATCATTTGTACATAATTAAAAGCTAGTCTTAAGATTAATAATTGAATAATAATAGAAAGGAATAGCAGGAGTGTTCATAGGGAAAAACCTATAGACGATCCTTGGGGTTAAGTTCACAGTTGGTATAAAAAAAATAAAGCTTTCTAAATGGTTTAAATTTACCATGAACATTTATAATTAAACATTTGCAAAATAATAACTGATATGGCTTACAGACAATTACAACATCTTTAAATATGTAACGCTTAATGGACAAACCAGATGCTCATGCATGTTAAAGCATTAAGAATACTTTAATATGAGGAGTCAGAGTGGAATTAACAGTGCAGGAGACAAGCCAAAGAACAGGGAACAGGGCTAAATGAGCAGACCTGGGTCAGACCTGAATGCAGCTGCTAGAAAATTTGACCACATTAGTCCTATTCTCTCCTCCCTGCAGTGGTTACCAGTACATTGATTCTGACTTATAAGTCATTCCTAGGTTTGGCCCCAAGGTATCTTAAGGAACATCTTAAACCCTACAACCCGTCATGTACACTTTGTTTGCAGGACTCTGGCCTACTGTCTGTGAAAAGTTGGAAGAGCTTTCTCTTATAAAGCCACCCAACTCTGGAATACACTTCCTGTTCCTTCTGGCCTACTGTCTGTGAAAAGTTGGAAGAGCTTTCTCTTATAAAGCCACCCAACTCTGGAATACACTTCCTGTTGGTGTTGGGGAATCAGTAACAGACACCAGACAGACATTGATTCATTCTCGCCCCACTGCATAGCTGTGACTGTTTATCTGCATGGACTTTCACATTTCACTCTCATTTTTATCACTCATGGCTTGATGTCACGTTTGCCATAATGTTTAATTCAATTTTTTTTGTCAGCATTTTCTTGTTGTTCTATCATTTGTTCTACTGTTCTGTGTCGATCAGAGAAGGATGGGTTCACCTTTTGAGTCTTGGTTCCTCTAATGGTTTCTTCTTCTGGATCTGGGGTAGTTTTTACTTGCCACTGTTCGGCTCGGACCCGGATCTGTGTAAATGCTTTGGACTAACATTTGTTGTGAAAAGTGCTAAATAAAGAAATCTGAATTGAAATGAAAAGAACAAACAGGAATCAGTACACAAGAGGGCAAACAACAAGAAGCATGCTCAGTATGCAACAATAGGTTGGCAATATTTCACCAGGTTGCAAACAAACTGAACAGGTATTTATACAAAGCGTGGTGACTGAGAACAGGTGTGTGTGTGTGATCAGTAGTCCAGTGAGTGTGAACAGGAGAACAGTTTATGACTGGATGAGGTGGGTGGTGTGGGAATGGGAAATTGTGGGTATTGTGGGAATTGTAGTTGAGCTGGTCGACGGAGGCAGAGGGAGAACACAGCATTGTAACAAAATGTTACTTTTTTTTTAAATAAAAGTCTTCTTGCCTATTACATAAGCCTACAGTGAGAAGTATGGCTGTATAAATGATTATTTACTATATACATTATGAGGCAAAGAGAGCTAAGAGGTTCAGATACATGCTGATAACCTGGAAGGTGGCTCTGCTTGTATTACTTTACTGAAGCATTCCTGAAGCTGAGGTTGTGGATTTAGTTATGTGGTCACAAGGTCACATTCACAGCACAACATCAGATTTAACACCAGATTTATGCTGGCTATAAGATAAGCTAAAATCCATCTCCAATGTTACTGCTTTGCTAATACATATTTTATATGATACGATGTCTAATGCCAACAAAAATTACACTTTCCTGTTGCTACTTTCTATAGTCACTGAAAATGAATGACTATTCCTCACACTTACACATAAACTCCTTTACAAACATTTTCATTGAAGCACTGCCATCCAGTTCTTGAACCATCCCGTTCTTTAGGGAACCACAAACCACTTTGTGGCAGTGCATAAAAAATGTTTTTGAATGAAGAGCATGAAGCTTTTGCTTGTTTCAGGCCACTGAGTTTGGAGCTGCTTGTTCGTCCTCTGCATCCTCCTCGGGGTCCAGACTTTGAGACAGCTGTGATTTCAATTTGAGCTAATTGAGAATTTTTAAGTAGATGCAGGACACAGCAGTATTGATTAACACATGTTTCATCTCAGGGCATTTCACAGTCAGGGGGTCAGCTTGATGGCATGACAAGCATCAGCCCCTCTTCACCAGAGCTATCATTTTCTGCATAATCAGGGACTTGAGCTTAGATGTTAACCATCAGAGTAGAGGAAATATAGCTCCCTATGATTTTCACACAATGTGATGTTCTCCTCCTGCTCCTCCATCCAAGTCATCATGGTTTCTGTTTTAATGTTGTGTAATGCTGGATTGCATTGCATTTTTTTTTTAAGAAAAGAACAGCTTGACTAAATGAAACAACAGTCTATTGCTGTAGAAAACCATCAGGGCAAGTTTCAAGATTCATCTGTCCAAAGCTTATTGCTCCAGATGTCCTGGTCTTTGTCTAGGTCTCTGGCAAGCTTGCCCTAGTCTTGCCCTAATGTATTTTTTTGACAGCAAGGGATTCCTCCTTGCGCACCTCCCATTCAAATCAGACTTGTAGTAGTGCAATCTCTTTCTGTTTGTTCATATAGATTTATATCAACTGTGGCAGGAGCTACCTGTAGATCCTCTGATGGCATTTTATAATTGTTGGAGACTTCTGTTTGCATCTTTGGTCCGCTCTTGGGATGATCTTGCCTAACCTGGCCACATTGGCAGTTGTACATTATTTTCCAGACAGTGGAACAGTCACTCACTTCAAAAGTCAAGAGCAAACTAAACTAAATTATTTATTTTATTTTATTTGCCATTTTTAGTAGTAATAAATGTGTGGGTGTCATAAATCTTTCCTCACAAGAAAATTGCATTTCTATTAATTACATTTTACTAATGATTTTTAAATGACTTGTGTAGTTATATATATATATATATATATATATATATATATATATATATATATATATATATGTAGTGTATGGTGTGTGTGTGTGTGTGTGTGTGTGTATGGTAATTTTATCATGTATGTTCAGTTGAAGCTTTCAATTTATCATCCTGCTTATCAATGTACAGCCAAAACAAGCCAAATCAATAACTGCAGTGAAGGGATTGATATTTTAGATGTAGAGATGCATTTCAAGATTCTGTGACATGCTGTCCCTGCATTAAGAATAGCATTCATCTTTTCTGTCAGTTGCTCTTCAAAATTGAGGTCTATGCTGTCTTTTTGCTTACTGTCTGAATAATCTAAGCACTGATATGAACTGCATGCAGTGTGTTAGCATCCATCACTGTTGAGCATGACACAGGCAGAAAGCATCCGTATTCCCAGTTGCCTTTTCAAGCGATTCGCATTGAATCTAATTTAATAAACAGACAGCGGGGCAGCTGTAACCTTGCCAGAGGGAAAGAACAGTGTTATTAACCTGGGCGGCAGCTTCTTTAGATCTGTCCCCTACAATCAAAGGAGACATGAGGCTTTTTATTCTGATCATATAGTGCAAAATTGGGAAAGGGAAAAGAGATGGGGACTAAATCAAGCTTGTTAACACAAGCATACACCCTCCCTACATTAAACTGAGCTATGAATTTAGAGAGTTATTTAAATATTGAATTATTAGTAGATTTGTACATATATTAAACATAACAAGTACAAAAAGAACATAAATACAGAAAATAGAGTTTACACTAATGATAATGAATATACATCTTAACACTTCCCATGCTTAGTTTTCAGCTCTCCACAATGTCAAATTTGTTTGGCCAAAGTTTTTACTTTTAGCTACATTCAAAAATTTAAAAAAGAGCCTTTTTACAAAGAGTCTTTCTAATGATGGTTCTTGTAAATGAGATGTATGAGTCTGAAGAACCCTTATAATGTCTAAAGAACCTCCAAATAAAATCAGTTTGTAGCAACAAAAGTCTTTCTAAGATCCATTTTTACAAACCAAAAACCGATTAGAAATAAACATTTACAGGTAGATATTTAGAATTCAGCCCACAGGGCTTTTCTTTAATTCTCTTTTTCATTAAAATGGTCATGAATAAATCTTATCACATTTTATTGATAAACAGATGAACTAGGCAACGCGAACATTGACCCGAAAGCTATAGTTTAATTTGTTTTTGTGTTAAAGCAGCATTATGCAACAATGCATATTTCTTGTTCCCCCTACATTCGGGAAGTGTAGTTGGCTCTACAAACTCTCCTGCCCACTTTACCAAAGTTACACAGTGCAGTTAGCAATGTGCAGAGCCAGGAACAGGAATGATAGATGCTATTATTCCTTTCACAAGTCTGTGGAGCAACAAAATGACTTTGAAGCTGTTGTTTTAATATGGAAATGCTACATAGTGTTGCTTTAAAAGATGAAGTCCCATTTTTAGTATAAATTAAAAGCTAGCAATGAAAACTTTTAAGGTCTGTCTGTAACTGCTGAGATCATGATCATTGACTGATTTATACAAAAGGTCATCCAAGATAACTAAACTAGGTCAGGCAACATTAATGATAACCAGAGACCAAGCTTATCTGAGTAGTTGTGTCTCGCTAGATGTGTGTAGATTATAGCAATGCTGATCTGAGCCTTTTTGGAATGTCTTCCCTTGTATTTCCAATACAAGTAAAATAATGTAATATTTAAATAATAAATGATTCACACCTACAGTTTATCTGAGGCTCTGTGAATAAAGCCTGGTACTTGGTGGGGCTCCTCTGGTCAAAATATAGGTTCAGTCATTTACAGTGTAGAGTATAGAGAAACTACAAAGAGGGTTTTTTTTAGTGGTCCCAAAGTTATCTGTGATTTCACCCTCACACATCTCAGGGACCCATTTCACTCTTGCGGAAAAAAGAGAGCAATCAGATTTCTGAGGTGCCTCATCATCATTTACTTTTATTGATTTAATCCTGTGGTCTTTTTTCATTCCTTTGAAATCCTGCACCTGCACTCTTTTTAATTGAGCCCCTTTCCCTGGTCAGACTGGAGCACCATGCCAAGTTATTTTGACCCCACATTTTCTCTGCATCCATGGGGAGATGTGCAAGGTTTCTTATTTGATGAGAGCGAAGGAGGTTTTGGAGAGCCGAGAGCTTAGTCAACACCTGCTGATTGACTAGAGACGTGTCCGTGCTCACTCAGAGGAAGAGATGCAGATGATCGGGAAAGAACCTGATGCAACATGTTCAGTTCAAAGAGCAGCAATCTTAATCAAGAAATGAAATGAACAGTTTTTTAGTGCCCATACTTGAACCAAATGTGTCAGAGAGGCTGTTTAGGAAAGGATTCATTTACATTTATCAAAGCAGGGAATGATAGTCCATAAATTGTGGTAAAATTGATCATTCCCCTGGTGTACATCGAAATGAGGTCACTAGGGTCAAGGGGGCTTGTTGTAGACAGGATCATTACACATGCAATATGCATGCACATGTGTCATGCTCAAGCAGGCCCTCCAAGATCCATGCAGGAAAATAGGATAAAATTGCCTGCATATGTAGGCTATAAGGAGACGTATCAAGTGATTCGGTTGTTGAGAGTCTTAAGAGATTTTCAAATATGAAGTGACAAATTGCTCCACCTGACTCTCTCCACTTCCCATACGAAAGGTCAAAGCTCAGTCAAGGCTTGCAGAAAATTGGCCATGTCGCTCAAATTCTGTCCATGGTGATACTGCAAAAAGCTAGCTAGCACTCATCCAAGGTAGGCTTTAAACACAATAAAAATAGTAAACACAAAAAGAAAAAAGTAATAACATGAATAGTTACAGCATGAAGGCACTAACTGAAGGACTGAGTGCTCTTTTTCCTCCCTTCACCTAAACTGTGATTTCTTCACTACACTTTTTGCGAGAACTGGACATATGCAGACGTCCAGCAAAGGAATTTCTGCTTTTGGGTTACAGACGAATATTTACCTCAGACATACTGGCTTTCCCATCACTTCTGCTCACAATGCAACGTTTTGTGTCTGAAACAAGCAAAAGCTTCATGCTCTTGTGAGACATACTCTCAAAACATTTTCATGCACTGCCACAAAAGCACATCTCGTGGTTACCTAAAGAACTGGATGGTTCAAGAACTGGATGACAGTGCTTCAATGAAAATGTTTGTAATAATGTGTGTTGGATTGTTAGATATCACACCTAGGGGGCAGTGGTGGCTCAGTGGTTAGAGCGCCGGGCATGTTGATAACAAGGTTGTGGGTTCGATTCCCGGGCTCGGCAAGCTGCCACTGTTGGGCCACTGTTGGGCCACTGTTGGGCCACTGTTGGGCCACTGTTGGGCCACTGTTGGGCCACTGTTGGGCCACTGTTGGGCCCTTGGGCAAGGCCCTTTACCCTCTCTGCTCCCTGGGCACTGGAGTTGGCTGCCCACTGCTCTGGGTGTGTGTGTACTAACTACCCCTAGTTCACTTGTGTGTGTTCACTACCACAGATGGGTTAAATGCAGAGGACACATTTCGCTGTGCAGTGCACACTGTACAGTGACAAATATGTGCACCCTTACCTTTTAATGATGGTGAAAGAAGTAGCTAACATCTTGGTAACTTAGTAAACACACACATTGTTGTTTACATTGCGTCCACATCAATGATAAATGGACCAATAGAAATTCTTCAAAATGGCTTGAAATCAAATATTTTAATAAATATAGCAAAAAAAAAAAGAATCAGGCTTAAAATAACTGACACCTGATCTATTAAAATGTTGGTATTAATATTTAAGAACCTAAGAAATAATGTTCATCCAAGGCAAAATCCCATGGTGTTTTCTAGTACTGTAATTCTTTGCACAGATGCTAAATATCTCGATCCTCTCTACAGAACTGAGAACTGAACCTGCCAATGACAGTCTACATTTTTAATTTTGCCTCAAATGTCCAATCAGTTTATTTCTGGGCACGACTGCCCTGTTGTTCTTCCTGTTGAAGATGACTTCTGCTCTGTTTAAGTTTTTTGCTTTCAGGTCAGACGGTAGCTATAGTAATATAGGACCTTTTCTATTTGTTCATTCATCATGACGCATTCGCGTAGGTAAAAGTGCAGCTGACGTAATTAAATAATACAAAAAATAAAAAGTCAACAAACAAAAACAAAAATGTGACATTGTGATATTTAAACTTTGTCAGAACAAGCTAGCCATCTTTATTTCACTCTGTAACCTCTCTCTGGTCAGTGTAAGGCAGCCTGACTCATATCTGGATGGGGACTGTGGAAGAGTTCCAGGAATGAGAATAAATAAACATATTGAAGGTGACAACCAGGTGTCATCTGAGTGCTGCTGGTGTGCACAGAATGAATTGTAGAGAGGAACAAATGAGATTGGTGGTGAAAAAAAGCAGGACCTGTGATTGGATGACAGATGAAGATGGCTTGGTGGTTTCCTGTCTGGCTTCAGGGTGTGATGGATGACAAACCAAGTGTCACCTGGGATTGCCTTTCTTTTCCCCCTCTCACTTTCCTCTCTTTCCATTTTCTCTCTCTCTCTCTCTATCTCTCTCTCTCTCTCTCTCTCTCTCTCTCTCTCTCTCTCACACACACACACACACACACACACACATAACCAAGCACTCTCTGCTTTTCTCTGTGCAGGTCAGATGAAAATAAAAAGATTATTATCTGACCAATGAAGTGAAGATTACATGTTTTTTTGCTATGAACAATTCTGTTTCCCTTTGACACCAAATCATACGAACTGAATCCAGAGCATGAACTCTATTTTTACTTGCGTACTCCAATCTAGGCTGGGGACATGGTACTTTTACGTTATAAGTTATATCATATTCAAAGTTTCAGAGTAAGAATTATCTACACTTTTGTATGTGAATTGTATGTGAAGCAACAAAGCAGAGTGTTCACTGAAGCCCTTTTATAGTGTGATTAGGATACTGTATCCTACTGCATTTGACATTTATATAATGTTCACAAATTAACTGATAGTCACTGGTTATACCTTGTGTATAGCACTGGACCAAGGCAAATCTCATCATCACAGCAATATGAACTCAGAATATGTTTTTATCCAGTATGAATTGTATACATCTTCACTTTCATGTCCATTGTATTTGACAGCTTGTCATAGTCTATTGTTATGTAGAACTAATTTAATTTAACCCCTTAAATGGCCAACAGCCACACTTCTATTACTGGCCCCATCAGTTTTCACAGAAGTCCCTGTAGTTACTGAATAATACACCTTAGTGTGTGATAAGCTTTGCTGTGTAATAAGCTTTGCCGTGTTAAGGGGTTAAACCAGGGATGGAAAAGGCCAGAGAAACTGTTATAATATGAATAGGTGCAAGTTGAAGTATGGAATCAAAAATACAAGTGTAAGTAAAATACATTTTAAAGCACTTTTTGGTTTTAAAAGTAAACCATCTGCCAAATGTTTGCCAAGTTCTTTGTGAAAAAAGTGAAAAGGAAAAGGGCCAAAGCACATTAAGGTAGAGTTTAGTAAAGGTACACAGCTACCAGGGCTTGGTATCACTTTATTTGGATGGTCCATTATTGGTCCATTATAGATATGCCATAGATATCACCTGACGTTCAACGGAATATGTCTTAAATGCAACTGAACTCAAAGTTGAATGTAAATGACTGTCTTATTGAATGTAACCTTGCACCTAAACCTAACCCTAACTCTACCCTTACCCATGAACCCTACATTCTAACCATAACCTTAGCCTAAACCTTAAATCTAATCTAATCTAGATCTAATATGGATTAGAGTTGGATATAAGGCTCAATAGACAGTCATTTGCATCCAACTGAGTTGAATGTCAGGTGAGCATGTACAATGTATCTATAATGGACCATCAAGTAAAGTGATACCGCTGCATTGTGATGATATTCTTCTGCTACTTGCTGTAGCATCAGGCTCAATACATCTTCAAATAACATGTTTTTCATTATACAGAAACCTTCTGCCTGAAGGACAGAATGAGGTGCTACATGTTGTCAATGAACTATTCAAAAGAAATAATTTACATAGCAAGTATTCTAGCTAGCATACTAGCATATCTGGCTACATTTGTACTGTGTTTGGTGCTTTCAGTTCTTAAAGCTTTGTGGATAGTTCTACCCGTGTCTATTACATTGAATATTTGGTGACTACCAAAAAAGCTGGAAAGCAACAAACTTTCAAAATTGTTTTTTCATGTAAATTCCTTTGAAATAAAAGCCATTAGCAGAAGCACAGTCTGAGTCTGAGCTTTACTGCACACTACACACCTGCCATGAAACACTTTATCTCCAAGAAGAAGCGGTGATGGCATAAATATTTTATACCTATTATAGGAAAATGAACCTAGATGTCAGATGTTTTTGTACCTGTTATTCAAACAGTACTGCAGCTGATTGCTTCACATTAGCCATCATTGACTCAAAGTTTAATAGAGAAAATCAAATATAAACTCCTGCAGGCATTGTAATATTAGAGAGGTACTGTGATGACATGGGTAGTAGAGTGAAAGGAGAAAAGAATTGTTTTATGGAAACAGCAATTACAGGATTTAAATAGATTTTTAGAGATACAATGTAAACAATCTTAATCAATTTCTATCAATGACTGCTTCTGTGTTTGAGTAATTACCCAAAGAAAAGACGCAGACAAACCTTGGTGCGTGAAATGTCAAATTGGTGTTTGCTGAAGTCATCAAACTGTGTAAGTGTTATCTTATGACAACAGCTGCTGCTCTTTGGCATATGTGTTGTTTTTTGTCTCTCCAGTCATTAATTACTTAAGCTGGTTATGAAAATGTGCCGCTTTAACATTGAAGGGGACAATGAGTTTTAGAAGCTCCAGTCAATAAATATTTGGAAGGGCAAATATGGTTTCACCACTGCAAGCCCTCTTTAAGCAGGGCTAGTCAGAGAGTCCACACCTGTTAAAGTGATTAATGAATGAACTGTTTACATGCCAATGCAACATTAATATGGCACTTGGCTTGCCAGTGCCCATATACCACATTAGTTGGTCTGCACTGAAGACCTCTTCCATGATACACAGGATAAATATTTGAGCATCTACACCAGGGGTTTCTAAGGCAGCATAGGCTTTGCAAAAACACTACTGTTTTATATCTACCTCAGGGATGTGTCAGTAACAGGCTGAGACAATATGTGGGGAAAAATAGGCTATGACCTTTGTGGGGATTTGGAAGAGCATTTCAGGACTAGTGCCAGCTCCTGCCTCTTCTGAAGCTGGCATGCCAAGCTTTAATTGCTTGTGTTGAGAATGGCCCCATTAAAGATACAAATGGAGATATTTCACACAAAAAAAGAGGTCCAGTCTATCCAGTTTACAACTGACTCTGATTCTATTCAAGCAGCCGTGAGAGTCATAGATTTGCAACATTTTGGAGCTGCAAATCAGCAAGAGGGGAAGAAGACAAAGTGAAGACTGTGGTATTTAAGGCAGGGCCTCAATTCACTGGAGCATTTTAAAAAGCTCCAAAGAGGTTAAGGTTACGGGTGAATTGCACAGCATTTACAATACAGGATAAACCTTCAATATTTTAGAACTGGGCACCACATCAGCCTGCCTGTAAGAATCAAGCATTCCCAGGAGTCATGTGGAGCATCACTGATCTATTTGTTCAGGTAGAGCAGGAACTGCAAATGAGGTCCAGTTTAAACTTTATATTTTGCGCTTTGATGTCAGGAGCCAGAGACTGAAACTTTTCATCTTTTCCTCATCAGATCCTCAGGCCATGCAATACTGAATGTTATTCCTTTTTTACCAAAACAGAAATTATGCTTGAAGTTAAAGGCATGAACCAGAAAGTCATAATATCAGAGACACTGATGGAAACGCTTGCAGGGGTCAATTGTGTACCATCAATGCTTGTTTTTTGTATTGCTAGTGCTTTCTTGCTTGTTTTAAATGAATACAAATATATCTATATATATATATATATATATATATATATATATATATATATATATATATATATATATATATATATATATATATATACACAAAGTAACTGATGTGCAAACATGCACTCATCTGAAATAATGGATATAGTACTAATAACCTTATTAAATTAATCATCAGATTATAGCTAAACATTTAATATTTGTGTATTTGTGTAAGTGTAAATATATATATATATATATATATATATATATATATATATATGGGAGTATATTTCATGTCTCCCAGATAAACCAGTTTTAAATAATATTAAATAGTACATTATAATAAGAAGAATTAACATTATTGGATTAAACTCGAATTTTACATGAAATAATGTAAAATAATGAAAAAATGTTTTATACTGTCCAAAAGTTCTGCTAGAGAGCCAGCTGCCTGACTAGATAACGAGGCATGCACAACCTGAGTAAACCATGACTGCCTTATGAGCTGGAGTCGCCAAGGAGCATGAGCAGGAAGCGATGCAACGCGCGTGCCTCTAGAACCAGACTTAGATATCTCTCGAATTAGATCAGAATGCTTGCCAAAATGCAACGCGTGGAGAATCAATTCACAGCAGAGAGAAGCCGTCAGCCAGCTCCTTAAATGCTCCCAGTCCCAGGTGAAACACATAAACATGAATCAAACACAAATTAACTGGAAACAAGGCGGAAGTCCTTATACGGGCCTGTGGGCGGCTTCCCGGGATCACCCCGGGGGAGCCGCGAAAACGAGGGTCTGACACCAGTGAGATATGTCAAACATCTTCTTTTATTATTTTGCATTAAATGTGGATTCACCAACTGTATTTTAATGATTAGTCAAAACTATTTTGATTATTGACCAATTTATAAAAGACAATAATATGTTGAAAATCTGTACAAATTATGTTTTTAGACACATGGACATGGAGTTAAGGACCAAAATCGTGAAAAATATAAACTCTGTTCTGTCAACTATGGTAATAAATGGCTTAAATAGTTAAATAGTTAAATTCTTAAAACAGTATAATGATAACAAAGTTAAATGATGAGTGGATATCAACACTATTCACTCATTGGCAGACTAGGGACAAGCACACCACACTACGAATACGAATCCTTGGGCACTAACACTAACACTAAATTTAAATACTAAATACTCCTAAAATATTAAATACTATAAAATGAGTGAGCAAAAGAGCATTGGGATCAGACAAGTACTGCATATCAGTCCAATACATTAGGTTATCAGAAGCAGTAAGGAAGAAAAAAGACTGGATCAGTGTTTCCTCAATATGACTACTACTACTATAATAATAATAACAATAACAATAAGGAGAACAAGAAGAATAAGTATTTGGTGTAAATAATAAATAAAATACACTGCATACTGTAATATTCATAATATTCTAAAGCGAGTGCCATGCATGAAACACATACTACACATTACAGCCAAATATCACATCTGATAATATGATCATATCTTAGTTTGTTTGGGCTTACTTGAAAGATAGACAACAGTTCATGGCAATCTCTACATGAATGCATGTTTGAACAGGAAATGTTTTGCTCCTTTTTTTTAAGTCACTCCCAAAGAGCTAAATTTCTTATTTCCTACTTCATATTTCAGTCATGTGAATTTCTCAATAGAGTAGAACCCTTGACAGCATGCTGTTACCTAAAAAACCCAAGAAAAAACAATGCTTGCTGTGGACTCTCTCTGATGTGAGAGCGCTGTGCGTCATCTTTAATAGGGTTGTCCTGTGTGTATAGCATGTGATATCCTGTCTCAGCATGACACACTGCTCGTGTCACACTCTGTTAGGGTTGGCTGGCATGTCAGCATACAGAGCCTTGCAGCTGCTCGCATACACTGACAGCCTGTCCTACTGTGATGGCACACTGACACATCAGTCAGGGGCCCGAATTGTTTAACTTCATTCCTTTCATCTCTTTTGAATTCTTTGAAACTCACTGTCTTTCTCTAACAATTTATCTCATGAATACATTGTTTATGCAGATAGTCCTCATCTCCAGATGACTGCCTTATACTGGAAGTTAGAGGACCGATTTCATGGAAAGCTCCATTTATAATTCCCCTGTGCTTTAATAAAGCCTCATAAACAGTATTAAAGTTTCAAAGCCCACCGTGCACTCACAGCTCGTACATGGGAAAGTTGCAGAAAAAAAGCTCATTCATTACTTTTGTGATGTCACAGAAACCTATAAATTTACATGTTCAGCGAAAAGCAGCTTTCAGACAGTCTTCAATAAAAGTCAATCAAAACAAACAGGCTTATACAGGTTATTAAGCTGTATTAAGCTTATTAAGGTTAGTGGTTCAGCCTCTCAGCTTGCTAAGGCCAAAGCCTCTTAACTTCCTGTTAGTGATCATGATTGACCACAGCTGGTAGCTTCTCTGTGATCACATTAAAAGGGTTTGTTTGACAGCACTCATTATACTGACCAACACACAGTATAATGGGAAAGTCTAAAAAGCTCTGTGCAGATCTGTGAGGGGTGATCATAGAGTTACAGGAATGTCAGGAATGTCATTTCTATTTCAACAACTACAGATTCAAGATCTAATATCATCAGTTTTCTACTGTATGTATGTAAGAGCCAAATTGTCACCCTCAGCTGAGAGAAAACCTTTTTGGAAAGCCAGGACTAACCAAAAAACCTGAAGCTGCAGAAACACCAGTGTTACTGTCTATAGAGAGGCCAGTTTTAGAGGCCAGTGTCTCCCAGATCAACACCTTGATGCTAAACTAATGTTGTTTTCACATAACTATTTGAACATATATGACCTGATTCTCCAGACATTTTCCAGAGTTCATACAAAACAAAAGTGCCTTTTTACACATCTAGCATACAGCCAGAGATTTTTTGTCAGGTGCGTTCTTACTACAATTTTAGGCAATGGGCGATGCCTGTGTAGCATTTGGATGAGGTACAGCATGACCCCTGTATGTTTTCCAGACAATTATCTGCTCTATTCACACATGGCATCGCACACAGACATTAACACAGATGACATCACACTCAGACATTAACACACATGACATCACACTCAGACATTAAGATCCACACATACAGCTTATCTGGGTGTAATGTCAGGAAAGGTTTTGGGTTTCTGTTCATGTCTGGAACAAGCTTAATATGTGCAGCTGACCACATGGACAAAAAAGTCTCCTGAGAAAAGTTTTATTTATTAAGTTTTTTGTGAACAATAACCAGAGGTATGTTTGGAGAAGTAAAGGTGAGTCCTTCAACTCCAAGAACACTGTATCAACTGCTAAGCCTGGTGGTGGTAACTTCATGCTACCAGTGGGTCTGCAATATTGCACAAATTGGATGAAATAATGAAGGTGGACTACCTCAGAATTGTTCAGCACAACCTCAAACCATCAGCTAGATGGTTGAAACTCAGACAGTTTGGGTGTTCCAACAGTACAATGACCCCACACACATTTTTGGTACCCAGAAAAATATCATACTTGGCCCTCAGGGAAAGAACTGAATTGAAAGAAAAATCTTAAGTATTAAGTATTGACACTTCAAAGGGATAAGCTCTTAAAAATGATGTCTTTGCACTGTGGCATGTCTCAGTTACAACAGTGCACAATATGGCAGTACACACATCGCACAGAGAGTACGCCTGTGATGGCCGTGTGTGTACGCAGTTCCATGATGGGGCCAGATGTTCCTTTAACAAGCACCATTTGCCTCAGTAGCACAGAGTGGTGGAGCGGGTGGTAATTACCATCTGGAAAGGATCATTCTACAGAGTCACTTTTGAGGAGCAGCATACGCTTTAACCATTGCACACTACTGGTGCATTAAGTCACCAAACTGTGTGCTAAGCTCCTTCCACAGATGTGAGTGCCTTCATTCATTCAAACTGATCAAACAGAGTTTGTTTTGACTGTCCTTCACTCAAACACTCTTTAGTGATGAGTTACAGCAGTGGAGCAGAACCTCTGTCCATAAAAATAAAGACCATTTTACAGATCATGGAAAGGATGTGGAAGGAGGTGCATTGAGTAATCTCTAAGGCAGAGAGTGTTTAACATAGCCAGTGTTTTACGGTTCATATAATTCATATAATTATGTACTGTTCTATTTCCAGAGGAATAAAATATACATTAATAAAATGCATTACATCAGCAGTGTTATGACCTGGTCTGTGGTCAGGCCTTAGCAGAACGTTAAAGTGGGCTATCTTCCCAGACTTGCTGCCAGACCACCGAACAACAGACACCATGTAACTCCCGAATTAAAAACCAAGACGAAAATTTTGTTTAAAAGAAGGCACTCGTCCCCTGCTTCCACCCCACCCCCCCACCCCCAAGCTTGGTACTAAGTGTAAAGTGCCAGGTTGGTCTAAACAGGTGATTGGAGGGTGCAGGAATGCCTCTCTTTTTCTCTATAGCCCAGTCCCAAAATCTAGGCCACAGCCAAAGACAGACCTCACTGGCATTGGTATACTAAGGCTCCTCCTCAGGACTCATTGACGCACATATGAAAAGATCTGAGTAGGCTGCATTGACATGCCAAGGCTAACTGAAAATGTAAGAAATGTAACACATTTAAATTCTACCATTAAAAATTCGAATTTACACCCCATTACATTATCATTATAGACCTTCACACGGCAGGTTCCGCTGTTACTGCCAGTTTTGTGCTGTGCGTGAAAGATTGAGGGTCAGTGCAGGTCTCTTACACCAGGCACGTCCTTCAGTTTCTCAGAAATGAAGGATGCATTTGCAGGTGGTATTCAAAGGACCCTACAAAACGGACAGGCCGTCTGTGGTGTAATAACTGAGAAATTGCTGTTAGTTGCACCTTCGGGTCTAAGCTTGTCTATGGTGGTCAAGGTGGTTGAAAAACTCTTCATCCAGACGAAAACAGCTATTTTTTACGGTCACCCAGCTTTAGTTTTTCACCAGCATAGTGCATGGTTTTTGAGTTTGATAAACTAGCTGGTCTATCAGCATGACCAACTTGTCTGGTTAATCAGTTTGGTCAAGCTGGTCATTCTGATGGACCGGCGTGGTCAGGCTGTTCATGCTGGCCCACTGTTGTGGTCACACTGGTCATAATTGCTAACAAGCTTGCTCAATTTGGTCATGCTAACAAAAACCCTATACCCTATGACTGTCAGTGTAACCAGCTTGACCAGCTTGAGGATCACAGACCTGCACCTAAAGAAGACACACACATGTACATCAGCAATGCACAAAGGAAGAATTAACATTATGACTGAGGGTCTTGTGACTCACAAAGGTGACAGACTGAAATACAAGATTTTGATATAATATATGGAATTTTATGTAATAGCGTGCACAAGCATGTATAAGTGGTGCATTTGATGTAATGCAGGCCCAGGCAAACATAATGGATTATATTTGAGAGGAAATAAGGTAATGATAAAGAAAGACAACGCAAATCTGCTTAGCTTCATTCTTTTAATTTAATTTACCTGGCAAGTGTCATGGCGTGTACGGCCAGACAAGAAGGGATGAACACTTGCAGAGATGGAATCAAAGCAAAATCGTTTATTGCGTAACACAAGCACAAAACAAGGGGCTATGAAAAGCAAAGTGCAGCAACTGAGGGTAAAACAGAACAAAACTTGGCAAACAAGATGCCGAAAACAACAAACCTGGGACTAGGAGGAGCAGGGAGCTGAGCGGGATAATAATGACAGGGTAAACCAAAGAGGGGTAGAACTTAAAGCCGCAAGCCTAGCTTGGGCAACAGGAGAAAATATAAACTAGATACAGAGCTATGCTCTGTGAATATACAGAGGTAGCTGAGAGCCAGCTGCCTGATTAGAAAATTAGGCAAGCCTGTAAACAGTAAGCAGTGACTGCCTAGAACCGGGGTCTTCTAGGAGCGTGAGCAGGAAATGAACGTAACATGCTTGCCTCTGTGATATCTCTTGCCAACCTGAATTTGCCACCAACTCATGGGAATCACGGAGAATCAAGGAGATTCCTGGAGATTCAATTCAAGCCAAGAAGTGGGCGTCATGGAGCTTCTTAAATGCTCCCAGTCTCAGGTGGAACTCATGAACAATGAATTAACAGTGACAAACACAACAAGACTAAGCGGGCATTAGAGCTATAGAGTTGAGTAAATTACTAAACAAAAAGCATTTCTGTTCTAAGATGCTTCCATGTCTGGCTACTTCTTTGCTGAAGAGGTTACCATCTGATCAGGAACAGGAGAGCCAGGGTTTGTTGCTTGTTATTTTATTTCCATTTTTAAAAGCCTAGTGATATAGTGAAATATGTGCCTATTCATTTTTTATGTTTTTGATGAAGAATTCTGAACAAGTCTGTGACTTGTTATACTAAGAAGATAGTTAACATAATTAACACTTCAATATTAACAAACAGGCTTTAAAGCTGGAGTAGGTGATTTTGCAGAAATGAGTACATGTAGTTTTTAAACATATCCCAATCCCTACCTTCAGTTAGTCCCAGGTGTTCCTCGTTTGTCCCTGGGTATATGTACCACTTTGTTTCTACCTTCCCTTGTTTGTTTGCTTGGTTTCTGTTTGTTTGGTTTGTTGACGTTCTGTCTGTTTATTTTATTTGTTAGACTCAGTATTTAGTTTATTTCCTGGTTTATGTGTCCCTCTACCCTTGTAGCTTGGCTTGTTTTTGTTCTGTTTTCAGTTGTTTGCTTAATCTTTTTCTGTTGTTTGTTTTAGTATTTGGATTATTTCCCCCAGTCTGTTTTGCTTTGTTTTGTTTTCCTTTTAATGCGAGTACAGCCGCTTGAAGCTCCACCACACCATAACGCTAGCCACAAAACCTTTTATTTGTACACCCCGTTCAACATCAATATACACTAATCAAATTGAATCACTTTTATTGTCACGTCACATTACACAGGTGTAAAGGTGGGTGAAAAACATGGGTACATAGGATAAATACCAAGATAAATACCTTCAAATGATAACACTCAAAACTACAATGTGTTGTTAGTTAGTGTAGCATTAAGCATAATATTTGTTTCTGCTATTAGTGTAAACGTTCCTCATATAATTCCAAAGCCGAAGGCAACATACTGTGGACAGCCATCAGCACCAAACTCCTGCTGAACAGCATGTGGCATCAAGCCGGCACAGATAAAATTCCAAGCAATGAACATCTCCAGGCCATCTTTTAGAATCAATCAATAGGTAATTTGAGTAACACATAGAGCAGTGGATCGAACACTTACTGACAGGGGCTCCATAAAAAACCCTGCTGTATTGAATCAGTGTCGAGGATGACACAGTGGAAAAGTGCAACAGGGGATGAGGGAGTTAGCCGTTTCCTACAAAGCGCACAGTGAGAGGAGGAGGAAGGAACAGCTAATCCACAGCCTCTGCCAAAGCACTGCAGCCACTTTAAAACAATGAAAGCAGTTTTATGAGAAATCTCATTAGAAAAAGAAATGTGAGATGATGTGATGACAAATGTGAGAAATTTGTCCAGAAAGGAAAACTTCACAGGAAATAATTGGCATTTAGTTTACAGAGTGAGTTTGGCTCACTTCACAAATGTATAGAATATAGAAAAACAGTGCCAGTAGTTAGTATTTAACATTTACATCCATGGTTAGTCTATTTTAAAGAGCACCTGTTGTGTAGAAAAATAAGTACAAAAACAATGAAATATATTAAGGTAATTTTAGTCTGAGCAAAGTTATTCAGAATGAATAGACAATACACTCTAAACAGTTAATATAGATGCAAATAGGAGCCTGATCTGTAGCCCATGGCTTCAGTTAATCTACGAGCTGAGCTGACTAGTTTATAGATGCAAAAGGTTACCAGATCAGACAAAATCTAGGAAAGAATGCTTCAATAAAGTATTCAGATGCAGCCGGCCGTGGGTGTTTGCTAAACTGGTCTGACTTAAACACCACCTTATTGAGTATATCAACAAAAAGATTAAGATATCAGTAATATAATTTGTATTCATTTTAATTCATACTAAAAAAAAGTTTTTTCTTTTCTGTAAATTAAGTGTCCAGACTTGCATGTATAGTCAAGCTATAAATGTAATGAGTTTCAATTTAAATAGCAAGTTGTAGTCAATAGACTTGGCTATTTATCAGCAGATGGACAGATCTTGTAGAAAGCACTTACCTTTCAATAATAAGAATGAAGAGTGCAAATCGATCCTCTGATTTAACAGAAAAACTAATTATCCGCCCAGAACATTTAACTGTAATGACAGACAATTTGTTTTTCTTGTGCCCTGCCTCAATTGGTGGACTTAAAAGACTGATTACTTATTTATTCCCACACAGTGCACCACTAATTCCATGCCCACACACACACATAGTTTGCAATGCTATATTTGTGCACCCTTACCCACAATTTTCCTGACAGGGTGTATACAATAATCAAACACTACATAGACAAACCTATATTTCTATTATGTTGGAATGTTAGATGGCTTAGCATAGTCAAATATACAGAAAGAACCAAATTAGGACAGTGAGTATTTTCAAGTTGATTGGAATTCAGGAACACTGAGCCCAGCCATGGTCTGTATTCCACTTTAGTCTGTTTTCCAATTATATCAAGACTTCACTCTCCAGGCCCTCTAGTCCTCTGTCGATCTTACACACCTATAATAGTTGTCTTGTTGTAAAACTAATTGAAATTTTTATCTAAAGCTTTTTAAGTCATTAAGGCATTACTTTAATTTTGTGATACTGTTCAGGAATAATCATATAGTTATATATTTAGCAACACAGTGCATTATGCAATTGAGCACATTTACCTTTTGTTAATATTCTGTATCAATAGGCTTTTATCTGTCTTTTTTTTTACGTTGTATTGTTGTTATGAAAATACAAAACCATTGCATAAATTGTAAAAAGTAATATAAGACAGAGATTACAGAATCCAAAAGAACAGAAATATCCATCGTACAAACACAAAAAAAAAACACAGAGGCCAGACCAACAAAACCCAAACTACAGCACCATAAACATTTAATACTGATAATGCTAGACAAGGAACAGAGCAAACACAGGGGTTTAAGAGCACAAGACACAAACAGGAACACCTGGAGAGGATAACGAGAGGGCAGGGCTATTAGGCGGGGCTGGGACGGAGCCGAGATCACAAAGGCACAAGGCATGCTTGTAAGATCACATGGGGAAACCAAAACAACACAGACACAGATCAGGAAGAGAAAACACTATGGCTAAACAGAGACACCTGTTACAATTTTAACTATTTCTCCTTATCACTTACATGGTTACATAAACAAATGTAGAAACAATGAATATTGAAGTGCACAATGGTTTTCTTATCATTTGTTATAATGAACATTTCTAAGCTTTGAATCTGACAGTGTTTTTTTTACATTTTGTCAAACTTTCATGGTGAATGGGCCAATGGAAATGTTCCAAAAAGACTTGGAATAAAATCTTTGCTCACTGACTTTCATTAAAAGATAGTAAGGTTTTTCCCCTCTCCTGTAAACTTGCCATTTTGGAGATACAGCGACTATGTATATTTGCTAGCATATAAGTGCAGCTCAAATATTTAAAGTTGTGGATCTACTGATTAGCATTATATTCAGTGTAATGATTTTGGCAGCTTGTGCTTTTAAAGCTTTCCTTTCTCTCACAAGCTCTACTTCATTATGCTTCTTAGGTTTTGTTAAGTAAACTCTTAACAAATACTGATCTAGTTTGAGAGAAATATTGTGGATGTTAAAAAAAATTACTCTACCTCCATTGTAATGTAATGTTTTATGAAATATAATAACATGCGTTTTCCTGCCTTCGCTTATACACTTGAGGAACAGCAGTAAAAACAGTTTCTGTGCAAACCGAAGAGGAGGGGAGGAGAGTAGAGACAGAAACGCAGGTGAATTATGTCACATTGGCTATTTGGAGAACAATTCAAGCAAAGACTGCCTGAAGGGAACATGAAGAGTTGAGTCATCATCCCATCACTCTGCAAAGGTTCGTCCACCTTCTCTGTGGAAGCCAGGAGATCCCTCGTTCTGGGATTAATAAAATATTTTTTCTGGTGAAATCGCCTACATTCAGAGCATACAATATTTAGCCTTCTTCTCCAAGGAAAAGAGCTGATAACTAGTTTCACTCTGGTTCTGTATGTTATATTATACATTAACATAAGGCATATAGGAGGTACAGGGCAGCACATAAAGATTTCTTTACATTTTTTAATACATCGCATGACATATTCATCTATAATGTTTCAACTTCAAATTATGTTATAGCAGTAACAATACAATAAGAAAGATACAGCGGGGAACCCTCAAGTCAGTGTCTTCAGAGAAGCCCGACTGACCTCTGGGAACTAGAGATACATGTAGGTAATATTACTTTCTTACTTTCAGTGTTGCTTGTTGGATTTAAACTATGTGTTACTTCATCTTCAAAGCAGATATAGCCAATGATGGTTAGGTCTTTAAGAGCTGGACAGAGTAAGATGAACTACTAATGACATTTGGAAGCAACAGAGGAATCAACCATTCATGTTTTGATTTATCAGTAGGTGGATCCAATTTCACAAGAAAAAAACATCACTCCAGGCCTTCCTAGAATTAGTATGTTTCAGTCAGTGCTTAAAAATGGAAGAAGCAACAGAAGCTCCATGGCATGGCTATTCGCTGAAAGTGTCACATACTGTAACCACTGACCAAAAATACATTATGTAAACATTTTATGATGAATAGATAAAAAAGTGTCCTAATATACTTGTAATAAAACCTTTTGCATTAACTTACATTAAAACAATAAATATAGCAAATCTGTCATGGATATCACATGAATGTCTGTTGAGAATTTGAACCTTCAACACAATGGATTAGACGGGGATGATGTGTTGATATGTTGTGTGTGTGTGTGTGTGTGTGTGTGTTTGTGGAAACACATTTACACTTTACTGCTTAATTAACACCACAGGATGTAAAAAGAACCTTGGGGAAATTGTTGTGTGGGGGGATTATCCACTAGATAAAACAACCTGTGCTGTCTCTTTCTCTTTATACAATACTCATAATGAACCATGAGGTCCAAAACATGGCGTGAACCAGGCCGTGACTTTGTGTACCTGTACACTTAGGTACATCACTCTTATAATATCTTAATATATCTATATATAATATATATAATATCGTCTAATATCCTTTCTCTGCTTCAAAGGTTTTTAGACCTTTAGAAAGTTGATTGGAGGAGTACATGGTTGCTTAGCACAATGTTAGAAAATTTGATTCAGCTGAAAGTGCCTAAATACAATTGATGACATGCCTTAGGCCTGATTTGCTGTGTAGATGTTTGACATAGATGCATTGAAATCTCCTCTGTTTTAACTGGTCTTTAAAATCGTTCATTCAAATCTTAGAGGAAAGAGGCATGAGTGGGGGGAAACCACAGCAAATTCAGAAGAGCTCGAAAGAGCAGACAACAGAACAAGGAGAGGAATCAACCAAACCGAGAGATGATTTTCTCCTGGGAATGGCATCCGATCTCCAAAGATCTTCAAGACTTTAAAACCCCTATAAACAGGGCAATAGCGGAGCTAAAGGGGGACTTAAAGAGAGATTTGAAAGAAGAGCTCACTTCGTTAAAACAAAAGCATTACCAGGAGCTAGCTGAATTTGGGGCAACACTCCAAGCTCTAGGATTTGCTAAAAATCATGTTTTCTTTTTTATACCAGCAGAGGCTGTGTTTACGACTTCTCAATGAAATGAAAAAAAAAGTGTGTCTTTTAGTCAATGGTGCTCAACATTATATAGAAATACACACCTCACACATGACTGGTGGGTTTTCATGGGCAGATGTATTTCACTTTGTCTGCCTATGGCATCATAAGGTCCGTTACTAAGTAAGTGTTCATAAAGTGCATGTCCAGGGATTCTCATTCTCTTTGATTTTATTCCTGCCTTATCCCCATCACTACTGCTCACATTAATTAGTAGAGAAGTGAGGCTGGCTTTGATCTTTTTCATAAGCTAAAAGACTATAAACGCAACGATTCTAGTGTATGAGATGGCCAACTCCTGCCACTGTCTACAGTATATTTGGGAAAAATGCACATGAACTATCTCAGTACATTTTGCAGCTGACAGTTTGTTGTTTGGCTGTGCTGTTGCACCTGTCCATTGAAACTGCCCATGGTAGTGAGGTGCTGTCTGAGTAGTGCAGAGAAGTTACGGTCAAAGCAAACCAGTGCTCAGCCCAGGACAGATGATCAAAGAGTGCATTAACAAGTTTGTCTTCACTGACAGGAAGTCGATGTCTGTGCCCATGAGTGGTGAAAAATTTTGTGGAGGACTTTGACATGGCACACAGGGCCCTCTCTCCACACCCCCTTTCACCCTGCTTCAAGCCGTGTGCTGTCAGGGGCTGCATGAGTTACGGGGTGTGAGGGATTCTGTGGGACTGTTTAATTAGCCGTGAATTATCGACGTGGTAATTCTAGCACCAAGCCTGGGCGGTCCTGGCCTGGCCGGAGTAAATGAGGTGACAGTGTCCTGATGGAGGGGCTGTAAATTTGAGACACAGACGACACTGCTGCGGACAGGATGGTCACCTTGATGCCTCATGGTGTTGACTCAGTAGGAACTATATCAGGACGCAGCATGTGCCTAGAGTTACAATCAGTCACCATAATGATGCTTTGTATATATATTTATATAATATTTGTATTTATGTAGTTGTTCTTTACATTCTGTCTAAAATGTCATGATGAATGGGCCAATAGGAAGAGTTTCACTCCAAAGTGCATTATGGTATTACTCCTAAAGTAAATGAATAATTGGAGGCAGTCGTGGCCTAAAGCTTAGAGAAGTGGGTCTGGAACCAGCATCTACGTCTGAGACGTTGAGGTGGCTGCCCACTACTCTGTGTGTTAGATTAGGAAATCTATGCCTGTTCTGTGTTTAGTTTGCCTGCCATGTGCCTTCAATTTCATTCTTTTTCTCTGCACTGCTCTGCCATTGTGTCACGCCCTCAGCTGGTTCATGTTAAGTAACTTCTCTCTTTTATAATTGTTTCTATTATATTATATTTTATATAGTACTTATATAGTTTATCTTGTCCTTTGTCTAGAGTATTGGGTCTTGTTACTAACATTTTCCATGTTTTACTTGACAATCTGCCAGTACAAATATGCTTCCATGCCTCATTCTTTAAATAAGAAATCGTTGAAGCAACATGGCCTAAACTCATTCATTATTGTGAAGAGACTGGAGTTAACTGCATGTAGTTAGAGCTATAGAGCACTGCTTTCATTTTAATATAGCAAATGCCAAAGGTCATCAGGTTGTGCTCCTTGGGACAGAAGAACCACCACCCTCTTCATTAATGCTAGGTACATCAGATAAAATCTTTCTCTGAGTTAATGACTTTTGCAGCTCTCAATGTTGACATGTGCCCCGGAGGAAAAATCACTTCAGTTCTGCTGCCTGTTAAGTGGGCGCGTTTTAGATGAGTCAGTTCATTATGGAAGCAGTTATTTAAAAAAACCTCTTAGGTATCCAAAACCACAGCACAGTCATGTAAATGTTTAATACTGCACTGTAATCTACCAGTGATAGACCTCTTTCTTATCAAACTTTATATATTTAATGACCATGTTAAAGCATTAGGTAAAATAGTAGCATTGATTGGAGATATGGAGTGCTGAAGGTGCAATGGCATTGTGTGCATGAGGTAAGAGACATAAAGTCCAACTCTATCAATGGCAAGGGCATGACCTTTGTGAGTGCGCAATAACAAAGCTGTCCATTGTGCACTGTGGAAGTGGAATCTTTGTCCTGGAGCTAGAGTGGTGACCTACTGTACCTACTGTAGCTCATAAAGCCGATCCCACAACTCATTAAGCATCTGCCTGGGTTATTTATTATCCCACGCAAGCACATGGATTTGTGTCCACAGAAGAAATATGAACACAATTGAGCGCAGGCCTGTTTGCAACTCATTTATCCTTTGCTAAAGAGAGAGCCTGGATGTGGCTGATATGCATGCAAGCACACACACACATACATCATACAGATGCAACGAAGCCAGGTCCGCATGCATACATAAGTTTGGACACTTGTAGTCCAGTTGCAAAGACAGGCCAATGTTTGAATGGAAATGAGCACAAATAGAGCATTCAGTGTAAGTGCACCTCCTTGTGCCTAAGGATGTGCTATGATAGAGAATCATAAGCATTAGCTCTTCTCATTTACTCAATACAATGTGTTTAGTGGTGTGTGGGTGTGTACCACTGCAAAATCGTAGGCACTGATATCTTTGCTCCTTCTCCAGCACAAAATTCAATTCAGTTACAAAATTGGTAGAATTTGAACAGAACTGATGTTTTAAGGACGCTGATTGGTCTATGGCACCATTTTCAACTTGGCAGTCATGCTCCATGCTCAAAAAAGCTATTATTCACAGTGCACCACAAAAGAAATGGAAAAAGAATAAGTGTAACAAAGCAAAGAAATAAAGACATTGTGACAGATCTAAACAAACATAAATACAGTTTTACTGGGTTTTTGTATTTCTAGGAAAGAACTTAACAGCAGACATGGCCTCTAGATTTACCATAGACTCCTCTTGATTCTCCCTAAACACTATGAAAAAGTCTCTAAGTTGCAGAAAAACTACATTAATTAGCTCACAAATCTGATGAGTGCCTGACTAGCTAAACAGTACAAATCCTGTCTCATGCCAAAGAGCTAGGGGTGTAAATGCCATTATCTATATCCTCATGGCTCAGAATATTTGCATCTGTATCTGCGCCTATGCCTGATCTTTGTGTTTAATGCTTAACAGGTCCCCTAGGTTTATTAGTAAGTCATGTTCATGGTAAGTCAGTAAGTTAGGCTTCTGTTGTAGAGTTTGTGAAACTGTGGTGATTGAGCAGTGGTTATGAGAGTGAGGAACTGAAGTGTGGGCCTACATTACAGGGTTAAATGGGTTGAAGGTGCCCTAAAGTTGTAACTGTATTTTCCGTGGCCCAGTTGAAAAATGAGAGCTTGGTACATAGACAAACCATCAACCTCAAACACTGTTTTCTCCTCCTTCAAAAAAAAAAACCCAGCATGAACAAAACAGAACTGGAAAATGGGCCAATTCCAAAACCCCAAAACCTATGAATGTTTCAGAACATTCATGACTCACTATATTTAGGCCCCAAAACTGACATACACTCAACTCACTAACTCAAGGCCTAAGGCTGCTTCACAGTAAAACACAATAGCCACTTTGGGAGAATATGGTGTTGCTGATACTTGTAACACTGAAGCACAGCACACCAGCACCGGACTCCGTTAGTTATGTGAAAACGAGTTGCTATGTGAACCAGGACTTCGTGACGGAGCTTTTCTTGTGCCAGTGTCCGCAGCAGGGGAGATCAAACTCGGCATGCAGTGACAGCTGAGAGATCAAAAGGGGATCTGCAGTAAATTAATAGATGTGACTCCTTTAAACTAATAGCTCAAACATGACTACATTAGTGACTGTACTGACAAAGCTGACTAGCTTATGGATCCACATGGCTTCCAGATCAGGTAAAATCTGCCTTACTAAGCTCCAAAATAGCACCATATTTGTAACAAACACCAGCGCTGCTGCGAACCACAGGGAATGCAGACCTCTGCAGGGGACCTCAGATAAAACATGAACAAACACATAAATAAATAAATAACCTTTCAAATACTAAATTGGACGTTTATCATACATGTTTGGTAGTGTTCTTTATCACTGTTAAATGATATGGCTATAATGAAGTGCTCTTTTAAGGACATCTGATTATGGCATTCTACTACACCTCCAGCCCTTTTGCCACCAGATAAGATTTGTACTTCTAGTTTGGCCTCTATAGCTATCCAAGCACACTCCACTAGCCAAATGCTTGACTGTACTTGGTGTTTTTTTTTTAATATACAATATAATGTACATGTAAAGCTTGCACAAATACACACACACACACACAGGCCACACTTTTTCTTTATCCTCCTTTCAAAACCACCATGTCAGAAAAAAATGTCTTCTATCCTTAAAGCTTTCTCATAAGAGCTGTTCACTTAAAATATGATGCAGCTGCAGCTGTCTTCCACTTCAGATCAAACAGCCTCTCACCTCTGGGGGAGTGGGAAATGGGGATTTGTAACGGAGGGGTCATTCTCAGAGGACCTTCAGATTGGTGCTCCAGTGCCTAGGAATTCATCACTTCCTCCCAGATAGCCCAAGGAGAAGTAGTGCCTCCAATCGATATTCACTGTAAATTCAATGTTGCAGCATGTTTATCCTTCTCTGTGGGCCAGCAAGATCAGATATGGATGGATGGAGGATAAAATGAACCCAGTAAACGTGTCCATGCATGAAGTGCTTGAAGGCCACAATAAAGCTTTGCGCTGGGGAAGATCAAGGCACCCATATATTCACCATCTACTTCTAGAAATGGAGCAGAAAATAAATAAATTATGAATAATTGAAGAAATATGACTGAATGAATGAATTGATCAACAACTCAATAAGTCAACCAATCAATTCATTTAAAATATTCACTTTATATACCATTAGAAGAATCACTTTTTGTAGAGGTTTAGGTTTTGTGCCAATGTAATGGTTGTTGTAATGGCACTCGCATTTCTCCTTTACAAACATGGTTTGTTAATGGATCCGAAAGTGCTTCTGCTATGGCATCACTCAACAAACCCTTTGTAGCATCAATATTTTTAAGAATGTACCCGGAAAAAAGACATAGGTTAACAGCATTAAGCTCTCTTTTATTGTCTGAAACGTAAATTGCGCGCTTCTGCTTATCGCTGTGTATTCAAGCCTCAATAAATCCCTTTACAGCAATACTCAGTAGTGTTGAGAATTGTGCACGGCAGTATTTAGAATCTGATCTGCTGCCTCACTTCAGCCACATATCTCCAGAGCACAATCTCTAACACTGGGCATGCAGCGTATAAAGCTCAACACAATGGCCTTTGCGCTTTGTTATCGGGGGAGCGGCTGAAATCTTAAGAGTTTGAAATCAGCTTTAAAACACCCTGCTGTGGATTTTGAGGAATTGGAAAGTCATTTTTGGCAAATGTAAAACCCCCCGCCATCCAAGAGTTTGAGCTGTGATATTGAAGCATTGAAAAGTCATGGCTTTGAATCGCCGGTCCCTTCTCCTCAATGGGGATTATGTCGCTACAAAGCTGCCATTGCACTCTGCATGGCCTCCTTGTTTTCGCTTGCAGGTCACTTACAGTGACATTCAGAAGTTAGAGCTAATCCTTAAAACATCAAAAACAAGGGTTTTCAGGAGTAACAAGGCAGTGAACTGAATCATTACACTTGTCTTGTGTGTAGCAGTGACAAACAGCGACCAGAACGTTCAGCTGAAATACACATCAGTATCCTGATCTGAGCCTTTCATTTCTCATATCATCAAAATTCATCCAGGAGAAACATGAATCATTAATCATCCAAACCAGCGAGAGCAACAGCACACAGTCAGGATGGCAGCTAGAGGCTTATGTTTTGTTGTTGGGTGTCGTATCGTTCGGACCCTTGAGCTGGAGGTTTAATTGAACTATTCCAATATTCATCTCCAGCTCTGAATAATTCATGTTTACTTCTTGGACTTAACATTAGTCATTCAGAAAAACAAATGTAACTTCTCTCTGTTTCTTTGGAACAGAACATATGCCATTAAGTATGTTTTTAGCTGATGTCAGAAAGGCAGCCAAATACCAGCTGATTAAAACACAGTGAGTCAAACACATTAGAACTAGTGAATTTGTTGATTGACAGTTCTAGATGAGTCATTATGCTTGTCATTATCTCTCATGATATGATTAAACTTGCATGAAGTGTAAATACATGTTCAAGTTTGCATAGTGTATTAATTCTATTAATTCCTCTTTCTTCTCCATGTAGCACTGAAAAAGATACAGGGTGTTTAAATCAGTGCAAGTAATGCTTCCCACACATGTTCAGTATTTTCCTTGGTATTTCCTCCAAATTATTCTGCTTTGGATGCATTTAGCATGTGTAGCTTTTGCCAGAGTAGCTTTACTAGCATGCTATTATGTCCCACCCCTTTGCTGTCCACTCATCCAGACTGGATTCCAAACTTCTAGACAGCTGGTTTGGGCTGGTCACTTTGCAGTGATGCATAACTGTGAACATGTTTTCCGGTGGCTCTTCACACGCTAGTTTATAGAAGCCCTCCATCGAGTTCATTTTATTGAGCTATTTCATCACAATATTATTGGGAAAATAAATTATGCAAGCATGATTCTTGTTATTCACCACGCAGCAATTTGTCAGATTTATGATTGCTGTGGCGATGGCGACTTGTTTGATTACTGTAATTCACTCCCCTGCCCGCCTAGTTATTGCATTTCGATCATGACACAGGCCAGCACAGCAGCCCAGTGCTGTGAGAGCATAAGGCATATCCGTACAATATAGCCAACCAGGGTGCGTGACCTTGCCAGATTCATGGTCAGCCACCAGTAGTGAGTTTGCATGGTCACTCCATGATGACGATGGTCATGGCCCCGCTCAGCAGATGTTGTCACTAACACAATGTGCAAGCTGTGGCTGTTTGGACAGAAAGGTGGAGAAAGACATGGGAAATGGTCAACCTTGCTCTGGACTGTTTGTATGCTCGCCATTGCTAGGTAAGCAGAGAAACACTATATGGACAAAAGTATTGGGACCTGTTCACACATTGTTTCTTCTGAAATTAAGGGTTTTAAGAAAAGAATATGTCCTGCTTTTGTTGGAGTAACTGTCTCTACTGTCCAGAGAAGACGTTCCAACAACATCTTGGAGCATTGCTATGAGGATTTGATTGCATTCAGTGACAATGATTCAGTAATGAGCATTAGTGAGGTCAGGATGTTGCCCTCATCCACAACTCCCCAACTCATCCCAAAAGTATAGGATGGAACACCATCATTTATGAGATTTCCAGCTTTATATCCCTCTACCACATGCTTGTCAATAGATATGGGGCCAATACTTTTATGATACAAGGACTAGACAAGCTGTGTGTGTGTGTTTGCATTTTCACATCTGTGTCAGCAATGGGGGCAACTGAAAGTAGCTGAATGCATTCATTAGAAGGGGTGTCCACAAACATTTGGGCATAAAGTGTATGTGAGGAGCCAGCTTAGAGACTCTTTAAAGTCAAGGTGAATTGGAATTTTTGGAACATTTTGATCTATGCACTTCTGTTACAAAAACTGTTCTTGCAAATCATGTAGTATTAGTCTACTTTGCCAGTCCACATGCTTTATTTACTTCAGATGTTGACACACTCCATAACTGTAGGGGGAGCCCAGGAGCAAAAAAAATGCTTCTTTAAAGTTCCCTTTTTGCTTATGCGGAAACTTTAAAGGAGGACACAGTATTTGAGAAGCACAGTGTGTCTCTTCTATGTACTAAACTATCATAATGCAACTAAATGAAGGAAAATATGGACCTATTTATGGGCCTATTTAAAGCATATTTAAAGCAGCTTACTTTAATACTAGTAAGCTACATTGTCTTCTTAGTTCCAGGGCAAAATTAAATAGAGCAACACACACACTAAATGTGTCTTGGCTGATGGACTAAATATGATTTCAAATATTGAAATATGAGTAGAAACCTGCTCTAAATCAATGACCTCATGGTTCAGTGACGCTGATTTCGCCTTCCTACATGATTCAGACTCATGCTGTGTGCTTTCACCAGGCAACGGTTAGACCTCTCTGTCTGCATTACTCTAGCAATTGATTTCATTGATCCAGTGGACTGTTAAAATAGGTAGAGTTTTACATCATTTATCAAACTCTGGCTAATTCAGTCTGATTAACCCCAGAAAGTGCACTACATGTTGAGATGAATTACATGGGTAACGGTTAGTGACACTGGCAGCTCTACCTACAGACTCTGGTCTTTCGACAAAGATTAATGAAGAATGGATGCAGCTCAAAACAGCAAATTGAGTGTCAATAATATCTACATTTACTGTGCTGTTAATAGGAAGCCGACACCTCCTGTGGCAATTGGTCTTGCTGGTGGGTGTGATAAAAACTTTTCTAATCGGGTATGTCTGGAGTGCATTTAGCAATGTCACAGTGATGTCAAGCCTGTAGCTCTGTCGTTGCCTGTGCTATTCCTGTGCTAATTAATTCCTTGCGTGCAGCTTCAGTAAACAAGAATCGATTGCTTCTAAGTTAAAAGTGCTTTATTTAAGACTGAGAAACGAAGAAAGGTCTACCTCTGACTCCATGCTTTTTACACTGACTTGCTGGGAAGGCAGAAAAATTAGCTTGCCTCGGGGTGATTAATGATCAGAAGAGTAGCCTTCGCTTTGATGTTCAGGTGAGCATGCAGAATTTTGCACTGTAACCTGACCTTAATTCACTGTTGAGCAAGAAATAAGAAAGGATGCTGTGTGTAACTAGGGGTGACACTGGATATGGAATTTCCGAATATTCTGATATTAGCATCAGTCAAATACAAACTGTAAACTGTAAAGTGATTGCTTTTATTACTCCTGGGTTGACATCTTGCCTTACAGCATTTGGTGTTACACAAAATTAGACCACTTCAAATGCATTTGCTTGCGTTATTAATTTTGAATTCATTAAAGAATTCATTCAGAAGCCTATTTTTAAAATTCTGTCTATTATTCCCTGTCCTTCATGTGCTGTATTTTCAGTGTTCAGTTCATGTATTCCAGCTAACCTGTGCCCAGACACACTGTAGTTTTCCGCATTAGGGATTAGCCTGCTCTGAAACGTGACAGACGAGCCATGAATACTAAATCTATCACGGGGGGCTAACCCTTCAGCTAATGACCTTTCTATTGAATTATTCCTGGGCAGAACCATAATTATGTGTTTTCAAACTAGATTCCTAATAAACACACTGAGACTGAGAACACAGGGTATGATACATGTGTCCACACGCTTCTGACCATGGCAACTCATTCACAGTCATAATTAAGCTTGCTGGGTCTGATTGAGTTTTGATTAGATTGTCTTTACAGGGCCAGGGATAATGCATGACTTTGACTTGTCACAAGATCTTCTTTAATCAGTTTCAAGGAGGGTCTAATCACTGGCCAAAGCTCATTAGATGGTGCGCTGATGGGTCTTGTTTAACTCCATACTGACTGGAGGACTGAGAGGAGGTAGGTAAATGAGAACAGTCTATCTTTAACTGGATGATTGGATGGTTTAAATGTATAATTTGTACTTAAAATAATATGAGCAAATAAGTGATAGCTGTAGGTCTCAGGTCTTGCAGGTCTTAGGCTATCACACACCAACACGTTTGCAGGACAGTGGTGGAACCTAAACCCTTCACTGATGTATGGCTTTCAATACAACAGTGATTTAGATGGAGAGTATAAGAAAGAAAATCCAATTGTAAAGCTTGTGTGTGAAGTGCTGATTGTGAGTAGACTGCCTAGTCAGCAAGACAAGTTTGCCCACTTGGGAGAGGGTTTTGAAAGCACTGAAACCTTGTTCAAGAGCAAGAGTGTTGAAGTAACACTTTATCACTAATAAGACCTTATTCACATCATATCCTACAGATGCTCGATTAGATTAAAATTTGAAGAATCTGGAGGCCAAGGCCACAGCTTGAACTTTTTACCATGTATCTCAAACCATTCCCAGACAATGTATGCAGTGTGGCAGGGCACATTATCCAGCTGGAAGAGGTCTCTGCCATTGCACATCACCTTTGCCATAAAGGGGGTGTACCTGGGCCACAAATATGTTTATCTAGATGGCATGTTCTCATGTTTCTGGACACAGGATTGTCCAGACAGACAATCTCTCCCCCAATTTGTCTTCTTTTCACAGGTCATTCTGGTGCCCTCACATCTTCTCCAGGTGAACAGCGTCCACATAAATGGCCATCCATGTGATGTTAAAGAAACAGAACCAAGCAACCATCTTCCATGTCTTCAAAGTTCAGTTCTGGTCATTGCATGTCAGTGGTTTTCACTTTGAAAAGTGCATAGCACTGTCATTCAGTTAGTTTTGTCACCTTGGCCCTTTTGTTGGTTCAGACCAGATGAGAGAGCCTTCGTTGCCCTCACTCATGGATAAGCTTAGAACATCCAACACCCTGGTGCTAGTTCATGGTTCCATCTTGGACCACTGACAGTAGTTCCTCACCCCAGCTGACCAGGAGCACCCCACAAGCCTTGTCATTTCTGATTTGCTCTGACTCATTTATCTGGCCAGACTGATTTGACCCTTGTCAGAGTCTCTCAGGTCTTCAATCATGCCCATTTCTCACATATCTAACATGTTGACTATGATAACTGGCTCAGTTCAGGCATTGTAACCAGTTTCAGGAGATTGGTGTATCCCAAATTAAGTCAGTTAAGGCATTAAGCATTTTTAATCACAGGCGATAAAATGTCAAATCAAGCATTGTAGAGTGAACACACAGAAACTGCTTATGCAGTATCAAGTATTTAGACAGTACAAAAGTGTTCTGTTCTCCACTTCTGTTCAGAACGTGTGCCAGATTCTCTTTGTCATCAGTCCAGCAGGTAGTGTTGATTTATGCCCCCTCTGGTTCTCAAGTGTTTTGGAGCCAGAGCCCAAAGTGCAGCTCTATGTCCCACTGCCAGAGGCTGTCAGCCCCATCAATCCGGAACTATTACCATGGAAGCTTTCCCCGGCCTGATAATGGATAGTGGTTTGGACAGGTTTCCCTACAGGACTATAAACACAAAGCATACAGCATGCCACTTAAACAGGGCTGCATGTTGTTACCACTCAAGTGCTAGCTATGTACGAGAGGTTACTTCCAGCGAACCTTTTAAACATTGTGTTGAATGTTAGAATAAAAAAAAACATTTTCACAATAGAAGGAAAGGCACCATGTTTTGTGAATTATATATGTGTCAACACAATATAAATTTCATGAGATGCAATTACTTAAAACAAGTGAATGTCTGGAAAGAGGTTGAATAATCTAATTGAATAATATGCTCACAGCAAACTCAGCAAAACAATGAGGAATGCTATATGCACCACAGTATCCAGACACCCATTCAATTATTAAGTTCAGCTGCTTTAAGAAGCATGCATACCTGAAACAGGTGCACACACACCTGTATAAGCCTGTATAATCTCCATAGAAAATAGTGCCAATGGGATATGAATGTCCTAGAGCACCACGCCCAAAGCCAAGCATCTGATAGAGAAATACGAAGCTGGGTAAGGAGGCATCTACAAAATTTTGGCCATTTACAGTCCTATCAGTATCAACTTTATCGACATTTGCTAGCTCTCTTTCAGCCAGGGTCTTTCTATTAGATAATAACTCTCTTTTTATTATGTCTTAGTGGTCTTACACTAGACTAATTCCATAGCGAGGAACGCTATACTACATGCATGATTTCCAACTTATATAGAGCTGATCATTTTTAATGTAAAGGTCATTTTTATTCAGAAAAGATCATCAGCTTGACGGTCCAGATCCAGATCCGGTGTGACTAGCATGTTTAAAACTAAATCAGAAATGCATTAAAAGCACTGACACATTACACACTCTTGGCAATATATTGTTATGCCCCTGTGAGCTTTGCTGTAGGATGACCTTTGTGAGTATGTGGTGGTGGAATAAATGAAAGGTGTGCAATCTACTGAAAGGTCAATGAATTGATAATATTTAAATTAATGCATTGTGTATGTAATTACCCAAAGATAATGAACGGGACTATGCAGGTACAAAATCGAGTTAGACTTGTGTAGTTTTCTGCTTCACAAATCGAATACTTTCCATATAGACTGGTATGATCAAAAACATGCATCAAACAGAGTGATGCAAGGATTCTGACCATGTCCGAATAGTATGAGATCAGTTTTATACACTACACTTCACTACACTACACTTCATGACCTCAGCCAACCCAACAATGGACTTTTCTTTGTTAAGGTCACACTGCTCCACATATTACTACATTATTGTGGATGGCAAATGGCTAATAGCCTTGCTAGACAAAAGTCTATTAAGATTGCAATGTAAAAGATAATATAAATTAAAAATCCAATTGATTTTCTAATGTGTAAAGTGCAAAGTTAGCATTTGCAGTTAATAAGGTTTTTATGCTACCTAATCAGATTTCACTGAATTAATTATCTGGATGATTTTTGAGAGTGTCTTCTCTTACTTTTAATTTAGACACTTTATGTACCATTTCTATGAGCATTTTTCTCTTTGGAAAGTTTGGGGTAACTTTGTATATTAATAATGAGTGATTTTGTTATTCATTATCAGTATGTATCAATGTTAATCTTCGGTCAATGTCAGCTTTCTACCAACTTGCAGTGCATAGAAGGCTAGAAGTTATATGTTTCCAGCCACTAGTTAGGATTTTGTGGTCTAGCATGGGCTTCTTTTAAGTCACATGAAGCTACTGAACTGCTGGTAATCCAACATCATCAGACAGCTGAACATGCTTTCAGTAGAGTTGTGTTATGTCAGCTGAAAGACATCTGAGGGAGAGAGGGAGAGAGGGCCATTCTAAGAGAGTGAGGCCTATTAAGCTCTCTGGAAAAAAGTGGAGTTGATTGCTGTCTTCAAACACTGACTAAACACCTATCTCTTTCAGCTCATTTAATTTTTGCTAACCTTACACTTATTTAAATGCGTCTGATTGCACTTATGAAATCTAGGGATCAGATGTTGTTTATCTAGGGATCAGTGCAGACCGTTTGACAGCTTCTTAGTAAAGGGGTACCTTTAAAGTGTAGCATTTTTCACATTTAATGAAACACAACAAAGCATTTTTGCAAGTCACTCTAGATATGTGTCTGCTAAATGCCATAAATGAAAATGTAAATGGTAAAGAGAGAAAAGGGAAGTACAGTATGTAGAATGTAATAAGACCATACTGAAACTTTAATTACATTCAGGTTCCTATATGGTTCTTGGCTTGAACATATGGTGTATGCCTTACATTTCCAGACCGTTTTCATTATGTGGAAGACTGTTCAAGCCTTTGAAAGGTTTCTAACATGTGGGCATCTCAATTACAGAAATTGTTTGTCAACAAACCATTAACTGAAATCAAGGGTATTAAAAATGAGTTTTTCCTGCTTTTGTTAAAATAACTGTCTCTACTGTCCAGGGAAGAAGGCTTTCTACTAGATTGTGGTGGAGCATTGCTGTGAGGATTTGATTGCATTCAACAGCATTAGTAAGGTCATGATGTTGGATTATCACCATCCCATCTCATCCCTAACTCCTCAAGTCACCACAAATGTATTGGAAGGAGAATCATCATTCCAGAGAACACAGTTCCACTGCTCCACTGCTCAATCCTGGGGGCTTTATACCCCTCTAGCCCATAATAGGTATTAGCCATGGTGCCAGTTCATCAGTTCATGCTAATCTGCTCCAGAGAGTCCTATTTTATTGGCACTTCTTCTCTACAGGGACTAGGTAAGATGTGTGTGTGTGTGTGTGTGTGTGTGTGTGCATTTGCACATCTGTATCAGCAATGGTTGCAATTTAAAGTAGCTCAATGCATTCATCAGAAGGGGTGTCCACAAACATTTGGACATAGTGTATATTGCAATCTATAAACATTGTCATTCTCAGTCCTAAAGACTCTCTTTAAAGTCACACTATGGTTCAATGCCATGAATTAAATATTGTTTTATTACCTGAATGCTTTTAATATCTGATATTTTTTGCTGTTGTCAGTGGCTTCTATATGGCAAAGAGATACCACTGAAAAATGAGCTCAGATTCACAGAGAAAAGGTCAAGAGTTAGCATCTCACTGTTATCATAGTTCAATGGGATTAGGAGGAGCTTGCTTTATGCTTGTAAATCGGAGACAGATTAAAGTAATGAAAGTGCAATTCTAAAGAGAAGCGTTAGTCTTGATTTAAATGGGGAGGTTGGATTCGCTTGCATGCTTGGCATGTGATAAAAATCTGATCACCATCTTTCAATATATCTTCTCAAGTCTTCTTTGAAAGCTGAAAGTTGGGGGGGGGGGGTCCAGACATGATTTCTTCCGTATTACCCTTTTTTCATGAAATAGCTGCCATTTCTAGCCTGGAGAAGACACTAGACTTGGTAAAAAGTCAAATATTGCTTGCGCCGTCGAGTCATTTTGCTGCTGTGTCAACACTTTATGCAAATCAACTTCCTACTGAATTCATAAATAAACTGAGCTAGGTCAAGGTCATAAGTGGGAGCCAATATTATCATTTTGAATATCCCACAGAAAATGACTGAACACATTTTATACTCTTAGGTGGCTTCATGTAAAGTTTACAATCCTTGATTTAAGCTGCGAAGTGGTTGTGAGGACTGTATTGGTGTCCGTGGGTGTTGCATTTGTCATCAATTTGAGAAAAGTAGCTTTCAGCAAAAACATCACTGGCTCATATGGATTAGCCATACATTTAGAATGCTTTATATGACCTTATTCAGTTTAACAAGACAAAATCACATTCATAAGAACAAACTGAAACTCACATGTCCTCACTGGTCATGGTGTAGCTCATTCTTGTTCATTACTGGACTAAAATGTTTGGGGCCCCAAGAGTGAGTATAGAACCTTTGATCTGATCTAACCATGAGGTCACAGAAACATAGAAGTGTGTGAATAAAGAGCATATTCCAGAGCTTCGAGTATCTGTACTTACAGATGCATGATGAAATGAAATGACCAAATTTGGTAAGACTAAATGATGCAACGCCTTTAGACGGACTGAAAAAGAGCAATATAGTCATAGCTGAGATGGGTCATCTGATGCGGACTGCACAGGCTGAATGTACCACTAATGCCACCAAGTGGTACAAAAGATCTGATCAGGCAAAGGGGTGTCATACTTTTGGTTCTGACCCTTTCTCACCTCCAGCTGTTTTTTTTTGTTTTTGTTTTTTTGTATGAAGGCGGAACTAAATACGTTTGATACGTTTGAAAAAAAAACACCTAATTTAATCTTATCTTGTTCTAATATAGTTAAGAAAGATGAAATGTTGTGTAAAGGTCTTTTAACACAAGACTTTGAAAAAAAAAAAGATATAAAATGTGAAATCCCATTTAGCCGCGCTCTCTTAAAGATGTCTATATCAGATTACAAATTTAATCTGTTAATCCTTCAAACTCAGGGCACTTGGGCAGATGATCTAAGACTGTTAGCTGTGACCGTGTTTGTCTGGGTCTGAATCTGTGGTATTCTCCAAAGGTTTACTGATTTTTAAGGATACAACCAAAATTTGCAACTGGCTTCACTGGCCTGTGCATATTAATTAGGCCTTAAGACATTCTAGGTAAATCTTCCTTTTCATTTAGATCCCCTCTATATTTTCTATAAAACAGCTAAATTCTCTAATTATACGCATCAGTCTATCAGTGCACAAGGATATTACTGCAGCACACCTGATCCAACTCATCAGTTAATTATCAAGCTCTTCAGGAGCTGGATCAGGTGTGTTGTGATAAGAAATACTTGAAACTGTGCAGGGCAGTTTCCTCTCAGGGCCAGGATTAAGACACACCAATCTACATAAATTAATGAGGAATTACTGTTATGCTTTACAGTCACTTAGTGTGTTTGCACAACCTTTGGATTAGATTTTAGAGGGGGAAAAAGTAATAACACTGCTTTTAGTATGGAGCCCTGTGGTACTACATTAGTCATTTTAAAGATGCTAAAGAATGCATTTATCTGGTACTGTGGGGCAGTGGTTAGAGCACTGGATTATTGATGACAGGGTTGTGGGTTTGATACCCAGGTTCACCAAGCTGCCACTGTTAGGCCTCTGAGCAAGGCTCTGTTTGCTCCCTGGGAGCTGCAGCGGCCCTCCACTCTGTCTGGGTGCGCACTCACTAGTGTGTATGTGAGTTTTCACTGTGGTTGTCCTGTCTAGAAAAAGTTTTTCTTTGATGTAAAAATCTGGATTTGTCTGCTTTGTCATGACAAGAAAACAGTTATTTTTTACCCTGTTACATGCTTCAACAACACCATATTCTCCCATGTGGCTTAAGGTTTAGCTTTTTTCTGAAGGCATGTGCAGTGTGTTGGTGGGAGTGTAAAACTAATGTTGCCTAACATTTTAAGGGGTTTTGAAATGATTACTTTTAGCACATTTGTACTCTATTTTGCTAATATAGGATTTTATTTTAAAGAAGATTCACTGTGTTTGAGGTTCACTGTATGTCACATCCATGTACTGAACTCTCATTATTCAACCATACCCAGGTAAATACAGTTTTCTAGTGCAGGGCACCTTTAAGAACTGTGCTGGAGTGCTGAAATCTCATCTTTTATCACATCTGAGTAGATGACAGCGAAATGATTTAAATGAATGATTCACTGGGTGATGCTGATTCACTAAAATCCATAAAGAGGAAAAGCATAAATCACAGGGTCCTCGACTCTCATCTACAAAAGACTGAGGTATGCCTGTGAGCCGATTGGCAAAGTCTGTTTCGAGTATTCTATCACTCAATACAGAATTCCTTCTGCGCTTATGACCGCGGGGCAAAGAATTGCGGGGTTCTGTGGTCTATCAAGTGCAACTCAGCCCTATAAATCACTGACATTTTTAACGTGGCCTAAACTCTAGTGCTGGGATGAAATAGGGGAGGAGGTCCACCAGTACTCACACATTTCTAGTGGGCATTAGATCATCTCACTCTGTCAGTTCTCTGATGAGTCTGCACATCAAGACAATCCAGGGTCATTTGCCTGTCATCCTTGACCGACTCACCAGCTGACTGGAAAAACCTTTTTACCCTGATGCATCATCGTTTTCTCTCTCTCTGTCTCGCCCTCGCTCTCTCTCTCACCCTCTCTCTCACTCACTTACTCTCCTTTTCTAGATTTTCTGCATGAGTAACACCATAATGCACGATAAACCGTTAATGTAGCACTGGATGAGGTTTGCAGCTCCATTTAAGAGACAGAATGAGCTTTGTGCCATAGCTGCAAGCGCACTAGGGGAATGCTGTGCTTGTCGTTTTTACCTGTCTGTTCTACTTTGACCTGGCATTTATCAACAATGCAACTTGGAGAACATACTGCCATCATCTCTGTAGAACACTGCAACAACTCAGCATTAAACACCTTCTCTTCATCACTCACACCCTTTCTACCACTCAGAGGTTTTAGCCCTTTTGTATTGCAATACAAATTTGTTTTGTCAGGTACTGATCGTCAGCAAAGCAGGGTTTAGGGGATTTTGTGGAGAAGAAAGTTTTGCTTGTTTCCCAGAGTAGCTAATGTTCAGCCATTCAGGGTACATCTTCTGATATTCCTTATTATTTGTGAGTGCATGGTGACTTGTATAGACCTTTATTATAGTCACCGCGTTGTCACGTCCAGCTCTGAGTAGTACCGTTATCATACTTCCCCCTGAACCGTTTAAAAGAGTGCTTGCTGGTTTTCAGCCTCCCTCAAAAATCCTCATTGGGCTTCAGCACAGCCAATAGGAGAGCAGATAACATGCCTGGAAGTCCCTACAACATGGACAAATGACTAGTTGGTCTTGAGCGAGGCGCGTTTACAGCTGCATGGAGCTTAGTGTGGAAAAATTACAGCTGACCCCTCTCATCCTGGACATCACCTCTTCCAGACACATTCCCCTCTGGTAGAAGACTCAGAACCATCAAAACAAGCACAACACGGCACACTAACAGCTTTTTCCCAGAGCTGTAGCGCTCCTGTTGCGCACCACAGTGGACACCTCACACCCTAATCTATAAACCCAATCTATAACTAAACTAAGCTTCTACTTTTGATTTCACTGCAATATGGTACTGATACACAACATGCACAACATTTGCACTATGATTATTTGCACAGCTGTACAGATGTAGATTTTCTGTAAATGTTTATACATATATATCTCTACATAATAGTTTTTTAACAGCTCTTTATTACTTTTAGTTCTTTTTTAAGCTTATTGTTCTTTATTCTATTTATTTAGTGTATTTTTCTCCCTTAGTGTAATACTTTTTAACAGTTTGCTTGTTTGTTACATGTCATACTTGAGTTGCTCACACCAAGTAAAATCCCTTTTAGAGATTCTAATTCTGATTCTGAAAGCAGCTGCGTTCAGGCTGTGGAGTCGAATCAGCTAGGAATCTGCCTGTGACAAATTTTGAAATGGACAGACTAAAGACCAGCACTTTCTAAGCTACATTCTGGAGAAGAAAAAATCTGTCAGGTTGAACTCCTCCCACTCAGTCCATGTAAAAATTAGCAACATTAGCGAGCGCCCTGAACACCATAACTAGCAAAGAGACACAGCATCATATTCCTACATTACTATTCCTACAACTACTCACAAGCGGCGCTGGGGGGTCTGTTTCTCAAGGGTTTTAACCAAACCTAGCTAAGAACAGTTTGAAGGAATGTTGAATGAATTAATGTTGATCTTTAAGCATTTTTAATATTAGTAAATCCATCCCACCGTTCATCCCTGCATCTCCAATTCAGTTTAACTCTCGTTTTATTGGATGCCTTGCTAACAATGATGAGCAGAGATTTTCAACTGCAGTTTAACTTTTTTTAAATGTGAGCGAGTGAAAACTCTCGTTAGTGTGTTCGGTTGAATTATGGGTGCATTTTGGTAAAGGGCAGTGGCCTCAGCCAATGATTACCACATGACCGGAAGCCATTTAGCGCTACTATTTACACTTCCGCATTAATAAACCCAGAAGTGTGATAATGGTCTGTTGACTCTCAAGGGTGGACATGCAGTATTGACTGAGAGATTTAAGATTTCTGGTTGCCTAATAAGGAACCAGATAAGGTCTCTAGCTCTGACAGTAAAGATCTGATGCACATTCCATTCTCCATTCATGCCATAGTTTGACCTCTAGTTGCTGCAAAGGCAATAACTCCAACATGCAGCATACAGTCAGGTGTAAAGTGAGAGGCTGTGTGAAAATGCTTCCCTTTCAAGGTGAAGCAGTGCTGGATTGAGTCAACCACTAAGTGAATACCTACTCACCCATTTGGAAGCTAAAGCGCTGTTCAAATGTAGACTGAACCTCTTTACCCAAATGAAAATGACATGTATATTCCTCATTATTCAACATCCAGATTATAGCAACTTTGCTTCTCTATGCTTCTTATTCACTAGATACACTATTCACATATTGAATGATTGATTTCTTTATTCATTAATTTTTATGTTTGTTTATGGCGCACAATAGAATGACACTATATTTAAGCATTTATAAAGGATCAACTGTGGGTTTTCAATTGAAAGGGTGGATTTGTTTATGTTTTTCTATATTCAGATATAATAATTAATTATATTATTATCCGCTGAATGATCAGTTTATGGTTCATGGTTTATACTCTAAAATAATATTATTTTATGAAATAATATGTTCTTATTAATATTACTTATTAATATGAATAATATTATAATGATGTTTACATGCTGAGACAGAGTTCATGGTTATTGCCAACTCGCCCCCTGTCAATGGCTCTGTCAAAACCTTTTGACAGAAAAATAATTATATTAAATTTACCTCTTTGAAGAGAGTCAAATGCTACTGTTCACTTAACATAGTTAACAGTAATCTGGTGGAGATGAACAGGAACATGAGGGTACTCAAATTCTAGCCTTAAATGTGACATTTTATCTACAGTTATAATTCAACCATTTACAAAATTAATTCCCCAACTCTCCTTCATGTGATATGACTGATGCATTTAAATGTATGTATAAAAATCTTTTTTTAAATAAATATTCATTCATTCCACCTTAAGTTAAGATGGTTAAATGATATTGATGATAATGATGATAATGATGATTTAATTTTGGATACAGAGGTAAAGAAATGTGCAGTATTTATATTCTATCTTCTAATATTTAGTTCTAAGGCTACAGTTCTAAGCAAGCCATTAGGAGTTCTGTGTAAGCCAATTGGCCATCCATCCTCACAATTACTAGACAAATCCTCTGCAGTTTAGCATGATCCTTGAATTGAAGTTAAAGATGAATGCACTAGCATAAAATACCCCTTCCACTAAAAAAATCATGCATACAAGACATCACGATACCCATGGCGAGTAAATTAATTGCTGAAAGAGGTTTCTGCAGTTTCTCTCTCAGAGCAGCAGGTGTGTTTTGCCTGCAGGATATGATATCAGCACTGTATGGAGCTTTCAAGATAGTCTCATATCATTATTCATCCTCTCAGAGAGTAAAGAATTAGTTGCAGATAGGATTGAAGGGGGCATTTGTAATGGACTCTGTCCTTGAAATTCAAATCATGCGTATTACATGAAAATAGGAAAAGAATAAGACTGAAAACTGCCATTCCTTTCATTGGCATAACTTCATAACTTCTGACGTGACCTTTACCAAAACCCCAGATTCATCTCACCTTTTCTCTTTTAAACAACAATTTACCTCACATATGGATCCTTATAACTGTTAATGAATTTGGGAGGCAGACAGGAAGGGAGTCATTGTAGAGCTTTATTGAGTGTGCTTGCTTCTTTACTTGGGTTCATCCTTTGCTTGCAAGGTGGGCTAGTTTTGAATATACGTTAAACTAGACCCTGCAAATATCCTCCTCTTGTTTTTTGTTAGAATAGAAGCTTGGTGCTCATTAAAGTGTTGAGTCAGGTGTGCTTTCAGGTTGGCTAAAGTGTCAAGTGCAAGGACCTGGCTGACAGCCTGCAATTCTAGATAAATCAGGTGTGTATCCACTTAGAAATCAGTGTACACATTTCATGTCTTGTAAGTGAGCCCTATGTTGCATTAAAATCCACGCTGATGAAGTAAATCAGTGAAGATCATTTTGAGGCCACAGCAAATACAATAAACACAACCCTAATACCCATGCATTGTGTGCTGTTCCTGATATTTTGACAACCTTAAAAGTAATAGCATTATCATTATGTCTGGATGTCACCTAAAATGGTTTCATAAGTCACCTGAAAAGTGTTTTCGCCATGGCGACTTGGCAGTTAGCATGTTTGCCTCTTCGTGCTGGGGTCTTGGGTCTAAGTCCTTATCCCTTATCTCGAGTTTCTATGTTCTTCACGTGTCCGCATGGGTTTCCTCTGGGGACTCCGGTTTCCTCCCACAGTCCAAAAACATCAAGGTTACTCTAAAATTGCCATGATGTTTATGACTGAGTGTATGTCTGGCACTCTGTCCTGGCTGAACCCCACTAGTGTTCCAGTTGGATAGTTGTTTCTGGTTGAGAAATTGTGCAATTGCTGTGTGCAATTGGCTGCCACTTCTTGCTGGTGTGTGTTGGTTGAGTGTTGAGTGTAAAGGATTGTGTAGAGTGCTGAGTGTTGTATTGTGTAAGAGTCATAGAGTATTAGTGCTATATAGGTTGTAACTTTCATTCATTAGATTGTTGATCTCAAAGTTTACTGTAGACTCTTCAAAATAAAGATACAAATAGTTCTTCGAGTGATGCCATAAAAGAACCATGTTTATAAGAGATGTGTAAGTGTGAAGAATCTTTTAATGGTTTACACTTGATTTAAAGGTTCTTTACCAATTTAAAGGTCCTTTACACTTCACACTTTGTCTGTGTTAAAGAGATGGTCATTCTTAGAAGCTTATTTTTAGGGGTTCAGTTACATCAGTGCCTCGTTTTACTAAGCAGTCTGATAGCTGAGATATATTTCATTTGGTTAATTTGGGTTTGGGTAAAACATTTACTTTGAAATTCCTTTGCATTGAAATGTTAATGTAATCCTTTCACTTTTAAAAGACACTTTCACACAGTTCTACCTATTCAAGTCACATTTTTGCTCATAGCATCTGCCAGCTCCTGAGTTTAGCAGAGATTTATGCTGGTCTTTTAGCAGCTCCTGAGGCACAGAGTGGAGGCATCCAAACTGGCAATATCATTCTGCAAAGTTCTACTAAAATTCTGTACATTTACAAACACATACATAACTGTGCCACAATATAAATGTATTAAATTCATGACTGTGGGGTAAAGGAGCATATATTACATATACATAGTCAAGCGCTCAAAGTCTCTGAAGATCTCATGCTAGAAGTTTCAGAGGCTGCATTTGTGAATCAGTGTTATTTTGTTCTTTTGTTTCAGAATCCACAGGCATAAGGAACCAAGCTGTTCTTTTTGTTCTGAAGAGAGACTTTGTCTTTCTAAAACTGTCCTGAGGAATTGGATGTGTGCTAATACCCAGACTTTCCATTGCATTCTTGTTCAATAAGCCACCACTAATGCCCATTCTGGACCAGTTCCTGGCTCTGAGAGGATTACTGTGTACTGTGTTTTGCAGGATAGAGCAGCACAAAACAAAGTGAAAATGTGGATTTTATGCTCATCTAACACAAGTTGAGCAAGCATGAAAAGGGAATTTCAAACAGCCAGCTGAAATCCATAGGCTTCATCCAGTCAAACTAAGTAAATGACATAAACCTATCCAGTTATATTTATTATGCTAATATAAATGAACTCTTTGGGTTAAAGCTGGTTTTTAAAACCCGGGTCTTTCATTCTTTCAGAGCCTTAGTCAGCACATGAGGTCAGCATTTCTACCATCTACATTTCATTCACTGCAATAAAAAGATCCAGTCCCTTCCACAATGAGAGCCATCAAAATGTAATGGATTTTTATTGATTCTGTGTTCTCAATTAGAGGTTCCTTTCATGGAAGGACATTGACCTGCATCATCTAGGAGTGTTATAAAGCCTTAGATTATGGGAGGCCCATTTGTTAATTCTACTAAATTCAGCTAATCTTTTAGGAAGATTTTTTCTGAATACTTTTTTAGATAAACTAATAATTGCTTAGTGCATAGTATTTAACCCCTTTTTTCACATCAGACAGCTGAATTTATTATGGTTATAGATATAATATTAAAAGGCCTATGTACTACAATATGTTTCTAATTTATCTTTTTCTTGTGGTCTGCTTATAACATTTGTATCTTATAACATCCCTTAGAATTAAACAGGATGTTTATGTTAGGCTACTTTTCCTACTCAAAAAATCCATCCAGGCTGAAACACTCCTTATAACGAATGTGAATGGTGCTGCCCTGCTGTAGGCACATATTATCACAAAAACAAGTCATCTAAAACAGGCTGCTTAGTTTACACATTTGGACTGTATTAACTGGGATGTGAGTTTTGTTACACACCTCACACCTCTTAATCATTGAATTCAGGTGTTTCATTCAGGTGTATAGGATCAAGCACTTAGCCATGCAGTCTGCCTTTACAAACATTAGTGAAAGAATGGGTGGTTCTAAAGAGCTCACTGCATTTAGAGTGGTGCTGTAATAGGATGTCAATGTCCTCCTAGATATTCCACAGATAATCAACTTTGGACTATTTTTGACTATTGTCTCCAACTGGCCCCAGTGCACAAACCAAGATCCATAAAAAGCCCAGTTGGGTGAGTCTGGTGTGGAAGAACTCCACTGGTCCACACAGATTCCTGACCTCAACCCCATCTAACACCTAGAGACACACTAGAACTGAGATTGTGAGTCAGGCCCTCTCCTCCAACACCAGAGTCTGACCTCAAATATGCACTTCTGGATGAAACCCAGAAGATATTAAGCTGTTAGGGCTGCAAAAGGGGAACAACTCCATATTAATGCTTCTGAATTTAAAATGAGATGTCATGAATGCATGTAAGTGTAATGTGTAGGTGTCCCAATATTTTTATCAATATAGTGTAGCAAGGGAACTGTAGTAAACAACTAGACTGTCTCATTAATCTGAGTATGAATGTATCACACTACATTGTCTACTACATTAGATTTTTGACAGTATATCAGTCTTAACTGGTGGTTCTCAATCCTGGTCCTGGAGTACCTACAGTCTTGTGCATTGTCATGTTTCCCTTGATTCAGACCTGATCCAACTAATCACTTAATAAACAAGCCCTTCCAGTGTTACAGCTTGGAAACACACAAATGTGCAGGGTAGGGGGTACTCTATGACTATAGTTGGCAACCACAGCTCTGAGCCAATACTGTGATTATAATAATGTATTTCTCCAGTATACACTTCATACATACTTCATACTTCATACAGTAAAAAAGTTTTACTGTTTATGAAACTGTTGCTTTCCTAACTGTGTGTGTGTGTGTTCACACTTAAGTAGGTTCCAGGCCCCTGGGCTGCTGTGGTCTGGCTGTTGGTGTGCAGGGGCTGTGTCAGGTTTGGCTGAGATTAATGAGGTGGACCTAGCCTCTAGCATCAGGCCAAGTGGGCCTTGCTCAGCTCGGTGGAATTAAAGGAGTTGAGCGGTGTATCTTTGGAGACAGGCCTGATGGGAATCTCAGTGGACCTTAGGCAGAGAGCCTCCTGTCACCTTGACAACACACACAGCACAGTGTGTCAGAAGTTAGACTCACTGCTGGCGAGCAGAAGTCCTGCTGTTTTCCTGATGAATTAGCTGAATACGTCTTCAATGGTTTGCTCTGTTGTAGAAGAAAGCACAAGCTGCACACATATGCTATACGAGAAACATGGAGGACCATACCTAGTGCTGATGTTATTTATCACACCATTTTCCAAATGTAGCATGGCATCACAATTTTAGATGAGTCAGCAGTAATAAAGTTAATGAGTGCTGCTACCCTGTAATCAATGAATTACATACACTGTATAATTGTCAGATTCTGGATAGGGTTTAATGCTATTATTGACATGCTCATTTAAACTGAACAACAATATCATGATATTTAATGTAAGCAAGTATTGCAGTATATGTAATATATGCAAAATAGAATATATAGACAATAGATTTTTCACCGCTTATCCCATCTAGTCAAATTCCTGTGATTAACGGGTTCATTAGCAGCATACGATTGACCTGAATATGAGATATGAGAAGATTCTCTTCCACACCACAATGCCATACTTTCATTGAATGTACAATTTTGATGAAAGGGGCAGCACCCCAGCCAGACTATAACCCCTTACTGAGGAGATATATTGAAATTGCTCTAGGGTACAATTTAGGGGGCTGTACAGGAAGTGCTAGAGGCCCACATGTACATATACACATATGTTACCTTTTTAGTGCTTGTAGGGTTTTTGTTTTTTATTACCTAGCAAATGCATATGGAAGCTGGATGACTGACATTACTACAATGAAGCTAAAGTGCACATTTTAACACTAAAAGTTTTTCCAAAAGATCCTACATGGGAGGGATGTTTTCATAGTTCAAGGCTGTCCTAAACAGAACGGATTCTTGACATCTGGTATCTGATCCAGATGATCCAACATTGTGAATATGTCCACTGGAAACACACCAGTAGTCTTGCTTTGTGTACAAGACATGCTCATGATTCATTTCAAGTCAAATTAAAAACAAACAAGCAAAAAATACACAGAAATAAAATGTGAAAAACAACAGGTCTGTAAGTAATTGATATGAGCTGTAAAGAAAGTTTCAGTAAATATGGCTATAAAATGAATATTCTTTGACTTTAAAGGACTCAACAGTTGTGCGCTCTTGCCTGCATACTAATAGTACAGAACATGTGGCATGGGAAAAGTAAAGGATTCTGATGTCTAAAACAGAAGCTGTACTGCCCCCCCTTGGAGAGAAACGCAGTGGCTTTTGTCACTACACTTAAACAACGATCTATACTGTAAATACATGAAATGTAAGACAAAGCATCATTAAAAAAGGTTAAATGATGTATGATAATATCAAATAAATAAAAATAAATAAATAAAAAAGTCATGTATTTGCAAAATAGCTTAATAAAGAGTATATTGCTGCTGAGCTTTTAATTTAGTCTCCATGGTTTGAACCCTGTAGCTGCTCTGTACATTGTGTAAATAATTAGGAATGAATAGACCAATAGAAATGCTTTAAATTACTTGAAATAAACTTGAATTAGTTTACATTGACCTCCAAGTTACAATACATTCCATGCCATTTTGGGCATTTCTGTTGGTGCTTTTGTGATAGCAATATACAAGACAACTGCTGACGAAGGAAAATATTTAAAGCTATATTTCTGAGCTGTAAACATTCATTATGTATTTTACACATTATTTTTGTTTGTTTATTATAATGTTCGTTTTTTATGGTTATAATTTGTTGTATTTGTATTAATTCTTATATATGTTTCATACTTTTGAGGTAAGTAGTTGTATACTAATTAAACGGATACATAAGACTTTTGCACAGTTCAATAGATATACAGTGTATGAACTTTTAGTAATGAAAGGTGCCCTATGTATCTATGTGTCCCAGTTAGAGTTAGAGGAGAGAGTTTAGTACATGGAAGTGACATACTGTGAACCTCCAGGACAGTTGTCACTATCTTGCAAAACAGAGCTGTAAAACTGGCCAATTCCAAAACCCCAAAACTGTTACATAACAGTCTTGACCCATTATATTTACATTCACCCAGTCCACTGGCCTAAGCCTTTTAAAGCCTTTTCAGGGCTGCAACATGGTAAATAGAAATGGCCACATAGCTTTAGAATAGCTTTACCATCTCTTTAGCTAGCTACCCACACACCGTAACACTACCCAGTACCCCCTACCCAAAAACAATTACAATGATCTTGTTACAGTGCCAAATACAAAGCTGTTCTGTGCAAGGCTATGCTACGTGGCTCCTGTGAGCCATTGCAGTAATGTATCAGCGCAGAGCTCATCAAATTATTCATCGGACCACCAAAAAGTGGATGTAAAAAATGGGTTAAAACCACATCTGTGCATTTTTACCTCAACCAAAGCCACATATTTAATATATCCATTAAAATGCATTCAATTGCACCTTCAAACCAGGTAAAACTTGTTAAGTAATCTTAAATACCTTCAATGGCACCTTTAACGAAAGTCACCTTTCTCTTTTTTCACTTTTTTCATTACCTTATCTAAGATGGGAGCTCTGGTCGACTTCTATTTATCCACAGCACAATGGGAAGCTAAGCAGCAAGTTAAAGTTTGGCCATTACTTTCCCTGACAAGTTTCAAGTACACTGCAGTTTGATCACAGGTGCTTCAGAATTACTGGAACTGAAATGGTTGCCATTTAGCGAAAGTAGCGAATCCCTTGCCTGGGCCGAGACATTAATCACGAGACAAATCTGAAAGCCCAGGCTGTTCTTTATTGTGCAGTTCCTGTAAAGACATTAGTGACTCTGTTGACAGTGCAAATTGATGGGTTATGAAATGAAGACTGAAGTAGGCAGCATTTTATTATTTGACAAGCTCGTAATGGAAGGCAGGAAACAGTGCCAACACTTCAAAGGTTCTATTAGAGCTGAGGTATGTTTGTACTGCTGCCAAGGACGATATCTGGAGTAATCATGAAGGACCACTACGTATATTATAGCAAATTATAGGCTCTTAGTGACTTTTAGAATTAGCAACTTCAAGCCAAAGCTTTTTTCATGTTTGAAAGTCCTGAACAGCTTTGAACTAATAAGGAAACATTTTATTTGTTAAACATTATAAACATTAAAGAATGCCACATTACATTATAATAGTCTACTAGAAATCCTTTATACACAAGGTTATTGTAACTACTTATGGGTAATTTTTATTTAGCGTGTTCCTGCAGCTCATTTAAGCTTATTATAATATTAACTGGATTACTGAAGTCAATATTATCCAGTAGAGACATCCCTTAAATACACTTCCATGATTGACTTCTGGCTTAGGTTATCTTGCTTTGTGAAATCCCTCTAGCCTTTAAACAACTGACTCAGTCATGCAGATTAATAAACAATTGACTCTACAACATCCAGAGGATTAGTCTCTTTCTCTCTGGAGAGGCCACTAGGTGCTAGCTCAGTTTCTTGTCATCTCAAGGCTTTCTTCCTAGCTGGTCTTCTTGCCATCTGGTGAACCAGAACACAATGGCACAATGGCTACGTTCAGCCATGTAACTGTTCAACTGTGTAACTGTAACTGTTCAACTGTGTTCTCTCTTTACTGGTTTCCTGTAGCTTCCTGCATCAGCTCATAGCATGACCCATAGCAAGAGCCATTCAAGCTTCAAGTAAGACTTGACCCTTCATCCTTAAAATGCTTGAAGTATAAGCATCTAGACCTTTCTCTGTTCTGGCAGACAGAGAAACCAAGGAGGTAAACCCACCTTCCCTTAGGTGTCCAAACATCACAGTCACTTGCTGTCTTCAAATGACAACTCAAGGTTAAACTCTTTTAAGAGCACTTAACGGTAATTCTGCAGTTATTGAAGGCTTGTGTTGCACTCACATGTCTTTGCACTTTGATGTGTCTGACATTCTGCCATAGTGCAGCTGTTGAGTATTATACATTTTTGTATCTAGGTATCCATACTGATGTTTGTATATGACAGTATCTCCTCCTTTTCTGAATGAATGAACAGCAAAGCTTTTCTGAAAGTCACTATGAATGAGAAAATCTGCAAAATACTATAAATGTATAAAAATGGAAACGTAATGTTATAAAGCATTGCTTTAGTCTTAAGGAAATTTTTACTTAACAATGTCATTAACCTGACTTATGATGCCTGATTTAATAACACATGAATAAGGTAATTAAGGTAATATGTAAGTTAATAAAATAGAAATCTGTGTCTTGCAGAAAACTCTATTAACTCTGTTAACGTATTCTTTATATAGAATATTGAAGGCAGCCTGGTCACAAACTTTGTATTGTTTGGCTGAGGTAATGCAAAGTTCATTTAATTTTTGGCTGAGGTTAGGATTGCTTCTTTGTGGTTTGGTTTCTGGACTTACTGCACTTACTTATTCTTTGTCAATTCAATACAATATGAATGTCTCATTTTAATTTTTTATTACATTACAAAACCAATCAAGCCAGCTTCCAGGGCTTTGTTGGCTGACTAATGTAAGAATAAAAACAGAGCAGTCATTTCAAAAATAGTCCTCAACATAATTAGTTTTGAAAGAGTGCACTTGCCTGCTTCCAATTATACTCTGACTGCAAGCTGCAATTAGAGACAGGGTTTATTAAATCATTCTTACTATTCAATAATAACTTAGTTTATATCGTTTGGATTTGTGCACCAATACGGCTGAGTGCATTCAGATGAATAGGTCTTGTTGGATCTAACAAATCTTAAAACTGAGGCTCAGTTCTGGTGCTGTTTTTAACATGCCCTCGCATGTTCAACTTCAACTCATCTCTCAGAAGTTTGATGCATCCTACGTTACACAAGCCGCCACTCACTGCAGAAGAGGCCAAATGGCTAGCAAAGAGCGACATGAGCCTTAGTACACCTATTCAGCTAGCCATACAACCTTTCAAGAGCACTAATAGCAGTTTAAATATAATGCATTATTACATATATTTTTATACATAAATGTGTACATGTGTTTTGTTTGGCTATAAGGTTTGGTTAATTGCCTTCATTTTGTTGGTGTAAGTTGGATATTAAGCAAATAGCAAGCTAACAGAGGAATGTCATAAAGTCATGTAACAGATACATTAGTTTGCAAGTTAAAGCTTGGCAAATCAAATGTTATAATTTTGAAATATTAAATATTTCAAAGCAGTTTGCTGCTTTAGCTGATTTTTGGGAGAGATTCAGTGATTAACCTCTCAAACAGCATATGGCCAGCCAGCGGGCCGAAAGTGTTATTACAAACATCAGTTACCAAAGAATAGCCCCACCAGTTTGTGCAGAAGTCCCTGTAGTTACTGATTAATACACCTTAGTGTGTAATAAGCCCTGGAGGGTTAAGTCAAAACCTTCGATTGTGGCCTCTCTGAACACTCATATAAGCTGATACAACTTCAGCTGATAAAGTAATGGAATGGCTCACAGGTGGTTCACTTGGCACGGCCAGTGAGAAGCTCTAGAATGTGTATGTACTCCTCTGTAGCACGATGCTGGGAATCAATCAAAATTAGTATGAATGACTTATGTTGATTAACTCAGGTGTTGCTGTGTTTCAGCAGTGCTGTAGAGCCGCGTTGTGTGCTGGGGGAAGCAGGTTAGATGAACTAGTGGATCTGAAGCTGGTTTTTGCATCACTTTCAAAGCTGACCTTTCTACACCAAACATTCCAATCCCACCGGTGGGACCATACCCATCAGGGACCAGCCACAGCAAATCCCACTAGAGGGACCGCACCTGCTAAAGGGTTAAAATGGTGAGGCCAGGTGTATGAGGGCTTGGTTGAAACTGATATTAAAAATAGTGGCCAGCTTGAAAACAGATCCATTAATTTAAAAATATGTAAAGGTGGGGCTTCTGAATGGTGTAGCCACCTAATCACAGGCCCTATCATCGGGAGATTCCGTTCCTGGTCATTCCACACTCATTCATGACAGGAGTTTCAGATAGCACAGTTGGTGGGGTAGGATGGGTCTTGTTCTCCCCCATCACTTAGCATGATTTGTAATAATTTTGTAAAAATGCAATTAATAGAAGTGCAGTTTTTCTTGTGAGAATAAAAGCTAAAATAACCTAAATTAGATCCCTATCACTGTCTACTAGTCTAAACGATTAACCACTCCTCCATGTAGATTTTTTTTAGCTGTGTGATGTTTGAGGAGTTTCTTGTATGCACAGCCCACAGCACCTCAATCGGATTAAGATCCAGGCCATTCCAACACTCTCCATTTCTTTTATTTGAGCATTACTTGGTGGATATATTGGAATGTTTTGGTCATTGTCATGTTGCACGGGCCCACCTCTGCTTCAGTTTTTTGGACAGATGCATATGAGTCTGGAAAGGGATTTAAAAAGCTCTCAGAACAATAAAAAGCAATTGCGTTAATATTTTCAAGTACTAATCTGCCTAACCTGCACTATTAAAATTAGTATATAGCTAATATTTACCTCATAGTATTAGTGTGTAGTGCACAATTGGATGCATCCTAATGTCAATTAATTCCATTTTACAAATGATTGTAAAAATACATTTCTTACATCCAGTTTTACTTATGTAGTTATATAACCTCTATCTCAAAAGTCAAACGTCTTTTCATTGTATTATTATTTTGTATTTATTATATTATTTATTTATTGATTTAATTGTTTTTTTCATTACATTTTTTTTAATTAATACAGTTTATTTAAAGAAAAATACAAACGTTTCCATTGCATATTTTTCCACGTGACTGCAGGTTATAAAGACAAAGTAACAGTTTAGCTCTACCTGAAGAATCGTAGGCACTGCTCGCGTCTTCCCAAGCTGTGTGTTGACTTCAGCTCCTTGCGTTAAAATGTAATGCGATTGTCTACGTGACGTTGCCTGCTGCCTGAGAGAGAGAGAGAGAGAGAGAGAGAGAGAGAGAAAGAGAGAGAGAGAGAGAGAAAGAGAGAGAGAGAGAGAGAGAGAAAGAGAGAGAGAGAGAGAGAGAGAGAGAGAAAGAGGAGAAAGAGAGAGAGAGAGAGAGAGAGAGAGAGAGGAGAGAGAGAGAGAGAGAGAGAGAGAAAGAGAAGAGAGAGAGAGAGAGAGAGAGAGAGAGAGAGAGAGAGAGAGAAAGAGAAGAGAGAGAGAGAGAGAGAGAGGGGTGGGGGGGCGCATATGGGAGGCAGGCTTCCCCGTACACACGCTCTGACTGAAGGGGGAGTGTCATGCTGGAGCTCAGTGCTGCTGTGCTGCTGCTGTTGATTAGCGCTGCTGGAAAGCTCCTCTGCCGGGCTCGGATTTACAGCAGCAAAACAAGCAAAAAGGGCCAGAAATCACAGTGAGTAGCCTTACGTTTACTGCTTTACCATTTACAGTCCATTATCAATGGGCAAAATGTGGTGAGTGGGTTCTTTTAGAGTCAAATTTAATAATAATAATATTAAAAAAATTAAAACAGTGTCGACGTTCAGCTCAAATCTCCTGAATCTGCTCGTCTGATAGCGTATGAATTACTGTTAGGCAAAAACGTAGCACTACAGAAATTCATAGTGGTGGGTGTGTGTTTCACGGTGGACAATGTCATTAACGTGGATGAGATTTGTGACTGTATCCTTCCTTTGGTGCTGAGCTGCGTTTCCAGTAACGTCCAGCAGCGACAGCTTTTCTGACTGTGTTTACATTCATTTCTTTACGTCCTGAAGAAATCCTGTATGCCTGGTCTGAATGCAGGCCTTTACTTTGGATAAGAAGCAGGATTTCTTTCATTTCACACTGAATCATTGCATAGCAATTCTCTTGTCTCTAAATATCCCATTCAGGTGCTCCAATGTTGATTTACACTGTTTATCACATTTGATGGTTTGTCATAAACTGAGGTTTAGGATCACTTGCGACATCACTGTTGTTGACATTGCGTAAAGCCTCTGTCAGTGCATGCCTAACACAGCCTTGTGTCTTCCCCAGAAATTACCCGTGCTTCAGTGTTTACGCTGACATGCCATGCGATCAATGGGAAGCTACAAATCAGGAACATCTCGGAGTGTCTCGGAGGAGGAACTGAATAGAGGAAAACATAAGATGTTGCCAGTCATTGAGCTCTTTGATTGAGCTCGAGATAAAATAATAGAATAATGCTGAGTCCGGCCTACTGACCATCACCGCCAGCCCCGGAGGAACCATGGGTTGCGGAGGCTCTAGGACAGATGCTTTGGAGCCACGTTATTTGGAAAGCTGGACCAAAGAAACAGAATCCACCTGGCTGACCAGCACAGATGCCGACATACCCCTGTCCTCAATCCACAGCATTCCCTCTGAGAACTCGTCCGAGGTTGGCTTTGGAGCTGAGAAAACAGCCAATCCTGGTGAGGAGAGCTTGGAAAAAATCTTGAAAGGATTTGTAGGCCAGTTGGCTGATTCCAGTTCTTGACAAACAAGTAACAGAAGTTCCCAGCATGTAGATGATTCTCGTGTCACGGCCTTTCGTCCATATGTGAGCCTTCATTTCTAGACACCCCCCCCTACATTTTGGCCAAAATAGTGCAGTGCCATGACAGAAAAGAATGCCAAGACACCAGAACTGGTGGGCAACCTATTCCACTAGGCTTCTGTTGCCATGGAGATGGCTACATCCCTACTGCAACTCACTACATGAGGATGGTTGCGTCTTTACACAATAAGAGCTCCTTATCATCAAAAGCAGAATTATTACAGTGACATAGCGACCACAATGAATGAAATACTTGAATGGTTGCAAGCACAAATGAAATGCATGAACAACGCAAAAGGAGAGGGCAGCCTTTACTGAGAGCAGCACAAAATCAAAATCTAGCCTAGCATTCAGCTCGGTCCTTCATCATTATTTTTTCACACGTAGGCTAATGGATTTCACTAAATAGATGTGCAGATGTCAGCTTAACTTTGGTTCCCCTTTATGTAACCCCTATTGAGGTGTAATTTATCACAAAAGCCTAGCTTTTCCAAGTCCAGTGTGTTACCTCTGTTGTCTGTGTGAATCATCCAGTAATAGTAAAGCTAAAAGACGTGTCCATTCACTTGCCTTTACAAAGGATACCATTCCAAGTTCTAATGGACAGATCTCGGCTTTTACACCCATCAAGGGTATGGGCAGCAGTTTTCACTGTAGTCTTTCTTTCCTCTCTCTTTGCATTCACAGATATCTTTGACGATGGCCTACCAGCTCCTGCTCAGGCATACTTGAAGGTGTGTTCTGCCATGTCCGAGGCCAGCCTCAATGATGTGAAAGGCAGTGGTCCTCCTTCCATACTGACCTCCCAAGAACAAGAGGAGCTGTCCCCACCTGGCACAACAGTGCAGAGAAGAAGCGTCTTATGCACTGAGGAAATTGTAAGAACCTTTACTTTCCAGTCAGCTGCAAGTTCACTGTGATCTTCATTGCTTAGATGAAAAGTACACCGTGTCCAACGGTTTTTGTAGGTATCTGTTCATCCAGCATTTCTTTTAAAATCAAGGGTATTAATAGGGAGTCTACCACCCCTTTGCTGTAGTAACAGACTCTACACTAAAAGTTAGGACATAGCCATAATGATTTCATTGCATTCAGTCACAAGAGCATTAGCAAGGTCAGGCACTGATGTTGACTAATTATTTCTGTATCACAGTTAATTTATCAACTAATTCCAATAGTATTTGATGGTTGCGATGGTTGATGGTTTTTGGACCATGGAGGAAGGAACTGAGTGCTTGCAGTGCAGTGTGGAGATCAGGGTTAGGTTCGTGAATAATCAGCAGTGAGACTGATTATGTTCAGCAGCCCAATACTGAGCCCAATCCAGTGCCTGGCATTAAGCATGGTGACCTTAGGCTTGTGTGTCTGCACCAGAGTATCCCATTCTATTGGCAATGCTTTTCTTTGGAGATTGCATGAACTGTGCACTGTTAAGTGCACCCTAAGGTAGCTGAATCTAAAATCATCGCCTGAAAGCCAAAAAAAAGGTTATTCCCCATGAATCTGGTATTCTTTATAGCACATTCCCAACAAGTTCTGTAATCATCTTTCACTGTTCGTCATGTTTCCGCCCTTAGACCAAGTGGCAAGACAACAGAATGTCTACCAAGCAGGTGACCATTACTGTAACGCAGAGCATCCGTCAGGTGGACAAGAGCGGGAAGATCAAGGAGAAGTCCCACACAACATGCGAGGTCATGAAACCTCGGGAGAGCTTGAAAGAAGCAGCAGTAGACTCTGTGCTGAAATGAGAACGGTACCAGGAAGACGCCGTTTTCAAATAGACTGACGTCAATAGACGCTTTGGATCTTCGGCCTTGTGAAAACTGTGATGAACAGTAAGCACCACGGACCAAAGAACAGAAGGCAGGTCTTCTCTGAAGCACAACGACCTGTGATTGGAAATGCTCTGATGGACTTTAACAGAACATTTAGAGTTCAGTGGTCATATGGTTTGACTTGTAATTCATATTTTCACTCATCGTTCTACTTTGCTACTTCTGTACTGTAATAGTGGTAGCCTACCATTTGAAATGATCTGCTGTTATACTTTTTAAGTATTTTACTAAAACTCCTACATTGAATTTCTGACATACAGGGTACATATGGGACAATCGCTAGGCAAACACCCGAAGACTTCTAGAGCAACTCAAATTTTATCATGAATCCTTTAACTGGATCACATATAATATGTGGTCAACAGTATCTCATAATGGTTTGACGGTGTGTTAAGGCCATCTCACTTATTGAACCAAAATAAGAAGGACTACAGATTTGACTAATGGACTGAACTGTCAGAACAGGGTACATGATGATAGCACCATGCTGTCCTAATGTTGCTATTCATTGCTTCTTACATGAATACTGTTGAACAGAAATTCTATTTTCGTGTTAAGCTGTTTTGTAACTTTGGTTATTTCAGAGACCTATTGGTGTTTTAAACGTTGTGTTAGAAAAATCCAAAGGTAAGTGTAGTACACTGTCAGTATTTCTTTTTGCTTTGCTTATTACAGACAAGTTCATATGTGTTAATCAGCTCAGAGAGAAAACTCTATCATTAAGATGCCTCAAAACCTTATCTGACCTTCCTATAGATTCAGTGTGTGTCTGTTTGTTACTGTTGCTGATTGTTTTTACGAATTGACCTGAAATTATGAATGCTACAATCAAAAGCCTTTCCAGAACACCTTTTTGAAATCTGATTCTTTTATGTGCTGAGTAAAACTAAACATGTCTAATTTGTCCAATAAAAGGAACTGAAAAATGACCTCTCTCACTTTCTGTATCAAAGACACTGGACATTGTTTCCATGACTGATGATGTGCAAAATGTCCAGTGATTCATTATGAAACTGTGGACACTTATTTGTTGTTTTTAAGAATACACAGTGATGTCCAGGGATTTGAGTTGGAAGGTGCTAAAGTGTTGAGCAGCACATACATGATGTACACACTAAAGATCTGCCTTTTTAACATTTCAACATTCCTACATGAAGTAGACCATTATATTAAATAAGTGTCAACAACATATATGTGTAACTTTATGTTGAATGAACATTATGCAAATGAGTTAAGCGCTGACAAATCACATATTTCCAACAATATTCCAATTCAATATTTCCAACAGTTGCAGTTAAGAAAAGTTATGATGTCGGAAAACCAGTGCCAGCAGAAAATATTAAAAACACATAATCAGACAGCTGTCTAGATTTGACATGTCAGACTGAATGTATTTTAAACCCTGAAGGAAACATTATTTATTTACAGTGCAAAACCAAGTGGATTATGTCCACATATTTTCATGATATTTGTAAGCAACAAAATACTAAATATTGGCCTTTGACACAACTTCTGCACCTTTTGCTAAATAAAAGAACAAATAGAAATTGGACAATGAAAAAACACAATCATTTAACAAAACAAAATAAACACATTATTTAAAAATGACTGATCTTTTGGTAGAGCAGTAAAAGTGTACAAGTGCTCATATGGCACTTGATGACAACGGGGTATTGCGACAAAACAGGAACACATGCAGGTACAAGCAGTGCTTTGAAGTCTTTAAGGGCATTAGTCCAGTCTTTGGTGAAGGCAAATGGACGGTTAAGTGTGTTTGAATGGCATGTGGATTTGTCCGTCCTGATCGTATTCTGCATGTCCTGCCCTAAAACATGGCTCCTCCTTCTCCAACCACTGCTCAGCACTGAATTCCGGAAAGAAGAAGGCAATCTCTCTCTTGGCTGACTCCTCTGAATCTGTCAGAGCACAAGACAACTTTAATTAGCCAACCTGGAGTAGCGCTGCTGTCAGCATTACTCACAGGCAAGATTACAGATGGTCAATAGAAGGAAAAAAAAAAAAAACTAAACAAACTGGTGGCTATTGCTAGCCTTGTCAATCTATGCGAACATAACACACTGTTTACAGATGCGTACAATCAGTCTTAGGAGGTAGCTTTATACCCTATTAATGTGTGTGTGCGAGATTGTGAGACACTGTTCACTGACCCTTGCATAAATTACCCATTTTCTATGAGGTTTCTATAAGAAATCAGTTTGTTACTTGTTAAAAACAGCAATATAAGACAGGCTGTTGCTTCATCGTACTCAACATTCAAAAATCAGAACCAGAATCAGAATCTCTTTATTTCACCAAGTATGTTACACATACAAGGAAATTGTCTTGGTGAGAGCAACACGTATGACAAGTAACAAACAAACACAGAACACAGTCTTAAACTAAAGGAAAATGACACTAAACAATAAATAGGGTAGGGGATAAATTAAAAAAGTAAAAAGTACTAAAGGTAATAAAGAGCTGAAAATATATTTACAGAAAAGAACATCTGTACAGGTGTGCAAATAGTCATAGTGCATAGTGCAAAAAGCACTCTGTATTATTCAGATTACGACTAACCATTTCAAAGTAATCACACACACAGACTGTAAAAGCCAAGCAGGGATTTGTTTAATTAAAGAGATTAATAGAAGAATTATAATAGAAGAAGGAGATTTATCAGATTAAATTGCAGTATAATGTATATATCGTTGCTGTCCTCAAAAATGGTAAAGTTAGATTAGAAGGCAAAGGTCATTTAGAGCATTTCTATTGGCTTGTGCATCTAGAGGTAGGTAAAGTAAAAACGGACAAAAATGGAGATATGTGTTTTTCAGTGAACAGCAGCGATATACTTAACATACGGTCACTGTCCTGCATAAACCTTTTTTTAATTTTTGCTGCGTTTCACTTTTTGTTCTTTACACTGTGTCAAAATGCCATGATGAAGGGACCAATAGGAATGCTCCAAAGTGACCTTTTTATATTTTGACCGTTTTATATTGACTTTAAGTAGGTTAAGTTTCTTTCCATTATCTGTGAAGTTGCCATCAGTGCATCAGGTTAAGTATTACATTATGGGAAATAATAGTGTAAACGGTGCTTCAGCTCAGATATTAAGTAGATGAATGACCTGCTCTATAAATGCTTCTATGTGACATGTTCAAGCAAAGGCAATGAATCAACCCACTGAGGATTCTAATGTAGTTGATTTATGGTCACAATGTGATCTTTGTCAACATAAACATGTAAATGTGTATATAGAGTCAAGTTTAGCTGATGTGTCATGCCCCCTTTTGTCATGTCTTTCATATGCCAGAACGTACCAGAACCGTGAGTGGTGTTCCTGGTGTCAGTGAGCCCATACCGGGCCCGGATGGTGTTTGGCGAAGTGTACCGAGCACGATACACTTTAGTAGGACCCATCAACTCCCGCCAGCGAGCAATAGCATCCTCTCTGGCTAAGATGTACGCTCTCATTGGACCGCTGTTGTGGAAACAAGTTATGCAGTTTAGTCTTAACCCTGGACTATGAGCTGTACAGTGAAGCACAAACATTACACCAGTGTTCTGATTACAATACTGCAGCATCAAGATTTATAGAGGTTATATAATGTAAAGGTTTAGGATTGTTTTTTTTTTTGTAAATCAAAGCCTAGACAGGTCCATAACTATAAAACGTCTATCTGGTTTGAGGTCCAGATTTAGGGCTGGGTGAGAAAAAACAACAGCATGGCTATTAGAATACTCAGCTACTTATTTTACTGTAATCCACAGCAATGCAAATCAAGCTGAAGCAGATGTTTATGCTGGTATGCCATGATACTCTTTATAGTCTCAGCAATATTCTTAACGATGCACATACAGACAGATAATGAGCATCACATACATGATAGAATGTCCATAAGGACACCTGTCCCTGTGGCCAAAAAGTTTGTTTGTATGTATTTATTTTTAAGCTCTATTTTGTGTACTTTTCTCACGACCTGAGGACCTGACAGTTAACTGCAACATATATACTTTAATTAGTGCTTCAGATTCTATTAAAATTGAAGTTTGTAATAAAACACAATGGTTCCTGTCTGGTTACCAATTACAACAGCATGTAAAGTCCTTATTTGTCAGATTTGAAAGCCTTGATTCCCCTCCAATAGACATCATTTAGAACAGCCCAGGAAATTAGCATGTTGTAGCAGTTGTATAAGTAAGCTAGTTTATGTATGTCAATCATTGTAAAAACAAAAACAAATATGTATTATGGCTGGATATTTGTAATAAGCTCAATCCATTAAGTACAGAAGTAATAACTAGGCCTACAATTAAACTACTATACTGTTTATAATATGCAAGATTTAAGCATTCTGACTTCTTGATCATCCTCGTTCTACACATTTTAAAAGAACAGTGGACCGCCTGATTTGGTTTTTAAGTTTCTCTGGAATGAAACCTCTCAGGTTTGTAACAATTTAATTACACAGAATTGTTAAAAAAAATCAGTTGACTGGTATTTAAGTAAAAGTATAGGTACTGTGTGACTAGAGTAGACATTCAATCACACACAATAATACCAGAGTAAAATACAAAGCTTCCAAAATAATTTTTATGGATGTAAAGATCATTAACTTCACTACCACAAACTTAAATAGAACATACTGGGATACTGTTTCAACACTGACCAGCTCTGAACTGGAGTCACTTTAGGAGGTGTGCTGATGTTCCAGCTTTGTTTTCACAGGCAATAAGATATGCTGAGGACTGGCTGCCATGGTAACAAGGCTTTCACTAGCTAAACTAGACTGATAGCGAGCACCATTAGCAAGCACTGATTTGGCTGCTCACCAGAAAGCAGAGATTAGTTCCTAACAATCTTACATAATGTAGCAAAACAGCTCACAATATTGATTTGAATAACTCAAATAGCATTTTCTTCAGCCGTGCATTTTCTGTGATCAAGGCCAGGTGTGAAGCATTTCTTGTTGGTACACATTAATACTTTTCACACTAATATGGTATCTATGCACATCCTGAAATTATAAGATGTAAATAATTACTTTATAAATAACTGATGTGATTTAAACTCTTCACACAGATCAAGCTGCCAACACTGCACTGTTTTACTCAAACTCGTTCAAGCTCTGAGGTGGAAAATTCTCTAGACAGCTCATATGAGAGATGCTGATGAGGAACAGGTGAGGAATGACATGATAATTAGATGATCGTTCACACTTACCTTGACATGAACTCAACTAGTCGCTGGTAGAAGAACCGTCCTACAATAGATTATCAACAAACTGATTAGTGACAGGTTGACAGTAGGTGAGCAGTGACACAGGGGGCGAGACATTAAGGAATGTACACTCCAAAAGGATGCAGCTCAGCTTCTCCTGTAGGCAAATGTGTCCTAAAGCCGGTGATTCAGTATCAGAAGTCTGTTCTAGAGGCTGCTGAACCGCAGTGATACTGTGTGACTCATCTGCAGATCCAGGACCACAGATCACACATGAGTCCTTCTTCCTCAAGCTGTTGAAAGTTACTGTCAATCTATTCTCCCAAGGAACAAACAGATGCTCACTGAAGGCAGTAAACAATGTGAGCGGCACTGATGTCATGATGTAGTCACGTCGTTTACATTCTAATCAACATCTGAATAACACTGGTAAGTTAGCCATCTGCACATGAATCAGCTAATAGAGAAACACTGCCAAAGGCATTGACAAGTGTTTTGGTGAAAATATTCACTAATAATATAAAAACAAAAACATGTTGATTTTCTGGGGCAGAGCTGACACATCTTTAATTAAAAAAAATGGTGCACAAGATTGATTGATTTATTTATTGGTTGATTGATGGAAGGGTTGCCTACATCTGGTCACTTCTCTGTACTCATTTGATGATTCTTGGGTTGGTCCTGACCACTCAAACGGATTTCAACTGCTAATGGTGACAATTTGGATCTTCTTCCAGACCCTAGCAAAGTGGCTACACCTCCCAATAACAATACATTTGTTTTGGACTCCCGTTGTACCGTATGTTGTTCAATCTAATGAGTGCTGTCAAACAAATCCTTTTATGTAAACACAGAGAAGCGACCAGCAGTAGCCAATCACGATCACTAACAGGAAGAGGCCTAAGAAGTTCAAATGCGTTTTTGAAACTTACAGCACCAATGAATTAATACTTATTAATAATGATAAGTGTGTGTATATGTATGTACATTTTACCATGATTTTTTTAGAAAGTTATATTCTAGATGTATGTAGTAACTTATTCTGCCCCAGAAGAATAACTATTCAAAGAAAGAATTGAAAGCCCAACACTGATGACTGACGACTGAATGACAACGTCTGTACATACAACTGTATATAGTGTTTTTAAAAAACCTAAAGACAACAGTGAGTTATAGTTCACAAATATAATAACACACACCAGCAAGCAAACAATGATACATTACAACAAAGAAGCAGACAATAATAAGGAGAGATACCTTTAGCAAAACTAGTTGCTGTTGCAAAAATGGTAAAGTGTTCTATGAAGCATCATCTACAAGAGGTTTATACAGTGACAGTGAAAAAAATCCTTTTTAACAGTGAAGAGAAGCAGAGAAGTTGAATTCCTCGCAGTGAATTATTTTGTGGTTTTATGTTAGTCCTAACTGTGATGATTTGCTTTAACCTACAATTTTAAATATCTGTTTCCAAAGGCAGAACAGACAGCAAGTTTCCTTCCATGCTACACTGACTACTACTTTGGTCAGCAGCATTTTGCTAGTCTGTCTAAGGTGTAGTATGATTATATTTATATGAATTTGCAAGCGGTCACAAAGAAAAGTGTAAGCAACAATACACTGCATAATCAAGACTGTCAGGCTGTCCTATTCCCACCAGCCCGACCTTCATTAACTGCATTCAGCTTTAATAAACATCAATTTCAACATTTTACACTGCTCTGAATGTGAAATATTCATACAGTCTACATGAGAGAAAAGACGTACCTTCATGTTCTGCGTAAAACCTCTCCGAATCACTTCTTCTCCATATCAGATCTTTTTTTCTGATGATGATGAAGTCGTTTTCTAGGATTTTCTGATGAAGAGCCTTTAATGTAAACAAAAGGTACAGAGACTTTAACCAGCGCTGAAATGCATGAAACACATCAATAGTCAAATTAAGCAAAATAATTGAGATTGTTGAGGTTTTCGCTTTTTTTATGTTTTTGTCAAACTTATGTTATCAAGGCAGAGCGACCGCAGTATAATATTCATCCACAAAAATACAAATAATCCATTACATTTAATTCAACTTCATACAAACACATCAATCAAGCCTTATTATGACGGTCCACAGCAGAGAAGAAGCAAACACTTCTTGTGTGCAAAAACAGGCCTATTTTAACACTAATGCAATCTGAACTGTTTCTGATAGGCCAGTGCTACTCATCTCCATCTGCATCCACCTGCACAGATGAAAGCCTCCAAGCCGCAGCACCACAGCCCATGCGCGCCTCTAAAGTTTGATAATTAAAGACACTCTTATCTCTTTGAAGCTGCACACCGCGGAAATGAAACTGCCGGAGGCTGAGATGAGTGTTAATAGCCTTTCTCCATGCCCACGGAAATAGCCTACAGACAGCCTGGCAGGGTTTTAGCGCAAGCTACAAAGTCAAGACACGAGCATGTCCAAAATCTCCAGACATCCCTTCTATGTGAATTAAGATCATTTATTAGAAAAAAAAAAAACCTCACTGGTACAGACGTTCCCATTATACAGCTTGTAGAAAAGGATTGGAAGCAGTGAGGAGTCAGCTAGAGGGGTATAGAGCTGTGGAACACTAGAGATGTCTTCTCTGGAGTGATGGAGCTCCATCCAAAATATTTGGAATGAGCTGGAGTGGAGTTTCTGATCCAATCATCCAACCTCACTAATGTAAATCCACACAGCAATGTTCCAGCATGTAACGTTACTGTAAAACATGTCCAAGGGCTGTTACTGCAGCACCTTTGGTTTCATGACGAACGAGCAGGGGTCTAGGCTTTGGAAAGGGGGGGGGGGGGGGGGGGGTACAGTGTATGGCAAACGGACCGTTTGTAAGCAAAAGCATGCTGCTCTGGATGCTCACATCATTCATCCTGTTCTTTCACCAACAGCTCTCTCTCTCTCTCTCACTCTCACTCACACACACACACACCTATATAAGATTACATGTAGACCTAATGTACTCGTATTGGGGGGGACCGTTCCTGTCGCCTCCTCACCTCCAGTATGAGAGGATGCGCAACAGCGTCCGGTTTGATGACCGCAAGGGTGAGCTGCAGCACCCTCGTACTTCTCAATGTGTTCAAAAGCATCACACTTGCTCTGCACCAAAACCGATGTGGTTTTGGCTTCAAAAGTTAATCAATCTCCTGAACGACGCTCTCTCTTAACGCTATTTCTCACTCCAGGCTATTTGTTGTTAGCCAGTGTTCAACACTGTCACCGTTAAAACGCAGAACAGCTAGCTAGCGTTAGCTACTATTCCCACAGCTGAATACCTCGGAGTCCTCTAATAGACTCTCTAACGCTCGGGGGAACGAGGTAGATCACTTTTGGATTAAATCAGCTGCTAAAGTGTCGCTCGTTTTATTCAACCTCTGGCAGCGAGCACCTTCTAGCGTGTATGGGCGCTGCCATCTTGGCTTTTCGAAAACAAGAAGATTGGTCCAATCAGAGGTTGAGGAAGAGGAGAGTGACGTTTCAGCCGCTCCAGGTCCCGCCCACTGCGCCCCTTCATTTAGCTACCGTGCTCTCCTCGGCCCCGAGTGTGAGAAAGCAGCAGTTCCTGCGGTCTTATTTTTTATTTAGGATTTTTCATTTTGGTCTGTTCTCTGTTTCTTATGTTCCGTTTTTAAACCAGTTATTTTTTGTGTTATTTTAGTTATTTTTTACGTCCTTAAAAAGTAAGGTATGGAGGCGTATAGCTCTGAAAAATAGACCATTTAGGCTTTAATGGACAAAAGCAGCGGTGAATCCACACCTGTCTTTCTAGATCTGTGTGTAATGTTAATAATGTCGGCCTTCTGAGTGGTAACAGGGGTAAATCAAAAAATCTGAGAAAAGAAAGTATTTGGGGACTGTTTTGTCTGATTACGCACTGCGTGTACCTCCACGATGCCTGTATGCAAACATTAACGTTTTAAGTAAAAAAAAAAAAACGTCAAATTCACAAACCTATAAAACGAAATCTCGGGCATCAGGCAACGTACTGTATCTCTATCCATATTTCTATCCATATTTCTCTAAATGACTTTGTCCTTTGGTTCATTAACAATGGCACTGTTGTTGGAAAAATGCCAGTTTATTATCAGTACATTAAACATCTTACAATAAGAGTGATTTTGCGAGAGAGAGAGAGAAAGAGAGAGAGTTTTCTGTCTTGTTTGATCTGACTCTGCTGGGGATGGATAAAGCATGCCCTACCCAGTTACCTTTTGCTCACGTGATCGTAGATATGTGACCTGGACTTAACTCCACAGCTGTTGCCTCCTTTCAAGAGAGCTAAACAATGAGTTACAGAAGAGCTATTGTGTTGGATGTGTAATGTGTATTAGGTACATTACATATCCACTGAATTTCATTACTTAATATTATGTATTTGTATCGTGTCTGATGCCTGGCTACATGCAATGCCTACATTTATAAACCACACACCCTTTTTTTTTTTTAATCACTGATTGTCACATGTCTATGTTTTAGGACTTAGTATGGCATCCTTCATCTTTTATTATCCCTATTTTGTATTTTTTCTTTTAAGTTGGGGAGTAAACAGAGCAACTCCTTATGCACATAAAATAATAATAAATCAAAACCATTAATGTGGCCTGTGCAAATCTTTGGGCACTTCAAAGAGTCAGGGCTTAGTCAGTAACATCCGCTTTATCATAAATCACAGCTTAAAAACACTTTAGTTGCAAGTTTCTTCCTTCTCTTTTTTTTTTTTTTTTTTTGCAGCCCTAGCCCTCTAGTTTCTGTGACGTTTAGGTCAGAGGACTTTGAGGGCTATTCCAAAAGCTGCAGTTTGTGTCTTTTCAGGGAGTCCAGGGTAAGTTTGAGGTATAGTGTGAATCATTATCCCTGCTGTAGAGGACATCCTCTTTTCAGCTTGACATTCGCATCTAGGATTTGCTGTGATTTTGTAAAATCCACACTTCCCTCAACCCATGTGCCCCTGGCGGCAACACAATCTCACAACATGATGGCCCCACCCCCATGCTTCACAGTTGGCAAGGTGTTCTTTTCATGAAATGCAGTTTTTATTTTTATTATTCAATTACTATTCACACAGTTGCTTAGAGTAGCCTGTGATTGGTGAATATGACCACAAGGTTTGAAGACAAGAGAAAAGGAAAAGACATATATAAAGCTAGGACATTTAATTCAGTTAACAGTTCTTGATTAAAATTGATGACATGCCTGATTTGCATGACAGGAATGATTTGCTAACCTTGCCCCAACAAATCCGAGTCCTTGTTTAGCCTAGAGTATCCAAACTTTTGCATGGACCACACTGAATATTAGTTGTAACTTCATAAGTAATTGCACTATTGTTGGAAAATTGCCGGTTTATTACCAGTACATAAAAAAAAAACTTACAATAAATGTGATTTTGCATTCTGTTTACACTCCAAAACATTACTGGACTTTTTAAGAAGGATTTGATGATGATCACTTCTGTGAAAATGGGGAGATGTTTATACCTTAATGGATTTTTTTTGAAAAATGAAAACACAATTAGGCCAATGGTGCCTAAATGTAAGATTCTATGATGTTTTCATAAATTCTCACAATACTCTGAACATGTAGTCTTGTTGCTCCGCTGTGATGAAGTAGTTATCAGATTGAACATGCTGTCATCGGTCATTTATGCAAATGAAAATGTTGGTTTTTTTTTACTAATGGAACCGCAGCTGGTGCAACTTTGTAAATGGTGGATCTAGTAGATCTACAGTATAGTCTGATGGCATTACACAGCCATAGAGCTGCTCAAATGAGCCCATTCTTTATCAAAATACAAATGAGCCTGGCCTTTTCTCATAAAAATAGAACCTTTATTCTTCAGTTTTCATTAGTTATCAACATTTCCCCATTTTGACCCTCTGAACCCAGTTCACTCTGCATGCGCACTGGACACCAGGTTTTACTGGTCACACATTAATTCTGGGGGGCACCCCAACCTTTACAGTGCTGTTGCTGACACCCGTTGAAGCCACACACATCCCATTTTGACACCTTGTGCATTTCATGTCAAAGAGGAGGTGACAGGTTGGTTAAGGTCAGAGGGGCGTTTCCTGTCATATTACCATTTGTTTGGTAGACGGAGAAGAGATTATTAATGTATTACAGGACACAGTAAACCGCAATAACCACAGAATTCCAATTACTTCAGTTTCTTTTATTTTCAGTTTACTAAATTATTTTGTTGTTCACTCCAGTTCCCTGTTGTCATCATTGTCCTTCTTTTCATGTCTATGTTTTTTCTCATGTGTCAAGCTTCTACCCTCCTTGACTGACACCTGTTTTAACTTTTACAAGCCTAAATACAGGTCTCCTTTGACCTTTTCTATTCTGATCCCTCCTGGTGTGGCCTGGACTCAGAGACAGCTGCGTCAAGCTCAGACTGAACAACTGCTATCCCCAAGGAAGGAGATCACCTTTATGAAGTAACTTGTGGCCCAGCAACATGTCCATGTTTTAATGTTAGACGCAACCGGATGGCGTTTTGAGGTTATCTGATGTGTGCTAATAAAAATAAAGCTTCCTGAAGTGTTCTTGGTATGGCTGTAGAGAGCTAGGACAAAACTTAACATGAAATTATTAATATGGGAGTATTACTCTCAGCTCTGTCGTTGAAAATTGACAGAAGACTAAATAGGTAATAGGTGTACATGTTGTTTTTGCATGGGTTTTGTATCAAAACAGTCATAATTCACATCATTTATACATGACCATTTCCCAACCTCTCCTTATTGCTTAGAATCAATCAGGCTGCTTTTTGTACTGTGGCTTCATTCAGAAATGTACTCCAGCATAGTAAACAGTAGGTGTAAAATGCACCGGGTGCACCGTCATTAGAGTATTGCTGTATTACTAGTGCATTCATAGGGATAGGAATGTGTAGATGAGGCTTAACTGCTGAATAGATGTATACACGACCAACCATCTGCCTAGTATTGTGTAGGTCCCCCTCACAGCTCTAACTAACAAAGAATAGACTGCACAAGACCTTTGAAGGTGTCCTGTGGTATCTGACACCAAGATGTTAGCAGCAGTTAGCAGCTATAAGTCCTGTAAGCTGTGATGTGAGGCCTGCATGGATTGCATCAGTGAGCCTTGGGCACTCCAGATCTTGTCGCCGGTTCACTGGTTGTCTCTGGTGATCTGTCCATCACAATATCAGCCTTGTCAAAGTGGCCTCATTTCTCATGCTTGTTCATTTTTCCTGCGTCAACACATTAACTTCAAGAATTGATGGTTAATTAGCTGTTTAATATGTAGCTTCATGGGTTCCATTGTAACCAGATAAAAAGTCTTCACATTTGCACATTTATGGATAGATTCAGCAATGCTAAAAAAAATGACACTGAATTAAAGTACATTAAAGTGCATGTCCCATGAGTATGTACTTTGTCTAATGTAGCAAATAGGGCTCTCAAGTGGAATAAAAATTCATCCACCTGCTGTAAAAAAACACTGGTCAGCTGTTAGACTGCTGGTGGCCCCCAAGACAATACTGAGAATAGGAATGGCTTAGGGCATTAGCTTGGCTGTACAATTCAGCTCAAGTCATAGAGGCCCATTCGGAGGAACTTCTCTGTGTGCTGCGCTGTAGAAATGACTCTGGACATACGCCATCCAGCCTTCAGGCAGTGCCATCTCAAGGGAAATCACATCACCCTGCTGCCACAAGTAAGAGGGAGATAGAGTCATGACCTCTGAGAGTATGAAGGGATGCTGGCTGACAAATTCGTGTGGCAGAGAGGAACAAAGTTATTAGCATGCTGGGGCCCAGCCTGTGTGCTTGTGCTTGGTTTAAAAATAAACCCACTGACCCAATCTGGCACTGACGTGCCTCACCAACACTAGCAAGGGTTTTCTGCGCCCCCCCCCCCCCCCCCTCCCCCCTTTCCCTCTGTGGAGCCTGGGGAACAATTGTTGCCCATTGTATCCTTAATGCCTTAAACACACATTCATCCGATTGTTTTACAGCTTCCATGGGTTGAGCCATGTGGTTTCTTTATTGCCCCCCCCCCCCCCCCCCAAATAATATGATCATTGACTAGTACTGTATTTAATCTGTAATAAAAAATGCTGCTTAGTAGTAGATACAACATTAATCATCATATACTTCACTAGCATGATCTCAGCCATTCCAAAGCAATATAAGTAGTAGGTACACAGGGTCTATTGCAGGAGCAGACATGGTTGCCATGGAACATCACATACTTTCAACTAAGCAGGTTAATGGAAAGTATTCATTTGTGCATATCACATAAGAGATCACAGGAAATGGATAAGATATGTTGGATGAGTGTCATCCCTGGGGTGAAATGGGCCTAGGATGTGGTTAGATGCTATTTGTGGAGGCTATGGACTGTTAAAATAGTGCAGCACATTGGGTTTCAGAGTAAGCCTCTTCTATAGCCCTGGCTTTCTGTGAATGGGGCCGGGGTTCCTGTTGCTGGGGTTTATTTTAGAACACAGGTGCTGACTTCAGGGTACTGCCATGCTTGGCGCAGGGGAAAATATACCCGCAGACTAGCTCTCCTGTTTCTCCTCTAAAGCCGAGCTGGGTCAACACCAAGTCACAAGGACAAGCAGCAGATTAAGATGAATAAAAAATAAAAGTAAAAATAACAAGGCATTAAACAAACATAATACAATTAACACACAGTTAACAAACAACTGCTAACAAACAACCTTAAAAGAATTGTTCGATTGTATGATTAATCAAATATAGGCATCCACTGTGCAATATAAAGAGCCAGACTAGCTAACAAAGTCCTTTTTGTTGATTGAAAGGCCAAGAACTCCCCAGATACACGCTTAAACATGCTGGTACAAGATACAGCAGATATTATTTACCATATTTACTATTAGAACATAATGGCAATGCTGAGATTAGTCTTACATTAAGGGCCGGTTTAATTCCAGACAAGGATTAAGTTTCAAAATGCGGTGTAGTCCGTGTCTAGGCTTCATAATGATCTGGGAAATCGTCCTTAGGTGCCTTACTCTTATTTGTGGTGTTCCCAGTATAACAGTTGTGAGTGCTCAAGGCATGTAGAACTTTGCAGATTTTTCCGGCCTTTATGCTAACACATAATTAATAACCTGGGACTCTCAAATGTAGTAGCTTGTTTAAGTGAGTATAGCTGTACTACTATACTGTGTGCATCTACTGTACGTGTGCTCATTAAAATCACAAAATCACTCCTCACAGTTGTTTCCTGGGTCCTGTCGTTGCCTGCATCCCTCTTTTTTTCTCTTTTTTCAGAAGGATACATCGAAATTCAGCGTAAAAAGGGGAGCGGTGGGTGTAGGGTGTCTCGGGCCGAGTGTGAACAGCTGAGAGGTGTGATTTCACAGGCTCCCTCTTCCCTGTCACGGCCCTGATTGGGCTGGACAGCAGGCACAGGAGAGGCCCAGGCTTCTAAAGGACACCAACAGGTGGGAGGCCGCTGTGGCAGAGGGGAGGGGGGGGGAGTCAATGCAAGGGAGCTGGAGAGATAGAAAAGGCCGGGAGTACGAGGCCATGTCTGGGCAGAATCCACAAGCCGGGCTGAGAGAAGGATGGGCAGGACACAGCAGGAGAGGGAGGGAATGAGAGAGGTGTGGAAAGGACCATAACTTATTTATTGGCAGACTGAGGTGTTAACCTTCAAGGAGTGGTGGTAAACAGGCTTGGCTTGGTCTTTTAGGCTGTTTGTAGCATTAACCTGAGGAACAATGCTTTGGCGTTTGAAGGCATATATTGTATTCTCTATCTCTAGTTCCAGAGCGTGCTTAAGTGTAGGATCCAAAAGAGGTCAATCCAAACAGCTGCGGTCCTGCACTTTTAAACAGTTCTACTAAAAGGGAGCAGCTTGAGGATTGGATGGCACTGCCGGGTGATGGGTCATGATTTCTTGAAGTGGCCTTTTACTCTATAATGAAGCCAGCAAATGCAGGATATGGCACATTTGGCAGGCGTCTTCCACGAGAAAAGGTGCCCTGGGGGAAGATAGGGGTAGGGGTGAGTTGCTCAGTTCTCACGTAAAGTGTCATTACTGGCCTTTGATCTACTGTAGGCTTTATCAGTTGGTTGTTGTCCACACCTTGATGAAGTAAAAGGCAGCAGGTACAGTTTGAGAATGTCATAGGAGCTAGATCTCAGCTGTGAAAGGTTGGCCAGATCCAGCAGTCTTGCTCAGCAGTGTGCTAAAACTGAAGGTAGAAAGGGTCTTCTTCTGCTACACAGCCATGGTATACCTCTCTAGCCCTTATGTTGCTTCTGCCAGAGCTGTGGAGTGAGACTACTGGTGGTGACCACAACTTTGAGACTTAAGAAGACATCAACATCCAATACAGGTAATGTCTAGTTTCTGTTAGCATAGCACAACTCAGCTCAAAACCTTTGCAGTACTTTTTTAATGGCTATTAGGGAATGGCCTAGTTGCATCTGCCTAGGCATTCTAGGTTAGTATAAGGCTAACGCAGTGGCAAATGAATGGACACTTTGTCTGCTATGCTGCGAGGGAAATCCAGTTGTCGCTTCCTGAGAAGACATGCTTCCTTATATCCCCATATGAATAACCCAGTTATGGAATGTAAGGAAGTGTGTGGTTTCAGGGGGACCTGATCGTCAAGCTGAGAGGGACATTTTTCAAGACCTCAACAACACATAGGAAGATATGATGTTATAATAAGAAGAAATAATAACAGCGTGTACCACAGCGTGTCAGTGTATTTGAGGCTATGTGTTCCTGGTAACTGAGCATATGCAGATCCACTTGTATCGTTTGATTCTACAGCGGGGACAATAGGTGTAAAGCTCATTTGGGTGTAATGAACCTCATACGGTGGGCAGTGGGAGAGGTGCTAATGCTGTTGTTTATGCGGTCTGGTTGGCCATAGGCACGTGCACGGGGCTTCCACACCCTGATCCCGTCTCACTGAGACAGCCAGAACAGCCAGATAGAGCACAGCTGTCCCACTCCATACTGATCCTGTCAGGGCTTTCTGGCCTTACAGGGGTTTCCTCTACATCCACTGTTGTACTACTACACTCTGCACCACCAGAAATTCTGTTCTTATAAGGGTCCCTGACTTTTTTTTAACCTCCTTTTCATATTTTAACCAATGTCTCCTCTGTCTCTGTCCCAACAGGTAAGGGTCAAGAGTCTTTAGAGAGAAGCACAGGCAAACTGACCATGTTTCCAGTGCTAGCCCCTATACCGCTACTTCCTCGTCTTCTATCATGAAACAACACACCTTGCTGTGGCTGGTCAAATGGAACCAAGTCAGGTGTTTCTGTGAGGTTTGGTCCCCTTCAACCAGCTACTGCGCTGTGAATTCAGCTCGCAATGGCGGCTAAGCAAGAACAGCCCATTTCCGCACTATAAACATGCTGTGTTGACCTCTTGTGTATTTGTGATTGAAGAATGGTGTTTTAAATATGTATTGTTCATGACAAGGTGAGTATACTGGTAATTAGTGATATACAGTGTTTAAATATTACGTAGTTGTACTGTGTGTTGGTTATCACTGAATAAAAAAAATGATCATTGACATTTCTGAAAGTCTTTTACTTACCTACTGCTTACCTGCTTCTATGGAAAAGTTCATATTACCTTGGTTTCACATGTTGTCTGAATTTGCTTTAGCATAAACCTGAATACATTTTTCTCAACCTATTTAACTGTCATTAAACAAATGAGAAATTCACATAATGAAGGAATGAATGAAAGTAAGATGGCTTGTTCAGTTATACAGACTTTTCTATTAAAAAGTTGAGGATTACAGTCACTAAGAGTAGGCAAATTTGCCAAGCAACAAGACTTTATATACATAATGCAAAATGCTGTAACCCTAGACAGCTAGTGAGTGTATGTCACATATGAAAAAAGGGTTATTCATGCTTTACTCCTGGAGCAACTCCTCTTTATCAGTTGAAGTTGCTTCTATCACCACAGTCTGGATGTTCTGCAAATTCAGAATTTAAAAAAATAAAATGATGATGATGAAAATAAAAAAATAAAATGATGATAATATAGATAATAAGATAATAAGTTCTTAGGGTAGTTGAGAATTGCCCACCAGAAATATTCACAGGCTTTACTATTTTCATTTTTGATGAATTTGTGAAGCCACAATGAAGTTGTTAATAATAATAGTCATATATGCAATGATGCAAGTGACATACAAATACAATAGAATAATCATTATGTATTTTAGTAGCTTAATCATTGTAGTTTCCTAATTTCTTTATTCTATACTGAAAATTCATAAATGATGCTAAAATATTAAGCTCAACATATTAAGCACTATATATATTTATCAAGTCATATTTATTATCTTGAATTTTCACTTATATAACTTTTAGAATTATTTCACAATTAGATAACAATGTTAGCTAATTTTACTTGCACTCAAGTGTGCTAGAAGGACAAATGTATTAAACACCAATTAAAAAAATAAAGAGATGATCAGTTCTTTTTTTTTGTCTGTCTCTACTGTCCAGGGAAGACTCGACCAACTCCTCAACTTATCCCAAAGGTTTAGGATGGAGCACCACCATCATTCCAGAGAACACAGTTCCACTGCTGGGGGGCTTTATACCCCTTTAGCCCATGCCTGACATTAGAAATGGTGCCAGCAGGTTCACGTTCATCTGCTCCAGAGTGTCCTACTCTATTGGCAGTACTTCTCTACAAGGACTAGCCAAGCTGTGTGTGTGTGTGTGACAGCAATGGGTGCAACGTAATGTAGTTGAATGTTAGAAGGGGTGTCCACAAACATTTGGAGTACACCCCTCACATTTCTGTAAATACTTTATTTGATCTTTTCATGGGACAACACTATAGAAATGGAACTGATTCATTGTCTTCTGAAAATAACCTAACACAGCCATTAATGTCCAAATAGCTGGCAGCACAAGTGAGTACACCTCACAGTGGACATGTCCAAATTGTGCCCGTAGTGTCAATATTTTGTGTGATCACCATTATTATCTAGCACTGCCTTTAACCCTCTTGGGCATGACATTCATTCAAAGATTACTCTACAAAAAAAAAGTCATCACACCTTTCAAAGCTAGAGGAACTGCAGCAGCAGTAGTAGTAGTGAAGTGCTCAGTGCCCAGTGCCCAGTGCCCAGTGCCCTGTGCCCTGTCCCGGGTGCAGGGTCCTATTCCTGCCGCTAGAGGCAGTGCTTCTCCTCAGCACTCCTCTTCTGGCTCTCCAACGTGATGTCCACCAAGTCGAAACATGGCAGATTCAGAGGCAAACGAGGGGTCTAAACAAACTGGCAGCATCAACCGTGCTGCAGGTAAAGTAATGCAGCGGGCTTCTCCGCTTCTCACTGAATGTGAGGTCAATCCAACTGAGCGGGAGATAATCAGTCGAGTTGGGGGGATTCAAGAAGCTAGCGAGCGCTAGCTAGCTCCCTCACTGTGGTCGCCAGTGTAGTGACAGCTAGCTGATGGTGTCGCTAGTTCGAGATGAAGTTGCATCAGAAAACACACAGCTCTGTGTTCCCAGACAACCTGTCAGAGTTTACACTGCTCTCACTGTGTTACAGTGTGTAAACGGCAGTCGTCTTCATTAAACAAGCTAGTGCTAGCTAGCTGATGCAGTTTGTTGACTGTAGCTAGCACTAGCTGGCTAACTACAGTTGCTGTTAAAATGATAGCCAGCTAGCAAGATACTAGCTGCGTTAGCTGCCCAGCTAGCTAGCTTTTAACTCTAGTTTTCCGTGTTGTGATATAAGCTGCCTGTCCTGCAGAGTTTCTGGCTTAGTTTTTGAAGACAGATGGCCTTACATTGTGGCCATTCATCGTGCAGTAATAAAGCCTGCTATTCTGCCACAGGTGAAGGAGGCGAGAAGCTGCATCCTGACATAGAGCGAGCAAAGGTGAGTGAAGGCAGTCGTCTTATTTATGCCAGTTGTTGCTATTAGGAGAAAGCTAGGATTTGGATGCATGTTGGGTTCATGGTGTGTGAACCAGGAGTGCTGGATCATGGGTGCTGACGTTACTGCTGAGTGATGCTAGTGATATGGATAACATTGATTGATTGATTATTGTGATATTATTCATTGGAGGGTGGTTGGTTAGCACTGATGGAGTAAACATCCCCATGATTCTTGGGTAATGGAGCTCAAAAACTTGTATATGATAACTTATAGTCTGTTGTTTTTATGACAGTATACTAAAGGATGCCTGCATGTTGTAAATGTTGATCAGACAGAAAGCACATATCCAGGAAAAAAAAGAGTGCTTTCCAGGAAAGTGCTTTCCAGGAAAAAAACAAGAAAAAGTATTTCATCAAAATGTTCCCCAAATATATAATGCATCATACCGAGCAGTATCAATATTAAAATAAATCGTTCCTGCAGTCTAACTAAGATGTCACTTCTGAGTTAAGAGAAATATCATTAAAGCGAATGAGCGGATTATTAAATTAAGACAACAAATTCAGGCACCCTTACTATCAGCATTAATTTCACTGGTGTATTACTGGGAAGTAAGTTGTCATTGCAGGCAAGCAGGGTTATTTTTCCAAATGATTGTAGTGACGTGGCATGCAAAAAAAAGTGGCCTTTTAAACAAGCATGGTAATGTGTGCATGATACACAAGAAATCACACAGGAAAAAGGGAAAAAAAAAAGTACACTGATTTGGCTTCCCTACAACCCACAGTTTGAAAAACGCAGATCTAAGAAATGTGTTGCTAAACATATTACAGTAACTCAGCAGCTATCTCTGTGTGTGTCAGTATTATGGTATACTGGTGTAGACAATATACCGCCTAGTCCAAGTCACCACAGTAGTTGACTTTGTGTTGACATTCCCTCATCTCTAGAGTGATGGTAAGGAGCTGACGAAAGAAGAGAAGCAACGTCTAAGGAAGGAGAAGAAGCAGCATAAAAAGGGCAAGAAGGATGACAAGGGTCCAACGGAAAAAACGGCCGTTAAGGAAAAGAAGGCAACCCCTTTAGCTGCCTCTCAACCGGTTACACAAAGTCCAGCACAGAAAGGTAGGACAGAGGAGAAAATGGCTTCATGAGAAGATGTCTTGGTTGATCTCGTACTGCGGTATCATGCATATGTCAAACTCTTTAATGTTGAGCTTTATTCATATATATCATATCTATATCTTTAGTATGCGGATGCTTTATTGTGCTCTCTTTATTTCAGATTATTCTAACGTGGTTGTGTGTGATTCACTATGTGCCGATCTATCTTAATTCTTTCCTTCTTTTAAAAATTATTTTAGACATTTTGTCATGTAGGCATTACTTTTCCGAGACCGATGTCACATATGTATTCCATTGTTCCTTATCTTGCATATTGATCCACTCTTACGATTGTCATTGGTCTTGTATCTTCATCAGCAGTGTCTGTGCCTGTCAGCGTGTCTGTGGCAGAGTCCACTGCACCTACAGACAAGCCAGCTAAAAGCAAAGCAGAGATGAAGGCCGAGCGGCGAGCTCGCCAAGAAGCAGAACGTGCATCAAAACAGGCCAAGAAAGAGCCAGGCTCACAAGCCTCCTCCAGCAAGTCGAAAGCTCCACCGAGTGAGCTCCAGCCCGGTAATGAAACCTGTTCTGTTCCAAAACAGTTAGCTGAAAAATCAGTTTATGCATTATTCACATAGTCAGAGTTAAGAGTGTGACTTATTCACAGGTCCTCTTTCTGTGAATTCCGCCCTGGAATGCCAACTACATGATCTTAGATTGTTGTAGGTTTTTTTTTTTTTATAAATATATACATTACCTAGTGCTAAGCTGGCATGCAAAGAAACATTGTGACTTTGAAGAGTGTGCATTCTAACAAATATTGATTATGACAGCTTTTTCTGCATTAATGATAATATAATGTGGTCCAGGACCACCTAGATGTTCCACAATGCTTTTGGGAAAATGTTCTGTGGACAGTGTTTCATGGCTGTGTTCAGACTGCAGGCAAATTGACTTTATCTCTCAGATCAGGTCTGGTGAGTGATCAGATCAGATTTGCGTGTCCAGACGTTATAGACTTATCTGCATGGGTATCTGCTAATGAGCTGCTTTTATATGCGGAAGCAGAAAAGATGAAGATCGCTGAGTCGTGTTGTGAGAGATGCAAAAGAACCTTTGAAATCCAATTTGAGCGACCAGAGCATTTAGACTGAGACAGTCGTGTACAAATCTGTTTTTTTTTTTTGTTGTTTTTTTTTGTTGTTGTTTTTTTTTTGTTGGCTGTCCAGACTATCAAAAATCAAATGTTTGCAGTCTAAATATGCCCAAATAAACTATGAACTGTGAAGCATGGGGGAGGGAGTGTCATGGTTTGGAGCTGCTTTACCACCTCAGGGCCTGGATGCCATTGAAAAGAACATTAAATCTAAATATGTATTTGAACGTTTTACAGGTAGACATTTAGAGCCATTTAGAGTGATTTCAACACTCAACGTACACTGACACTGTGCATTCAGGAAACTGTCACCTGACTGAGGGATCTGCATACATTCTAATGACTTTCCTTTCTTTATGTCTTCTCTCAGCGGTGAAGCGATTACCAGAACATATCCAAGTAGATGATCCAGCTGTGGTGAAAAAACTGGCCAAGAAGCTGGAAAGACAACAGGTTGGAAAAATGAACATGCCTATGTTTAGCTTCCTTTACTTTAACGAGTGATATTTACTTCACCCGTGTTTTCTCTGTTCATTCCTTCCCCGCTTTGCCGTCCCAAATGTTCCTAAAGCTCTTTCAGCACACTCACTTTAGATGCTTTACTTCCTATTTCTTTCAGAAGTCAGGGCAAGGAACCAGTATAAATGTATCTCGAGTTAAGGTCTGGGTCTACACTGTGTGTGCGGTGGATTTTTTTTGTTTTGTTTTGTTTTGCTTTCTGTCTTGTTTGATGTGTAATTTATTTTTCCTGTCCTGGTGCAGAGACAGATGGAATTACATGTGTGATGTGTATATGGTGTGTTTTTGGTCTTATGTAGCTTAGTTGGGTCTGTTAGTGGGGTCTTAGTCTCTTTTGGTGTTTATGTTTTGTAATAGACATTGGTGTTTCTGGTGTAATTGTGTGTCTAGTGGGCTGGATGATCATGAGTTGCTTGTTCCATCCACTTCATCATGTAATGTGGCTCCTACATGTTTCATCGTGGTCAGTGAACATTATCTTAGTCCTTACAAGTATCTCATTAGACAGTAGAACCATTGTTCTGTTGCAGCGCCAGCGCTGACCCTGAAGACCTCCGGCCAGTGACTGAGCCAGTCATTGACATTATCCCACTGCAGCTACTGTCACTGCTCTTTCCTTATCTTTACAGATCCCACTGAGATCAGACTATGGCTACAAAGTTAGCCTGTTCTCGCACCTCCACCAGTACAGCCGCAAAGCCCCCCTGACCCAGCAGATCAGGTACTGCACAACTGCAATACTGTAGTAGTTATAGTATTATATATATATATAATATATATTATATATATATAATACTACTTGTACTTATTACTTGTATGTAAATCATTTGCTGGTGTATCCAGTGATTGGGTACCTCTAACAAATGATCCGTGTTACTACAATAGACCGGCTTAAGAAATCTCTGATGGTCTGCTACAGTTTTGAGTAATTAGCAGTGTCATTTTCAGCATTCCTGCCACAGTTATCCACCCTTCCATTGTGCGATTGGGTCTGCAGTACTCGCAGGGTATTGTTGCTGGCTCCAACGCACGCTCTGTGGCTCTGCTGCATGCCTTTAAACAGGTAAACCACTATTCATCAGTGTCTTCACTAGGGATAAAATGATATTTCAGTGGGCAGTTTAAATAATTTGAGTTTAGTTGTTGTTGTTTGTCCTTGACCATGATAATTGCATATTAATTATATGAAGCTCACTAGAATAGTTATTAACTCTCACTATAGCCACAAACACAAAATGTTAGAGGTTTTATCCTCTAAGTGGGAATGGCATTGCTATAGCAAGACATTGTAGGTGAGACTTCTGAAGTTATTTATTCACTTAAAGCTGCCCAACATTTTCCATTTTTCCATACCTCCTTTTCTCTGTCATGGGCTGTGATAGACTGATTTTATTAGCATTTATAATTCCTTATATAACAATGTTCTCAAACCTACGTAGGCCTATGTTATTAATTATGGAATTTTGTTGTTGCAGGTAATTCAAGACTACAGCACGCCTCCAAATGAGGAGCTGGCCAGAGACCTAGTGAACAAACTGAAGCCCTACATAAGGTTGGGGTTTTTCAGCTTTAGCATGGCCAGTTTATGTCTCCTTATAAGAATATATGTTGTGATAAATTGTTAAATATAGTGTAAATATGTTTTAATTATTAAAAGTATTTATTCTTATATTGTTCCTTTGCAGTTTTCTCAATCAATGTCGCCCCCTCTCTGCAAGCATGGGTAATGCAATCAAGTACATCAAGAAGGAGATCTCCAATATACCCAGTCAGTGTAAAGAGGAAGAGGTATGGTGGGGGGGAAAGACTAATGTATTTAGAGTCACATCTGAATAGATAGTAGAATGATTCTTTGTTATCTAAAACAGAAAAGTTTGTTTACAGTGCATGCTTTTGCTCGTTGGCAGAATACATTTAGCAATAAAAGGTAGCCTGACTGCAATGGCTATCAAATACGAACACAACCATACACCTTGTCTTTCGTAGTTTCCATTGTTTAAGATTTCTCTTCTGAAGTATTCCTTTTGTCCACAGGCTAAGAAGAAACTTTTGTCATATGTTGACAGCTATGTAAATGAGAAGATCACATTAGCTGCAAAAGCCATCTCTAAATATGCAATTGATAAAATTAGTGATGGTGATGTCATTCTAGTGTATGGATGGTAAGAAAACAGTCTCCCTTCTTGTATTTTTCTCAACTTCATGCCTAACCCTTTGGATCTCTGTATTGATTACTAATAAAATGATCATTATCTAAGTCACATTCATAGACAAACACAATCTAAACTAATAATGAACAGTTGTACATGGCTTTTAATGAGCACATTGAATAAACATCCACAGTGCAGGCTAGAAAAAGTAAGTGAACCCTCAAATTTATTATTATTATTATTATTTTACCCATACCTTAGTTAATTTACTTGTTTTATTGCATCAGCCAATGTCTTTTCATCTTTCTGTCATTGACTACTGCCCATTCTCCTGTAAAATGTTTTGATACACTTTTTAATTTATTATTCCCTCAATGCTTGCAAAGGAATCCAGTCCCTGTGACAACAAAGCAGCCTGAAAACATTGAGCTCCTTCTACCATTTTCTACAGCTGGGATGGGTTCTTTTTCTTTCAAACATAATGTGCATTTGGGCTAAAAAAAAGTCTTGTGTACATAAAACATTTTCCCTAAAGCATTTTGGAACATTCGGGTGATCTTGACACGGGCCGCAATGTTTTTTTGGACAGCAGTGGCGTCCTTTTGACCTCTTTCAGGGAAGCCTGTTGTGCTCTTGGAGTAATCTTAACATTCCTATGGAGAATAGTAACAGTCTAGACGTTTCTCCATTTGTAGACATTTAGTCTAACCGTGGACTGATTTACAACCCAGATCTTTAGCAATGCTTTTGTAGCCTTTTCCAGCTTCTTCTGAGGTATTCTGAAAGTTATTTGCATAGAGCCATGGTTCACACTAACCTAGTCTTTTTTAAAACAACAGATTTGTCAGTAACAAGGTTTTGAGTACCTTTATTTAGTGGGAAAACACCTGTGATGCACACACATCACTCTTAATTCAAACTTCCCTTTTCTAGCCTGCACTGTGGATGTTTACTCTGTTTGAATAGTGCAGTATGTGTCCTCATGCTGACGCTCACGGTGGGGAAGTAGCATAAAATGTGGCTTCATGTTTTACAGCTCTTCACTTGTCAATCACATCTTGTGCGATGCCTTTGAGAAGCAGAGGAAGTTCCGAGTCATTGTGGTAGACAGTCGGCCCAGGCTGGAGGGTAGGGAAGCACTGAGGCGTTTGGTGAACCGGGGCATTCGATGTACCTATGTCCTCATTTCGGCTGTGTCCTATGTTCTGCCTGAGGTAACGTAAGCCGTTTACTACAGTAAAGGTCATGACTTGAGTTTGTTAAATGGACCGCTGCCATCCCTGGCACATGTAGACTGAGCATACTGGTCTATAGCAATAATATTTGTGCCCTCATTCCCAGGTATCCAAGGTGTTTCTTGGGGCCCATGCACTTCTGGCCAATGGATATGTGATGTCCCGTGTGGGAACGTCTCAGATCGCCCTCGTGGCCAAGGCCTACAATGTGCCTGTGCTGGTCTGCTGTGAGACCTACAAGTTTTGTGAACGAGTACAGACGGATTCCTTCGTATCTAACGAACTTGGTAATTATGCCTCAAGAAAATGAAGTATGCACTGACCCATTAATAATTCCATTGGTTTGTCTGAGCATGAGAACAACCGATTCAAACTTCTTCCCACAGATGACCCTGATGACCTGATTGTGACTCGAAAGGGAAAGACGCATCTGGCGGACTGGCAGAGTGAGACGTCCTTGGGCTTGCTGAACTTGGTGTATGATGTAACACCCCCAGACTTTGTTGACCTGGTCATCACAGAGTTAGGCATGATCCCCTGTACTTCTGTGCCTGTAGTACTACGAGTAAAGAACGTGGATCAGTAAAGAAGGCATCTGCTTTGCATTTGTGCATTTACAAAACCTGCACTCTGTGAGCTTTTGGCATGAAATAAACCTGTATCTAAAATGGCACATGCTTTTTAATCAAAGCTCATCTGTCTCTTCTTTTCTAGGTGTCTAGGTATCCCTTTAAACACGAACTCCATATTCCAAATATTTCTACGGCATCAAAACTAAAATGCTTGTGTTTTCAACAAAGTATATTGTAACGTAGCCTGTGTTTGTGGAAAAATACATGTGTATATAAGTCTGTACTTTTCTGCTTTAATGAGGATTGTTGAAGCCAGTTCTCAGTCAGGCTGAACTCTCCCATAGATGATGATTTGAATGTGTAGATTGCGTAATAAGACACATTCCTTCCCACGTGAATTAATTATGCCCTTTAAATTGGTTTCACAAATGAAAGTGGGATATAATGGCAAAGAACATAGAGCTAAACCATCTGTTCAGAAATATATATTCAGATACTTTAAGGTACACCTATTGCTGATGATCCTATGTAATCTCAGCAAAAAAGCACTGGCAAAACAATGGGGTACTTTGAGGCAGCTGAACATGAGTCCAAGATCACCATACCCAATGCCAGGCATCGGCTAGAGAGGTCCCCCCAGCATTGGGCTGTGGAGCGTTCTCTGGAGTGATGACATGCCATTTAATACATATGGGATCAGCTGGAGTGGAGTCCAACATCAGCACTTATGCTGTTGTGGGTATATGTAGTCAAATCCTCACAACATGTAGTAGTAAAGTGGGGTAGGCATGACTTCAGCAGAATTTGAAGACTTTAGTACATACAGGCTTGGTCAGCAGTAGAAGCTAATGTAAAGGTACTCTCAAACATGCAGGAAAAAATGACAACTGTGTTTTGTTATACTTTGTACCGTTTATTTCAAAATAGTTTATATAGTTTACATATTTTAATTTCAGTTCATTTTAATGTGATGTAAACAGCTACCACCCATGAGGACGACTACTTAGATAGTTAGGAAAAATACTGTTTACATGGTTTATAATCCTACTTGCTAAGTTTCTCTACTATCTACGCAACAGTCTGATGCAAAGTTTAAGACAGTCTTTGAACACTGGCCATCCAGTGAGGCTCTGAACTGTATGTAAACATATTTGGTTTATACAAGCTTACTCGTACAATATATACATTATTATATAAGAAGTACAATAGAAGTGTAGCCATGGGTGTTGTGTTCTATTCTGCGAAAACAAGCAAAAAAAAAAAAAAGCCCTAAACAAACAAACACAAAAAATACTAATAATTGTGTGCAAAACATAGTGTATGTGTGCAGTCCGGTATTAAAACCCCTGGGCAATACTGCAGGTGCTACACTGATTTAGTGGAGGTTATGTTACAGTACAAACCCACAATCAAATAGTAGCGGCTTCCCAGTGTGTAGATTAATCAACAAGTCATAGGTGATTTACCTCTGATAAACGCACCTTTTAGCTTCCTAGCCTGATTCTTTGCTCAGTGAAAAATCAACTTTTTAATTTAAAAAGTCAGATCACTTAGAAGCACCCTTTCAACAAAATGAACAAAAGATAATACAAATAAAGATAATATGACTGAAATGGTAAACTTTGCTTTCAGTACATTTTGCTGCAGGTCTTGTGTCATTCTGTGTTTTGTACAGTGTTGTCTACCACCTATTTGACAGTCCAGGAGCCACAACTCAGATGCCTTTGGCTTTTCGTCTTTGGGTGACCCATAATAATGCCGAAATGACAACTGTGGATCCACTCAATATTGCCATGACCTCCAGCATGGGAAACTGGCCCTGCAATTCAGCAAAGAAACCAGTTAGCCTTAGTCGCAGAAGAAGAAGATTACGAGATACTGTGTTGGTATCCACACTGTCCCCTTAAAGGGACACTCCAACCATCTCTAAACTTGGTGCAGCAGTATTCTCTAGAGCATGACTTTCTGGATTGCAGTGAGAGGACATGAATAATAAGAGCAATATACAATTGTGAATTGTGAGAGATAGAACATTCCTACCTCTCTTAGGCATTTATACCCATGAAAGTTCTGGGCACAGCTACACTCAAAGAACCCCGGCCCGTAAGGCATGCAGAGAGAATTCTCGGGGCAGTCCCAAGCTACAGAGGAACAAAGGAGAGCAAAGTTATTCTGAAAAGTCAAGAGAAGAAACGCGCAATACTGAAAGATAACCTGCTCAACAGACTTACACATTTGCCCTGTCTGATTGCAGACATTCCTCTGTCCATAACAGAGTCGAGTGTTCCCTTTAACCTCCACTTTATCCCACGAGGTGTTGCCCCCTGGACACTCCAGCTGTATAGGCATTATACTAAGAAAGAAAATAAATAAATAAATAAAGAGATTAACATATTTGATCACCTACAACAATAATAATATGATATGACACTATATGATATATGTCGGTGATAGTGTTACTTACAGATGTCTCAGTTGATTAAAACCTTGAAATACAAAATCACTGAGATTGGAGACAGGGTTGTTGGAGAGATCTCTGGGGTGGGGGGGCACAACTGAGATTAGGTCATGAATATTACATTTGATCATTTATTATATTAAACATACAATGCTGAAACATATCATTATTATACATGTCTAGACCTTTTCTGTAGTAGCCTATGCCACTTAATATATAATAATAATAAAAAATAATAATATATAATTATTATTGCTCACATTATAACTGCAGCTGATGCTTCGTGGAGGTCATCCAAATGACTCAGAGAACAGTTGGATAAATCCAGCCTGAAAGTACAACCAAAGGTAAGGAATGTGAACTTCTACATTCCTAAACGGGCACTGGCACATTCCCACATTTTTACATCTGCATTAAATGAATGCTTTTGCCACTATTTGGTGACATGAGCCCTTTAAGAAGAAGCTGCTGCGCTGCATTCCTACCCAAACACGCTGTCCTGATCGCTGCTGCTGCCGCTGCTGCTGTTGTTGTTGTTGTCTTTGAGGCAGCATCGCCCTTCTATCCGGCCTGCTGTCCGGCAGAAACTCCACACAGCACTGCCGTTCTGCACCACTCCTTCGCACATGTGGCATAACTGCGAAATGACACACAAGCAGAAGCCCAGTTGTGTACAGCAGCCAAAGTGTCCACACATTTATTCACGATACACTCAAGCTGCTTCTTCACAAGCCCTCAGACTGTGACAGCCCAGCCATGCTCCAGCGTTACAGTGCTGTAACACCGAGCTGCAGCTGCACTGTACCCGATCCGCACGCTCGCCTCCGCCGTCCTACCTGCGAGTCGGTCCGCTGAGAATAGACGTAGACACTGGATAAAATGAAAAATACGCAAAATAAATAAAGAGCGGACAGAGTAAAAAAGCTGACCCCAGCAGGCATCTTTTCAGTCACATGACTTTGTGATGCACCCCGTGACTCTCAGCGCTTCAGCTCCCGTTCACGCTGAGCCAATCAGCGCGCTCTTTGTGTCCCTGAGGCTGCGTCTCAAACGGCCTGGTAACCCCTATGTAGTGAACCTTGCGAGTCATGAACTCTGACTTCTGCACCCAAAAAGTGTGCACTAAGTGTCAAATAGGAAACTGTACAGACGTGTCTGAATCTCGCCCGGCACATTTAGCTCAGTTCGTGTGCATGTGCCGCTGTTTTCTGGGCCGACGTAGCGCACTACGTAGGGAGCAAGGGGCTATTTGAGTTTCACCCTCAATTTATTTTAAAGTCGCATTTTTGCTTAGCTTTATTCAGATAAATGCTGATATATATATTTTTTTTTTAAGAAAAATATACGATTCCATCTTCCTCAATCATCAACCTTGTAAAATAATTCACATACTTAACAAAGTTTATATATATATATATATATATATATATATATATATATATATATATATATATATATAGGTATTTGATTACATCATTTAAAGAACACGTTTAAAGGCTTAAATGTCATATATCTTTATTAGAGATGTATTTCATACATCTTACAAGTTATACATTTTATATTGTGAGTTGAGGTACTTGCGACTGCAAACTGAGCAAGGCAAACGGAAGTGTGGCATATTTGAATGAGCCCTGGTGATTTTCCCCTCTGTCTTAGCTAAATAACCACCCTGCTAATAAACACACAAGACTGTAGCGACATTTAATTAGAGTAAATTGCAGTGCTAGTTTCCTCTCTTTCTCAACTTAGGACCTCTTAATGAAATGCATGTTAATTTGCCCTGCAGACTCCTCGGAAAACACCATTAAAACCAGGAGGTGGAGAAAGACCTCGCTAATTTCCGAGATATACTTTTAACTACTGAAATACAGTTTCTGTTTGCTTTCTTAAATGTCGGTGGTGATGTTAGATGACATGCAACATGTCCCCTATTTTGTCCAAACGTCTGAAATAAACGTTTTGACGCAATTCCATACGAAACGCCTCCCCCCCCCTCGTTTGGCGTTGGTATGAGCCGAGGGACTGTTGCAATGCCTGTAGAAGCTAGTGGACACACATTGCATGCATTATATCCACCTTCGGTAGAGAATAGGTCGCAGATCTGGAGAGATCAGATCAGATCAGATCAGATCAGATCAGATCAGTTCAGTTCAGTTTGTTTGTTTGCTTGTTTTCTTATCGCTTTAGGGAGGCAGCATATGTGGGCTGGGTGTTCAACAGACCAGCGTTAGAAATGCCCTGGTTTGTTTTCGCTTCCTCACTCGTATGTACCAATGCAGACTGAGACGGGGGTTTTGCAGACTGCACATTTCCATGCAGAGCGATTGAGCTAAAAGTTTATTTGGGTTTCTGCCTGCGCTGGAAGGGCTTTCGCTGCTGATCTCCAGAGGTTCACCAATTCTACCAGGAAGTGAACGAGCAGATTTGAGGAGACAGACTGATAAATTGCCAACAATGAAGGTGGAATTACCTCCAGTTGCAACATGGCTGCTGCTGCTGCTGCTGCTCAGACGTTTTATGGGAGAAGTTTAGTCCCTGACGTGAAATAAGTTTTATCTGGTGCCTGAGGCAACGACAGGTCTCAAAGGAGCTCTCTGGTCCGAGGTGGAGGAGCCCAGACTAACCAGTGAAAGCAGGGCTGAAGGACGAGGCTCGGGTAATTATAGCTAGCTGGCGGCGATAGGACAGGAGCACGGGACTGACTTTCTGTGGATTTAGCTAGCTACTTGTTACTGGGAAAATACATCGGAGCCACATTTCTTCAAGAAAATGCATTTCTCGATCCCTGAGACGGAGGTTCGGTCCGGCGAAAACGGATCTACATATGTGGTGAGTAAGAGCGACGACCGCCAGACTGTGTCCCGTGCTAACTTTGCGAGTGCATGGCAATGATTTATGCTCTGGAGGCATCGTCACGGAGCCAGAACCTACGCAGGCGTTCAACGTGGAACCCTAATACAGCACGCGAGCTAGGTTCTAGCTACTGGGCTAGAACTTCAGGTCTTGGGACCAACAGCACCGTTGTTGTCCATGGCAACCGTTATTATTGGTCTTCTGACTTAGCCTATGTGCGCTGGCGCTGGCCGTGGCGCTGGCCGCGAGGGTCTGAATGAAGTCCTTTAACAGCTTAAATCAGATAAACCGCACCAAAATGTCAGCAGCACAAACCATGAAAACGCCCAGAACAGTTGGATCTCCTCAGACTGCCCACGCACGACCTTATTACTATGAGCCAGAACATACCCTGGCGTTGTCACTCACCATGTACACAGACAGTGTCAGGACAGCTAGCTGGGTGATGATGATGATGATGATGTGATTGGGTGGGGTGGGGTGGGGTGGGGTGGTCATTCAGACCCTCAGCATTCACATGAATGGTGTAGTGTCCTCCTCCAACACAATCAATACAACTGGAAGAAGCAGAGGTGGACTGTCTGCGGCCTGGCCAGCTGTAGGTATCTGAACCCCGAGTCCATGTAAAGGTGTTCTTGCAGGTGTGTTTTAAAAAAAAGCCGTAAAATTGGTTCTCCGAATGTTCTTTAGGAAAGGCAGGGGTTGTATAGGCACATAGGGCCGTGGCAATCCAAAGAAACCTTTGAACCCTCTCTTTAAAGAACCTTAAACTGGTTGTTTTCCATCTTACAGAAGATGAAATGGTTCTTCTCAATGATGGAGTTGAACAGTTGTTTCGAGAAGCTTTCTTCAGTACTACCTACGAGCTTCATACGGGTCCTGGAAAGTCATGGAAAATAATCATGCTAAATCTAGTACTGAGTAGTCCTTGGAAAAATAACAAAATGGAAAAAGTGCTTAAACTCATGGGAAATATTGTATAAAATATAGAGCTCCTGTCAATATTTTTTATAATAATATAAAACACACTTTTATAGTCACGTAATTTTTCACTTGACCAATCACTGCCCATTTTTCATATGACAATGGTATTATGGATGTGCATTACGTTGTTAACTAGCTAGCCTGGACGGTCTTTCAGCTGGGAAGCGTGGACTAAACATTTCCCTAAACACATTACGATGGAATTTGGAGGTTTTTGGTACTTGAAAAGTCATGGAAAGTGCATGAACCCTGTACCTAGCACAGCTGCTTAAGACCTCTGTCTATTCCATTCATTCTGCAATGGCAACACTGCACCACAAAGCCAGCCATGGGTCACCCCTCGGCTGTGCTGCCTTCTTGATCACTGTATTGCAGTTATTGCTAAGAAAGTTTGTCCTTAGTCATAGTTATAGTCCTTTAGCTTGGATATTGCCTTGTAAGTTGTCTGGAAAAACACAGTCCAGGTCAAGTAGTGTAGTGGTGGTCCATATTTAGCCGTTGGAATTAAAGAGTTAAGACTGCCCGAAAGTCAAAGCCAGCATTACCTCCCTAAGCTAAAGTTCTGTTATTCAGTTATTGAAGGTATACTCCAGTGTTTCTGCTGCCCTCCAACTCTATGGTCAGTACCACAGACCACAGAATGTGGTTCCTTGAAAGGTGGTTCCAGAAAACCAGTTGAGTTTGTTGACACATAAAATAGGAGAAGCCAACGGACAGCTGCTTCAGTTGGAGCATTGTTTTCATTCTGAGGCTGGCTAGTCCATAACTGCTGTGTAATCGTTATGTAAGATATATGGTTAGGAGTGTGAGGAGCTGAAGTGTAGGCCCACGTACAGGACCTTCTAAATGAAGGAGTTAACGTAGGGCCCCGTTCCCTTTTCCAGCGTCACGATTGTGTGAAGTTGTTGGTTCTTAAAACCACAGAAGGAAACTCTTTCACCGACGCTGTTGGGATGGTCGTAAATCTCTATGGAATAGATAAGTCTTTCAAGGCCGCTTGGGGAGGGGAAGAAATGTCTGAGACCAGATGTGTGGATGTTAACTGAAAGCCAGCAGTGTCTCTGTGCTCATGCTGCGTCTGCTCTTGTGGCACTCTGAAATGTTGTTTCTGAAATGTGGAGCAAGGGTTTGTTGACGCTGCTGTCAGTTTGGTGGTTGCTTTTTCTTCTTAATTTACAGCAGACCCGGTCCATCCAGGTGCAACGTCTGTGGAACGTGGAACGGAAAGGCAGCCAGAAATTCTCCTGCGCTCCGTTTCTCTCCCGTACGCTCTGTCTCTCTCCGTAAACTTTCCCTTCTGGACGTTTGCACCGTGACGGTAGACGGAAATGCTCTGGTTTGACTGGCGCGTTAGTGGGTCCTGTGTTGGGCAGGGTGGCGTAAGCAGGTCCTGTGTTGGGCAGGGTGGCGTAAGCAGCGTAGAGTTGGCTCACTCTGGATTTGGAGAATAGTTTCTGGTGTACCTTGGAGCCATTCGGATCACAAGAATGTGCACACTTTGCAGTGGAGCCACTGTGGGAGGTGGAGGGGGGTGGGTGGATGTGTTCTGAAGGGCAGACTTCCTGTGCAGGCGAAAACCTTACTTTATGATGGCTCATGCTTCCTGAATACTTGAGTGTACACTTTTCCTACCCTTTCTAGGGAAAGTGATGTGAAAAGGGGCCATGTGGGGAATGGGGCTATTTTGATGATTGGGTCAAAGGAATAAATGGTGAATTAAATGTTAAAATGTTGATCAGCTTTTGGATGACACTCTTATCCAGAGCAACTTGCACTTGAATCGTGTTAGGCGACTGTACAGTTTAGGTCTTTGTAATGCGCTGGTCTGGCTGGGGAATTGAACTTTATTCTGCCACAGGGAGATGCTACTTTGATGATGTATTGGTTGTACTCTTGAAGGGCTATGGGCTATGGGCTATATGACTTAGTGCTAACTCGGGTATATGTAACCTAAATTGTCATATTAATTTTTGGTATTTGCATAACAGCAGATATGTACAGGGGAAAGCCCAGAATTCCACAATATGGCTTGTCAGAAAAACAAAAAAATCTGGCTCAGATTAAGATGAGCCAGCAGTTGCTTCTTAGGAACAGCTGAACAGTTCAGCTAAGCAAAAATGCAGAGTGAGCAGCACTACAGGAAGTTCACAGTGCAAGCACGCTTCTTTTAAACATGCTGTTGTTTTAGATTTACACCTGTATCCTTTATCCAACTCTGTGCAAACAAGAATAAGGCCAGCTGACATTTTGACCATTCATATTCCATCCTTTTTTTTACGCAATCTCGGTTGTGAAATCCCCCCCCCCCCTTTCCTTTTTGTGAGGGGGTGGGGATGGCCGGGGGTGTGGGTTGCAGTTGTGTTTTAGAGGAAGTTAAAGGTCATCTATGTTTGTTTTTGCTACAGTCATGGGCCAAGTTCACCAGTGCAACCAGTTAAACATCTTGGATCAGGAACTTTGAGAAAAGGGTGTGTTTTTGCCCCCATAAAGGAACGCCATGTTGGCCAGAAGAGTCAAAGCACATTCAGAGATCGTCCCCTACTCACCCCTACTATAAGAAATAGATGAGTGGAGGAGGTGGAGGCTTAACACGATTGCTGCACGTTCCTGGTGGTGTGTATTGGCGTGGGTGCAGACATCACAGTGAAACCAGTGCCAGTGTCATGGCCGGTGTCTGACCGAAGAAGCTTAGGGAAGTGTTTTTCATGGTTAGTTGATACGTATTGTTCGGCCTGCTTGAAGAAAAGGCCAGCGCATGAGTAGTCTGTGCTTTTTAACCATAATTTTTGGAGACCTGTATGGCACTACTTTCATTCACTGAAGGTTTCTCAACATCGCAATTAGGGATGCATGATGATATCAAAACCATATCGGTATTGGAAGATTATTGCTTAAAAAAATATATCTACAGTTCTGTTGTGGACATTAGCTCAAATAAAACAACCCCCCCTCATATAGTCAAGACGTTTTTAGCTAATATTGCTGGGCATTGCAGTTTGCCATTTCTGTGTCAGTGATTAGCGTAATAATGGAAGCGGCTCAGAGCTCGTTCTTTACAGATCGTCAGTCGTAACAGTGTAACCATGAATCCTTTTGACATGGCGTGTCCCCTTTCTGTGATGGATTACTGTGCTGTAAAAGTGTGATTGCTCTTTTCAATTATGCATGTGACGTTAAATGGGTGGCAGAAAGAAAGGCCGAATTCGTAGCCGTTAGATGTCCTTGGAGCTCTGCGGCAGTGCCTGCTTTGATGCCTGTCGCCTGTCAGTCTGTGTGAGCTTTTTGTGTGAGAATCTGATTTCATCTTTATCTTTTTTCTTCTACAGGCCTACAACATCCACGTCAACGGCGTGCTGCACTGCCGGGTACGCTACAGCCAGTTATTAGGCCTGCATGAACAGGTAAACACTGAAGATTGGTTTTGTATGTATTTTTTTTATTATTTCTTTTTATGAGCAGATTTCACACAGATCTTTATAAAGTTTCTGAATTGATTTGAAAAGTACTTACATTTTAAGCCAGGAGTCTTGCCCGTGGACTCACTGGGAAGGCAGTGTTGATGCCTACTACTTACGGGTTACGGGTTTTAATTAGGTTCATGTTCCTCTTCTGGGTGATCAGTATACATGTACAACGTAAGCTGTGTCAAAAGCATTCCATTCACTAATAAATGTCCCTTTGGACCTCAGGTGCTGGTCTTTGCTAAGTGGAACACTATAAACATCAGGGTTTATAGGCATCCATTGAGTATTTAAGTCAGCGTTGGTATTGTGACTTTGTACTCTGTACTTTGTCTTGGCAGATACTTGGAAATCTGGTATCAGAACTCCCCAATTCCCCATCCCCATCCCCAACTCCTCATGCCCATCCCCAACTCCTCATGCCCATCCCCAACTCCTCATGCCCATCCCCAACTCCTCATGCCCATCCCCAACTCCCCACCTCATCCCCAACTCCCCACCTCATCCACCTCATCCCCAACTCCCCACCTCATCCCCAACTCCCCACCTCATCCCCAACTCCCCACCTCATCCCCCTCATCTCCAACTCCCCACCTCATGCCCATGCCCAACTCCCCACCTCATGCTCATGCCCATGCCCAACTCTCCACCTCATGCCCATGCCCAACTCTCCACCTCATGCCCATCCCCAACTCCCCACCTCATACCCATCCCCACATCCACGTCCCCTCATCCTCATCCCCAACTCCCAACCTCCCCAACTCCCCACCTCAGCATCCCAAAAATATTAGATCTCCATCGTTCCAGAGAACACAGTTCTAATTAGGATTGCACACTAGCCACATTTTTCATACCGTTATACTGTCTCAAAATAATACTGTGGGTGGCCTTGCATGTATGTGGTGGCGATTGTGGTGGCAAATCAGAGTGACTCTGATCGAGCGACTGCTGACTATTGATTGGACAGAAAGCTGGACCTCAAGATTTTTTCCCCATGGTTTTGGATCCTTTGTGGATCTAGTTCAGCTACAGCTTCACCAAGTATTAGTCAGCCCAGTGCAGCTGCTGTAGACTAACTGTGTTGACGATAAAAACTTGTCTGAGAGAGTGAAGTCGAGCGACTGGTGTTGGGAGTAACAGAAAGGCAAAATAAGAACGGTTCTGCCGTGTTTAGACTCGTAGCCGGCTATCTGGGCTTAGATAAGTTAACTAGCAGGCTAACCACCACAGCACAGACCATGTTCCCGCTAACCCTGGCTCAAATCACACACGTTTAGAGGATAACACCTCATATCTGAGAGCACAACACAGAGTGAGTGGTCTTAGGAGTGTTTTCCACTGTTTTCAGGCACATTTATTAGACTGCTTCATTCAGGTTTGTTTTAGCTCTCGACGCCCCTAAACTCCTAACTCCTGTGGGCTTGTTTTTTTTTTTGTCCTAGATAAATTCTAGATAGACACAGAACAGACATTTGACATGTTGTAAGTTTGAGATACCATCAACATTTTTTAAATACTTTGTTATACAGTATTACCGGTGTACCACCCAAGCCTGCTGTTCCACAGCTGCACAGCTCAGCTTTATACCCCTCTAACCCATGTCTGGCATTAGGCTTGGTGGCTGTAGGTTCAGGTTTCTTTCTCTCTCTCTCTCTCTCCACAAACATTTGGACATTTTTTGAGAAGTGGTACGAACTGCGGAACAAAATACAGTACATGTGCTATTATAATATTATCATATCAGTGACATTAAACAGTCCTAAAATGACAGTTTTGTTTATTGCATTTATTTTAGGGACAGTTTATCTTCCAAAAAAATAGTTATCATGACCGGCTTAGCTAAAGTAAAGTTGACCTTTTCTAAACATTAACTCAGTTCTCCTCTCGTCACTCATTTCCTTACAAGCTGTTGTATTTTGTGTGTAGGGTGGTGAGCCGTGATAATTAGAATATTACTGATATACAGCATATATCCGTATGTATTTATTTATTTATTTTTTATGTGCACTGTTGTGAAGCACAATTCGTGTCATATTTCCTTTAATGACTTCCTTTAGAAATACCCTGTCACTGTAAATTTTCTAAGAACCTGCAGTGATTTTGTTGTTCAGTGGAGAAAACTTTTTAGTGATTCTGCCGGCAGCGCCATGTTTTCAGGTCTGGCAGCTGCTGTTGCTAGGTAACGGGGCTTAGGAAGCCTAGCGAGATCAGATGCCCTGGCTAAAGGTGTTGCTGATTGCCCCCAAATCCAGTTACCTCCAGGAGATTAGGTGTTTTTCCCCTTTGTATGTGATGTTGTGAATACTGATGGCTGACTGGTTGACTTTCACCTTCTGCGAGTGTCTATTGAGCTTGGCCATGTCCTCTAGAACCATCTCCACAAAGTTCTGTGCAGAAATCCTGAGCATTAAGTTTTATGATTTGAGTTTTGTTCCTGAGAGATTCCCTACTACAAAAAAGCAGAAGAATATTGCATTGTGCAAAAGGGCAAACTAGTCAGCATTAATTTCCCCTTTAGCAGTTATTTCCTGCAGAATTGGAAGTTGTGGTTAGAAGCTGTAATATTTTGGTGACCGTTTGTTATAGCTTACAAAGGAAAAGTGAATTATGTTCGTTTAACCCCTTGAATCCTATGTTTATTTTTCTGTTATTAATCCTACCCTAGAAACTACAACACAGTCCCACAGGGTTCTATTTTGGGGGCTGTGACTCCGTGATGTAGTTATGAGGTGGTGTGGGCCTATGTACAGGGTTTAAGGAGTTAAAGCAAACCTTATACACACTCATACCCTCCTCTACCTTTTTGTTTGTTTGTTTGAACAGATAAAGAAAGAGTATGGAAACAATGTGGTGCCCGCCTTCCCCCCAAAGAAGATTTTCACCCTGACGCCAGCGGAGGTGGAGCAGCGGAGAGAACAGTTGGAGAAGTACATGCAGGCGGGTGAGTGGAACATGACTGTACTTTGCTTTCCTAACCTCAGTTGCCCCCCCCCCCCTCCCGTCTAGTCTACAGCCTAAATGTTCCTTGGACTTCTTCTGTTCTGGAAAGGTCAGCTGTTTTTAAAGCTAACCTTGTCTGAACTCTGCTGTCCCTGTGACACGTAGCCAGGGCAGGCTGTCCTGGTGTGCCAGGCTGTTGGAGCAGAACCAGGGTAGGGTTGGGCACAGGGAGGGGGGGGGGAAAGAGAAAAGAAAGCCTCTGAAGGTGTGAGTCATGTGAAGTGAAGTGTTCTTCTCCGGGCAGGATGAGGTTCGTCGCCTTCACCTCACCTCTCTGACATCATCTGCTCTTCACAAGAGCATTTGGTTGAAGTTTGCGTGGTGATCCTTTTTGAATTAATTCATGGCTTTAAAGTATCTTGGCTTGACACGGCTTGACCTAATCTAGAGTTGGTTTTAGCAGGTCAGAGGTTGCGTTAGCCGCGTACAAAGGGGAAAAGGGGAGGAGGGGGAAAAAAGGGAATCGTTTGGACTGGCAGCACCATGAGCCGTTTGTTCAAATCCATTCCAGTTCTGGCACATTCCGCCGAACAAGCTAAGCCTTGTTGAGCGTATTTGCTCATAGTCTGCGAGCACACAGACTGTTCTTGGCCGGCCACTCTCGCAGTTACATCATGGTTTAACGCGGTTATGGAAAATTAAACACCTCAAACACACAAGCTGTTCAGAGTGAATAAATTGTTTGTTTACGCAAAAACGCTGTGTGGGCTTTCGGGGGCTGCTGATAGCCAGCGTGCTATAATGAGAATGTCAATAAACATTTGAGTTTATCCAGCCCTCCCCCTTCATCCAAACCTTTCTTTTTTTTCATTTATTTATTTACAGTGGAAAGAGACGTGCTTTGTGAGAAGTAACATGAACGTCACTAGTCAATGAAATTTGGCTAAGCTTTAATTAGAAAAAATAAAATAAAATTATGGATATGGAATTATGGACTTTCTCAGGTCCTGGAAATATGTCACAATAAAGCATACACATGATTGACCTTCAAGTAACATATTAATATAAGAACGTCATGTATATAATTCAGCTGATTATTCTGTAAGTCACTGTATGGAGGTTTTGCTCCAGACTGAACCTGTTAATGAATGTCATCTAAAGTGTGTGTGAGTGTGTGTGAGTGTGTGTGAGTGTGTGTGAGTGTGTGTGAGTGTGGGGTTAATGTTACAGTATTCCTTTCTGCCATAATTTGACACTTCTTTTTATTATTATATTTTTTATTTTCTTTCTTTTCCTCCCCTACAGTGCGTCAGGATCCCCTACTGGGAGCTAGTGAGATGTTCAACAGCTTTTTGAGAAAAGCTCAACAGGTACACTCTGCTTTTTGAAGCTGTAATTGAAGTATGATGTAACATATGATGCTTGCATAGAGAGCTATTCTAGGGCATCTTTTCAGATGGGCAGTTTTCTGTTCCCTAAATGCTGGAGGCATGTCCACTAAGTCACTACATTTCCTGTGTCCTTAAGGTTGCTTGTACAGATCTTTTTATTTAAATATGTGGTAGATATATAGTAGTAATTCACTTGTTGCATAGAAAACTGTTCAGATTTTCTACTTTTCTTCATTAAAATCTTTTTAGACTAGATGAACTATTGACTGAGATGCTAGCTTGGGGCTAATAACACATTTCTTCTTTTTTACCCCTTGTTGTCAGCGAGATTTATGTTTTTATATTACGTATCACACATATGTCAGTATGAAATGAGGACAAATTGGTGTTCACATTTGTTATTTTAGTGAATGCAGTTCCTTAATGCTGTCATGCTTTTTGTATATCATGGTGTTGAGCCTCTGTACATCAGTAAGGAGGGTGTGGATTAGCTAGGCTCACCATGGGACTTATTAAAGAGCATGCTAAATGGCCCTTGATTTTGGCTTCATTATAGCTTTGTGATGTTGATCGAGTGAATGTTTATATATGACTATACAGCAAATCTCATAACTCGAGGATAGCATTACAGGATATATTGAAAATAAACTCATGTTTCAAGTCTTTTACTTTATCTGTTTAAAAATTAAAAGCATCTGCCTCAACACACCTGAATGCAATCAGACTGTTACATTGTGAATGCATGTAAAAATATTTTCAGTTTTTTTGTATATATATAAAAATATATAAATATATACATTTTTAAAAATAAAAAATGAAAAAATAAATTTAGATACTCTTGACAATGAATTGGAAAAGAAAACTATTAGATCATAATTTAGACCAAACCTGCTCTTCATACCTAGGATGATTTTGCTGAACATGATGCTGAGTGCTGGGGGACGGGGGGGAACAAAGTCAAACATTTTTCTGACACTACAAAACATGACAGACATGTCCCCAAGCTTTTGCTTGGCAGTGTAGGCCTGATGTATGCTTAAGTATCCTTTTTAGTTGGCCCAGGCCCTGCTCAGTTGCCTCGGCCTGACAGCAGGTCAGTCTCTCATTGTGTAGTCAGATCCAGCTTTCCCTGTGGCTTCTCATCACAGGCAGAGCCACAGGAGCAGAATGAGAGATTACTCAGGCTTTTCTTTGTCATTTTGTCTTGTCTGCAAAGATCAGTGGCTGTTCTAAGACACCCTGCCTTTGTGAGAGCGGACCAAGGGAGCAGGGAAAGAAGATGAAACGTTAGCAGAGCACAGAGGAATAGACAGAAAACCACATAGCTCTGAGTGGAAGCACACGTTATTTAGCACAGCGAAGCCATTTCTAGTGGCTTCATCCTTCTTCTCAATCAGTAACAATGGCTTTACTGATGGTGTCTGCTGCTCGCCCTTGGTCATTTGTTATCGGCTAAGCTCTCAATTGTCTCAAATCTCCTCACTGTTGATGCATTATTGCGAGGAGCTGAATGGGAGCAGTTTAGGGTCATGTTGTTGTTGTTTCAGCATGTATTCCAGAAAGCTTGTGTGTTTCTGATGGCTGCTGCTGTTGTCGCAGGAGACGCAACAAATCCCAACTGAAGAGGTTCAGCTGGAAGTTCATCTATCCAACGGCCAGAAAGTTAAAGTTAACATCCTGACGTCGGACCAGACAGAAGATGTGCTTGAGGTATGGCCAAATCACTCCATTGAGAACCAGATCCCTTGTGCTCCATTTTCGTTGACATTGTATCATATTAGCCATTGTTCTTGCCAGGAACCAGAGGTTACAGACTGTCTACAAGCTACTGCTGCCGTGCAGGCCACCCAATTGTCTTCTACTGCTGTATTTGCTGTGCTTGTAGCTTTAAAGCTGCCATAGAAAGCATTTATTCAGTATTTTAAATTGTTCTCAGATGTCTGCAAAGAAGGCATGTGACTTTGGTTGAGGTGAAAAAATGCCCAGATGTGTTTTTACAACCCTGTTATTTGGCCCTAGAGTGAAACAGGCTGTTTTTGCTTTGATGGTGGGCTCAGATGATTTGGTTGGGTTTGGTTTTAGAATTAGCGTGTCTACAGCTTTGTTTTGGTCTTGCAGGGTTTTCATTTTAATAAAGAGACAATGTTGTTTGAGGTTAACGGCATGTCCCTTTCATTGGCTGAACACTCATAATTCAGCTGTACTAAGGCAAATGAAGGTTTCCATTCTAGGGCACCTTTTGTGGCCAAAAATAAATTTACACTATTTTGTCTTTACCTCACAACCAGCTGAAACAAGTTATGATCAGCAAAACAAGTTTGTTTTTGGAGCTTTTCATTATAGCAATCAGAGTCAGACTAAGACTCTGAAGCTTGGAGCATTATTGAAACAAAGATTACACACAAGTCTCAACTGCTAAACCTCATCAGTTTTTTTAGTGGGTAGTGAGTCTCAGTAAAGGTGAAGCATTTTCTGCTTCACATCATCCAAGTAATTCCAAACATGTTCAATGATGTTGAAGTCTGGGCTCCGGGATGGTCGGCCGACTGTTCTGAGAAGGCCAGTAGCTTCAGCAGATCTGTTAATTAGTTTTATTTTTTTATTTGTTGCTCCTCTTCTCCCAGTATGGGCTTTAAAAAAAAATCAGCTACACATTCATTCAGACCATTCAGATTTTTTCCTTTTTTCAGATCTGATTGTTTTTATTTTAGTATTTATAGTGTTGGGAACACTTTTACTGTTTTTGTTAGTCGTCGTCTTGCATTAGTTCTGCTTTGCTAAACAAATCTTCACATCGAACCATATGATTTTAGAGACATGAAACTCTGCCAATAGGTTGTGTCCTGTCCGTTACTGAGTGTGCTCAGCCAGATCAGCCTGATGGTGGCGCTGTAGCAAAGCATGGAGCGATCTGTTCCATAGGTCTTTAAACTTGCACTGCGTGCATTTTTGAGTGTGAACTCATAGGTTTTCTAAAAATGTGGCCTCTGTACCATCACATCAAGTCTGAATTGTCACTTGACTCATTTCACATGGCCACCCTTCCACTTCCACCTGCTTATGAAGAGGTCAATACGTTTCTGGTCTAGGCACAATAAATACCATAGTCAGTAGGGCTTTAGAGCTCAACAGCTAAATGTCTAAATTCTAATTCACAACATCTGAATGTGATCTGTTTGGCTTTGACCTGGAGGTGTGAACCTTAAAGGCATGTTAGTAGCTGCCCCTCAGTGTAGCCTGTCTACAAAATCAGCCATACCTTCTATTTCATCCTCTTCCAATTGAGCTGGCATAATATTTGACTGAATCACTTATTGAAGCAAGTGGGTATTTAAACTTATGTAGTGGGCCTGAAACAGTGCTTCTCTTTGAGCCTGATAACTTGTCAGTAAAAGCCATGAGAATTGTTTGAAAATAATGTTGTTTTTAAATATATATATATATATATATATATATATATATATATATTTTTTTTTATTTATTTATTTTTTTTTTATAGAGATTTACAATTTCAAAATGGACCTTAAAACACATTTGAATATTAGAAATATTGAAATTTTAAATATAGTATATCTGCAACATGTGGGTAGAGCTTTGTAAGTTGGCAACTCATTGTACATTGCCTGTTTTAGACCAAATGTGATGCAGATCCATATAAACAGTCGGACATAGCCTGCCAAGATTGTCTCCCATAGGTTGCCCAAGATGGTCTGGATCCTGCCATGCTATAATTCAGGAAACAAATAGAGGTGTTTTAATAAACTGTACAAAAAATGTTCAGTTTTTGTATATTTAAACATGGTAGCTGATTATCACCAATATTAGTGTACTTGCTGGACAGACGTCAGCAGAAGGCGTGAAATCTATAATCCCAGTTGTTGCACTAATACTTCATTAGGCCTAATTGGGCCCCGAGTGTAGCTGCTTATGGCTATATTTTCATTCATTTTTCTTTGACTTTATCTTTCTTTATGCAAGTTCACTGATATTTAGATATTGAAATATCCAATGAAATCCACAATAGATTTATATGTTATATAAGATCATACTTAATGACCTTTTTAAATTGAAGTGTGATCTCTGACAAAAGTACCAACAAGATTCAGGCTCAATGACTGTCTGTTTTTATATTTTAATCCATCATACAGTGTCAGAATCTACACAGGCAAGCGTGTTGCAGATTATTTTACAGCTGGCTGTGGTTTGAAGCAAGCATGTGATAATTTAGGTGTGCAGTTTACGTGATTCTGAATCTTTAGATGGGTTTTTTTTTCTTCCCCTCCTCAGAACTAAATTTAATAGTTAAACCACAATCAGAGCCAACTGAAAATATAGCACTATACTTCTAAATACTTTACTTGAATCCTGCATGTGTTTATTGAGAAACTTACAATCACACTCAGGAAATTTACCCAATTAGTCTGTGTGCTCCAAAAGTTGTCCTCACAAAAGCGACGTCCTTATCTCTGAGAGCCTGAATTCCTGCCAAACCTTGACTCCCTGCTAGTGAGTTTAATTTCCGCTACTTTCAGGCTGAAGCTTGTTGGTTTCTGTTCCAGTTTAAACTTAAATGAAAGACCTGGAGGCCAGCTGACTGCTCTCTGGAGAAAATGTATTACCCCTGTTCAGCTGTGGTCCAGCATGCTTTTCCTTTTTGTGTGTTTGTGTGTTTGGCCAAGGTTATAGAGAACACTGCAGGTGTGCAGTTCTCCATGTGGATCATTTTAAATGTTTTCACAGTGGTGACGTTCCACCTCTAATTCCTGTACACAGATGGCACTATTTTTCCATTACAGTCCTGTCACCAAACAAGATGATCATTTCCAAAATGAGACTGGGAGTTATTATTTTTGAAGTACTATTATTATTTGAAGTACTTACTTGTCATACTGGGCTCAAACTAGTGAAACACAGCCAGCAGCAAGACTTACAGAAAATGCCCTGAATTTTTTTACACCCCATCCACCCATGCCACTGCTTCTGAGACTAGATGGAGGCTATTGTGTATGACGTCACTAAACAGCTGAACACGCTTGGAGGAGAACTCCCAATTCTGTTAACTCTCCTAACAGCTGCCCATATTGGCTAGCATGACACTGGCCCACTCCGAGAGAGTGAGGCCAATTATACTCTCTTGGCCTTGGATGGCTGTGGTGTCCCAGGGATGGAACTTATTTGTTTTTCTTATGTAAATGTTGGACTACACATGGTTTCTGTTGCCTTTTGTCCCCTTTTGATATTCAATCTGATGCTCATTCTTCTAATGAGTGTTTCCCATGATGGTCCATGTCAGCAAAAAGGTCTTCCTGTTGTTCATTGTAATTTGGAAGGTCCCAGCTTGTGTTGCAAGTCAGCACAAATGACGAAGCATAGCCTGCCCAGTCTCTCATTCTGCTCTTGGGACACTGTATAGCCACAGTGCTCTCAACACCAATTATGTCGTTGAAGGGAACTATGCTTCTTCATTTAATGTCGGAGTTGTGTTTGTGTGACAGTGCTTCTGTTCACAAACGAACAGTCCTGACTGTGATGGCTAATGGTTTGCTGTGGTCGGCCAATGTTTTTTAGAAGCTGGCCAACAAAGGGCCTCTTTGAACCCTTCTGTTCTGGTTCAGACACGTTTCACACTGTAAAACCAGCAAAGCTCTGCACTGCACAGCTCCTGGGTTTTACAATGCACGGCCTAGAGCTTTCTCCAGCATGTTTTTTAACCATGAGCCACGTGGCCAAGTGCTGCTGATTCACCGCCAGTCCATTCCCACTCAGCACTCCTTTTAAAGCACACTTGACCCTGCAGAAGAACACCGCACACGCAAACCCTCCAGAGCGAAAATACCTAGTGGCAGAAAGAGGCCTTTAGCACCTGATGATACACAGCCGAGTGACACGTACGCTGATGAGTAACTTGATCATGAGTTCTGCTTGATTATAATGTGTAATAGTTAACAGAGAGCACTGCTATTTGGACTGTGTGCAATAGTGGGATGTCCATCCCCACCTGCGTAAATTCACTAAGACAGGCTATTTGTGTAGTGTCACTACTCTCAAGTGGAAAACGGACGTCTGCAGTTGTCGCACTAAATCAGTCCGGTGAAAACGTGGTGCTGCTGCCAGCATCTGAACTTTTCCAAAAACGTCTGGGTTACTTTGAAGGGTGTGTGCAGCCTTACAGTTATGCAAGTCCTCTCTCTCTCTCTCTCTCTCTCTCTCTCTCTCTCTCTCTCTCTCTCTCTCTCTCTCTCTCTCTCTCCAAAAGACTTGCATAGAAATCAAAAAAAAAAAATGCTTGACAGGCAGGTTGCCATTATGTTGATCCAAGTTTGTCAAGCGTTCATCTTGGCACCTTGAAATGTTCCTGTGGTGGTGTTTAACAAGATTCAGTGAAGATTAGAGATGAAGTAGAGATTAGTTCTCCTAAAGGGCCCAAAATCACACTCTTAATATCCTGCATTGTATTTTTTGCTCTGCGGTCCACTTATGATGTTTTTGTGGGTTGATGTGCCAAAACTGTTTTGTTTTGTTTGTTTGTTTCTTTGTTTATTTATCTCTTTTTATACTTTAGAATTAAACAGGCTGTTTTTGTTAGACGCACATTTGAGATTTTCCACTTTCCATTTTTGAAAATATTTCCATCCACACACAGAGATAAAAAGGCTTGCATAAGCATGCTAGCCCTGTATGGGGCGACATCGAAACACTACGAAGAAGGAAGGAAAAGAGGTTTAGTAGAGGTGTAGTGTACTATGCAGATCACGTATTTATGGATTCTAAATCTATATAGACAGATTATATAATATTATATAATAGATTTGTAATAGAACAGTGTTTACTTTTATTTAAATATAATACGTTGAAATCTGGCTCTGGAGCCATCTGCATGTATCCATTTGTTTTATGATTTATGTAGTTCACCATATAAGGGGTAAAGAGGTATTTTAGCCGGAAGCATGCATGAATTGTGACGTTGGCGTTTTCATAAAGCTCCGTTTTTACTGTCCACATCACCGCACTAAAAACAGCAACACTGAGTTTTCCAAAATCTCCACTTAAGACAGCATTTTCAAAAAGCTCAGTCTTCAGTGACTAAAAATGGTGTTTTGTGTGTACGGGAGGCAAAGTATCACACACAAAAAATATCCAGATGCGTGTAGGTTGGGGCCTAAAAGTGATATGTGTGAATAAGCTTTGTTATGATTGGCTGTCTGTTGTCCTCCTCAATCTTTTTGCACATTGCCTGGAAATTGTTTTACTCCCCAATCCATATCTAGTAAATACATACATAAATAAATAATTAATTCACAAAGGCTGGTAGTTTTTGTATACATATACATTTACATCTGCCCATTCAAGTGTTGCAGCCTTGAAAGAGGCACCCTATCAGAACAGACCTCATTTACACATATTAAAGGCACAGAAGCAAAAACTCTTTGCCTCTTTAGGGGCCAAAAAACAACAACAAAAAAAGAGTTGGAAAATTGCTTTGCAAATTGAATTGCAGTTGCTTATACAGGTATAAAAGTGTGGACAAATATAGGTTTAGGCCCTTTAACAACAATGCCTTTTTTTCTCAACAGGCGGTTGCATCGAAACTGGACTTGCCTGATGATTTGGTGGGCTACTTCAGCCTCTTCCTAGTTCAGGAAGGTGTGGAGGGAAGCTGCACATGTGAGTACACAAATTTAATTTGCTGATTTGGCTGCAAGTCTTTTGTAGAATAGTGTGTTTTCAGTTTTACAGTTATGGACTGAAGGTCGTAGCACATACGATGTGAATTATACATTCTAAATCCATAGGTATTAATATAGGTATTATATGGTGCTTTACAACACTCTATCCAATGCTTGGCATTTTACTTGATGATGTAAGGCTTGCGTGCTGCTTATCGGCCATGGAAGCCCATGCCCTGAATCTCCCGGCGAACAGTTTTTGTGCTGCAATTAAGTCAGCAGAGCGTTAAAGACTTTTACACACTATGCTCCTCCGTGCTCTGCGACCTTGCTCTGTATCTGTAGGTGCGTTGCTGTGGGTCCTAAATGCTTCCACTTTTCAATAATGACACTTACAGCTGATGCTAGACTATCTAGGAGGGGAGAAATTTCACCAACTGACTGTGCCATGCTGGAATTCAGTGAGCTCTGTATGTGCATGTGGAAAGGAAGACTGCATGGCTAGGTGCTTGATTTTATACACATGGGGCAATATGACTGAATGAAATGCCTGAATGCAATGATTAAGAGGGGTGTCCCGATACTTTTGTCAATATAGTGTATTTGGAATATATTAGGAATATGTGCCTAAATTAACATTTGCTTTCAGTTTGTTTGCTCTCTTAAAGGATAGATCTGAAATACAAAGCTGGTCTCAGTAATCATAGAGGCACTTAATTTGCCCATTTAAAGAAGAATCATCAGGAAAAAGTATAGATTGTGTGGTGTTATTAGTTATGCTTGGGTGCCGGAGAACCTTCTAGAGTAGGTGCAACCACAGCAGTATTTAGATCTGTGTTGTATTGATTAGAAGATCCATTGTCCTTGGCTTGAGATGTTCTATGCTCTGCACGTATTAATTAGTCCTACTGCTACTACTAATATAGATAGATAGCTATATCTTTTGCTTTTAACTTTTTCCATGTAGTTTGATTGTATGTATTTGGCCCTTGTGCACAGACCTTATCAGGAACTAATGCTGATGAATACATGTACAAGGCCCTCCATACAATACAATACAATGCAATGCACCCTATAAAGTAAATTAGATGTTTGTATGTTATATTTAGAGCTGCCGGTATGGATTGTATTAGAGAACATGCATTCAGCTAATTAATTTTGTAAAGGAATTGCCTAAAAAGTTTTTATTCATCAAATAAATAAATTATTTGAATTATCTTATGTATGTTAATGTTTTGCACCCCATCCAAAGTATTTTAACTCCCTTCAACATGGGCGTAACCTCCAAATTATAACTTTATATTGCACAGTAGAATGAAACTCTCATACATTCTGCATCATTGGTTTTATAAGGAATGGTAATGGATTTTAGTAGTAGTTTCCACACTCCCATTTCTTTTGTTCAGTGATAATGAAAGGAAAGTGAATAGGCTGCTGCATGTGTTTAGCATTTTGTTTTTCCTCAGATGTGTTGAAAGAGCCTGATGGATGTCTGAATTCACTCTTATAATGACTGTCTCTTTGCTGATTCTCTGCAGATGTCTGTCTGTCTGTCTCTCAGTTTTTCCTTTTGTCTGTCTTTGTAACTGTGTGTATGCATGTGTGCCTTCTGTTTATGGCTGCCATTGATTCCATCAGTCTGCAAGTATTTCTCGCGTAGCTTTGCTAGTCCTTTTGCCTTTTTTTTTTTTTTTTTTTTTTTTTTTTTTTTCCTTCACCATGTGGAGTTGAGGATGCCTTCATTTCCCCTTAGGGAGCTATTCACTTCCTTTGCACTTCCTTCTCTCACTCCCCTCTGCTCCAGTTCCCTCCCACTGAGCTGGTCACCAAATCCTTTCTTGGAAGTAGAGACAGGATTCTGTCAGACATGATATAAACCATGTCTTAGAGAGGTCCTCCATAGCTCAAGGCAGCCGGAGAGCTGTGCCTGGCATCGGCGTCGGCATTGTTTGTGAAAGATGGGGGGATGGAATCCAGATATCGTGCAAGAAAATAAGAACCAAGTGTTTGTTGGCGTGTGTGCTAATTTCTTATGACCTTGGTCTGCAGTCTGTTGTACACTTGTATTTTGTGAATTGTTACACCCCTAAGAAACACTAGGATGCCTATCTGGGAATCTGGTTAAACATTAAACTGTGTAAGGCTTTCTTTTGGTGTTTTGTAAATAAAAGCAGAACTTTAAACTCTAAGCTACTTTCTATTTAGTTGAATCTTGCTCTTGTGGCATACATATTCATATTATGCCATATGCAAAAAAGAGCGATATATTTCAGTTTTTCCCCCCTTTAGGTGTAAACATGGCGGTTGTAATCTTGGTTAATGCTCTTACTCAAAACTATCCCAACCAGCACAACAAAAAGGTATGCAAGTTAGCTTGCTGGGCTGTCTTTCTTGTAGTGTTTTGACAGTCTGGCCACCAGCTATGCTAGCATTCTGTTCATTGATTAGATTTTCTACATGAAGACTGCAGCAAAGTGAATAGGAGCCTTATTTAATGCACTGGTTGTCAAATGGTTCCTCAGGGGCCGCTAGAGGGGCCAGAGTTTTACTCCAACCCAATTCTCAGTACAAAAGGATAGAGCAAGCATTGTCATATGAAAGCTGGGCAGAGTTCGTCTGGAACACCTGCATAGTACTAAGGGGTTTGTACTCGACTTGAACCTGAAAGAAGGTGATGCGGGTTTGTGTTGATTCTGGGTTCATTTCTGTTTATTTTGATTTTTATTTTTTTATAATTTTTTTTTTTAAGCTGTAGATTTGCTTATCCCATATGTTTCCTCACTCGTTGGTAACGATTCAGGTCTCAGACTCCCGAGGTACAGATCAGGTTCAGACATCTAAAACAGACTGGGAGTGCTGGGTGGGGGTTGGTGTGGCGCAACAGATAACATCACTACCTGCCAGTGAGCTACCACACCATGTGGGAGACCAGGGTTGGATTCCTGTTCTGTGTGACTGTGCTGCGCTACACCAATAAGAGTCCTTGGGCAAGACTCCTAACATTGCATTGGCCCTCCTCCGTAACACGAGTAACCTTGTAAGTTGCTCTGGATAAGAGCGTCAGCTAAATACCATAAATGCTAGAAATGCTGAATAAAGGGATATCAATCAAGTGTACTAGTTACAGATGTTTTTATTTATTTATTTATTTATGTATTTACTTACTTACTTCCCTGAGCATGGAGTATTAATATTATTTCATGCAAACCTAAGCTAGCTGTTTATGTCCAAAACATAGTGAATTATTTACACTAGCTAATTAGCTAGCTAGCACTTTTTGGGCTGCATCAGAGTTATGTCTTGTTCAGAATATCACAGGTTTGTAGCTCATTAGTTATTAGGCTAAGCTACGGCTCTCCAGTATGTGTTTGTGGGGACAAGTGGTTAAAAAGCTAGATGTGCCCCCTTATCCCGGTGTTTTGTTTGTTTGTTTGTTTGTTTAAAATTCCCAAATAATACCACCAAATATTGTAAAAAATATCCTGGCCCTTCCTTCAGATTTGATCTGATATGGTGGTATAATAGCTCGTCTGATTGTCTGTTGTCTTAATTAAGTTTATGGTGGAGAACTTTTAATTCCGCATGTTTTTCTGTTCTGTTCTGTTTCAATTTCCCCTGTTTACCTCATCCCTAGAGAAAAGAAAACAGACTTTTCAAACAGCTGCGGCATCTATCTGCTCCGTCCCCCGTGTCCTCGGCCTGCCAACTGATAAACATGTTATTGTGTGCTCCTGGGCTTTGGCCAGATGGATTCTCCTGATCTCTCCTTGCTTGCTGTTCACATTGGCATTCGAATGTCCTTGAAGATACTCCTACACTCACTCCTCTCCTGTCTGTCTGTCTCTCTTCCTCCATGTTCTCTCCCATTGTGCTGCAGTCGTGAGAAAGCTGCAGGAGTTCGAGTTGCCCTACGTGTCGGTCACCAGCTTGCGCAATCCAGACTACCACATCGTCCTCCGTAAAAGGTACACAAAGCTGAGTGGAAAAGCAGCCTTGATTCACTGCATATACATATTTAGTTGTTATCCCCAAATGCTTTGTCAAAACCCATTAGTGAACACAGACATGCACACTAGTGATCAAACCCACACAATGGACAGTGAGGATGCTTCTCCCATGCTTCGCCACACGGGGAGCTGAGAAGGTTGAGGGCTTTGCTCAAATGCCCAACCCTGTCAACAATAACCCAGTGCCCCAACCACTGAGCCACCACTGTCCCCGTCTTGTTCTTGGTTACCTAGACATTTGTCACTTCACTGCCTTCTAAAGTAAAGACTATCTAGGCAGAAAGACATTGACAATTTTTTTTCACTGTCTGATACCGAAGGTTCCTACCTCAAACACTAATTCTAACTTGCTTCATATTTCAAAACCATAACATTAGACTGGGTTTTAGGAAAGGATGCACCGATCTGGCTTTTTCAGTTCCAATGCCAATACAGATACATAAACGTTTGCATACTTTTACCCAAAGTATGGGTTCACTCTGTCCAGCCTGGAACTTTAAGGTTTTTTGTAGCTCTCAGGGGCCCTTTATTAATCTGCACAATTGAGTCTCAAAAGCTTGAAGCTCCTGATTTGGGGTTTGGGGAGTTTTAAACATTTCTTCTGAAGCTTAATAATGTTATCATTTTAGACTTGGTTTTAGTCAAAATGAAACTTATTCTCTTTCCCTCATCCTGGTAACCCATCCCGGCTTACTGATAAATATTGATATTGGCTTAATTATTGATACTCTGGCATGTTGTGTGTTTTGGCAGGCTTGACTCAACTTGTGAAATACTTGCACTGAAACATTTCCTCTCTTGATTTCACAACATTCTCCCTCCTTCTCCACTCTCTCTCTCTCTCACTCACACACACTCACACTCACACTCACACTCACACTCACACTCACACACACACACACACACACACACACACACACACACACACACACTGCCTTCATCTAAACCCCATGCGCTCTTAAAAGAGGCACAAACGGCGACTGCATGTGGACTTTTCTTCTGTCTCACCCTGTTGAAGAGCCCCAGTCCTCCTGACCTACTTTTCCAGAGTGCAGAAAGCAAGCTTTCAGCCAGCAGTAATACTGAAAGGCGAGGGTCAGGAATGAAGTATAGGTTATGGTGCTCATGGTATCAGTGTGAAGAGAAAGAAGCACACGCATAAAACCTTCTCACAGAGAAATGGCCAAAACTTTAGTGACCAAAAAATCTAAAAATGTGCATTCAGCAGCAGCACTTGGAGCACATATGCCAAGTTGATCGTTCTTTGTATATTAAAATATGAAAAACTTGTGAATCGCCATTACTTTGTAGGTATAGTTTTGAAGGTGCTCTTACAAACACCCTGTATGTTTCACAACTCAAGAAATGGTGCAGAAGTTTTGATTTTAGACAATATTCATATAACTTTTTTTTTTTTTTTTTTTTTTTTTTTTTTTTGGGGACCTCTCATGGAAGTCATACATAAGCAGGTGTTGCTGCACAGTAGAAAAGTGCACCACCACTCCAGAGTCTCCCTCTAGAATCCAGGATTATGTCTAGTGTGGTTTGTTTTCTTATTCAATTACAGCTACTGGGACTCTGCATATGACCGTGATGTAATGGAGAACAGAGTGGGCCTCAACTTGTTATATGCTCAGGTAAGCTTGTGTTATTATTTATTTATTTATTTATTTTTATTGTTAAAAGTAAGTTTGATCTGTTTCTTGAGAGAAACCAGGTTTGTGTGTAATGATTTCCTGCTCACAGCGCTTATAGAAAACATGCAAACATTCCTTTCAGCCTGGTTTCAAAATCTTTCCTGTTCATTTTCTGCAGATGACAAATTATTCATATTTCTGAGTGATGCTGAGGTTTTAGTGCACATGTCCAAAATATTACTGTCATGCCTAATTGTGTCAGAGACGGAGCCCCCTAGAACAATCTGATGTTATATTAGGTGATATTTTCCCTTTACACAAAGTTCATACTGTTTGTTCTTGCTGCTATGGTAACTGTGACACTGAAGTGAAAGCCCAAAGCTGACGCAGTTTTAAAAGCGTTATTCCTCATTTTTACACAGTTCATGAGCCCACCTCTGCTCCACCCATCGATGGAAAAGGACCATCACTGCTGATCGGATATTATTTGGGTGGTGGACTATACTCAGCACAGCAGTAGAATTGGCATGCTGGTGTGTCAGGCACAGCAGTAACCATCTTTATTAAACATGCCTGCCTTTTAGTTGTCAGTTGTCATCCTCCAGACCTTCTTCAGTGGTCAGTTTTTGGCTACCGGACCACTTTTGACTGGATATATTTAATAGTGACTGGATAGCATTAATAGTGAGTGATGGAGTTCTCAGCAACACTGCTGTGTTTGATATGCTCACCACAACCATATCGGTATTACTGCAGTTCTTCAGGTCCACTGCATCAGGTCCGTGGTGGTCATATGGTGGCCCTTTCCATTGGTGACCAGGGTGGAGGGTGGCTGATTGAATTATGCATCAACAGATGGGCCACAGTCAGTAACTGTTAATACACAAAGTGCACTCATACAGATAGGTGTAACATATGAAATGACACAAGTCATTTTAATGTGATGCTTCCTCCTCCTTTCTGCTTGTATACGTTACCAGTAGCAGATAAACTGACTCCATAGATTTGACATAAGTAGGACTAGAGGATCGATACAATCTCCATGGGTGCTTGAGGTAAAGCTTTTTGAGGTAAATTGAGGTAAAGCTTCTCTTCTCCCCTCAGACGGTGTCTGACATTGAGCGGGGCTGGATGCTCGTAAACAAAGACCAGCACCGACAGCTGAAATCCCTGCAGGAGAAGGGCTCAAAGAAAGAGGTGAGAGTGAACCTCCTGAGCACAGCCGCTTCTGAGCTCCCATACGTCTGCAATCCGGGAGCGCGCACACACTTTCACTAAAGCCGCAGTATGTACTGTATTTCGAAAGGCCACCAGCAGCAAACAACATGGATTAGTGATTGCATGAGACCACATTTTCTTATACTGAAATCTTGAGTATCAACTAATGCAGAAAGCAGTCTGACTTTTTTTGTATTATTTTATGTAATTATCTTTTTATTTATTTATTTACCTCCTTTTACAAGAGCTACAGTGGCATTACAAATCTTTGGGCACTCTATTCTTTTGAATAATTTATACAAGATTGGTGTATTATTTGTGCTTTCTGCAATTGTTGGAGTGAAGGGAAAGAAAGGAGCACCACGCAAAAAGTTTGGGCACCCAAGAATGTTGAGCTCTCGGATAACTTTTACCAAGGTTTTGTACCTTTAATTAGCTTGTTAATGCTATGACTTGTTCAGTCATCGTTAGGAAAGGTCAGGTGATGCAGAATTCAAAGCTTTATGAATACTCTTGACTCCTCAAACCTTATCCTGACAACCAGTGACCACTGGGCTTCTCTAAGCAGCTGCCCCCAAGCAGGTCAAGACTTTAAGAAAGGTAGCAAAGTGTTTTTAGGCAGCTGCTTTAGTCAGTTTTGCATTGTAATTGAGAAATGGCAGTTACCAGGAATGGTGAAGGTTCTTTTGAAATTGGTTCAATTCTTGTATCCATGTTTCGTTTGCATACAGTTCATCAGGCTGGCCCAAACCCTGAAGTATTTTGGTTATATCAAGTTTGATCCTTGCATCACGGATTTCCCAGAAAAGGGGTGTCACGTCATTGTCAGTGCCGGCAACAACGAGCTCAACTTTCACGTCAAACTGCCCAACAACCAGATGAAGGAGGGCAGCTTCAAGGTTACACGCATGAGGTGCTGGCGGGTCACGTCTTCTGTAAGTATCTCGGTTGGTTTGTGCGTTAATGTGTTATTGTACAACTCCCCACTCTTAAAAATGAAGGAGCCTACAAGATTCTTTGGAGCGATGCCACAGAACAACAAAGTATTTTGTTCTGAAGTGTAGAGGACCTCCACGTAAGGGTTTAATACTGATTAAAGCTTTTTTTCTTCAACCATGCATCCAATGCAAGAACCACTTGTAAACCTTCATTTGCTATATCATGTTTGCTATATTCACTGCTTGCTTCACCACCCCTTCTTGTTGTGGGTTAATGGGGGGAAATGTTTATCACTGCAGCTGTGTTCTCAATGGAGGATGAACCATGCAAAATCAAAAACTATATTATAAAATTAATAATTAAACAAATAAATAAATATGTGATGAAAGCAAAATGTAATTTTTTTTTTTTAGGAATTAATAGATAATTATAAAGGAACACAATTGTGTAGTAAATTTAAGATACAGTATTTACATAATTATAAATAAATAATATATATGCTGGTTGGTGATGAGTAGTTTTCTGAATAAAAACAATCAATCGTTTACTAATTACAATCAATTTTGCACCAGAGCTCCATACAGGCCCATTCAATCTGGACCCGCTCATGAGCGCCCTCTAGCGTCTGAGCATACCAGAACACATTATCAGTATTAGTTCTCCTCACTACTGCCAAGCTAAGTAATTTAAAAGGGAGGCAAGAGTAATCAAACACACTGATTTATCTGTGGTTATCCAGTTAATACCATAATACAATAATAATAATAAGAAGAATATTATTATTGTTATTGTTGTTATTATTATTATTATTATTATTATTATTATTACAGAGCTTTATTTAAACGTGTGACTCCAGTACTTGGTAATGCATATTTAATGATGTTTGCTGTGCTTTCAACACTGTGAGGTCTGGGGGGGGGGTGTTATTGTCGAAATAGACAAAATAGCTTGGAAGTGACTCAAGGGTGCGAGACGGCTTCCTGACTGTTTCCTTCAACAGTTTTCTGCAGTCATAGCAAGTGTAAGACTGTGTCTTTAGGCGCCTCCGGTGTAAATATTTCTGTTCCGAAAATGGAGCTGCAATGACGTGAGCTGCTGCCACACTTGGCGCGGGCCAACTGTGACTGGCTAAAGAATCTCATTAAGGAGAGTGAGCTCAAACAGTCATCTAGCTGAAATCAGTGCCAGCCACCCATCCATCTTACCCTTGGCTTTCATCCATCTACTTTTAGAAATGCGCTGACAGCTGTGCTGTTTTCATCAGAACGCCTCTGCCTCTTTAGGTTGCTGTAGTCACAGGATATTAGCGCTGCACTGTGAATAGCATTTCTCATCTCGCAATGTTGACTCCCCCCCAACACCCCACACTAAAGCAAATTACTGATTGGTTTGGAGGCATTTCGTTTTGGATGGTGCTTGGTACCATGTTTTTACAGGTCTGGGCCTTAAGACTGGAACCATAACTGCTACTCGTGTTGCCTAAAGCTTAGAGGAATGCTGCAAAGACTGCAAAAGCATTTCTCACTCTAATAGTCCCTCATTACTCTGCTAGTGCTTGCAGAAGAGGATGTAGAAACCCTCTGTATATTTTCTACTCTCATCCAAACAGGGTTGACCGTGCCCAGGCATTCAATTAACAGAGGGGATCTTGTCCCTGTTCCAGCATGCAGCAGCTTCAACTGAGGCATGGCCACTGCGGCTTTTTGAAAGAGCAAAGTTGTGTTGCTAATGAGCTCCGAAAAGGCATTCGGGTTTGCCTTATGAATTCTCTTACCGAGTTTCAGAAGCTAGTAAAATCAGAGAATGGGGAAATCAGTGGTGCTGTCTTTTTTTTTGTGCTGTTAAATGCCACACTAATGAGGCCTCACCATGTACGCCATTGGAGATAATGAGGATGGTGACATTAGGGATACAGTTAATACTTGGGAACTAATTGGAATTTGATGGTGATTATGATGTGAAAGACTGTTCCAGTGACTGAAGAAATGATCATGACACAAATAAACAGGCGGAGGAGGAGGAGGAGGAGGAGGAGGAGGAGGAGGAGGATGCTGATGATGGTGCTTATGCTTTCTTTTTGTAGCAAGTGCCAGTGGCCAATGGCACAGCGAATCCCTGCAGCTCCAGCAAGTGTGAGGTCAAACTGGAACTAGCCTTTGAGTATCTGATGAGCAAAGACCGTCTGCAGTGGGTCACCATCACCAGTCCACAGGTCAGCACAGTGCTAACTGAATTCTGTTTTAGGGGTTGTCTGAAATGTGTGTCTGAGGGACACTGATTCTCAAATTAGTGTCAGAGATATGGATCTATGAACTAAGACAAACTACACCTCAGTTGGATCTTCTATGACCGAGACTGGGGGGTTGGATTCCTGCACAGTTTAGTGTATTTCTTGCTCACACACACCTGACCCCCAGAGCAGGAAAATCAGCAAATTGGCTGGACTCCGTCCCTTTTACGGTGACTGTCTTCATTTGTAAGAGTGTAATACCTGAGCTGCACTACTGGCTGAGTGTTTCTAAACTGTGGTTGATGTTTCCAGGCGATCATGATGAGTATCTGTCTCCAGTCGATGGTGGATGAACTGATGGTGAAGAAGTCTGGAGGAAGCATTAAGAAAGTCAGTTTCTCTGTTTGGGTCTTATGCAACTGCCAAATGTCTGCTAAATGCCTTCTCTTTATCTTCATTTTGGGGCTATGGAAGTGTGCACACTCTCAGACTTTCATAATAGATTTTATTTTTAGTCTTGTTAGCACTTGCCACTGCTTGGTTTGACCGTTTGTGTTCCTGAGAACTCGTTGATTATCCGTCTTTTTAAGGAGATGTTTTTATTAGTTGGCATAAGAAGCTAGCTGGAGTATGTATGTGGCTGAAAGCCCAGGTATCTTTAGGATTTCCTCCACAGCTCACTGTGTGTACAGCAGGGATTTCATGCACTCTCATTTGTGTTGATTTGCCGAGACAGAGTAAACATTTCTCTGTTTGTCCAGAGACTTTTTTGTCTTTATGCTCTGCTGTCATTGGAGAGGACGGCCCATCTTGAGCACAGTTGTTCTCTTCACCCTCTGAGACTCTAATACTAATACTGTGCGTGCGCTCAGCAGATGCAGAAGAAGCGTCTCAACGGTTCCATTCATCGATCGGACAGTCAGCAAGCTGTGAAGTCTCCTCCGTTACTGGTGAGGAACAAGCTCTGCTTAATTGCAACATAGAATTTGGCTGTGGAACAAAAGCTGAGGTGGTTTAAAGTGTTTGCTTTTGAATATCCTCAGGACTCTCCTGACACCAGCAGAGAACAAGTAGTCAAACTCTCGGTGAGTTCCAGCCCAGTTTTTCATTTCCTGTGAAACTTCCACATATGGAGTTGTTTCTTTTTCTTGTGATGAACTTGAATTGGTGGACTGATCATACTTTTTATGTTCCTCTAATTGTTTCTGTGTATTAGACCAAGCTCAGTTCTGTCTCCCTAAGGGGGATCAGTGCTTCCAACTCGGCTAATGATCTCAGCGGCAATGAGTTCCATGGAAACTACGCCTTTGAAGGGATTGGAGATGATGACCTGTGATGCTCCTCTTAGACTGAACCACAGGAGAGCTGAGCCAAGCCTATTTTTGAGGGGGGGGGGACACATGCGGTTCTGCAAGATTCCAACCCCACTGAGCACTCTATTGCCCTAAGGTCTACTACAGCATTATTACAATAGTCCAGAGCACACATGCACATAGGGGCTGAATTGGGGAATACTGGGGAATTTAAAAAATCAAAATTTGATGTTTTTGTGATATTGCCAAAAAAATAAAATAAACAACTCCCAAATTAAGCTAATGATCAGTCTAGCAAAATAAAGGGGGTGGTTTTAGAGGGAGAATTAATACTTCACAATGTGGACAAAATATCATATTGCCTTCCAATATACTTAAACCTTAGCAATGTGGTTAAAGATTAAATTTCCGGCCAAACGTGTGTGTTTGTTGGATCATATAAAAGCCTTGCTTCACTAAAACAATGGACAACCGATTGGCCAGGATGCTCAGAGCACACAATAAAAGATTGAGGTATTGGTTAAAGGCTCATTTTGCATATTGCACACTTCTGCTATAGCATTTATACAAAGGCTAAGGCCAGAAATGAAGGGACAATACCTTGTGCAGCCCTAATTCATGCCACAAATTCAAGGGTTTTGTGTGACTTCCCTACTGTTCAATCAAGAATACATATTCAAAATTGCAAACTAAACATATCCTTTTGGGCACAGTGGCGCCCTTTAAGCATTCCTAGTGGTTTGCTGCGTTGGAGGTAGTAATTGCATCCAGGTAAGAGACAGATATTTATTGGCTGTGATGAAGGTTGCTGCTGATGTTAACCTCCACTGAATAGTACTTCCTTATTAGAGACTCAAAGCTGTGCTTTCTCATTCTGTTTATGTTACCAAAAGGCTAGGCATTACACAAAGTTCAGACAACCTTCTCCCAAGCTGATGACTGCAACGAAAGCTTACTGTAGTTTTGAGAAAACCCATTTGAATAGGTACAAACATGCCCAGCATTAGCTGGTTAGAACAATAACATTTTTGCCGTAAAACAGCTTAAAACAGAAGTCTTAACCCTGGCCTCATTACTGCAGTTGCCAGTAGGTTGTAAAAGTTGGAGAAGCATAACCAGGGAGAGTTCAGGGGAACCTGCTGCCTTCATTACTTATAGTGTGCCAATTCTTGCCATTTTGTCTTTTCTTTTTCCTTTGTCTTGTCATTATTGCTATACAACAGGAGTTTTCAATGCCTTCAGAATCATCATAATCTGTGCTTTGATCAGAAATCTTGAAACTGGTTCTACATGGAAACCTACTCATCTTACGTAAATCATGCTTCATTCAGAGATAGTCTAGAGTGGCCTGCTTTTTTCCTCTTTGCCTTACAATTACTCAACCGCCTTATATTTTAGGATCAGCTTGTCAGTTTGAATCAACATCCAGCATTCAGAACCCATTGGCTTAGAGCTGTTTCAGTGTTAGGGTCCTAACCAATGGAAGCTCTGGAGAGAAATCTTGCAGAATTTAGTGAAGTTTTGTTGATGGTTTGGCAGAACTGCTTGCACATGCTGAAACCATGGTTTTGCACAGTATTAACAAGGACAAATGGCATGATTTATATTTATTGAAATCTTAACCATGGAAAACACATTCTCAAACATGTAGAAGTGGTTTTGAAGATGTCATTTGATTAGGGTTTTTTTCCTTTTTCTTTTTTTCTTTTTTTTCCCAACCAATATTTTGTGAAAGGTTTCTCATAAATGCCAAAATTATAGTTTACTAAAGCATTTTGCACAAAAAAACATTTAAAATCATGGTAATGTCACTTTTATAAATGTACATGTAATAAAAAAAAAGTATTCTGAACATTTTACTAATATGTATTATCATTAGTGTATTATAATCAAATGCAGTAGATCAAATATATAATCTAAGCTGTGTAAAAAAACAAAAAAAATAGAAACTAACATTTATCACTGTTTACAAAATTGTAGAAAATTGTGAGTAGAAATGGAAAGAGAAAAGTGTTTACAAATTCAACATCTGAATTTTCAGTGATTTTTGTCTTTTACTCACCATGCCTTTTATTATTATTATAATTTTTTTGAGAACACCATGCTTTTTTTTTTTTTTGTATCCATTTTGTATTTTGTCAAATACATTGTGGCAATCATCTCAGAGGACTGTGTGAAAACGCTGCTTGGAAAATGGCTACATTTGATATTTCATGCTAGCAGAATTGTCAGTGTCAGTCCGAGCAAGATGGCCATGTTTTCTATTTTGTGATGGCCTTCATTCCAGAGACACAGTCTGCAATGTGATTCCTGCTCAACCAGAGACCGTTAAAAGAGAACGGATTGCATTTAGATTAGGGGAGGGGAGGGGAGGGGGGTGCTGTCTAGCTGGAAGTGGTAAAAGAGCATGTTCTTGGTTTGGTCAAAGGGAGGCTGATTTGTTTCATGTATGTCTGTATTTCATGATTGTTGACTTCTGTATGCTCACCAGCGTATTTAGAAAGAGAGGAGGTGATGGTATGTACTCAATGCAAGAGTATCTGCAGAGCCTTTAAATGTGCTTTTATCTTCATCACCATGTTTAAATTTAGAATCAATGAATGAAAGCAGAGTCCTGGATTTCAATAAATGTAGGTGCCAAATAATGATGTTTAAATGGTTATGTTTGGGGGAGTTGGGAAATGATTGATGTGACACATGACAGCAATGATTAAAGGAGTGCCTTTGCGCCTTGATTGATGGGTGTTTGGTGGTAAGGTTACTGTGAAATCATAAGGAGTGATGTAATTATTTAGCTCCACCTAGCTCCAACACTGAGCAGGTTCAAATAATTAGGTTCAGTCTAAACACAACTAACAGGTAAATCTGACACGGCTGCTGCAGTTCTTGAAGAAAATCAAATAAGCCTCTCTGAAATGTCAACTTTACAGGAAGAAGAAAAAAAAAACCTAAACTTTTAATGGAAGTCAATGAAAAAAAATAATGGACAATTTCCATTGGTTCCTTTTTATTCCCCATGAAATTGTTAGGAACAATCAGTCACTGCAAACACAATATATCGTTGCTGTCCAATGAAAAACTAGTACCTCCAAAATGGTCCTAATTTGAAGTAAACTTTTATTTTACATGAACTTTCATTCCAAGTATTTTAAAGTATTTCTACTGGTCTGTTCATCCATAAATACTTACATATTGTACAGAGCAGCTACAAGGTTCAAACCATGGAGAAAACAAAACTAGAGACATGGTTGTCATGGACAGCAGTGATATACACTAATATTTTAACATTCTTATGATTTTGCCAGTAAAAGAAATCCTCCAACACCAGCATCACCACAAAGTGTTTTATTTCAGAATATTTAAGGCAATTATGAAACCACTGCATAATTACAAGAAAACACTCAAGCACCACACACTGAAGGGATTCCATCTCAATATTTGATAATTTTGGCAACCTGAAAGTTATAAACTGCATATAGAATTGATGATCCTTTTTCTTTAACTTAATGCCACTGGTGGCAAATACATGCCAAACATTCTTTTTAAAAGAACATCAACAACAAACAACAACAAAGAAAAGTTCATCACATACAAAAATAAAAGCTTTACGTTAGGCATGACCAGTCTAATGTTTACTAGGCATCATTCTGCTTCAAGTAACATCAGACAAAACAATGGGCTATATCACATTTAAGACATACAAACAAAAAGCAACACTATTCCCAGTAATCACTTCTTACATGAATGCTTTAGTATTAAGAATTCTGTTGTGATGTTGACACTGACAAGGATGTAAACATATGGTTTGTAAAGGGATGTTGTGCAGGTTTAAAAATGGCTGGACAGCAAAGGCCTCAAACCCAAAAGGCTTATTTAGTGAGTTGGATACAGATACAGTTGGACTGTTCTATAGGCAGCGGTGCAGAGCAATGGTGAATAGGCATGCAAGGTAAACACTGACGGAGGAATTGCATTTCATAAAGGTAGCAGTATAATAATAATAAGAAGAATAATAATGTCTGTTTGGCACTCACAAATTAACCAAGGGCACTCCAATCAGACCTCTAGGAGGTCTTTAATTGCCGCCCAGTTGTATTCAAAGGCATTTAAACAATCTATTCATCTAGAAACTTGTGCACAAATCTGTGTAGCAGCATGGATGTTTTCAACAAACCAGAAAAATAATGACGCCAAAGAAAAAGTTAAAGAAAAAAAAAAAAAAAAAAAAAAAAGACAACTAAGCTTATGCTGGTACAGTAACACCTCTCCCTCATCTGCGATCTGCAGTACAATCTCAATTGGAAATAACCTCTCCTAATATTATAGTCATTTCTCCTGTTGCCAGGCTACACCTCCTCGTCATCCTCCGCCTCTTCTTCGTTCTCTGGCAACTGCACTTTCACCCAACCATCTGCAGCCAGTCCGTGCTTCTTCTGGTGCCGTTTGTAATTGTCCCAGTGGCCTGTGGTGTAGCCGCACTCCTGGCACTTGTGGGGCTTCTCTCCGGTGTGCCGCAGCATGTGGCGCTTCAGGTTCATGCTCTGGTTGCAGCTGTAGTTGCAAACAGCGCACTGGAAAGGCTTGGCGCCAGAGTGCACCCGCTGGTGCCGCTTGAGATTGGCCAGGTTGCCACAGGCATAATCGCACAGGTGGCACTTGTACGGCTTCTCGCCAGTGTGTACGCGGTGGTGGCGTTTGAGGTTGTCGAAGTGAGCGGACGCGTAGTCGCACTGCGGGCACTTGTAAGGCTTCTCACCGCTGTGGGTCTTCATATGCCTGGCCAGGTGGTTGGGGTAGTGCGTGAGGAAGGGGCAGGCAGCACAAGTGTACACCTTGTCACCCCGTTCGCCAGCACTGCTCGCCGTGTCTTTTGTGAGCATCTCCAGGGTGCACTTCGCACAGATCTGTGCTGAGGAACCGTCCTCGTCGTCCAGGGCCAGGCCACACAGCCGGCAGGTGAAGGGAAACAGTAGTGGTGGCAGAGCTGCAGGCTGCGTTCTGGCCTGCCCTGGTTCCAACGCCCGGGAGGAGGACTGCTGCTCTGGTTTCAGGGCCGCAAAAGCATGGACGTACCTGCTGTTACCTCCACTGTTCAAACTTGCATCCGACCGTGCGGCTTCTGATCGCACAGCTCCTGACAATAAATAAAACGTAGTAAGTCCTACTCCATCAGCACCAAACTCGAGGCATTTATTACAGCTTGAAATACTCAAGTAGCAGCAGAGGAGATGGGATCACAACCACAGTCTGATGTGCCTATGGTAACTATTTGGACCTACAGTGTAAAAGAGGCTTAAGAAGAGATCAAGTCTTACCTTCACTTGAGGCACTGGAAGCATCTTCTCTTAGTTTCTGGCCTACAGTAGGACATCTGAGGCTTTGGCCACTCATTGGCCGTTGTATATTGTGAACAGGATTTGTGACAGTATGCATACGCTGGTGCCTCTTCAGGTTTCCCAAAGAACTGCAGGCAAAAGTGCAATGCTCACACTTGTAAGGCTTTTCCCCGGTGTGGATACGCAAGTGCCTCTGCAGGTTGACCAGCTGAGCAGAGGCGTAAGAACACAGCGGGCACCTGTATGGCTTCTCACCGTTATGAACCTTCATGTGCCTCTTGACGTGGTTCGTGTAGCGTGAGGAGAAGCCACATAGCATGCATGAGTGGAGCTTCAGAGCGCTGTCCTCGGCCTCTGCTCGCTCAGTGCCAGTCCCAGGAGCTTGCGAGCCAGAGCCTGAGCACAGCAGGCGCTGCGCCCTGTCCACCATGCCACTCACATTCCCTTTGCAGCAGCGCAAACAGTATGGCCCAACCAGGTCCATGCCAGGTCCTAGAGGTTCATCCAGGAGCTGAGTGCAGCCCCTGCAGGAAAGGTATGGTGGAAAGGTGGGCTCGGACGTCCCTTCTTCGCGCTCATTTTCGCCAGGACGGAGATCATCGGTGTCACTCTCCATGCTGAGACGACTGAAGGAGGAGCTCTCTTCGTCTCCCAGTTGAAAGCTAGGTAGACTGAGATCAGCTGCACGTGGTCAGGGCAAAAACAAAACAAAACAAAACAGGACATTGACTTGAGCTGTGCTGGTGGCAGGTGTAGATGTGAGCTACTGAGCAGAACTATTAACTAATCATTTTTACACATTATATGTCTAAAGCTGAAAGATTGCAGTGAACAATGACTGTTAGCCTGGTCTTATACAAAAAATAAAATCACACCCATAGTTTACAAAATCTGCAACTACCATTACGAGCAATGGCTATCTGTGCTGAAATGAAAGTACAAACATCATGAAAGACCAAGATCATTCCACGGTCATACTTACACACTTAGGAGTCCAAAGATGCCTCAATATTCTTCTGATAGACAAAGAAAGGTGAACACTGACATACACACCAAAGCTGCAGCGTTTTCGCATACCCTCTGTCTATGAAATGGTCCTCTGTGTTTTGCAGCCCTCTCCTCACACATGGAAGAAATGACTGTGCAACCGACGTCTGAGCTGGCCTTTATATTGGGCTTTTCAGGAACCCTTGGTGGATGATTACCCAGCCTAATGATAATGATGATGACTATAATGGCGGTGCTGATGATGATGAGGGGGTGATGATGATGATGATGATGATGATGATGATGATAAAGACACCAAGAGGAGATGATGATGATGATGATGATGAATAAATGCCTTCCTGTAATGGTGTCCTTGATGATGATGGCTGTCTTGATGACCCTTATAATGGTGGCACATTGCTTTTTTTTTCATGATTTGCCATTTTCAGATTGTATGCTCTGACACAACGCTACAGCCAGAGATATTTCCAGAGTACTGAGCTCAATCTTTCAGCTGTGCATGAAAAGACTGCAACCCCTCTTCCCCCACAAGTGACACTGCCATCTGAACCCCACCATTAAATGATCACATTTGCATGACAAACATACAAGGCAAAGAAGACAAACCATTTAATGCGAGCAGTAACACAAGCTCTGCAAGATGAAGCTATTCAATCAGTTCTCATCAGAAAATGTTGACATATTAAATATTTACATACTTGCATATTTCATTCTTTTAGACACTTCTAACCTTGGGTCAACCAGGGGTCCCTCTAAGAAGCTGGCTGAGAATCTGGAAATAAAGCCAATTGATGCCTACAAAGCTAAGAAGGGCTTAACAAAGATATGAGGGTTGTTGAGAATGACAAAGCTTCAGGACAATGTCCTGCCCACCCAGGCCCGTGAAGGCACGTAAACAGATTCACGGCGAATGTGCTTTTGGTAAGTTTCTCTTACTCCTTTAGCAATATCCCCTGTGAATTTTCACAGCGACTGAAAGGATATTTCAGAAAGCATCTCCAAAGGCAGTCCTGGACCGGCAAGGCCAAATCTTTTGGTTTTGTAACCCGCTGAAATAAAGACTATATAACATGGTCATATAATTGGTCACTTGCGTGTTTAAGGTGGTAGTAACTTTAGGCCCCTGCAAATGGCATTGCACAAGGATGATGGGGCTATAAATACCTGTAGGTCACAGTAATGATGTCACAGTTCTGTGAACGTAGTCATACAGAGAATATACAGTTTGCATAAATAGGGTAAACATGGTAATTGCACTGTTAACCTTTTTCACAATCAAATTGCTGCCAGAAAAACTTACAAAAAAATAAGTGTAGGCATGTGGTGGCTCTTCAGACAATTGCTTAAAGCTATATGGAAGGTTTAGCCATTCTGGTCATCAGTATCATTAGGCTGGATAGCCACCCACCAAAGATTCCTGATCGGTTGCACAGTCCTTTCTTACATACATGAGGAGAGAGCTGCGAAAGAGAGGGACATTTAAAGGACTTGGAAATGTCATGTTCTACCCATAATAACAGCTATATTTTTGTTGAATGGCAGAAGTGTGATAAAATGTATTTTGTATGTATGTATGTTAATCCAAAAATCATGTGTGACCAGTTGGTTGAGTTGCCTGGTTAAGGTAACAGAATTGGACGCTAATGTTGGCTCAGCATAAACACTGCACAATATCAGATCGTTCATTTCCTTGCTAGACTTAAATTTGTGTTTTTTCCTTCAGAGTTGTATGTCTTTAAAAGCCATTTACTCATATATTTTTATGTACATAAAAAAAAAAAGACATGAGCTAGTAGTACACCAGCTACAGTCTAAATAGGTAGGTACACCACAATATGATGCTATATTGCATGATATTGATGATATTTTAATCATATTTTGATTAATGTTGTTGTTATACACAATATGCTTGTCTAAGCAGATCAAAGATAACATAAGTGCTTTAAGAACACTGTTCAACTTTACATTTCACTACAAACAGTGTAATTAGTCTGGTTTAAGTGGATGAATGTAGCATATTTTCATAGACGTCACTGTAGTAGTATTGAAAGGATGTACCATGCATTTGTCCATGTTTTGCTTATTCTTTCTCTCTTACTGTTCTGTCACTGTTATGACCTTTTTACCATGTTATTGTTACTTAAATCATGGTGGATTGGACAAGGCTTGAGTGTCGGCATTGTTGGACAGCTGTAGGGTATTTGCGATTACTGCTTGTATGCTGATTAGATCAACACGATTTAAAATTGTAAAGGAACAGGTCATTATATTAGGTCTTAAAATAATAATTGTTCTCATCTCAAGTCAACAATCTGCTTTCATAAGCAGCATTAGTTTCATTTCTCATTTGCTGTTGCTATTGGATCAGGGATACTGTGAGTGGTATTATTAGAAAGTGGAAGCATTTAGAAACCACAGCAACTCAGTCACAAAGTGGCAGATCACAAAGTTACAGAGTGGGGTAGCGGAGTGCTCACACCACCACCACTAGACTCATGAGCAGTGGAAACACGTTCGGTGGAGTGACTAATCACGCTTCTCTGTCAGAGTCTGATGGAAGAGTCCGGATTTGGCGAATGCCAGGAGAATGTTACCTGCCTGACTGCACTGTTCCAACTGTAAGGTTTGGTGGAGGAGAGATAATGCTATGGGGTTGTTTTCAGGTGTTGACCTAGGCTGACTAGTTGCAGTAGTGGGAAATCTTAATGCTTTAGTATATTCAAGACATTTGGCCAATTCTATGTCTCCAACTGTGTGGAAAACAGTTTGGAAAAAGGTTCCAGCATGACTGTGCCCCAGTGCACAAACCAAGGTCCATAAAGGCAGACACACACATTAGTGAAATAATTGGTGCTTCTAAAGAGCTCACTGGATTCCAGTGTGGTTCTGTAAAAGGAGTCCCCAAGTCTGTTACAATTAACCACTCCAATAGGGTAAGCTGTACAGTTGGCACTCATGTCACGTTTGGTTACATTGATTAATTTTTATTTGTAGCATAGATGTGCAGTTTGCATTAATCTTGCTCAAATAATTAAAACAAAATTGTTAAAAAGGTGCCCACGGTCCTGTTGGGCACCTAAGTAGCCACTTCACCAACTCAATAATGAGGTCACTACCTGTTGGATAACACTACTGGTAGAGCTGGGCAATATGACGATATTTTATCATATTGTGATTAATTTTGTTATTGTGAAACACAATATGCTTTTCTAAGCATATGGAGGAGACTGTTAGTGCTTAATAAACACAGATCAGCTGCAGGTTTCATTACTAACAGTGTAATTAGACTGGTTTAATTCGATGAAGAGCAGCAGATGTTGAATAAAAATCACTGTATTCAGTATGGGAGACTATCTGAATAGTAGTTTATAAGAATCTGTCACCACTGATGTGTTTAGTCTGTGATTACATGTGCCATGATAAATACTGTGTATCGCAAAAAAAAAATGTCTTTAAATATCATAGTATTTATACCATATCACCCAGCCTCAACTACTGGTGTGACCTATTGAAGGCCCATACTTTGCAAAGGCTGTTACTGTGGAGCTGTCCTCTAACCTCTGGAATCCTGACTACAACCACACTAGAACAAATGCTGGATGAGGTGAAAAACATATTTACGAATAAGTGATGACATAGCAGAGCGAGTTTGTCATTACAACTAATCAAGACTGTCTGCTAGCCTTGGCTGTTCCTAGCCTTTCTACTGATACGGATACTGAAGCCATAGTGGGAGGAAATTACTTATTTTCTTGAAACTGATGATTCATTAATGGCTGCAGCAGATTTGTTTTTGAAACAATTTTCCAACAGTCCAGGCACTCGAATTCAAACTATATGTCCAGATGTCTTTAGTACTCTCCTGAACAGGTAAAAATGAACCTATTGGCATCGTGCCTAATGCCAGGCATGGGCTACAGGACCCCCCAGCATTGTCCCCAGCATTAAGCTGTGGAGAGAAAATGATGGCGCTTCATCCAATTCTTTTGGAAGGAGTTGGGGTGATGATCATTAATGCTCTTGACACTGAATTCAATCAAGTCCTTACAGCAATGCTCCAAAATCTAGTTGAACGTCTTCCCAGGACAGTAAGAGACTCAAACAAAAGCAGGATAAACTCTTTTTTTTAATATCCTTGATTTAAAAAGAAACAATAAATAAGCAAGTGTCCCTATACCTTTCTCTTTTCTGTCTCTGTCCTTTACTCTTATCTCACACTATGTTTATTGAAGTCATTACCTTATCAGCACTATCAACTGGCCCAGGACAGTTGATAGTTGACAGGACTCTTCTTTTTACATGTACCATAAACCTTGGCCTAAAAAAGCTGTTATGGCCTGGAAGGCATGCCGATTTGGGCGCCTGTATGGTGTCTCCGGTGGTTTTCCATGAGAAAACCTTGTGCCGTTCAGATTCAAGGCTCTGTTCACATCTGGCATTAACATGTGCCCTGGGTGATCCGATCATAAGTGGTCAGCACAAAGTACAGGTGTGAACTCAAACCACATTTGGACGTGGTCAGAGACCACAGTATTCTTGTAGTGTGAATACCAAAGCGCCTCGAAGCGTCCCTGACAGCAAAGCAGGTGCCAGGTGTGAACAGTTGGCTTCTTGAAGCATGAGGATATTTTGTCTATTGTCACTCTGATGGTACAGTCGGTGACAGACAAACAAATTAATTCACATTATACTACCTATATTAACCATTAATGCTACACATATTTATTAACATTTAACATATAATTTGGGGGCTGGGTTTATGGAGGCCTGATGAGGGAGCTACATCCTCCTACATCAGAGATCTTGGCCATACCCATTTAGCACCCATAACTACAGGCTGATGTTCTTTTTTGAATTCACTCTTCGAACCACAGTCAGCTAATTCAAGGTAGGAATAATTAGTCCTTAACAAGTATTTCTTTTAGATTTTAGACAACTTTTAACAACTAAATCTAAAACAGTGTAAGGGAGTTATTTTAAATGTGCTGCATGTATTTATTCAGTAAAACATGTATGTACTAAAGTGATGCGTTAATTAAATCCCAAACCACCATGAACATCCACATTCGGGTTGTGCAGGAACTCTCAGCTGAACTCACCTGAAAACTTTTCCAAGCCTATAATCTTGTTGTCATTATCAGGATCTGAGAAGTCAAGATCTTGGCCCAGAAGAAAGTCACCCTCGAAGGTAAGGCTTGCTTGAGTGTTAATGCCTATGCCATCTTTAGAATCCACTGAAAAGCAGCACAGGAGAGTTAAGGGAGTCTTGCATGTATGTTTATACAGATATACAACATTATTTACAGCTGGCATTGAGGCAGACCTTGGGGTTCAGCCATGATCACTTTTATTCAAGATCATTCCTGATTAAGTTGCTAGTAATTAACTGTTGTCTAATAATCCAAAAGGAAGAGCCGTTTAGACCTGATTGCATGTCTTGAATAATTGTGAAAATCAGCCACTGAGTTACAATAATTTGATTACTGGTTTACATTGGTTTGTTTTCATGGCGCCAACAATGTGCTGCCATCTACTGGACGAAGTATCAGGAGTCAGTTTAGAGGGTAAAGAAAACCATGCAGTATTGTAGATGCGCCTGATGATAAGTCGTTCACTACAAGTCCTATTTTTAAAGGAATTTAAATGCACATTCCCTACGTTTGGCAGCAAGATGTGTATATTTATCACCATCATAGCACATAAAATAAATAAATAAATAAGACATGCTACGTCCTCTAAACATGTAAGATACTTGTGGTCTACATTCTTCATACGGGTTTAAAAATGGAAAGGGGAAAAAACACAAGAAAGACTTTTATTATGTAAATGTGAATAGCTGTGTCCAGTGATTTCTAGAAATACAGACGAGAACTTCAAACAGGTAATGCAGAACTAACTATCAACTATACTGAAAAACATTACTTGTCTATTAAATCTTAAAAAATCAACTTCTTTGTTATTATAATCTTTAACCCAGCATTAAAACGCTTACACTTTACAGGTTGTGGATTCTGTTGTTTTCTTCTTGGCATCTTCCAGTCAGGCTTTCTGGATTTGCAGCCTCTACCACAAGCCCTCCAACTATCAGCTCATTCCTCTCATTCTTCAAAACACAAACAGGACAAGGCTTTGGTTAAGATCACTGCAGTGAAGGAGGTGTGCAGCACAGACACACAGTCGCGTTTCCAGAAGGCAGTTAAAACAATAACACACCACATCATTAACTGTGGTGAGCAGATCCAGATCCAGATCCATGAAAGTAAAAATCCGTGTCATGATTTCGCTCCGACTGGCTGGACGGCGCTGCGCTGCCGCTGAGCGGTCCCGGCAGTCGGGGCAAAACCCTGGAGCGGATTTTTACTCTACGCACCTGGATTTGCCACCTCTAATCATTAATCACACCACTCGCTGTCACACTGCTAGCTGGCTTTACCGCTAATAATATCACAGCTCACAGTTCAAACCCAGCTTCAGTTCAGCCTAAACACCACCCTGAGCCCCTGTTTCAGCCCGTCTTCAGCACAATCACCAATAACAGGTCCAAAACCACACACACACACACACACATCTGTCCCGTCGAGCTCTTTTCTGTTTCCACACAGCAGATGAGCTCAGCTGGGTCTCCTCCTGGAGCAGGCTAACTGGACCTCATCAACATCATACCTCCTGTCTCTGTCCTGCCCGTCACACGCCGCCTCTGTTGTGACCGATACAGCTTCCCTTCAGGCCGAGCGAGCGTTAGCTGTCCGCCATTCCGTACCGAGGCGGGCATGAAGAAAGGCAATTAATGCTCTTTTTTTCACAACTTAATTGATTTCCAGATTGCCATTGTGTACATTTTCTTCCGCTATTTTACGTGTATCCGTTTCCCGAGCGTACGTAGGGCACATACGTAGTGATGTTCATGACATTGGGAGTTGTAGTCTTGTCTGTCGACATTTTGCCAGACGGGCGGGATTCACAGCACTCACTGAAAACACTGCGGAAAACACACTGAGAGCCTTCATATAATAATAATAATAATAATAATAATAATAATAATAATAATAATAAAACCACTAAATACACTGGAGATACGTCGGAGTAAATGAGGACGACTGTGAATAATTATTAAATCATGCCAGTCATCGCGACGTGTTATTATTATTATTATTATTAGTAGTAGTAGTAGTAGTGTTTTATTGTATTTTAATGCTTTAAAAATTGTAAACCTACTTGATGTTTTATAGGGACGTTTGATTTTATGTATAAATAAATACATAAAAAAATATATAAATAATTTATATGAAGGAGATGTGTAATATATTTTAGATATTCCAAAATAGCACAGATTATAATAGTTTTCTTATTAATTTTTAATAGTTGTAGTAGTAGTTGTGACAGTAGGAGTACTATTATTGTTCAAATCAAATAATATTAGGTCTACTAATATTAGTAATACTAATTGTAGTATTAATAATTCTCTTAATAAAATTCAGGGGCATGTAAGACATATGTGGGCTTTTTTCTTTTCTTTTTTTTTTTTGGTGGTAAAATATTATTGACCACGTCAACAGTCAGGACTATCCCTAAACGTCGACATGATGCTCGTCGTGATGTGTGAAGGTGAGGATCAGCTCCGTCCTGTTGCGGTGCTCTGCAGTAGGTCGCCTCTATAAGCCAGTGCTGTAGTGTAGAGTAGGCCAGTGTAGGTATAGCAGCAGAGGGAAGGGGAATCTCTGAGGTTAACGGGGATCCTCCGCCTCAACGTCATATGCAGCGTTTTCTCGGCCCTCGGCAGCACGCGCGCTCCTCCTCGCTTCCCGGCCAAACGCGTTTTACAGCAGTGGGCGGGTCCGCGCGGGCGCGAGCCTGTACGTGCTGTGCTTTGAGTGGGAGGAGCTAACTGACGGTGCTGAGCAGCAATAAGATAACGCCGTGAGGAGAGGTAAGACACACATTTCTGCATTATTTCCACTCGTGTTTTAGACATTGCGCCTTGTTTATAACCATATCAGCACGATCCGCAGCCTGTCACCAAGCAGAGGCGACGCTCGACTTAGTGGAGCCTGAGCTACGGGACATAGACTAATAACCTTGCCACTCCCTGCAGTGCCGTGATGCCTGGGCAGACCCTCTGATGAATTATTAAAAAACGATGTTCTGCGCTAATTTTTCGTCTGAATCTGGGGGATCCGAATGTGATTGGTGGTCTCTCCCAGCTTTCATGTCCGTGCAGCGTGCCTCTGCGGGGTCGGGGCGGAGGTGGTGCTCTGCGCTTCGTGGCGAAAGGATGGTCAGTCCGTCAGTCAGTCAGTCAGTCAGTGGTGTGTGATTAGAGCAGCCTGTGCTGGAATAAAGCGCAGAATACCAGCGAATTGCTGATGCGCCTCAGAAAGCGAGCAGTGCGGGGATGGGGAGGTGTGTCTGCGTAGCGCATAACTCTGTCCTGACCTGCACCGGTCTGATGCTGCCTCACTGACTGCTTTGCTAGGGTACCACCATGCTCCTCATCCCTCATGCTAGCCTGGCGGACGCCTCGTGCAGTGAGCTCATAGTGTAGCTTCTGTATGTGCAAGGTGTTGCGTTCTGGCTCCCTGGTGAAATCCCATTCAGATAAACCAAGCCGACCCAAAGTTCTGCAGTTGAACAGCAGAGCCAGCCCAGTCTTGCTTCCTTCTCGCTGTTGTTTTTTTTTTTAGGACCTAGCTAAAAATGCTTACAGCCTTCTTAGCAAGTTGCGAGGACGTCCACAAATAACGTTATATCGACGTCGTTCTCACAACGTTCCCAGAAAGCCCCCACCACTCATAAGACCACCTCTTTCGGACGTCCGCAGAATGACTTGAAAATGAAAGTTGTGAACAGGGAGAAATGCAACGTTGTAAAGACGTTTATTAGTGGGGTCCCAGAAACCGTTCAAGAGATGTCTTCTCTGACGTTCTCACAGCGTTTCAGGAACCCACGCCATTAGGACGTCCTAAGAATGCCTTGGAAGTTGTAAATAGGTATAAAATCTAACGTTGTTAGGATGTTATTTTGTCCCAGCGATAGAAATAGTTCAAGGGACGTCTGTTCTGACGTCATGGCATCCTATGACGTTCTATAGGCTAACTAGCAGATAGATGCATGTGCTGCTGTGTAGCACAACTTTTAAGACTAAGAGTTTTTTTTTTTGTCCTGACCCCCCTAAACACACACACACACACACACACACACACACACACACACACAAACACACTTTCTTATCTAATCTTATTTCTTTTCATTTCTCTCCTCTATGGCTAGTTTGCAGTGTTTTGGAATTCCTCCTTGTTTATTAGAGGGCTGTTGGGTATCAGTATTTGCTTTTGCATGTGAGGTCCAGTTCATTCCCAGAGAGAGCTGCTTCTGGTCCGTGTTACGTGGCCTGGGAAAAATGTTTCTTTTCTAATCAGCTTTTAGCTGAGGCAGAGAGAGAGAGCAGTTAGGCAAGTCAGAGGTAACAGAGGGGCCTCAGGCCTTGAGCTGATTATGTAATGCTGCCCGAGTAGGCTGATGTTGGTTTTTTGTCCCGAGACAAAAACTCTTGACACTCTACTATCTTCCAATTACCCCAAAACATCTCAGAATGACCTCTTTGTACTCTCTAAGTATGATGTACGTCAGCCTACGCTGCAGCTGAAAGCCTGAAAATGCGTAGTGGCCTGAAACCTGCTCAAATAACTTAAAAACACACTGAATTATAGCTCGTCTTTTTTTACATGCCCTCAAAAGAGAAGTTCCTTAGTAAAGGCAACTCTAAGAACCCTTTTAGTGCTTAAAGGGAAATTCCACTGCAAAATTAAATTGTTGGGATGTAGACAAAATCAAAAGACCGAAGAGTTTGATTTGAAATGGTCCGTTACAGAGAAACTAACTCAAGATTCAGGATGGGTGAATGGAACGGGCATTGCAAATGCCTATACCACAAATCTAGCCATGTTATTTGTTATCTAATAGCACTAGGAAATCCACACACAGTCTACTTTTGTAGATTATACATGTACGTAGTTGGAATGTGATGCTGCTTATGGCACAGTAGTCACAAATCTGGAAAAATGCATTGTCATTTGGGATTATTTTGCCATACAGTGACCTGTACGTCCCTCTCCACTGTGAGTGCATTTAAAATAAGTACATTTAATGCCAAAAAAACATGTCAAAACTATTGTGATACAATGTCTCAGGCATTAGAAAATGTATTTGTAAGAATAGGTTGTTATGGGGAAGCTTTTTTAGAGGTGTGGAAACCTATCAGCACCACTGTGAACAATTCTGACTCGGCTTTGTTTACATCTTATATGTGTAATAGATTTACTATGGAATTCCCCATTTCAAAGGTTCCTATACGAGATTCTGTGTGTGCCATTCTAATTATGTGATGGTTGCCCCTACATGGTTACGTTAGTTATTATAGCCTATATAGCATCTTTTTTATATAGCTGTTTTCACTGTCGTTATCTTATAGAATCTCCAGGATAAACGACGGTTTGTGCATACGACTTCAAAAGACCTTTAGGAATAGTTTTATATTCCATTAAAATAGATTATGATACTGTATAGAATCCTTTTTGGCAAGAATGTAAGTCACGTATAAAAGCAAGGAAATCAGGTATGTGAAAGCTGTCTTTTATTCCCAAACCGATCTCTGCAACAGTTGCTTCAAGCTACAATGAAAGCCTGTTGCTAATAGGGGAAATCTCAAAGAGCTTGTGTGTTCTATTCACTGAACCACAGCCTGTTTTTAGTAAATTACATCGGAATTCTGGTTTCAACCCAAACCTCACCTGAGAAAATTATTCCTCAGGGTTCTTTCTAGCTTGACAGATAACAATGCATCCACAAAGCAGTGCTAATAGTAAAACGCTGTAGTTAGTGACAGTGCATATCACAATGCATAATCAGCATCTGAAAAATTCAGTTCTGTTGGTACAACAAAAGGAATAAGATTAGATGTAAGAGACCTGCGGGTTGCAATATACAAGGTCCTGCTGTTTATTACATCCCAGAGCAATATGTGCAATATTTCTAATGAAAATATATGGCATAATAATGTCCACTTTAACAAGGGTTTAGAGAATCTGTGAGGCCCTGGTATGACATTTATGAAGGCAATGCTATCCGCATCTGAAAAGGCTTCCTTAAAGACAATCGTCGTAGAAGCCCTACATGGTTTGACCTGGCTTGTTATTTTATAGTCTCTTAACACTTATGTTAATTCATTTGTAGGCAATCCAACAGAAGTAAATTCTTGGCAGGACATTTGCTTCCAGTACAATGGAACCTTTGACTACTTCTGAAAGTTTTGCACACTCACTGCTTCAGCACAAGGGGTGTAATGATACACATATATTTCTGGCTTTTGAGTTCTGATGTTCGATTCAGTTTTTGATATTGGATGTGCTCTATTACTATATTACACAGATTGGTTCGAGTCAGACAAATCCTGATTTCATTTCATAAAACAGTATCAGTCAACCTCAACTACCCCAGTTTACATTCCTGAACCCCCCAGAATTGGAATATCAACACCCACACTCGGAGTCGGACACTTAGCAATATTAACAATTACTCAAATTATTGTTTCAGCTGTTCAGTTGTCATGTTTCTTGGTTTTCATAAAAGAAATAAAACTAAAGAATTCTTAGAAAGGTATTTTATATGTTACATTTAGAGAATTTGTTTTTTATTATTTTTTGATACCACTGAAATTGTCACAACTTTTATAGTATATTGTTATGCAAATTAGTGATCTTACAGAACAAAAACAGACCAAAGATTAATCATTGTCAGTGATTTCCATGAAATACAACAAATTACACACTATTTTAAAGCATGTTTTACATTATTTCTATAATTAAACATGTTAAATGACCAATTTCCAACCTCTCTTTATACTTAATTCATTAGCAGAATTGAACAAGTTGTTTCTGCTATTATGGTGTATATAGTATGTAGTGTACATAGTGTACACTATATGGACAAATGGACACAGAGTGGTACTGTAACCGATGTCAGAAATCAGTTGTTAAAATTTCTTCCCTCCTAGATACTACATCAGCCATGAGTGGTATTATTGAAAAGTGGAAGCGTTTAGGAACCAAAGCAAAAGTGTCAGACCATGTGAAGTTATAGAGCAGAGTCATCGAGTCCAGAGAAACATAGTACAGAAAAGTCTCTGCTGACTCTATATTACTTACCGCAGAGTTCAGAACCTGCTGTTAGAGCTGCACAGACAGTGAGTGCTATATTTGATCTGAAATGAGCCAGGAAAATGTTGTACATTTTGATTACATTTATGTTTACAGTTTGTTTTTGGAAGTTTAAAAGCAAGAGAATCCTCAGACACAGACATTTTTTTATAGCTATTTCAATCCCTATAATCCAATGCTTGTATAATAGTCTGTTATTTGGTACAGAATGCTTATGTATAGGCTGGATATACAGTAAGTGAAGCAGGAAGAGCAAGATATATTCTAGGCATCAGGTTCAAACTTGGGTCAAAGCACAGTGTGGGGGATTTCCTTCAGCTGTGCAGTGTGTTTTAGTTGAACTCTTATGTGAACGCTTTAACCATTTTAGTCCGCTGTGTATTTCCTGTTTATTTGAATGCATGTATAGAGGAAATGAGCAAAATGGTTAAGGGAAAAAAGCATATCAAATATTAAAGAGGCACTTCAACTTTATCTCCCACAAGGATTTCCACGAATCCCCTGGACGCCTCTCACTAGCTCACCATTAGGCGGTAAATGATGCAATGTCTGCCTGCAGCTTCTTTCTCCAGTTCTAGCTCTGGCCCACCGTAGGAGCCTTTCCTTGGAAGGAGGATGTTAACAAAGGAAAGGACAAGAGGGTTCCCCAGTGTTATTCCCTTTATGGAATAAGAATTCATGCTGATCAGTGCAGACTCTTTCCAAACATACCCTACGACGGCAACACGGTTCAATTTCTTGTAAGCGTGTCTAAATGCAAGAAAGGGTTTGCCTGGTTCATTTGCCAAGGTTCTCTGTTCTCTATAACGAGCTGTTCCAGTCAGCTTGAGCAAACATGGCCATAGCTAGTCTGCTGCTAAGCTGCTGTGCTTTCAACAGTGATGATTCTTGGTGTCCTTTACTGACAGTGTCCTCCCGGCCCACTGCCCACATGAAACGGGGTGCAGACACCTCCGCTCTCAGTGTTCCTTCAACACTGTTCAGCTGTGCGGCTCTTCACAAGTGGTTGGGTTCAGATTGTACTTTGTGTCCCTTGTGCTATGGTCACACAGGCCTTTTCTATTGGCTACTTACAGTGACATCAGAAGCTAGAGGCTTCCTCTGATCTACAGCATGACTTGCCATTGCCCTCTATGAGTCAATTGGTGATTTTAATATTCTGTCAAGGTAACGCATTCAAAAACAACAAAGCACTTAGGACTCAAAGTGATCACATGAAGTTTTGCAGCATTACATGTGTAAAATGCTCCTTTGTGTAGTTGGAAAAATTAAGCAGTTATAAGGCAGTAACTTTTAAGGGCTTGTTATCTGCATTTGTCTTTATAAGGCTGTGATTTCGCTTCATTTGAGCCTTCAAGCTCTCAAGTAATTACAGAGACCATAGCTCTGTCAATGGAGGCAAAACTAGGGGAACTAATATTTTCAACCCAACAAGCTCTGTATATAACAACTTAGTAAGTGAATACTATCTTTTATTAAGGTCTTATTAATCGCTACCTTTATTAGTATCACATACAATACGTATGATTACTGTGGAAATAGTTATGATCTCAAATAAGGGCTTTTTCACTTTCTTTAAGACGTTATATTATGCTACATTGTTTACCTTCAAGGATTTTAAAGATGGAGTTGAATGTGATTCGAAAGTCTTTGTTATGCTACGGTTAGGGATTTAAGTTGTGTACAACATTACATCACACTTATTTATCACAACGCTGCCTGATCAACATGAACGTTGTGGTGTATTCAGATGGGATCTATAGATGAAAGTGAAACAAAAGCAGACCATGGGTTATGAAGATATAGTATGATGTTTTGCATGTTCAGTGGCACATGGGAAATAAAACCAGGATAAAACATGTAAAAGACTTGTAAGACAATAAATCAGGTAAACAAGAAGTACAACAATAAGATACTGAAACAAAAAAAGAAAATAATTCAAGTTATTAAATATACAATAAATAAAGTAACAACTAAAATAACTTAATATAAATTTGGAAAAAATATATATAATCAACTAAAAGACAAATTAAGGAATGTAAAGCTGTAAAGCTTTCTATTGTGTGAATATTTGGTGCTGAATTGATCAATAGAAATTCTCCAAATCAGCTGGGAACACTTTCAATTAACGTACATTAAAGTAAAAAAAAAAATTCCCTCCCGGAACTGTATTTTTTTAAGTTGCCATTCATGTTGGATTTCTTTATTTTTTAAACAGTGGTAATATTCATATGAAACACTAATTCTACACTAAATTTTGCTTAGATAATTGACTGATGTTTCCTTTATATAAACATTTGCATTTCATGTTTTTCTGTGAATGACTTGCAATGTATGCAGTGTCACACTACACACAACTGTGCTCGTATAACATGCCATAAGTGCATCGGAAGAGAAATAATATAAAATATAAATAGCATTGTGATGAATGGACTTTGTGAAGGGATGTATGGCTTTATCAAACTGAAATTGTTATTGGAGTCAGTTCTCTCGATGGTAGTAATATAGTGTGTATAACTACATCAGAACATTAAGAAGTGAACATTAAACATTAAAGAAGTGTTAATTACATGGTGCTATTTTACTGATTTCTGGTTCTCCATAGATAATGTTTTTTTAATTGTTTTTTTTTAGGATGTCTGAGAGTGACGATTAGTCTGCTTTTCAAATACTGAGAAAAACAGAAGAACAAACACCAGGAAAAAAGAGAGTGAGAGCATTATTAATACTGAGGAAAGTGATGATGACCTCCAGTGGGGAATCCTCTAACGGACGCTTTTCTTCTCGCTCTCTCCTAACGCCTGCTCTACTGCTTCCCACTGACAAGCCGTAAAGGTCTCGCATACATACACACACTCACACACAGAAAAGACCTGATTCGCTCATGCTGGTTTGGCTGGACTGTCCCGCTTCCTACCATGAAGAGGCCCAAGCAGCAGTCCCAGCCCTTTAGCTTCCTCAGCTTTTTCAGCCGCAAGCCTAAATCGGACCCCAAGACCGAGAAACCAGCCACACCGAGCCGAGAAGAGGTGGCCATCACACTAACGCCCAATGAGCAGGAACATGCAGAGCAAGTAAGAAAGTTGAACAATTTGCAAAGACATGTACATGTAGAAAATGTTCACTTCTACTCTTTAATTTATTTTCCTCTCTTTTTACATGTTATGTTTAGCTCTAAACCAGGGCTGGGGTTGAATAGACTTAAATTTCAGTGTATTCTCAATATTGAGAGGGAACTACAACAAGGAAGCAACATAGGAAACTAACTGTAAACTGGCCTCTAGCAAGCTACAGGGCAAAATACAAGACTTGACAAAGAGACACAAGGGGGAACTTTTTCCACACAGACTAACGAGGCATAGGCCAAAAGGGTTAAACCAGGTTTTTTTCCACTCTCCACAGCTCTGCAGTGTTTTCCTGTTCTGACACAAGCTGTAGTTTAAACTCATGATGGCCTTGCTAACTGATGAGTCTAATCAAATGTAATTTCTCTGGAGCTGCACCCTGGAATGAACCCTGTTTGACACCGTTGGCACCTGGTCGATACACTAATTGGGAAAGGGCTTCTCAGAGCTGCAAGTGATGGTTAGTCTACTTTTTAAATACTGAGAAGAATTCTGATTATTATTGAAGAAGAAAATGATGATGACTTCCAGGTGGAAACTCTGCTTGACACCCCTGGCACCTGGTCGACCCACTAATTAGGAAGGGGCTTCTGAGAGCTGCAACTAGACATAAAAAAAAGTCTAAACGATGGACAAACATGATCTTACATAGTCCAAAAACACAACCTATTTGGTCGTTTTTTTGACACTACACTAATAGCGCTGTTGAGCAAAATATGCTTTAACACACACACACGCACACACATAAGCACAAAAAAGTATTGATGAAACAGCACTTTTAGAGATTAAAAAATGTATGGCCCAACATTACTGGACCAATAGTAAGGATTCAGTATTTCAGTGTGGTTAAGGTTAGAACAAGGATTTAGAATAAGGGTTAAGGTTAGGTTTAGGTGTAGATTAAAACAAGTATTTAGTTACAGTTTACAACTTTAGTTTTGCTTCATTTCAGTAACGCTAGATTTGAAGAATCGACTCTGACAGGAGTTCCTTATGGTCTAGAGGCCACTAGAGGTCGGATTTCCTATGAACGTAAAAATGGATTGTTTTACAAGTAGAAAAAATTATGGATGTTTTCACTGCGAGATCCGTCTGGGGACTGCAATTTCGGCCCCTGATAATGCAGCAGCCATCTGAGTCCAAGAGAGCATAATCGGCCTCTCTCTCTTTGGGTGGGGTAAGATGGCCCTCCCTCTCTGTCCCTTTGTCTGTTTGTCTGACATAACAGATTTGACCATTTTAGTTGTGTTTTAAGCATGTTGACACTTGATATGTCCCAGGGAATGGGGAAAGGGAGGGCAGGGAATGGGATGGGGAAGACAGGGAATGGGATGTGGAGGACAGGGAATGGGATAGGAAGGGCAGGGAATGGGATAGGGAGGGCAGGGAATGGGATGGGGAGGACAGGGAATGGGATAGGGAGGGCAGGGAATGGAATAGCGAGGGCAGGCAATAATAATAATAAAAAAAACAGTGGGTAACCAGTGGTGGTTTTAGAAATGGTCACCACAATACTAATGAGTGTGCTACTAATTGTGGTGTGTTTCATTTTGGTGGTGTCACAAGAAGGTTTTCCATCCACCTCTTTATGCGAAAATGAGGATGGAAATAGATTCTCTAAATAAGCTATGACATAGCTGAAGTAAAACTCACATGTTTGGCCTTTGTCCTCGCTGAGCTGTTTGCTACGGGGGGCCATTCTCAGGGGTTTGACAGTGAAGTGGGACAGTGACATTGGCCCTCATTAAGTGGGCCATTTCCCAGCATCTCTGAACTGTTAAGACTTCAAACCTGCTAGTAAAGGTTTAATTCCTTTCTTTGTAAACACCCCATATGGTGAGCGTGTCAAGTCCTCCTTAGGAATTATGTATAGTTGTGAATACACTGATTAGTTTGCGGTGATCAGCTAAAGCATTCTGATTCTTAGTCTCTTATGCTCTTATGCTAATAGGTTTGAAGGCAATCCAACAGAAGTTGGATTCTTGCCAGAACCTTTGCTCCTACTAAATTGCAACCCTTGATTACCTCTGAATGATTTAACATTCAGTGCTTTGGCACAGGTATCCCAGAAGAAGGAGAATGTGATTCTCAGAAGTAGTCTGAGGGACACTTTTAGCCCTTTTAATAACACATTTTGTCTGTACTTAGACACACCACTTTTAGGACAATTGTATTACTTAAAAATAAAACATAAATGTGTTCAAACTAATGATACAAACATTTGTTATTAACAATATTCATTATAAATAAATAAATAAATTAGCAACAAGTGATTTGCTTTCTGCTACAACTTATTTACATAGCGTAGCCAGTGTTGTGTGGTGTATAACAAAAAAGGGATATTGTCATCAACAGGCTGCGAAGGTCAGTAATAGCACACCATATTTATCACTGTTGCTAGGTAAGACATCCTCTTCTGGTCTCCCTCCCCTCACACTGATATTTTATTTAATTAGTATTATTGTGAGTGTCTCCTTGCTGTTGCCTGGAAACAGAGTGGTTTAGCCCTACATTTTACCCCATCCACATGATTGCACACTTACATGCACATATACACACACACACAAGCAGATACTGTGGTGGCAGACTGATCTATGACTTTGGATACATTACAACATGACAAACACATAGCAAGTATGCTTAAACAATAGCCTCTTCGTCATGTAAACCCCTAAGCCCTAGGCAAAAGATTCAGTTATTAATACTAAAGTGAGAACCATTGTAGAAGCGTTTGACTTACCATATTTTGTGGAGTCCCACAGAGTTCTGTTTTAGGGCCCATGGAGTTCTTATTACTAAATGTAATTGAGTGTATGCTTGGAATGGAATATATCAGAGAACAAAACTTTATAGACAAATGTACTGACATGTTTGACCCATATATAACACATCGATTGAAATGAACACACTCACTCACACTAGTAGATAGGAGCAGTGAGCTCACACACCCAAGGCAGTGGCCAGGGTTCGGTGCCTTACTTAGGGACACCTCAACTGTGTAACCTTCTTTTCCCAAGTTCTCAGTGCAAACCATCAAATTCTATCTGCCTGCAAAATTACATGAACAGTGAGAATTAGGAGTATAAAATTAGCCTAAAAATTAAACGAAAGAATCAGTGAGAGCAAACAGAGGCCATATCTGTGATATAACTCACAGGCTAATGATTTTTTTTGACGTCTATCAAAGATGATTAGCAGCTCTTTGTAATGTAAAATCTTTATTTTATGGACTGTAAAAACATTACTAAAGCTTTAAAACATATCATTCACTCCCCGGTACTTACAGTATATAAGGAAACTAAAGTCACCTTCCCAACTTTGCATGTCAGAACTATTCAAACTGGTCTTGACCCTGGTCAAGTACTTTCATCCATTTCCAATTGCACAATGACACCTGTGAAAGTACCATCAGGCCCCAGGTACCAACCTCTGCGCACCATCAGGCCCCTGCAACTCATCCAGAATGCAGCTGCACGGGTCGTCTTCAATGTCCCTAAATTCAGCCATGTCACTCCACTGCTGCGTTCTCTCCACTGGCTTCCAGTAGCTGTTGCCCGCATCAGATTTAAAACCCTGACGCTGGCCTACAAAGCCAAGAACGGACCAGCCCTTCCGTATCTGATGGCAATGGTCAAAAGCCGATCCGCACCAAGAGCCCTTCGAGCTTCAAGTACGGCTCGGCTCGACCCACCATCCCTCAAAATCCGCGGAAGACAAGCGTCCAGGCTTTTTTCTGTCCTGGCACCAAAGTGGTGGAACGAGCTGCCCCTGGGTGTCCGAACGGCCGAACGGTCGCTCGCTGTCTTCAAACGCAGACTGAAGACCCACCTCTTCAGAGAGTACTTGGACGAATAGTTCTATGGTCGCCTTATTGTATTGTGTTTAGTAATGTCTAAAGCTTAGAGGTATCTTTTGTATTATTAGTCTATTCTAACTAGCTGAGGTTTTCTTGGGTAAATAGCAAAGCACTTTGTAAGTCGCTCTGGATAAGAGCGTCTGCTAAATGCCATAAATGTAAATGTAAGTAGAGTTTGCTGGGGGGGTTGGAATTTCCACTCTACAAACATTCCAAAATGGTTTGTGGCTTAGCCATATTTCTCCACAGGAAAATAGACCACTTCACTGTTCTCAACTGGTTTAATAGGTAAAATCCAGAACAAGCCTTCTAATGTTAATTTTAGTGTTCAAATCCAGGCTTTCATCATATGATGCTTATATCATACATGTTGTGTTCACTGGATACATAGCATTGTCAGTAACCTATAGCTATCCTTCTGAGTTGCCACTATCTTTCTGGTTGCTAGCATTGGAACCCACCATCTTTTGAAACTTGGAAAGATGAAAGTTATGGAACAAACGTCAGCTCAGAGCGTAATACCCAATGCTCATAACACTTATTGGAGCAGAGGTTGGGGAAAGCGACTAATATTCTTTAATTGCTAATGCAAATGTGTAATTGCAGATTCCAGAGGACCAGATATCCAAAAGTGGCTGAAGTGTATTTTGTCCAATATCCCTAAGGATTCCACAGTTTCACAGACTTTCAGCCTAGTCTGCTCTTTCAGGAGGTCACAATATAGGACAGCCAAAGTCATTAACATGTATCAGTCTTAAAAGGCATGATGTGGATGATAAGGATTTGGGCATTTTTTCATTTAGGATCCGAACCTCAGTGAGAGAGAGGATGGTGGAGAAAATGTTGAAGGAGGTTTGGCAAAGGGCGAAGCGGTTGGGGGTGAGCAGCAGGTGGCAGAGTGCGGCAGCAGTGGCTCCACGGGGGTCCTGTCCCTGTCCTCGTCCAGCCAGGAGCAGCTGCTGGAGCACCTGGTGGAGTGTCCCTTGTGCCTGCTGAGCCAGCCCCGCGGTCACTTCCCCCGTTTGTCCTCCTGCCCGCACCGTGCCTGCGCTGACTGCTTGCGCCAGTACCTGCGCATCGAGATCTCGGAGAGCCGAGTGGGCATTGCCTGCCCACAGTGCCCTGAGGCACTGGCCCCACCGGATGTCCGTGCCATCTTGGATGATGGCGCACTGCTGGAGCGCTTCGAGGAGTTTCAGCTGCGACGCTTCCTGGCCTCTGACCCTGACACGCGCTGGTGCCCCGCGCCAGACTGCAGGTTAACACAATAACAAAATTACAATAACTAATGACTGACAAATCACCATAACAAGGGCATTTTACGTTATTCCCGACATCTGGGTTCAGTTCAACACACTCTTAATAAAAGTTAAGCATACACTTCACAATTTTGGTATTTATTCATATTATAACAACAACAGCTTATACAATGTAGATTTAATTATATTATATCTAAGCTCAAATTAATATGACATGGATGTCATAGCAATTTAGGGCTTGGCTCAGGGTCTTACTCAGATCTGCACTGAGCTCCTTGGACTTTCCCATTATACTGTGTGTTAGTCAACCCAGTGAGTGCTGTTAAACAAACTCTTTTCATGTAGGCACATAGAAGCTACAAGCTGTAGTCAATCATGATCACTGACAGAAAGTGAAAAGGTCTTGGCCTTGTGCCATTTTTAAAGCCCATTTTTAAATTACATGCACCGTATGAATGATTTGTCAGTTCAACCCCCCAAAAAAACTTAACCAATAATGTAACTGAATTTATACCACACAAAATAATTTTTTAACTATACTAATTTTACTGTGAAAAATATATACATATGAATTATATATGAGTTCATTTTACCAATAGATAAATTTTTACAGTGCACACTGCAGCCTGCATGCTGTAGCTCACATGGTCTGTGTGATACACTTCACTGTTGCATTATGTATAGCTCTAGAGAACAGTGTTGGGTTTCTTCACAGCAGCAGAACTAGTGTAGTGCTGGGAAGCCGTGGCTGACCGGTGAGATGATTGTTCTCTCCTGTCAACAGTGCAGGATTAGGTATCTCCTGCAGTCACACCCAAACCAAAACCTCTGCTTACATTGTCTCTGCCTCTGTCTGACATACAGTGCTCATATGTAAAAGGTGTACTGTTTGTGCAGTTATGCAGTGATAGCCTATGGCTGTGCGGAGTGTCCTAAGCTGAGCTGCGGCCGGGAGGGCTGTGACACTGAGTTCTGCTACCACTGCCGTCAGCTTTGGCACCCTGACCAGACATGTGACCAGGCCAGGCGACAGCGGGCGCGCCACACCTCTGGGGCCGACGCCTCCACACTGTACGTCTTCAGCGAGGAACCTGGTGGAGGTACGGCCAAATAAAAGTCATCTGTACAGGTTAACATGACATCTGTACAGCATGAGGGACAGGCCATAGGGACGGAACATAGTGTCACATCTATCTTTCTATCTTTATGCACCTATCCATCCATCCATCCATCTATAAACTTGTATACTTTCAACTACAGTATTCCGTTAAAATTAATTAATTTAAATTAATTTAAAAATTAAGTGCATAGCCAAAGGAAATAGCAATCATACCTCCACAAAAAGCAAAACCTATGGATCATTGTCGGGCCAAAATTGTTATTACAAACTTCTATTACCAAAGAATAGCCTCACCAGTTTGTACAGAAGCCCCTGCAGTTACTGAGTAATACACCCTAGTGTGTAATAAGCCCTTCTGCATTGAGAGGTTATTTTTAAATGGCTAATTTTGCTCTATTTGGATTAAGCATCATGGTAAACAACACAATGGCAGACAGACATGCCTTTCTTAAAAAGGACTTTACTACAGGATGGCTTTAACTAAGGCTCGGCTCTTATTTTATAAGATTAGGATTTCTATAATTAGTGTAAATCTTTATTTAGTGATGGTTGCTGTTGTCTGGTGCTCTGCGAGAACCAATGACACCCATGTTGTAGTGCAGTGTGATGTAATTTAACATGGCAGGGATGGCATATTTTCATATTAGCTGCCTCTGTTGTGTGTGCTGCAGATGCAGAGGAGATTAAAGCATGTCCTCGCTGTGGTGCCTATATCATGAAGACCAACGATGGCAGCTGTAACAGGATGAACTGCACAGTGTGTGCGTGTCAGTTTTGCTGGCTGTGTATGCAGGAGATCACAGATGTGCACTACCTCAGGTAAGCACCTTCGCACACACGCACACACCATTATAAACAAAGACTTCTCCAGTTATCGAGACATGCTGTCCATTGTAGGAAACACAGCATATGTGTAACCTGAGTTCATGTGGTACCATAACCAGATACACTGATTCGCAGTAGGTGTCACATATCTTCACTGCAAAAAAGAAATGTTGTCCTGACAAATAAAAGCATCTGAAATCTAGTCAATATCTATAATATCTCGCATTATTAATTATCTTATTACTTATTACTTATAAACACTTATTACTTAGCTTAATAATTACTTAGCTGTAATTATATGTGAGAGTGAAGTTAAAAAAACACTTTGACCAAAATGGAAAACCTAATCATTACTACATCAGTTAGAAACGTTAAGGCTAGTAAAATCCCCTCTGGTTTTAAAAGTGGCAGGAACCTTTGAAAAATTGCATATTTGGGATGGGCATTTGAGGGTGGGCTGTTTGTTATTTTTTCTGCTAGCCAATACATATTGAAGGAAGAGACCCAATGTTAGCTTGTCTGATTTTTTTAGCATTAGTGGCTACGCTAACAGTCAGGATATCGTTATTATTGTAAGGCGTATAAGGGTTGCAACCAAAGGTTGTATAATGTATTGGTGTAATGCATGCTGGGTATTGTAGAGAGATAGAGTCGTGTTGCACTTCAGAATATTACATAACATGTCTTATAGCATATTAAAATCTGGTGTTAGGACCCTTTAACTTGCATATCACACTGGCATATAATAAGAAATAATTGTTATTAAACTTTTTTTTTAATTATATGTATTTGTTATTAAAGTAAGCCACATCATCTGCCAATGGAATTAAATATGTTCACTAGGTAGGTAGAGTTTCTTAATACAAGGAGTATTGGAACATTTTCACAGTTGTCTCAATGGAACATAATTTTGAAATTTAGGGAGTGTCCTAAAATTTTTGACAAGTAGTGTACTCAACTAGTTTTATTACTGAAGCATTGCAGCATTATACTGATGAATGTATAAACATATTAAACGCACTACACTGATATAGGTTGGAATTGCTGTCTATCTTGACATTAGCCCAGTAAAAAGTTTGATAGAGAACACATTTGGAGACTCAAATCAGTAAAGCATTTGGGTTGGCGAGGGCTTGTTTTGAACTTGTTTCAATTGAAAAAGAATAATGCAGTATATGTTTTATGTATTTGTTTGCTTGTTTGAAATGGTAGTTTACCACATATTAAAAAAAATAAACATCTACAAATGTTCAGCCTTGGTAAATCTTGCTCTAATAGCATTGACAAGCACATTCATTAGCTCAGGTTCAAAAGTGGTCATATCTGTTGCTTTGCCTGGGCTTTAAGGGGTTAATACTGGTTGCAGAGAAGCAATGCTTTTGCTGCTGGACTCTCGCTGCACTGAAGTTGAGGGCATCATTGATTTTTCCGCTCTTGGGCACCAGCCAGTGCCGACTTTCATCAATTAATCAACGAAATCTCTTCATATTTCCATGCCTGTGCAAACCAAGCCCTTCATGACTGTTTGAAAGCAAGTTACCTTCATTTATGGAACAGTCATGCAGTCTTGCAGGTCAAGAACTGTGTTTAGTCTGAGATTATTTATAAGTAATAAACATAGGTTTTCCATTTTATGAGGCTAAATCAAATCAGCTGCTTTGACTGTGCTGTTTTTGCTTGCTATGATGACTTGGCAGGGAAAGATGATCATTGTGTGTCTGTGTGTGTGCTAAAACAGTGAATGTCTGGCTCTGGCTCTTCACCTCTCATGCTGACGTGTGTCCTTTCCTCTCCTTGTCCGAGCGCTTTTGAGCAAACAAGGACGAGGTGAAGCTCTCCTCAACAACAACCTTTTTCATTTTCTGCTGCTCGTAACCTTGCTCTCTAACCCTCTCTAGCTCTGCTGCTGAACATCCACAATGTTCAAACAGCACCCATGATGTCATGTACTCTAAGGTTCCTTGCACTGAGAAAGGGTTCCTGGTGGAGATGCGATGTTTTCCTTATTAAGCAATGTAGTCTGAGTTGTGTGTTATGGTATTAATAGAACCCTTAATGACCTGTACTAGAGAATCCTTACAGAACCCTGTTGTGTAGTGATCTCAGCTGTTCTTTGGAGCTGCAGAACGAACCAAAAAGAAACATTAACTGCAAGGATCGTAATTCAGAAAGGGAATGAGGCTAATCGAGGATGAGATCATAGCATATTGATCCTGTGTGTACGTAAGTGTGTGTTTGTGTGGTTAGACACTGAACTGTAAAATCCCTACTGATACAGCAATCCCTTTCCCAGCATGCACTCTGTCCCTATCTGTGGATTGATTCAATGGTTGTAAACAAATGCTCCTGTTTGCCCAGTTAAGGTCATTTCAGAGGTTCCATCAATCATTCATCAGAGAGGAAGGACTTGGAGCTTTAAAGTAAACATCCTTTTCCTGTTAAATTGAAACATCACTGCATTGAAGGACAACAAGAATAAGAAAAAGTAGTACTCAGTATTCACCAACTAGACCGTTTAGTTCGGAACATGGTGATTCATTGTCCAACCTCCTCACCACAGCTGTGTGTTTGGGACTGTGCAGGAGTCAGTAATCGCTCGTAATGGATGAAAATTCCCCTAACAATTGTCATTGGTACAAGTTATAATTTTACAGGAGTCAGTGTAAGATAATCTACTTACATATGAAGTACATATGAAGAGGGGAGTCAAAAGAAGCAGGTGAATAAACAAAAGTTTCCAAAACTATTAAACAAATAGAAGATACAGAGTAAAAGGGCCTCCTAACAACTGTGCAAGAGCAGTTAGACCACCAAGCTGTCCCCATCAGGCAAACAGCTTTTTATGCTTCTGCCTTTAAAGAGAAGAGAATATCAAGCAACATTTACGTTTGCGTTTCTGTTTTAACACTGTGGGTCTGAAAGGATCACGAAGGCTTTACTGAGAAAAGGAAACAGACTGAAACAAAAGATCATTTGCAAATCGAACAGCTGAAGCTGCTGTTCTTCTTACAACAGAGTGCCCCTGAGTCTAGACCTTCAGTGAATGTGTTAGGGATGCACTCTGCTAGTTTCTCTAGAACACACAGCTATACTTTAAGTAGTTATTGTCGTTTCTGAAGCCAAGATATGTCATTAACAGGGTGCAGAGAGCTGTTTGTAATTGTTTTGCTTAAAAAAGGTTCTTTACCATCTTACCCTGATGTTGGATACTGACTGTCAAAGACTGGTCACATGAATAAAGATTTAATTCAACCCTGCTGTGTGTAAACCACAGATCGTGCATGTATTTGTAGTTTTATCCTGGCCAAAGACACCTAAAAGTACTACACTGATAATTCTTAATAAGTGAACTTACAGTAACCAAAACAGCTAGCGCAGTAAAAGTGGACCGATTTGGCAGAGTATTGGTATCCACAGTATTTAAGGCTATACTGGGTGTGCTAACAATAGCTAACAATAGCTAACAATAGTTAACCAAACATCCAAGCTCCTTTTAAGCTAAGCCATTAACCAAACTGTTATTAAAGCAATAATGAAGTAAAATTCACACAGTAACAATGCAGTGAGTAAAAGTAACAGAAAGCCATCAAAAAATTAAATGAATTTACCGCAGTTAAGGGCAAGCACAGCCAAATATGCACATCTATGATTGACCGCTGCATCCGCAAAGCAACCAGCATTGTGGATGACTCCACCCACCCTTCACACAGACTGTTCTCCCTCCTGCCATCAGGAAGAAGGTACCGCAGCATCCGGTCCAACACGACCAGACTCTGCAATAGCATCTTCCCCCAAGCCATCAGACTCCTCAACTCAACTCAACTTCTGAACTGATGTCTTCTCTGTTACATGCACTCTCTCTCTCTCTCTCCAACCATTTACCCCAGATAATATGGGCATTATAAGCATTTTTTGCACAAGCATTTGCACTAATAACTTTACTACCTCACTCAATATTTATTACACACTGCATAATTTGCACACTACCAGCAATTATTTATTATTCTCTGTCTGTACTGTGTTGTGTTGTCTGTCCGCACTTTTATTGTGTTGCACTTGTGTTCTGTATGCACTGTCTATGTTGCACCATGGTCCTGGAGGAACGTTGTTTCGTTTCACTGTGTACTCTGTATGTAGTTGAAACGACAATAAAACCCACTTGACTTGACTTGACTTGACTTGACTTAGGATGACATGCCAATATCCTCAAGGTTGTAAACAGCACTGAACTTACTGATTTGACCCCTTTTAACATCTGGCCTATGCATTGGTGAATAAGTGTATTACAGCCCATTCTGTAAATATGTTGACTATTTCAATAACAATTCACCACAAACAATGTTTTCTTTTCCTGTCCTTCCATATTTTCTGCAGTCCCTCAGGCTGCACCTTCTGGGGAAAGAAGCCGTGGTCGCAGACACGGAAGGTCCTGTGGCAAGTGGGCATGCTGCTGGGGGCTCCAGTAGTGATCTCACTCATTGCAGGCATCGCTATACCCGTCATCATTGTGGGCATCCCAATATACATGGGCCGCAAGGTAAAGAGACTGCATGCTGCTGTACTGCTGTATGATTCTACTATAAATGAACACCGGCCTTATGCTGAAACAGACCAAGGAGCGTTTAATAGCTGTGGGTAGATCATAAAGACAAGGTCGTGCCAAGGGTTAGACAGATCCACCATATTAAGAGAGCTGCTAAATACATAAATGGAAATTTATGCAGATGGCTCACCCCTTGTATAGCATGGCTACCTGTCGGACAAAGTGACAGGAAGGAATCTGCATTCCCTAAGGAAAGTCAGTGCTGGAACGCTATTCCTGGATTAGTATTGGGGGCAAAGTCTCACAAAGGATTCGCAAACAGTAATCCAGCCCTGCCATTTGTTTTGTTCATATTGGATCAGTATTGACCATTATGTATTGAGTTCTAGATCCAATAAAACTATAATCTGATTAGCTGAGACAAATACTCACATATATGCACACATCTACTGAATTCTGCATTGTTTGCAAAGTTAACAATAAGTAGAGGCATCAGTACATTTATATCTGTAAAATTACAGCATTAAAAACCACCCTAGTTTGACCCTGTAGGTTCATAATATTACTGGACAATGCAGTTAAGTGCCTGTGCTTTACAGTATATGATGTTAAATACTAACTGTACAATTACAGCAGTTGTTTTACTTGGCGGCTGGATTGTTTATTTCAATTTTGTATTTTAAAAAGAAATGAGCGACTTAAGCAAGGCTTATGGCTTTATTCTTCTTCATGTCATGCCTTAGGACACCCATTAACCCTTAACCACTTCAGTCCATGGCTTTGAGTGTCTTACTGTCTCATTAAAACCTCACTTACCTTATTACTCTTGTTTTTGTGTGTTGCTGTGTTCCTCAGGTCCACAGTCGCTGTAAGAAAAACAATATCTCAGGAAGTAAACATTACTTGACAGTGGCCAGTGGGGTCATGACATCAGTGTTTGTCTCTCCAGTCATAGCAGCCACTACTGTGGGTAAGAAACCCTTTTTTCCTCTTCAGTGCTTTCTCTGTACTCAGTTCAATATATTTGCTCATGCCCTTTTTGGCACAGTAGGTAAGTGCTATAAAAAATGTCCATGGGGAAGTGGTAATGCTCTGGAACACGATGGATACTGCCCTTGACCAGGAGCCTGTAATTAATGTTGTTGGCTTATGGCAGGTAGAAAGTGCTGACTAAGAGTTCTGTGTAATGGTGTCCATCCAAGGGAAGATATCAGCACTAGATCGCACTCACGACAAAGCTCTGCCTCCTGCTAGGAGTCTCCATCTGGGACAATAACCCTGCATACACATGCTAATACGATAACACTCCCAAGCATACACATGCTACAGACGTACAGACGTAAATATTTGATGGTATATAGTGCAATAATAATAATATTTAAATTACAGTTGCCATATTTATGTTTACACTCACAAATCACAGTCATATCAAAAGGTCTGGACACCTCTGGTTAACTTATATATAAAAACGGGTCCAGAAATATTTGGACAGTGGCACAATGTTTGTGAATTTGCCTCTGTAAACCACCCCAGTGGAATAGATATCAAACAATCAAGATGTGGTTGAAGTGGAAGCCCTTCCGCTTTAATTCAGTTAAACAGGAATTGCAGCCAGCCATTTTTTAAATAGTTCCTCCATTTTTACAGTCTCAAAAGTAATCAGACAACTGACTGTTAAATAGTTTTATGGTCAGGTGTGGCCTGGCCACTTATTATATAAGTAAGGACATAAAAGATATTTTCAGAAACATAAATATTGATTCCAAGTGAGTTGAATTTGTATAGTAAATTAGATAGCAGAAACCTAAGCAGTGGCCAAATCAACAATTGCTGCTGTTAAATTGAACAATCAATTAAAGGGTGTTCTAAAATGTGCACAAAATGCCATATTTAACCCCTTAGACCACCGGTGGGCTGAAAGTGTTATTCCTATTACCAAAGAACACCAGTTTGTACAGAATTCCCTGTAGTTACTGAGTAATACACCCTAGTGTGTAATAAGCCCTTCTGCTATAAAGAGGTTACATTTGTTCACTTCTTGAGGATTTACCTTCACTAAGAACATCAATAAAATATGTAATTCGAGCAGGGATGTCACACTGTAGTGCTGTGGACCAAAAATGTCACAAAGGAAGTGGAACTGCAGTTAGCGACAAATGTTAAGGTGAGGTTTGGCACTCAAGCGCAAGACTGAAGACTTTCAAAATCACTCGTCTGTTATTTGAAAACTCCCTAGTCTGGTCAGATGAATAGCCTAAAGAATATTAGGAAGAAAAATAAACATGTCATGGCAAGTGAAATCCTCTTACAGCTAGTATAAATATGAGGATTTTGTTGTAAAAATGTCAGATGCTTATTTAACTTATTTTTTGACATTTTACTTGTTTTACTGTAAGTGAATGTATCTATTGAAGTTGGCAGCTGGCAAATGATTTCACTTATTTCAGTCATTTACAATTGGCAAATCATTTTACGAAGTAATACTTGAAACATGCACTTGTTTGTTTATCTGCTGTCTGGCCTTAAATTCACTTTCTATTCAGTGCAGATAAAGGCACTTCTTGACACTGACATAATAACAGTATATGTGCAAGTGTCCTCCATGCAGGCCCTCTTGTCCAGCAGTAAGTCTTGTTGTGATTTTTCCTCGTGCATATGCACTCACACACTGAATAACCGCCCCCCCCCCCCCCCACACACCTCTTTGATGAGTCATGTGTCCTCAGTATTTGTACTGCAGTGAGGGCTCCGGTGGCCAGATTACAGCGGCTGGCTGCCACTGAAGTGTCAGAGCGATCTCCATAGCGTGGTGTGAATTCACATTCACATTCTGTATTGCCCCTCCTTCCTCCAGTCCTCAGTGCTCTTACTCCCTTTCCTTGCCTGTGAATAGTCCCGTCTGTTCTCCAGCACTGACCTGGCTTCAGCAGAGCCACAGAGGGGCCCTGTCCCCCCAAGTAAAGCTCTGCCCCGGAGCAGACTTGACAATGCCACTCTGTTCTGCCCTGTAACCTTGAGAATGATGGGCCTTTGTGTGCCAGGGACTGTGTGATCCATGGCCCCAATCCTAATAGATGGAATTATTGTTCCATCCTTTTTTTTTTCAGCACTGTGGAAAATAAGGATGGTGGACTTTAGTTATCATAGGTTTATAGATATATTGACTAGTGAAATCATAATCTAGTGTGTATATATATATATGTATATTTATGATTCTATTATGGTTGCGCATTGCAAAGCAACTCCTCTGATGTTTTCAGATTTATAGTTATTTATATATCTTTATTACTGCTTGGATTTTTCCTAGTTAACTCACCCCACAATTTTAGATACCGTTCAACTCCAGATTGTTGAGTCTGACTGTGAAATTCTGGCTTGTGTAGGTTTTCGATTGGATGTTTTCGGAATTTTTTTGGGATGATAAATTGTGAAATATTATTATAAGACCATTTTATCCCGCTGATATAATGACAATATATTGCTTAATAATGCAATTACACACATGAACACTGAACTATTAATTATTAAGAAGATTTACACGTTGGAATTTTTTAAATAAATAAATAAAACATGAATAAAATAAAAACACTGATTTAAACAAAGTCAGCATACCAGCTTATTCATGTTAATGTGCTCTCCTCGCTCATTCGGCTTAAAGCTCAACTGATCCACCCTGGAGCTGTGGAATGCGACTTTGAAACCAAGTCCATTTGGAAATTTTGCAGTCTTTTGGGAAAAACAGCTATTGCCTCCAAGTAACATGTTAGTGGTGTTAAGTCTTTACTCTGTTTTCCCCACAAGTCTCGTTAGTTTGAAAAAAAAACAGACATACTGACAATATATCATGACGAATATGACACACTTATGAGAGGACAGAACTGTGCGACGGGCTAAAATCAACATCTCTGCTAAAATCCAGGCAACTAAACACAATGGGCAATATCGAGGTCAGCAAAATTTATCAAGTTCATGTCCAAATATTGTACAATTAATCGATAATGGAATTATCGTGACAGGCCTGTTTTCATGTGCCCCGTTCTATATGTCACAGTGATACAAATACACTACTACCACCCAGCAGCAACTGCTTGGTATACCACAGCAACCACCTAGACACTACCTGGCAACCATCTAGTAACGCTCTAGCAACCGTTATGCAACATCATAGCAACCACCTGGAATGCCATAGCAACCATTTTGCAAATACAGTTTTACCCTAGTGACCGGAAATGGGAAGCGCTTAATCTGCGCAACCATTCTGTGGATATTATATCTCAACAACCACCCGGCATCACTCTAGCAACTACTAAGCAACACTGTAGCAACCACCTATCAACACTGTAGCACACACCACACAACAAAATCCTAGTTTTACCCTAGCAGCAGCCTAGCAACCTGACTTTTCTAGAGTAATTATGAGGTTAATGTAAGAATATTATTCTTACTATTTAAACATTTTACATTTATGTTTGCTTTTTCATAAAATAATACATATTTGACATGCTTAGCAAAAAAAAAGACACTGGTGACTTATTTTATATTAATTTACAAATGGAACACCTAATTTAGCCAAATGTACATATCATCTACCCACACATTCATGCAGATGCTGCTGCAGTAAGCCAATAACAGAAAAGCATTCAGCAGACCCATAAGTCAGGTGTTATCTCCCATAGAAAAAAAACTGGCAACAGCATACTCATTCACATTCAAGCACAGAATTAAAGTCTGAGAATCTAGAATCCTCTAGGTAGTCATTTTCCATACATATGTATCTGAATCTCAAGCATCTGTCTATTTACCGTACTACTCAATCAAAAGGAACTAATGAGCAAAGAAAAGTCTTGGAAGTTTTGAACAATGTTCATTGCAACTGAATTGCATGATATTTGGTACACTAATTCCCATTATGCCAAATTATGTTTATTATTGATATTTTCTGTGCCATTAAGTTCTCGTTTTCTCTACTTACCATTGAAGATTCAGGTTGTATATGGTGGTTGAAGATTGTTCTTGTCTTTGCAGCGGTCGGTGTGCCTCTGATGTTGACTTATGTTTATGGCGTGGTTCCTATGTCGCTGTGTCGAAATGGCTGGTGCAGGCCTCAGACCGAACCCCCTGAAACACGCAAGATCCAGCTGGAGGACCTGGCTACTTGTGAGTCCTCCACCACAAGATTGACATCTATGACCACAGTGCATTTTTTGGACATGATATTTTCAGAAGTGCCTCATTTTGTGTGAGACAAATATGCCAAAAATGACTTCTCTAGCAGAGTACTGCTTGACCCACTGCAATAATATTATAAAATCTATGGAATAGTATGTATTCAAACATTATTATGTTACTGGAATTCAGTTTTAGTATTTTAGATAGTTTTAGATAGTATGCTTATAATACTGTGGTAAGAAAGGCTTGTATGTCTGAACTTCATCACTTCATCATCATGAAATGAATGTGAATGTGAAGAAACAGGAATTTGCAAGGCTTTCTTATGACGTTGGGCTTTACTCACCAAGAGTTTTCTTCTTTTCGTAATGATTTTGATATTTACCAATTTGGGGTTTGTTCAGTTTATAAGGACAATGGGATCCATCATTTTTAGAGCAAGAGAGTGAACAATTCTGCACTTTAAAAATACATCATGACAAATTTAAGGAAATTCTTAGGAAGATATTGGTGAGTGAGGCCCAATGTCAGTTACCAAGTTTGAAAAATCTCATGATATTGTTTAGTTCACAGTTCGACCTCCTGATCTGATGAAGTTTCAACTTCTCTTGAAGATCTTTTGTTTTCTCATGTAGTCAGTGACCACTGGACTGGAGAGCCCAAGCCACCTCTAACTGATGCTGCAGTCCAGGAAGTGAGTGTAAATGTGGAAGAAGTGGCAGCGTTCCCCAGTACCAGCGATGTCCTGTCACAACCCGAGGGCTCCTCTGATTCGCCTGATGATGAACAGCCAGACAGCACTGAGCAAGATGACCAGTCTGATGACGGCGATGAGGCTGAAACAGGTGCCTTCAGCGGCACACAGACATTTGCCTTGAGGTGTGTCCTGAATCATCAGATATCTGTTTTTTGTAACAGGGTGACTGACAGAGAGAGGGATAATGGAAGCTGAAAAGTGTTCTGTAAAAGTGGGTCTGGTTAAAATGTGTCCCGTAAAAATGTCTTTTGCCTCTTCTCCTTCTGAACATGCGTGAGATTCGGTTTAGCTGTCCATCTAACCGAGAAGCTTTGTAAAATACTAAATTTATTGGAAAATGCAAGCACAAAGCTTAACTGAACATTCTTAAACATAAAAGGTGTCTCAAAAAGGGCTCTTTGGAGCTGTGGTGTAGAAGATAGGGCATGCAAGGGGTCTAAGATGCAAGCAGTACACTACACTACATCATAAGGAAATCCATATCACAAACCAAAGGAACAAAGAAAAAGGGTTAAACATGAAATCTAGCTAAACAGAACCATGGTTCCGCATACAACAACGAGACTAAGCAACTGACTTTTTCAAGCTAAGGGCTATATATCCCTGCTAAAACATCAGCCTGGCCAATTCAAGCTTGTTAGGTTGATTGGTTGACCAGCTTGACTCTTGATCAGCATATGATGTTTTTGCCTGGAGGAGTTTGGTGATTTAGCTGGTCTATCAACTTCGTTGACCAAGGATTTTGACCATCATAACCAGTCTGACCATCCTGAGTCCAACCTGAGACTTCTCAGAATTGGTGGAGATGTCATGACAATGAGAATGTTCCTAGAAATATATAAATTCCATTTAAAAAGCCTGCTTGCATTTATTTCTTTGTTTGTTTGCTAGTTTTAAGCTTTACACTCAAAACACGTTCTCTATAGGACAAATAGTAAGAGTTCTATGTACTAAGGGTTCTATGCACTTGCAGCAACAGTGAATCAATAGTGGTGCAGTGTTGAAGCTTCACAGGGGTTCTTAGAGATGAACCAATTAACCCACTGACTGTAGAAAACATGGACACCGCAACGTCTTTCAAAAGTGAAAGCAACCACAGGTTTAGCTCCTCAGCTGGCTGGATGCAGTGTGATGCATAGCTCCGCCCATCCCCATATTTGTCAATGACAAATCAGCCTATTTTCCATCTCATTTTTCTCCTCTAAACTGTCTTTCCATCTCTAGTGTCTAATTTCAACATTTAACTTTCCCTGTGTAATTTTGGCACATTTATTGATTTCCCCCCAGAAATCAGTTTTTTGAATTGCTATATTGTAAGAAGGTGGGGCTACACCCGTGGCTACAGGAATGAAGTGATTGACAGTCTTGGCTGAAAGAGACCTGTATGGTACCCTTTCTGTTCATTACATGGAGTAGCTGAGTTGTAGTGTAATTTGCATAACTGGGAACACGCTTGGTCTAGGAGATTCATCCAGGGGAAAATCTGCTTTGCTCCTGCATTGTAAACTAAAGGAAGACGGTCTGAGACACACTTGGTCTAGGAGAAGCTTTGCCCTGACTAAAGATACCCATGAAAAACCCTATTGTAAGGATGAACTCACTATTGTTACAAGTGACAAAAACTAGTGACTGATTATAAAAAGCAATGAAACTTAGAAATACAGATTTTAGACTGTCAGTAGATTCCACATTTCGTAAGTAGGATAGAAAGATTCATTGTGGTCTAAATTTGACACATTTTTGTGTATTGCATATTGTATTATATTTAAAGAGTCTGGCAAAGTTCTAAGGCTAAAACGTTGCTTGTGTCTGGCTGCAGGGAGGGGACCAACATTGAGGTGCGGGTGGAGATCGAGGCTCAGCCTCGGAGAGGCCGCCAGCCCAGCCTCAGCAGTGTCCTCTCTAGCAGGAGCCTGTCAGCAGAGTCCCTGCATCAGTCCCATGAACCTCTCTGTGCCTCACAACAGCTAGCGGGCAGAGACCCCCCGCCACTCACCGAGACAGACAGTGTCTGAGCCGCATCTAGGCCACACCCGCTTCCACCGCCCACTGCACCGCCCACCAGCCGCTTCTAGCCTCTGCCTCTTAACGCAGAGTCAGCGACATGGAGACCAATGGAGTGAAAGACCAGGACTGAGAGAGAGAGAAAGAAAGAGGGATTGAGAGAGGGGCAAGAAGGAGAAAGAATTCCGAATAATGACAGACGGCATGGAGACGTACGTCCCGGGCAGCTGCCAAAAATGCCACGAAGAGGATTACCGACTATACTACAAACTAAAATGACAGAGAGCATGTTTGTCAAGTAGTCTCATGGTTGTTAGCTCTTTTTATACTGTGTTGCAATGAAGAGCCTGTTGCCTACCCAGATGGTGTTCTGTTCTAATTTATTTGTTCAGCCTCTCTTCTAGCTACAATATATATACCCTTGTACTTAGCAGCTATATGATTTCACCCCCTCCAAATAACAATAAATCGAAGGAACGACAGCATGATTTCTTCTTCAGGGCTCTGTGGCCTGATTTGACTCGCAACCGTACACTGCCACGGTGTGGAATCCAATGCTTCCTTGGCTGGGGATTGTAGTGCTACAGGCTACTGTGCAACAGGGTATCTAGGGCTTTCCCTTATAGGGTGAATTCATTTGAATTATGCAAGTTCTTACATAACACAAGGCCATGTCCCATTTTAAGCGAGATGCAGTGAAAAGAATGGGACTCAGATCTGGAGTTTGCCCTCATCCACTAGTGTTTCCTGTGTGTAGCAAATAGCTAATCAGCCCTGTATTTTTAGCAGCGCAGTTGAAAAGAACTTGGCCAAGATGTTCATTGTCCATAACAGTGTAAAAGACCACAAACTGCTTACTGATGTTGATTTCAACCTGCGTTGTGTGATAGCGCTTCTAGTGGGCCGCCATGTCCAGGACTGACTGAACCAGTGGACTAGGCTCAGCTTAGGTAACTAGATGGGCACCTTGTTTATGCGGTTATCAGTAGTGTGATGGACTGAAGACTGAAGTGCAGGATGGGGTATTATGTTTGCTAAGCTGTTATTATGTACATGAGGAATCACTTGTTTCAAAATCTCCATCCATGAAATGGAAGCAGAGTGACATGGGCTGATATGCTGATTTGGATTCGGATTGATTTGGATATGGATTGATCTTCAGTTTTCAGCTGCTGGAGATTAACGGTCTCAACTCACATCCACAGCGTATGAAGGCGTGAAGTCTAAGTGATGCTCCTAACAGAAAACACCCAGATCTGTTCTTTGTGAGTCAGCACTAATCAAAAACCTCTCCTCAGCATGTCAACTGAGGTCTCTGCTTTCCTGAAAAACAGCCAATGGATAAGAAATTGAATTGAAAACTGAATTCGTCGCCAGGCATCAATTATTCAATGTGGGTCAGTCTACACCTACAGATCCAAAGTAACTGATACATGCAATGGCCTGAAAAAAATTAAATGGTATATAAATAAACATTCTAAGTGAAAGATGATGCTCATGTTCTTGGCAAGTGTGAGTTTTGTCATATTTTTTTATTTAGTTTTATTTCTTTATTTCTGCCAAACATTACTGCCATAATAAACACAGCTAGGCTTTTCTTGACTGAATATTGTGCCTATAGGCTATATACACTCTCTGGACAAAAACAAGCATCTAATAATCGATGAAAGCTTCCCCTGCTTTAATAACGGAGTCTGCTCCGGAAGGCAGGGATTACATCAGCCTTTTGAGATAGATCCTGTCCATTTTAACCAACCCTTAATCTAGGTTAGTGTTTCATGTCCAGGGAGTACGTGACACTGATGATCCTGCATTCCATGATGCCAGCTGTAGGGTTTAAAGACCTAAATCTGTGTGTGAATGCTTTAGTAGAGCTTAGGGAACACAGGGACAACACCATACCCTGATCCCAGTTCTCGATTTGTAGGTAAAATGCTGAAACAGGCACACATGAACTTGAGCTGACATGTCCACCCAGTTCAAGGGAGGCTCTCAAGGCTGTGTAATCCTAACCTGACAGAACTGACATTGTTATAAAGGTGACCCAAATAATAAGCATTAGCACACAACTGGTCTGATATTATGCTGTAGTAACTACCCAGCACACAAAGAGGGAGCTATAGGACAGAGTGTGAAGTGCTAAAGGAAGCATTCTAGAGACCACAGGTCTCAAAACCACAAAGCATCTACTCAGACACAGCTTTTTTCCACAACTCTTATGGACGTGATTATGGCCACACTGCACACTTTGGGCTTTTTCTGCTCAAGCACACCTGATTCACCTCACCTGTTCATTGTCAGGTTTAGTAAGTCTGTAAGAGCAGGACAATTAGCAAACTGTGCTGGACTCTGGCACCTGTTGACCACTACTGAACTATACATATGAGACATACACATATCCCTGAAAATACCTTTGTAAATATGTGCTTTTGAACTTGGCCAAGATGTTCATTGTCCATAACAGTGTATAAGACCAACTGCTTACTGATGTTGATTTCAACCTGCGTTGTGTGATAGCACTTCTAGTGGGCCACTGAAGTGGACTGAAGACTGAAGTGCAGGATGGGGTATTATGTTACCCTGTTATTTACTGTTATTATGTACATGAGGAATCACTTGTTTCAAAATATCCATCCCTGAAATGGAAGCTTTTGAAGCAGACTACAATTCTTAACGTGGCCTCCCAATTTTGTCCGACAAAAATAGGATGTTAAAATAAATAGGCTAAATCTGGATTTTATATTAGGCTGGCCTATATACTCAAAAAGTCTTGTCTAGTGATTTACGAGGACCTAACTAATCGGCTTCTACAGGAATACAGTTACCTAAAAGATCTCAGTTTGATTTGAGGATCTTATGATGTCTATATGGCCTACACACACACACACACACACACACACACACACACACACACACACACAAAATAGCTTTATATATATTTTAGGTAGATGTTAAAGCTTCATTTGGTAACAGTAGTCTCATTTTTTTCAAATGGAAATCACCTCAAAAATACAGTAGCATAATAATGGCCTTTGTAGTATAATAAAGATAATACCAGTGGTTCAGATACTGTACACTATATGTTCACTAGTATGTAGACGCCTGCTCATCCAATGTTTCTTTAGAAATAAAGGGCATTTATTAGAGGCCTGACTGCCCTACACTGCAGTAACAGCCCCTCTCTTCAGAAAAGGCTCTTCAGTAGATGTTGGAAAACTGTAAAGAATAAACGGAAGTCAGTCACAAGAGCATGAGTGTTGAGTGATACTGATGTTGAGTGACAAGTTCTGGATCACAAACATCACTCCAGCTCATCCCAAAGATATTTGATGAAGCTCCATCACTCAAGAGAACACAGTTCCACTGACAGAAAAATGGCTTTACAAATCTTTCAATGCAGACTTCATCAACTTTTCATTCCCCAAGACCAGGGGTGTTCAACCTTATCCACAAAGGGTGGGTGAGGGTGGCCAGTTTATACTCCAGCCAAGCAGTACCTTGAGCAAACAAGTACAGTCAGGTGAGCACTGGGTTGATTAGGAAAAAAAAACCTTTATCTGTCAGTCATCCATTGGGCATACATTTATTTGCACTAATCCTAAGCTATAAGACTCCAGTAAGACATTGTGTACACACCGTCAAGGATATACATGCTTCACATAAACCCAATCAACGATGCAACACCTTCCTAGAAATACGTGTTTACTCATGCCCGGCACAACTTATAGCAATGATGCTCACAAATAAGATATAATTAAGCTATGTGAAATTTGTTAGCTAGCCTTGAGACTTTTTCAGGGCAGGCTAAGTGTCCATGCCCCCCCACACCCCTTGTCCCTTGAAGCTGGGCCTGTAGTGAAAAAAGACGTTTCTTCCCGCTTCTTCCCTTCTGGTCAGTACAGCTGGTGTGTACACAAGCAGAGTCACTTTCGCACAATGTGAATTAACCAATGAAAGTATGCTAAATCCTAAGCAGTCTTATCAGGTAGTTACTGTATCTATGCAACACTGTAATCTGACTGATAGCTGTTCACACTTTGTCTTTAAAGCTTGCACAATGTTGCTGTCATGCAAAAACATCTTACCTCCAAAATGGCAACTTTACAGGAGAAGGAAAAACCTTCTTAACTTTCTTAATTTTTATTGGTCCATTCATCATGACGTTTTGATACAGTACAAAGATCCACTAGCCGATTTAAACTATGTAAAAAAAAAAACTAAAAAGAAAACTAAATAATAATAATAATAACAATAATTATTATTATTATTATTATTATTATACATGCAGATACAAGGTTTTTGCATGACAGGGGCAATATACAGGATCATACTGTGTGTTTCAGCTTGTGTGCTTTTTTAATGCTGTACAATGATGGCAATATTTCTTACAGCCCTGCAGGCCTATATTCTAAGCTGCCTTTACTTACTGCAAAATTTCATTTTTACAGAGCAGGCTAAAGTTATCAATAAATAATCAATACAGCAATACAGAATCCAATAGTCGAGAGCCAGATTGAAAATATGCCAAAACGGTAAAATAATTATTAAATATATTATTAATTATAAAAATTATTAATTCATTATTAATTCATTATTCATTACTGGAAACAATTTCAACTTTTTCAACAAATTTCCTCATCATTAATGCCTCATCATTAACTCATCAGGACAGGATAATCGTAGCCTCATTAGAAATGATCACTTCCCCTAATTTGGCAATTAGCCTACTTCATGTCCACACACTGGACTCCTCCCCTCACTCACCGCGGGTTGACGTTACACCGGAAATGGGCGTGGCAAGTGAGCGAGCGAGCGCGCACCTTTGTGGACTGTGCGCGGCGCTCAGCGCTCTGGCGAGGGGAGGAGAGGGTTAACAGCGCATTCTCTCAGCAGCGTCCCGATGAAGGCTTCAGAGCAGCTCTCCACACGGACAACCCCAAAGCCTGCTCCCTAGCACTGCTCCTCTCTTCCCCCACGCCCCATCCACTCCTGCGCTCTCAGCCCCGCCGAGGAGGAGGAGGAAGAGGAGGAGGAGGAGGAAGAGGAGGAGGACAGCCCCACCTGGCAGAAGAGCACACCTTTACGGCATGGACGCGTTAAAATCCGCCGGCAGGGCCATCATCAAAAGTCCGGGAGTTCCGCGACACACATGGGGAACCTCCAAGCACGAAAGTGAGTAGCTGGCAGCTGGCTGAAGCTGCTGCGGGACTGAACTACAGGCTGGTACGTCCGGTGTGATACAGCTGATGAAGCGATTAGAGCTCATGATCTGACACCTCAGCTTGCGATCCCTCTTTAGGACAGCAGAGAGTTTAGGACATGCAGCGCTGGAAAACGAGCTGTAGTTGAAGGCTTTCCAGCAAATGCTGCGGTTTGCAGAGATTTCCAGCAGTCCACTGCTGCCTTTTCCTCTACCTGAATTAAGTATCTGAATTCGATCAGGTCCTAAAGCTACTCTTTTTACAGGATGCTGACATCTGGCAGGTGTCTCAAGACCTGGCTGTGAGGATGATGAGTATCACTGGGAAAAATAAAAGTTTTTTCAGAAGACAAAACTTTGATAGCAGAAAGGATGTTCTTAAGTCAGGGCTCGCAAACCTAAGTTGCCCATTGGCTGAGGGAGCAATTTGAGGGATAAATTGCTTCACATATTAATTGTAACTTTTTTTAATGAAGTGTAAACTGCTTTGTTGTGCACAAATTAGCATATCAGAGTACTTCATATTGGTGGTGATGGGAGCCAGACATCTTTATTGCTTTTAAAACCCTCTCACAGAAAACTATTATTATTTTAGGCATTATTTTGAGGAGGTACATAAAAAATAGTATAGTGCTATTAAAATCTGTTCATAGTGGAGCAATACATGCAGGTCGTTGGAAGGCAAAATAGTCCCCAAAGAAAACATTTTTAGTAGACCACTATTTTCAAAACTGTATAACAAGAACGCAGACAGATCACTGCTTGTTTTGGATAGTCAATAAAATGGATGTGTTGAAGCTATACCATCGCTGTCACCATCGCTGAAGCATTCTGACTCAGTTTCTCTAGAACAGCGAGGGCTCGTATTTAAGCAGCGCTGTGGGCCTGATGTGCCCTCGAGCCAGTAGTTTGAAATCCCTGCCTTATAGTAAAAGCTTATTCACTACTTGTTCTTCACTTCTCATTTTTATTGTTTACTCTACAGCAGACTCATGCAAAATCACTATGCTGTGCACTGTTCGGCTAGTCTAGTGTATTAAAGCATTTAGGTGAGGAACTTATCATTACATAGTGTTGATGTGGGAAACGGAGATGCTCTCCATTTCTGTTGTTTTATTTTCACACAGTTTAAAAGCAGTGTCTGCCGGACTACTAAAATAATTTGCTTCTCCACACCATCACAGATGACTGGAAATGAAGTAATTAAGATGCAACTTATGCAACCCCTTATGCTCCTGACATTACACTCTATTGATTACTAATCAGTAATCCTGCAAAGCAATGCAAACTGGCTGAGTTGTTCCTGAGCTAAAACAATGGAGGTATATTTTCTGCTTTACTGCAGTAAACGTTAAAACCATAGCTTTACATAGTTCTGCCATTCTCACAGGCTCAAAATGAATTGGACAATTTACTCGTAAGTTGTTTCATGGACAGTTGGGGCCAGTTCCATCTTTATCTCGACAATTTAAGGTGATAAGAGGTCTGGAGTTGATTCCAAGAATTTGCGTTTGGAAGCGGCTCATGGTAAATCTTAAAATGCCTTCCAAAGTGGGGTTGATGCAACTGGAGGCCATCATTAAACTGAAAAAAGGAATCAGTAAGTCACATAGAGCAAAACATTAGAGTGGCCAAATTGACAATTTGGTACATTCTTGAAAAGAAGAAATGCAGTGGTGAGCTCAACAATACCAAAAAGCATGGAAGACCACCGAGGACCATTCACAACATAACTAATCAAATCAGGAACACTCCTAAGGAAGTAGGCATATCATCGTCAAAACCTGCAATCAGGAGATGCCTTCTTGAATGTAAATATTTTATAAAGAAGGTTTATTTCATCATGCACACCACTTTTAGGAACAAATTCAGGTCTGGTCAGATTAGACTGCCAGAAAAATATATATAATACTCAGTTTAGTTGAGTGTAGTGAACAAAATAAAGGATTCATGATCTTAAACATACCACATCATCTGTCAAACATGGTGGAGGCACTGTTTTGGCATGGGCCTGAGAGGCAGCCAATGGAACTGTGCCACTGGTGATTACTGAAGATATTGCCTCTGATAGCAGGATGAATTCTGAAGTGTATAGAGCTCTACTTTCTGCTCAGATCCAGTCAAATTCTGCAAAACAGTCATGAAGACACATCACACTACAGATAGATCATTTAAAACACACCATGAAAGAAACCCAGAAGCTTTTTAAGACAAAAAACTTAATGTTTAGACAAAACTGAAGGCAGAAAGACCCACAAACAAGCAGCGACTGAAGGTGGCTGCAATAAAGGCCTGGTACATTTTATGGGAAGAGACTATGAGGCATTTCATGATGTCCATGGGCTTCACTTCAGACTTCAGGCAGACAATTATTGCAAATGATGTACAAACAAGTACTCAAACATTCCTTGCAATTATAGATATGTAAGTTCCTCCAATGACGTTTGAGCTTGTAAAACTGGATGGACTGTAGGTTACTCCATTGTTGTGGTGTAGAGAGACCAAATTGCAATAACTGCACCACTGTACAAATACTTATGGGCTTGACTGTAAATGTAATGTTTAGAATTGATTGTTTATTGTAAAGGTTTAGAATTAATCTCTTTTCTCCTATATTTGAGATAGAAACTGTTGTTTAATCAGCGACAGTATATATAGTACTACCTCACTGTCCAAAAAAAGGAGGGTATTTGTCCTAAGAATCACACACCATTGTCTTATGGCCATCCTTTGCCTGCTGGCCGGTTTAGCTGCGCGATTGTCTGTGTGTAAGCTGTGCTGTCAGCTGTTGGTTAGTAGGGGTGAGAGGGGAGGAGAGCGAGCTCATTCTCTTCATGAAATCGCTCGTGTCACATGCGGAGTGACAGGCAGTGAGGAGTTTGTGGCAGTCTGTAGCTTGCGGTCCTACACACTGTCACTCTGATGTGTGAAACATTAGCTACGAGAGTCATTCTTAGGGGGGGGAGCCAGTCCAGCTTTACGCGACTCAAAAGCGAAATCTAAATCGTGCAGTTAGGGGCAGTTGCTTTCAGAGGCTCCATAAAACATTCTGACTGACACATTTGAAAATGAGCCAAACCAATTATTAAATTCAAGTGTGTGTGACAGTTTAATTTCGGTATGCTGTCATTGGATTAAATTTTAATGATTCATTAATGCTTAGCTGTCCTTCAAGTGCGTTTACATTGGTGAAGTAGGGCTAAAAGGCTAGGGTCAAACAGTTCTGGGTCTAATTGCCATGGGTTAGTGGTTACAGAGCTGGACTGGTAGCTTCTTAATTGCTCATTAGTGCACCATAGCTCTTTTCATGGCTCATTCAGCAGTTATGCTAGCTCTTCAAAGCAATGTTTGTTGCAGAATATAGACTTTACACTGCCTGAAAAAAACAACATTAGGACACTAATTATTATTATTAAAAAATTGCAACCTCCTGAATGTGTAAAGCAGCAGCACAAATAAATAACTAATAAGTAACTTAAAGCTTAAATAAAGACTTAAAGCATCAGTATGCAACAATTGGTACAGTCAGCAAGTAAAATGTGCATCATGCTGAGCCCAGAATAGGAACAATAAAGATATGCTATTCTCCCTATTACACATCAGCGAAGCATTCAGAATGATAGTGTTACTTTAAGACCACAGTAACTGTGTCTGTTGCTAATCATGCTACCGTAAGTCACCCATCTACGCGACTGTTACAAGTTTGGACAGTCTTTTGTCAAACAATCCTTTAAGTGTGATGACAAATTGTTGCATTTGATTCCATAGCATATAACACATTAATGCTACTGTAACAATGTGGTGTTAAGTGTAACACTTCAGACCACAGTAACTCTGTCTGTTACTAGTCATGCCTTGCATGCATGTAAAGTGGAATTTGTGGGATTGATGTGATAAATGTGTTCATCAGTTTCAGATGTTTTCATGCTGTTAGCGAGCTACGTTTACGTTGTAACGACTTGCTAGACCACTGTTGCTTGGAAGGTTACAAGCCAACAACGACATGTAGTGGAGAGTAAACATATCATCAACATACCTTTATTGAGTTTAGAATTTTGTAAATTGTTTACCCACTTTTGCTTATTTTAAAAGTGACCCACTTCCTCACTTGAGATCTCTTAAAAATTTAAGTTGACAAATCTAGTTTTCACTGTTCTCATGTCCTTGCCCTCTGACTCCCAGTTCCATTAATGAAAAGTGAAAAGACCTGAAGAAACCATAGCAAATCCTTTATGCTGTGTGCATATACTTTACATTTTACAAACGCCTCTAAAGACACTGCGTCAGATCTGCAAACAAAGGTATTCTTTTGTACCGACCACTATTATCATAGACATCCAGACATAAGAAACGTGCAAAACACTGTTACTGCTGTTTCTATTCGCGTTTCCGTTCACATCGAAGAAGCGTTGCCACACGACTCCACTATTCCACTATTGGCAAAAGTCATGTGTACAGAGAATTTAGATGTGGAATCAGAATTTATAACATAATATAGTATATATATAGTATAACAGAAAATTATGAAAAACCGTTACTGTCATTTAAATTCAATTATAGCTGACATATTACTGATTATAATATAATTACCATATTTACTGGGCTAATTATTGTATCAATTAGCAGCTTATAATAATTATATTCTGCACAGACAGTGAAAAACAGTTTTGAAAGTTTTTTTCATGTTTGTTTGGTTGAAAATTATTAGAAGGTTATTGACAAACTGAAATTCTACAATTTAAGCATAAAAAGGTTCTACAGTACATAGTAATGAAAAGTTTTTTGTCCACTAATATAGTGCTGCTATATAGAACCCTTTATTTATGGTTCTATATAGAAACCATGCAGAACCCCTTTAATTAAGGGTGTGTGTTGCAATTATTTCCAGTGGCATTCATAGCATGTATAAGTGTTGTTAAACAGTTGCTGAACCACATGTGTGGTTTGAACTGAGACTGTTTGTGCAAAGGGAATACCTAAACAAAGATGACTCCAGGAGGCACCTGAAAGAGTCCAAAAGAGTGTTCATTTGCATAATATGGACACTTATTTTAGTTGTTGAGATATTTAATGGTATGTGTTACTGATCCGAGGGTGTTTATATGTGGTTGTGATGACTTGCTTTCATTTAAATGCTGAAACCTTTGTTTTAGAGGCAATACTAGCATTTGTGGTAAAGGACAGAATAACAAATAATGAAATGGATGGGAAGATGTGTTTGCTTCATGCCTGTAGTTGTCCACTGATCCACCGTTACGCAGCTGGGCTCCCACTAATATCTTGAGCTGTATCAGTACCATATGGAAACATCTTGATTCCAGTGGAAAAATGAGAATTCTTTTAGTTAGATGAAAGAGAGAGCTGTGAGGCATCCAGTCCATCCACAGTGAGGCCTTTCATACACATATGAAATAAAAATCAATTGAATGTAATAACACTCTAAATTTGCTCATTCTAACAGTAGGGTGGATCCAGCATTCTGTATAGGGTGCCAGTAGCTATGCAAAAAATGCATTAGTGAGCTGTGTGTGCTGTAGTGTACTGTGTGCTGACCTCCTGTATGAATGTGTGTGAATCTGTTTCACTGGCTAGTGGTCTGCAGAACATCCACATACAAAGTGTACCTGTGAACTGTGTACTAATGAGCCAGCAAAGATCTGCAGTATGGCCTATGTTCAATATTAACACATATATCAAGTAAGCAGCTGAAATATAGCATTAGTGAAAGGCAGTTGTTGATTTGCATCATCCCTAAATTGCCAGTCTTGACAGCTGAGTGATCCAACACAGCCCCTTCATGTCAATTAGCAGCTCTGTGTGTGATTTGTAGTCTGCTCACTGCCGAGACCTGGTGATGCTGAGGGAATAGTGTGAAAACTTTAATAGCTAAATAATATTGCTTGTATTTGCATAGAAACCATGAATATTCATGGTGTGATGCCTCCCCGGCCATAGCTTTGATGCAGAACAGAGAGATAGCAGTAGTTCTCTCCCCCCACAGTTAAATAAATGCAGTAGCAGTTATCTCTTCTCTCTCCTCTCAAAAGTATAAATTCAAAGCAGTGAAGTCCAATGCCATGTTTCCATTTCTGGTGCCAGGAGCGAATGTGAAAGCTAAGCACATCCTTGTGGGACTCCTGGTGGCCATCATCTGTTAAGGTCATCGTGTTGGCATGAGCAGGAAAGCTGGGGCATGAGCCCACAGAGAAGGGCTTCTGTCTCATCTGATTGTGTCATGGAAATGCAAGTGACTGTTCCAAAGGTCAGTTTGAATGCCATGAGCAGTAGGACACCCCCCTCCCTCCATATTTTCTACAGCTCTGCTTCTGCTGAGGCTATTCTTTCTTGGTGTGTTGCAGCATATGTAGGTTACTCTGTTAGGAGAAGCTTAAAAGAGTTTCTTGAGTTTTGAAGAATCTTACTCTTACTGGCTACTTTTCCAGCTTAGTAATCCTAATGAAGAAACTATAGTAACTTAGTATTTGGTAAAGGTTTGGTTTGTGGAGTCCCACAAGGTTCTATTTTAGGGTCTATGAAACTTATGTTAATTATGACAGTCATGGTAAAGGGCTGAGAACTAAAGTGTGGGCTTACGTACAAGATCTACCGGGTTTACGTGCTTGTGTACAGTTCGGGACTGTGGTCCATCTGCTGCACAGTCTATGTTAGCCATCCTCTAGCATCAGTGGTAGGCTTCTTTTGGCTGGATATTTTTGGATGTTGGACCACTCTCAACCTAGCAGATCCTAATGTGTGTAAAAACTCAAATAATATCTGCCCTGAAATCAGAAACTGACCAATCATTCATGCAGGAGATGGTGGGTGACACTTTGAGCAGAGTAGCAGACATCATAGAGTAGATTAGCTTCACCAGAAATCAGCTACTTCACTCTTTACAGCATTCATTACAGCAGATGCACATGAACCTAAAGTCACCTTTCCCAATGCCAAGCAACCACTAGAGGAGTATAGAGCCCCCCAGCACAGAGCTGTGTTCTCTGGAGTGATGGAGCTCCATCCAATGTGTGTGTGTGTGTGTGTGTGTGTGTGTACATGTTGCATTGCTGTAATATAATCATAATTTATGTCATTCTCTCCATTATGTTGCCTGGTCTTCAGAATAATTGTAGTGTAATAGTTGCTGAATATGTCAGAGGAGAGTTCCGCTGCCATTCTCACTCTCTGATGTGCACATTCGTCTGTATTACGAAAACCACCCCTATCATTTATTCACCACTTACCTGCTGCATGAACAGTGGTTACACAATTTCTGTGCATTTGTGGATAAAGTGAACAGTGTGGCTGTGCAGTCCAGGATGAGCTTGTTTAGGGTGTGTGTGTGGGTGAGGCTGTCAGGTGTTCGCTTAAAAGCTTCTGAAGGACGAGATGCTGACGACTGTACTGTCCTCTGTGACCCTCTTTCAATTAACGAGAGTACATAAAGACACCCACTCTTGCACATATACTAGCTAGGAATACTGTACCGACTGCAGAGTACTACACCAGTTCACATGGCTGGTCGGCCAGAGCCACACATAGTTAGAATGCAGCCTCTAGATCTTTTGTCATTTTCAGGACTTCCAGATTTGTACCCGTTAGCTGCAGAGCTCTGCTTTATCGTCACTGCAGGACATTTAAATATGACTTCCACTGCCCTGACCCACAGGCGCAGAGTAGAGCCAGACTGAAGTAGTTAGAGACCCTCTGCCCCACTGTCTAATTAAGTACTGACAGAGAGAGAGAGAGAGGGGGGGGGGGGGGGGGGGGGAGTGAAGGTGGGAGGGAGCTGAAAAGAAAGAACAAGCGAGAGAACAACAGACAGAAAAAGAGATCGAAAGATAAAGAGAGAGAGAGAGCTCAAGCAAAAGAGAAGAAAGTGACCGGAAAGAGAAGTACAGCGAGGAAGTCTGGAAGGAAGGAAGAGAAGAAGCATCAGGGAGACTGAGAAAGCAAAAAAGAGGGAGAGAGCTGGAATGAAAGAGATAGAAGAGAGAGAAAGTGACGAGAGACAAATACAGACAGAAGGAGAGAGATAGAGTGGATGAGAGAGAGAGAGAGAGAGAGAGAGAGTAAGTGTGTTTGGCTTTGTGAAACAGGTCGTCAGACTGTTGTGCAGGGCTGTCACACAAGCAGCAGCTGAGTTGACAGTAATCACACTAATCATGAATCTTAGTCACTGGCACTCAGTTCACTTCCTGCAGAGTGTTACAGTAGTGCATACAGGGCACATGTCATCACACACCGTCTGTGTGTATGTGTCTGTGGCTGTCTCCCTCTCTCTCTCTCTCTCTCTCTCTCTCTCAGCAGAGCAGTGTGTTGTTCATTTGTATTCATATTGCATTGTGAAGAAGCTGAAAATGTTTGGGAAGAGTCTGAAGTGCCCATCTGCGGTCGCCCATGCAGTAGTTGTGAGCTGAGGCTGGTTTAAACTGGCATTTAGGGACCTTTTTTTTTTACTGGCAGTAATCAGCCAGAACATTAGCACCACTGAAGTTGTGTCAAGGGGTGAGATATATGAGGCCGCAAGTGAGCAATCAGTTCCTGAAGGTGATGATGGAAAAATGGGCAAATATAAGAATCTCAGACACTTTGATAAGAGCGGTATGGCGTGGTCAGTGCCTACCACACATGCTCCAAGAAAGGACAACCGATGTACTGGCGACAGGGTCATGGGCACTTAAGGCTTCCTTGATGTGATCTGTGAAAGCCCCACCTCACGATATACAGGTCTTCGGCTGCTAACATCTCAGTGCCAGAGACCACAGGAAGATTTCAGAGATATTGTGGAGTACTGATGTTATGGCTGATCAGTGTATATGGAAACTGTGCTAGAATGAAAAACTGTGTTGACCTTAGCGTAAATGAATTATGAGAGATTAGTACATAAAAGCAACAAACAGTGAATCTCAACAATAAACATTCAAAGGAAAATTCAGCAGAACCAAAACAGAGCTGAAAAACAGTCCCATTTTTTAACCCCCAAAACAGTCCTGTATTGTGTTAGGAGAAAGTGCTTCTGTTTTCCCTGGTTGTTTGTCTGCAGTTAATAGTGTCCCTGTATGTGTGAGAGCTGTGTTGTGTGGCAGCCCTAAGCGCAGTGCCTAACAGCATGCTCAGCAACAAAAAAGTGGATTTAAGTGGAGTTGGAAAAGCACAATTCTGCCATTCCTTTGGGAGATCCCTTTTTCTCGCTGCCTTTTGTCACAAAATGTTCATCTCAAAGGCAAGAGAGTTCAGAGCTGTTGTTTTCAGAATGTTTCTTGGAGTAAGCACATATGTCTGGCACATAACAGGGAAACAGTGACCTCTCTTTCTCTCTATCTTAGGAGATATTCCTACAGTTGATCTTGCTGTTGCCTTCAGCATTTACATGAATAACGATAAGGGAGCCTATATCTATGGTAGCCATACAGATGCAGGGCATAAGACAAACACCACCATGTTTTACAGGTGAGGTGGTATGCCTTTTTGAGGCACCTTCTTTTTTGTTCTTTTTTGTCTCTTTACACTTTGATGAATTATTTCCATCTCATCTGTTCACAAGATCTTTTTTTCTGGAACTCAGTTCTTTTAAATATGTTTTTTCTTCTCCAAACTGTAACCTAGCCATCCTGTTTGTGTGGATAACTAGTGGTTGAAAACATGCAGTGTAGCCTCTGAATTTATCTTCATGAAGTCTTCTGCAAATAGCATCGATTGACAAATTGACCGTTCATTGACTGCACCCGCCGTGTGAAGAGTGTTTCTGTTCTGTTGAACAGGTGAATGGGGAATTCTTCTGTCATCAGCTGTGAAGGTTTTCCAAAGCCCACCAGTCCCTTTATGCTAAAGCTAAGCTGGCCAGTTCTCTTTTTCTCTTTAAGAATATTCCAAACATTTCCAATATTTTGATTTTGGCAAGCCAAAGGTTGTATTCTTTTTTCTGTCCCAGTGTTTTTGTTTTAATTTGATTGGCAATTCTGGTTCGGTTTTCAAAGGTAATCAAAAGCCACCAATCAAGACTAGACGCCAAAAGCTGTTGCTACCTGTACGAATGAAGCAATTAAATACAGCTTAGTGATGACATAAAATTGTAAAGCTCTATGCCTTAAACATTCTGGTGCCTTGAAATGAGGACAGCAGGCTATGTGTAAAAAGTGCTGTATTTTCTACATGGTGAATCAAAATGTACACAAATACCCTTTATTAAAATCAGAGAATGTCTACTGTTGTTGGAGTTTGCATTTAAAACTATGAGTGCAGAGGCTTTTTCTCTAACATTATAGAGGGCACTCTATCTGTTTCCTCTTTGTTCTTTAGCTCTTGCTTTCTCTCTCTCTCACTCACTCTCTCTTCCCCTGGCACCCCCCTTGTTCCACCCTTGTCTGTTTTTTTCTCTCTCCAGTGTCTAAATGCATGGGGGATCCCTGCAGCTTATCCCCTGCACGTAGTAAATAATAGAAGAGAATAGGATTTTGGAGAGTGGAAACATTGACAGAGGGATGCGCATATCTATCAGACACAAACACACACACACACACGCAACACAGGCATATCCCTCTTGCAGATGTACATAAAGAGCAGAGAACACAAGTTCAGGAAAGTGGACCTGAAATTGGTGCTGGGGTCGGGTGCCAGTAACGGCATTTCAGCATTTATAACGGCTTTTAACAGAGTTGAAAGTTGCTATTTTGGCAACAAATGTTTCTTTTAATTTCCATTGCAGCCTGCTTTTTATAAACATTAGTGAAGAATGGGTCGTTCTGAAGAGCTCACTAAATTCCAAAGTGGTACTGTAAATTTTATTATACCATTGTTGGAAAAAAACGTTGGTTGGGATATGTCTTTGTTTAAATATCAGCCTTGTGTGTTCCTTTATCGGCCAATACCGATTATCTAAACAATGCAAAAAATCGGCCCGATTAATCATCCGGCCAATAAATCGGTCAATCACTAATTAACATTGGCAGAAAAACTGTGCAGCGGGAGCTTCATGGTATGGGTTTCAATGACCGATTAGCAGCATGCAAGCCTTACATTGCCAAGTACAATTTTAAATGTCAGATGTGTGTAAAGCACACCGCCACTCTGGAGCAGTGGAAATGTGTTCTGTGTTTCATTGTTTTCTGTCTGACAGTCTAAATAACGAGTTTGGATTTGGAAAAATGCCACAAGGACATTATCTGCCTGACTGCACTGTGTCAATTGTAAAGTTTGGTGGAGGAGGGATAATACTATCGGGCTGTTTTCACAGATTGGTCATAGGCCCCCTAGTTTAAGTAAATGGAAATCTTAATGCTTCAGCATTTTAAGACATGTTGGACAGTTTGGGGATGACCCCCTCTGTTCCTGCTTAATTATGCAAAAGCGTGGAAACTATAAGAGCGGCACAAAGGGACCAACTTTATAGTACTGTGTATACATTTATAGTAGGTCAAAAAGAGGTCATAAAAGATATATTTTAGTAACATAGAAACGTTTAACCACTCCTGGTCAGCCTTGTCTTAGCCAGATGTCTCTCTGTTATCACTGTTAAAGTCGTTGCACTTCTAAGTGTCCTTTATTTCATTGAACTCTCTAGTCATTGAGCTCCCCTTTTGATATGCTTACGCTGTACTGTATTGATTCCAGTGTCGGGAATCTCAGCGGGAAAGTGCTTCAAGAGTTCATTAAGCCTTACCATTTAAGTTAAGATGACATTTAGCTGGCTCTGTCACCAGCGAAAAAGGCCTTTCTGGGACATTCTTTGCATTATCTGTATCATTAAAGTGATAGCTCGGCCAAAAACTTTAATTCCGGTACATTTTCCCCTTAACCCAAATGTTGTCAGTCACCCAGGCATGTCTGGTGTTTGCTTTTTTTAAGCTTTGCACAAGGCTAATTGTAGAGTTCTTCCAGCAGTGGAAGCTAATAGCCTGTAATTACCATCATTTAAACTGTGTGACTGAATTATCACACACCATCAATTCAAAGAGACGAATTATGTGTTTTTTAACATCGCATGATGGTGTTGTTTGGACTCTTGTGTAAGTCTCAGAGCAAGGACTCTGAAAATTTTCTCAACACTAGTCAAGTAAAAGAAATTCTTCACTTCTGTTTTAACTGTTTCTTTTTCCTCGTGAGCTTTGTACAGCTGTGTATAGTGCGGTGCATTATAATCCTGAGACAGCTGCCTGTCCTGTGTTAATTAGTGAAGCTCAACATTTACACCCTGCATGTGTGGCACGCACTTCAACAGTGGGCGTGTGTTAGAAACGGTTAGGACGGAAGACAAGCGTCCAGGCTTTTTTCTGTTGTTTTTCTGTTCCAAAGTGGCTCTGGATAAGAGCATCTGACGAATACCTTTTTTACCCATTATGAGCCCCCAGAGGAGCTAGGGATTGAGTGAATACAAGTGTCAACTTCAGAAGCAAAGCTTGGCAGGAAATGGCCATGAGTGTGAATAGTGAGCAAGTTAAGGGCTACATGGCTAACAACAAGAATTAAAGCACTATACCATGTGTCTGCACCAAATACGTTGGTAGACTAAGCAGTTTATCATTAGATTTATGTATGTTATGATGAACACCTAGGATATTCCTCTGCGTTTAAAACAGTTCTGGCACAGTATGCTATACCGGATAAATTCGCTTTAGCCTCTACTATATGGCTGTATGCCAAAAAAAAAAATCAATGGACAAAAACACATAATAAATACTAGCATCTATGTGGACGCTAATTTTGCTGTTAGCTATTTTATACTTTCAAAATTTTGTGACCAAATCTTTAGATAATAATATGCACCAAGCAACATTCGAGCATTCAAGGAAATTAGATTTTTAGCCAAAAATTGCTTTCAATTATTTATCTGTGTCCTTTGACTGCATGGTCTTTAATCCTTGGTTATTAATTATTCTGTCTGTTTGTCCAATGTCAGAACTGTCTCCCTCTTTTTCAAAAACCTGTCCACTTCTGTCTCTTACCCCCAACAGATCTAACAGCATTCGAAAAATCACGTGGCATCAAGTTAATTATGCAATTCTGAATGAAGGATTCAGACTTCAGAGCTGCTTTGTTCAAAGGGAGGAGAAATGTGTAACTTCCAAGCCCTCCTCCCTTCATGTACTGGACAGATGTCAGAAAAAATATGATGCCAGCCCTTCAAACCCCCTCCCCTCCCTTTTTTCCCCTCCTCATCTCGATTTCTCTTCCAGCCTCTGGCTCTCAGCTATGAGGACCCCTCTCCCTTTGAAGCTGCACCCCTGTTGCTACACCTTTTCACTTTTTTCTTTTTCATTTTAAGCTGTGGCACTCTTCCATGAAGGAGAAGGTGTGCCCCTCTCCGATTTTTACCTTTTCTGCTTTTTTTACCCCTTTTTTACTCTCCTACTCAGCCTCCCTCTCTATTTTTATTAGAAAAAGCTTTTATCACACTCAGGGAAAGTGTAGTGGAGTATGGTTTGAACGGTTAGATTCTGCACCAAAGACTCTGAGGAGAGAAATGCAGACAGGAGGGAAAAAAAGAACATTTGACTCGTGATTGACATTCATTGCCTCTCTCATAATGAGGCTGTTTGTGAGTGCGCAAAATAACCACATTCATATTTTATCACAAATTACATAAATGCATGAATGCTGAATTATCTGAATAATTAATGAACACAGCATGTTTATGATTCCCATAAACTGGGGCATATCAAGCCAGCTGTCATGTGTGAGATTCTGTGCAAGTTTTTTTTCCCCCCTCCTGAAAGCATTTAAAACCAAAGCAGCCTCAGTGGAGCTTGTTTCTTTGGTAGTGTTTTTGTTGACGTATTGCTTCTTTATTCTCCAACACTTTATACATTTTTGCTAACTGGTAGATGTGCCTTTTTAATGAGCACAAACTGATGGATGCTCCCTGTAATCACTAAATCCTACATTAAGTCACAGCACCTCCTTACTGAAGAGAATCAGCACCCTGCTCATGCTCTGCAGGTTCTAGAGTATATAGAGATAGTGTTGCTGTTGAAGCAACCAGTCTTCCAAATTAGCAGCTTTATTGGAGTTTTAATGCACTTTAAACATGTTAATGTAACAAGTCTGTAATTAGAGTTACAAGTAGCGGTGGTCGAATGTGTCCCCTTTTTCTCCCAATTTAGTACTGCCAATTAACCCACCCATTTGTAACTCCCCCTAGCACTAACAAAGCTCCGTGCACTAGGAGGGTAAGGATGTAGCACGACTCTGCTACATACAAAGCCAACCACCACCTCTTTGATTATACTCTTACATTAGAAGGTTTTGATATGGATTGTTCCATATATCCACCTCCAATTGAACAGCACCTAACATAAAACTCCTCTTTACAAAGAAAGTGCATGCAGAGGCCGTATTTGGTGCTGTCTGTTTTAGCATCAAATAAGGCTGTTTTAGACTCACTGTATCGACTGTGAGAGTGGAGCTGAAAAAAGCGACAAATGTGTGTGTGTGAACTGCTGTGTCAAGCTTTCTGAGGCTATTAGAGCCCTCCTACTCTCCCAAGGCAGTGTTTTCCCAGCTTGGACCTTTAACCTGAGCCATTACTGAGAGTGTGTAATGTGCGGGGGACCCAGTGTGGAACCACCCACGAACCCACCAATCAGCAACAACAGCTTTGGAGCTGAATCCCCATGGGAGGCCTCTGATGGTGTAGACACCAGCTGAGCCCCAACTGCACACATGTCAGATAACAGACCTGGCCATGGAAGCTGGCCCCTGCCTAGACGACATGGAAGAACTGCAGCAGGAAGTGCGTGGATGAAAGCAGGAGGCAGGTTGAGCATCATAGCTGAGATGTTGACTTCTAAATCTTACAGTGTTAAAAGATCCCAAATACTTGTTTGATTGGATGTGTGGGACTAGAAAAAAAATTATTATGCAATTAAATGATGCTTAAAAAGAGGTTAATCGCACTCTCACATCTCTTTGTAAATGATGGGCCTTATTCATCAACTGTTGATGAGATGGAATTTCTGCTTAAAACCTACTTATGCAGCTTTTATGAACATGCTGATGTTCACTGATATTTTCTTATTTGGGATTTGTTTTGTTTATGAGGGCCATACGATCCATTATTATAAGAGCAGAGCTGAGAAAAATTCTGCAGTTTAAAAACACATTGTGAATCTGATGTAGCCTTTGACCTTTTGTTTGGACTTTTATCAGGAAATAATTTAATAAAAATCTTAAGAAGATATTGGTGAATGAGACCCATTGTGCTTTCAAGAATCTTCCATTTAAAAGGGAATATATTAAATCTAAAAGGTGCGTCTTCCATGGTATCACTTCGGCAACTCTTTCTAAGAATGTTATTTTTTTTACTGGCTTTGTCTTTGTTGCAAGTCTACAAAACAGAGGCATATGACTTTTCACTTTGCAGATTTACATAAAAAAAAAAAATGCTCATACCAGCCCTTGTCGCTTCTTCTTCATCTATTTCTGCTACACATTTCCCCCTGCACAGTACTATTTCTGTTGAGGAAGACACAGGCGGTGCCCTCCACTTATCTATCATGACTCCATCTAGAAAGTGGAACCTTAAAAGTAGATGATAAATGCTTTGGACTACAACCTTTATGTGTAGCTAAATGGAGACTACACATAACCTGCAGCTTTACAAACAGTAAATAATAGATTCCCAAAAGCATCTTAGCACATGGTAGAGCGAGCGTCACACTGACATGGGCACCATGCCTAATGCCAGCCGTGTGCTAGAGGGATAAAAAGCCTCCTGGCATTAGGCTGTGGAGCAGTGGAACTGAGTTCACTGGAATGATGGATGGTGCTCCATCTAATACTTTTGGAAAGATTTAAGGAGTAAGGAATGAGGTGGCGTGATAGTCATCCAACATCCTGATCTCACTAATGCTCTTGTTGATGAATGCAATCAAATCCTTACAGCAATTCTCCAGAATCTAGTAGAAAGCCTTCACTCCAACAAAAACAGGATACACACTTTTAAATACCCTTAAATTTTAGAATAAACAATAAATGAGCAGGTGTCTCAATACTTTTGTCCAGATGTGTCTGGTGTTTATGATCAGAGCATATTACCTCCTATAAACACGTGAATTTAAAGACTGGAATTCAGCCTCATACTGGAAAACTGAAATTTTTATTTTTATATGAGTCAGTATTGTGGCATTTTAGCCATGTAACAGTTTTAAAATCTCACACATTTCACAGTCGCATTTTCTTACTGACTTGAATAGAAGCCAGTGACACTTAAGTGTGTGCTTTTGGTCAAAGTGTGTGTTTTAGGGTTTCCTAGTCTTTTGCAGAGAAGTGACTGTATGTAGGGGATGAAGAAGATAAAAAATAGGTTAAAAAACTCTGTAATTACTGCTTTAAATCATTTGCCTTCGAGGCGTTCAGCCCCAGTGGTTTATCAATGGATTCATTCTATCATTTTATCCCAGTGTGCCTCATGGGACTGCACATGATCAGGACCTGCATTGGAAACCAGTGGAAAGCTGGTTTGCTGTGGCTGGTGATAGAAGGCTTAAAATCATTCTTTGAATGGTGAATTGTGCAAAGCATAATTTATAGCCACTATACTGGTGGCCCATTTCCCAGGGTGGAAAATTCAAGAGAGTGTAATACATCAAACTATTGCATTGCTGTTACCCCGGATTTCATCTTGGTGAGTTGTTTTATGTCTCTGTTGTGGTTTCCAGGCTCTCCAAGAGAAGTAATACCTATAAACTAATAGCGGTAACTGTACCCTGTATTAAGAAATGTGCTTATGTTCTCAAAATCACATTCTGATGAGTGTTTTTTCCAGGGAAATGTAACTTATGCATGTTAAAAAAGATGTGTTCTAAAAAGTAATTGCTGACTACAAATCTCTTTAAATATTAGATAAATTAAATAAATCTTATTGGCCTCATTCATCCTGCTCTGAAGAGAAGACTGACAGTGCGCCAAAAGGTTTCTAGGAGCATGAGGTCACGCGCTTTATGTACTGAATAAATCTCTTTGTGTCATGATGTTTTTGATATGGTAATGAGATGAGTCTGTGCCCGTCTGCATACAATTAACTTGCACAATTTCATTTGTCTAGAGAAAGAATACAGTGTAGTGTTAGTTTGTGTAGAGAACTGAAAATGCTGAAAGCCACCGTTGATTTTTTGTACACTTTTCACCAGAATTAGCTCTGGCTGTGCAATGTGATTGGCTGAGAGGTTTTCTATTAGTGCATATATGACTCTCTGGTCAAATCTCTACATTTCTTTGCACCTTATTTGCATATAGCCCAGCTACCAAGCCTTCCAGCCAAGTTTAAAATTAGAATAGACTGCCCATTCCGGTTGTTGATGCTTTGTGTTGCATGTGATGCTCCACCTTAAAAAAATACCATCAATTGTCTTTTGTCAAAGGATTGGAAACTACCAAATAAAAAAAAAGGATGTGATCCATTTTGATAGGAAACAGAGAGCTGTTTGACCATTCCCCTAGTCTTTCTGGGAGTATCACCCAGTATTGAGTTTAAGGTATTAGGTGTAACCTTAGATAAAATATATGAATCTTAAATATTGATTTTCATTTAATAGAAGACACATTCCACACTGCAAACCTGGTTTTCTAAACGTTCTTGTTCATCTTAATTTCAAAATCTAATAATAACTAGTATAAAAAGTTGGAATAATGGCAATTATGCACTCAAGCTGAGATATCGGCAGGAATGTCTTGCAGTATTAGGCTACGGGCCGAAGAATATCCTTTTGATTTACTGCACAACTCTATAGCGTACATTAAATGCTTAAACACTTCATGTCAGCCTAAACTGAAAAGGCTTTAAGATCCCAAGTCACAGAGAACAGCATTAACAACTCGTGTTGTGATGATTTTTGGGGGTAATATTTGACTCAGTATTGACCCAGAATTTCATGCTGTTGATGATTCCGTCCAGCAGGCATCTACCAGCCTGTCTGATCCCCTTCGTTGTCATGAAGCCACAGTGATAAGCAATTTTCTTATGGAGGCATATGGCTCAATTTCATGGTGATTATGCTTTTCAGCAGAAACCATTGGGCCCAAGTTAAGCTGTTTTGAATAAATCCTTGTAGAAAATAGCCTGTTATTGGTTTCTGTTCCCTTCACATTTGCACCCATAGTTTGCATTGTTTGATTCACTTCTTGTCGATCACGATTCTTGTCAAACTGTAACAATGTAAAGCAAATGACTGTATTCACTGTTGATGCCTCAGCATTCATTATCAGCTATCCAACTCGTTCATTAGATGTTGTTTGTATGACAACAGTACTGGAAAAGTTGTTAGAGCACTTTCTGAATGTAATGTCAGTCATGGCAGTGGAGCCGCTCCATGCGCATTAGGTTCACTTGGTTGGCAAATCAAGCAGAAAGTTATTAATTCATTTAGGTTTTTGAGGAAATTCCCTCCACAGCCCTGAGGCACGAGATGTTGTCTCTCTCCCAGCTATAAGATAAGTCCCTTTTTTCCCCTCTGTTCATTAATTCCATTTGCGCAGTCATGCTTACAGCTGATAACCTTCGTCATAATTACAGGCCTCTTGCAGATATGAGTTGGCTAAAAAGTGAAAGGAATTAATTGGAATTTGAAATGAATGAGGGATTATTTTCTATATTGTCTTGCCCTCAGGTGTAGCATTCGAATCTCAAGATGATGTTTTTAGTTTCTCAAATAGCTCTGCAGACAGTTGGATAGATATGAATTTTAACTCACAGAGCCCTGGGAGATGGGATCTCTGATAGAGCGAACAACTGGAAGCTCGCTTTAGTTTGGATAAGACAGGGTGAAATCCAATCTGTTCTCTTTCAGAAGTCAAGGCTCAAGCACTATGACGGCTTTTCAGGGATGCAGGCTTGTGTTGTGTTTGCCTAAGCGTCCATGGTTCCCCAGGACCCCCACTGCCAAGCAGAAAATGAGAAAATTGATGTGGTGGAGGAAAGGAAAAGCTTGGATGCTCTTTTTTGGGAAACATTTTGAAAGCTTAATTTTAACCATTTCTGAGCAAAGCATGCTAATGTTTTGCACAATGCTAGAATGCAACACATTGTTTTTTCAATTAGAAATAGCTCTCTAAATACTCTCTAAACTGAACAATTATAGCCACTAAACTGTCAATTAAAGCAATTATTAACAATTATTGCCACTGAAATGGACTCGAGGCTATATGCTAAGCCCACGAAAAGACCATTAGCAGATGATGAGAAAACATATGTCAGTAGAATTTGCTGTGTTACTACTGTCATGTTGTCTGAAGCAAAATATGTTTGCTTATGTCATGTTCCCGCATATCTTCCATTTAAACACTTGTTTTCCATATCTCCAACATGATAAAGCAGAACCTCCCCCATCCAGGAACTGTCAACTCTTTCTTATAAGTATATTTGTTGCTAGGCAACGGAGCACAGTCCTAGACACTTCCGTAGTCTCCTCTCATAGGCTGCATTCTGTTGTCACGGGCAGAGTGAGTAAAAGATGGTGCATGTCAGCCCAAACTGTTCTTAGTTTCTCAAGTAGCTGCAATCAGCACTGACCGATGATTAGCAGATATCAGCTAACATTGAGGTCCCAAGAGCTTTGCATATTGGACAGTTAAATCACAGGTCATTTGTGGCTCACCATATATTGTAAGAAAGGTCTGACATTAAGAAAATTATTACAGCCTTTCCCTCTTACAGGCTGGATGTTTTTTTAGTCACCTTCCCGTGAGAATCACTGCAAGTAGACTGAACTGGTAGACTGGAACACAAAACACTGTCATAACAAAACCACATCAGATGCACCCAAAACTAACTTTTAGCATGAAATCATAAAATGTATTAGCAAACCACCAAAAATGCAAATTAATGTAGGAAATTTCAATGTTTTAATGTGTGTTTGCTTCCTGATATAGTTATATTGCAGTTACCAGGCTAGTAATAAACACCCAACCATGGATAGCTCTGGCTGAGTACAAAATGTTAATACAGATATATGAAATATCCAGGTATATTAATTGATATGATCAGTTATTAATTTCTAGATCATTTTGGTCACAAAATGTACACATTCATCAGGCCCTAATTCTTTTCTTTGTGAAAGTCACTCAAAAGGCCACATCCACTGGCAACAAAGAGTTAACAAAGCTGTTTGGCTCCAGTGTGACAGAGAGTGGGTTTCTTTCATAACTAAATGAAATCAGTTCTTTCGCTCCTCCCCCTGCCCTCCCTTTTCTTCCCTATTATGGGTTCCTCATGTCCTATTTTCTGTCAAGGTAATGCCCTAGATTCCTCTCAAGGCTCATTATGTTGAGAATCAAAAAGGTAGGCAATAGATGAGCACCTCCTAATTCAGTTGTCAGTGTTTGTCAGTATGTAAAACTGGTGTCTTACCGTCTTCCATGTATGAATTTACATAGAGTATAAATATGCATTTCGTTTCGCCAGAGATGTGAATTGTGTTGGTGGGAAGTTATCCATACTGAGTCCCATGACAAATTCAGCCTTGGGCACATGTGATTTATGTGATTTGTTGCTAAGGGCAACTACCTCATGCGCATGTGTAAATCTAAATGTATGTATCTGCTGGTTGCTGCTGGTTTTGTGTGCAAATGAGGGCATTTAGCATGTATTGTACATAAAGCAGCTGCTGGTATCTATAGCACTAAATTTATTTTTTAGCACTTTTTACAACTGGTGTTGTCACAAAGCAGCTTTACAGACTCAGTCATCTGTAAAAAGACAAGAAACCAACAATATAAGAAGACATAAAAAATCGAAGACCCCCAGTGAGCAGCCACAAGGCAACAGTGGCAAGGGAAAAACTCCCTCAGAGCTGGAGGAAGAAACCTTGGGAGGAACCAAGAATCACAAAGGGGACCCATCTATCGTCCTCTGCTCAGACCTATTTATAAATTATTGATAAAAGTCACTGATCCACCACCAAGACTGCTCAGTTGTGCAGCATAATCATTATATAGTATAACTTACTAAAATCATAGTAGTCCAGTGTCACCTAGTTTCAGGCTTTCCCAGTCCTAGTTGTCAGTGGTATGAGTGAGTAGACGGCTAGATATGATAAATTTAACTGCTCCTCTACCGCTAAAAGATGCTACATCCTACATTAATTCTTGCATGTTATTATTTTCCTTAAGGACATTATGAGGGTTATATGATTTTGTACCAAATGCACCAAAACAATTTCCTTTCATTGATTTTATGGCTGATATATGTAAATTTGTTCTGTTTTAACTGACTGATCTGTAGTTTACCTCATTCAAAAAGCAGTCTGGGATGAAACACTCTTTATAACTTCAGTATGAGTAGGAGGGCTAAACTGCTGTAGGTTGGAAGTGTATGTGGGTAGGAAGGGTATGTGTAAATGCATTGGTTTTAGTGGCTTCAAAAAATAATAATAATGAATTCATATGGATTGTTTTGGACATGGAGCATTAGCAGTGTTCAAATTTCAGATTATACATTAAACAAGTGATCTATGTTAAGGGCCATTCTCTCAGCTAAATGTGAAAGCTTGTATCACTGATTTATATTTTTGCTTTATAGCATTGCATTGCCACTATAACAGCATCAGCTTGGAAAGGTTTACCATAGCATTTGTTTAATGCAGACGCAAATGTGTTTACAGTGTCTGAGCCCCTGGTAATCGCGTTTCATGTTTCAACAAATTAGATCACCCTATCGCACAAACACACACACACACACACACACACACACACACACACACACACAACAACAACACAGACATCAAATGATGCAGTGTAAAAAAAAAAAATGACCCCCCCGCCCAGCATTCCTAATGCCATCTACGGAAACTTCCTGTTGTTATAAACCTGTTCAAATCCGATTATTCCTATCTGTCACTTTCATTGGCCTCACTCCATTGTCACTAACTCAGGGAATCGATTTGAGGCAAAGCAAATGTCGCTCACTTCTGGGAGTAATCTGAGTAAAGGCCCCAAGCATCAACCCTGATCTGTTCAATAATTCATGTGTGAAGCCTGGCCTGGGTGTGATAGTGTCCCTTGAGTTAGGGGACATGCCTTTGCTGGGAAAATGTGTTTCCTTGGCGCGTGTGTTTTCCGTGTGTCAGCAGTTTGCCTTCAGATTCTAGCACAGCCTGTGTACAGTTACGGTCACTGAGATGTATAATTGGCTTACATGGGTGCCGTGACTTTTCCTTAAAGATATTGGTCCAGTTCTCTCGTTTTTCTCTAGACCACAGTACTTTTGGAACGAGCCGTCGTGGCTGGTTATGGTCTGTGTCTATGTTAAAACTAGAGGTTTTCCTGCTCATTAAATCGGTCTCTGTACGGATGAAAAATTCACACCCACAGAGAAGAGAAGCAATGTGAATCCTGTCCTTCGTGCTCCAAACAGCTGGTACAGCCTGGGAGGGCCAGATGGCCAAGAACACAGCTCAGTCAGAGCAACACACTCGGTACTAACATGTTGGATGAGGTATCTTTTCGCATTGGCAGACACTGTGGCTATTAAGGAAGACTGTCATGTGCAGTGTATGGATTCAAGAGAGTATTGCCTCAACAGCAAAGGCAGAGTCAATAGGTAGCTGTGAGCATGAATACTTTTAGGTTTCAGAAAGACTGAGAAAAAGTCTTTGAAGTAGTGCTGAGAAGACTGCTGTGGTAGCCCCTCTGCCTCAAGGTTGGATTTTGAGACGCTTTTCTGCTCACCACAGTTCTGCAAAATAGTTATTCGAGTCACTGTAGTCTTTCTGTCGGCTTGAACCAGTCTAGACTTTTTTTGTTGACCTGATTGTTGACCTGATTTTCACTCAGCAGAACTGACACTCACTGGATATCTTTTCCTTTTTTACTTAATTCAGAGTAGAGAGTGTATATCCTCAAAGAATACGCAGTATAGAAATACTCAAACAAGCCTGTCAATTACAGTCAAGCCAGTCAATTGTTGTCAAGCCAACAATTATGCCAAGCTCAGAATCACTGAAATCACATTTTATTTGTTTGATGAGAACATTTTATGTGTTGTATATCTCATAATTATTTAGGCATCCATTACTTTGCCCTTATGAGGTGTTTTTAGGCCATTTGTTGTTGGCGTCTGGCTGCTTGTTACTACATTACGCAGCAAAATAATACATTACGCAGTATTATGTATTTTATTATGTAATGTCAGCCTGGGGGTAAAATGACCACTCGAGTAAAAGCGATATTATATATATATATATATATATATATATATATATATATATATATATATATACAGTACAGGCCAAAAACCTTCTCATTCAATGCGTTTTCTGTATTTTCATTTTACATTGTAGAGTCACACTGAAGGCATCAAAACTATGAATGAACACATGTGGAGTTATGCACTTAACAAAAAAAAGGTGAAATAACTGAAAACATGTTTTATATTCTAGTTTCTTCAAAATAGCCACCCTTTGCTCTGATTACTGCTTTGCACACTCTTGGCATTCTCTCAATGAGCTTCAAGAGGTAGTCACCTGAAATGGTTTTCCAACAGTCTTGAAGGAGTTCCCAGAGGTGTTTAGCACTTGTTGGCCCCTTTGCCTTCACTCTGCGGTCCAGCTCACCCATCTCTTTGCCTTCACTCATCTCGATTGGGTTCAGGTCCGGTGACTGTGGAGGCCAAGTCATCTGCCGCAGCACTCCATCACTCTCCTTCTTGGTCAAATAGCCCTTACACAGCCTGGAGGTGTGTTTGGGGTCATTGTCCTGTTGAAAAATAAATGATGGTCCAACTAAACGCAAACCAGATGGGATGGCATGTCGCTGCAGGATGCTGTGGTAGCCATGCTGGTTCAGTGTGCCTTCAATTTTGAATAAATCCCCAACAGTGTCACCAGCAAAACACCCCCACACCATCACAGCTCCTCCTCCATGCTTCACAGTGGGAACCAGGCATGTGGAATCTATCCGTTCACCTTTTCTGCGTCTCACAAAAACACGGCGGTTGGAACCAAAGATCTCAAATTTGGACTCATCAGACTAAAGCACAGATTTCCACTGGTCTAATGTCCATTCCTTGTGTTTTTTGGCCCAAACAAATCTCTTCTGCTTGTTGCCTCTCCTTAGCAGTGGTTTCCTAGCAGTAGCACTTGATGGTTTTTGTGACTCCACTTGGGGACACATTTAAAGTTTTTGCAATTTTCCGGACTGGCTGACCTTCATTTCTTAAAGTAATGATGGCCACTCGTTTTTCTTTAGTTAGCTGATGGGGTTCTTGCCATAATATGAATTTTAACAGTTGTCCAATAGGGCTGTCGGCTGTGTAGTAACCTGACTTCTGCACAACACAACTGATGGTCCCAACCCCATTGATAAAGCAAGAAATTCCACTAATTAACCCTGATAAGGCACACCTGAAAACCATTTCAGGTGACTACCTCTTGAAGCTCATTGAGAGAATGCCAAGAGTGTGCAAAGCAGTAATTAGAGCAAAGGGTGGCTATTTTGAAGACATTAGAATATAAAACATCTTTTCAGTTATTTCACCTTTCTTTGTTAAGTACATAACTCCACATGTGTTCATTCATAGTTTTGATGCCTTCAGTGACAATCTACAATGTAAATAGTCATGAAAATACAGAAAACGCATTGAATGAGAAGGTGTGTCCAGGTGTGTGGCCTGTACTGTATACCAAAAGTGCTAACTATGTGCAGTGTGCTTCTGTTTTACTCAGTGTGGTCCTTTAAAGGAGCGCTCACACAAAGGTCTTGACACATTTATAAAATACACTCTGTTGTTTAACCCCTTAAAAAGCCTATGGCCTGCTGGTGGACAGAAAGTGTTATTTCAAATATCGATTACCAAAGAATAGCCACACAGCAGAACTGACACTCACTGGATATCTTTTCCTTTTTTACTTAATTCAGAGTAGAGAGTGTATATCCTCAAAGAATACGCAGTATAGAAATACTCAAACAAGCCTGTCAATTACAGTCAAGCCAGTCAATTGTTGTCAAGCCAACAATTATGCCAAGCTCAGAATCACTGAAATCACATTTTATTTGTTTGATGAGAACATTTTATGTGTTGTATATCTCATAATTATTTAGGCATCCATTACTTTGCCCTTATGAGGTGTTTTTAGGCCATTTGTTGTTGGCTTCTGGCTGCTTGTTACTACATTACGCAGCAAAATAATACATTACGCAGTATTATGTATTTTATTATGTAATGTCAGCCTGGGGGTAAAATGACCACTCGAGTAAAAGCGATATTATATATATATATATATATATATATATATATATATATATATATATATATATAGTACAGGCCAAAAACCTTCTCATTCAATGCGTTTTCTGTATTTTCATTTTACATTGTAGAGTCACACTGAAGGCATCAAAACTATGAATGAACACATGTGGAGTTATGCACTTAACAAAAAAAAGGTGAAATAACTGAAAACATGTTTTATATTCTAGTTTCTTCAAAATAGCCACCCTTTGCTCTGATTACTGCTTTGCACACTCTTGGCATTCTCTCAATGAGCTTCAAGAGGTAGTCACCTGAAATGGTTTTCCAACAGTCTTGAAGGAGTTCCCAGAGGTGTTTAGCACTTGTTGGCCCCTTTGCCTTCACTCTGCGGTCCAGCTCACCCATCTCTTTGCCTTCACTCATCTCGATTGGGTTCAGGTCCGGTGACTGTGGAGGCCAAGTCATCTGCCGCAGCACTCCATCACTCTCCTTCTTGGTCAAATAGCCCTTACACAGCCTGGAGGTGTGTTTGGGGTCATTGTCCTGTTGAAAAATAAATGATGGTCCAACTAAATGCAAACCAGATGGGATGGCATGTCGCTGCAGGATGCTGTGGTAGCCATGCTGGTTCAGTGTGCCTTCAATTTTGAATAAATCCCCAACAGTGTCACCAGCAAAACACCCCCACACCATCACAGCTCCTCCTCCATGCTTCACAGTGGGAACCAGGCATGTGGAATCTATCCGTTCACCTTTTCTGCGTCTCACAAAAACACGGCGGTTGGAACCAAAGATCTCAAATTTGGACTCATCAGACTAAAGCACAGATTTCCACTGGTCTAATGTCCATTCCTTGTGTTTTTTGGCCCAAACAAATCTCTTCTGCTTGTTGCCTCTCCTTAGCAGTGGTTTCCTAGCAGTAGCACTTGATGGTTTTTGTGACTCCACTTGGGGACACATTTAAAGTTTTTGCAATTTTCCGGACTGGCTGACCTTCATTTCTTAAAGTAATGATGGCCACTCGTTTTTCTTTAGTTAGCTGATGGGGTTCTTGCCATAATATGAATTTTAACAGTTGTCCAATAGGGCTGTCGGCTGTGTAGTAACCTGACTTCTGCACAACACAACTGATGGTCCCAACCCCATTGATAAAGCAAGAAATTCCACTAATTAACCCTGATAAGGCACACCTGAAAACCATTTCAGGTGACTACCTCTTGAAGCTCATTGAGAGAATGCCAAGAGTGTGCAAAGCAGTAATTAGAGCAAAGGGTGGCTATTTTGAAGACATTAGAATATAAAACATCTTTTCAGTTATTTCACCTTTCTTTGTTAAGTACATAACTCCACATGTGTTCATTCATAGTTTTGATGCCTTCAGTGACAATCTACAATGTAAATAGTCATGAAAATACAGAAAACGCATTGAATGAGAAGGTGTGTCCAGGTGTGTGGCCTGTACTGTATACCAAAAGTGCTAACTATGTGCAGTGTGCTTCTGTTTTACTCAGTGTGGTCCTTTAAAGGAGCGCTCACACAAAGGTCTTGACACATTTATAAAATACACTCTGTTGTTTAACCCCTTAAAAAGCCTATGGCCTGCTGGTGGACAGAAAGTGTTATTTCAAATATCGATTACCAAAGAATAGCCACACAAATTTTTCAGAAGTCAATGTAGTTACTGAGTAATACACCTAAGTGTGGTGAACAAAGCCTTTGAAGAATATATATTTTTGTTGCTTCTGGTACAAAAAGCTTGTCTTGTGATATTTTGCGTATTAAACAGTCTGTTGATAGAAAGCAAGTTAATTAGCATTTGCTGACTATTGACTTTTGATTTATTGGTTAGATAGGGCTTAATAATGTAATTATAATACCCTCCTATACTGAAGTGTTAGCTAATGATCTTATAAAACAGTGAAACTAAAATATAAGCAGACAACAACACATTTACAGAATATAGATGAACAACAAAAATAGATTTGACAGCTGACTGTTTTCCATGAAAAGGGAGGCTCTCATAATAGACTAAGGGGACAGTTTAAAATTTCCTTATCATAATAATTGAGATAATTGAGCACATCTTATATGCTGTACTTTGACATCAACAGTGGCAACATTTTAGGATTGTTGGAGTCTTATTTGTGCATCTTGTAGTCTGCTTTTGGGCTAAACTTGTTCGGACAGCCTGACCTGGCTATGTAGTATATTATGAATTATTTTGTGGACAGTGGAACGGCTGATTTCTAAGTGTTTCGAAATTCTTCTTACACATCTACAACCTCCTTTGTGAAGAAAAAAAAAAGCTTTACCATGGTAATAACACTCAATTTACTAATCGAGAGCAAAGCAAACTAAATTTCTGAGGTCTAAATAAGGCTGGTTCCTCCAAAATCCCCTTTAATGATCCTCCCTTCTGATGTGGTGCAGCTGATTTTAATTTTAGGAATTTGAAGTAGTACTTGGTGTTTTATTGGTTTAGTTATATTACCTCCATTTCTCGAAATTGTTCAAGTGAAGATCAATTGTCCAACTGTTTCTAATATATTAAAAAAGACAAAGATTTTAATGGGGTGTCTTAAACTTTACATGTGACCATATGTATTGTATGTATTTCTTTTAACAAAGTACATTTCAAAAGCATATCATGTGCGTATGTGCTTGTAGACAAAACACAGGTTATCCCAGATAGATCAGTTATAATGTCTAGACATTTCTCAGACGCAGCTACACTATCTTGTAGCTTCAGCTCAATATATAGATTCCTGTATTGACTAAGCACAAGACTGAGTCTCCATGCCATCATCATTTCCATGGAACAGGATCCAGTTCTGCTGTCCTGCAGGCTTTTGTCCTGTGCCCAAATGGGACTGAGGCCTATTTAAAGCTTGGTGTGTGGCACACATTTTACAATCTCACAGAACTTGGGAACGAGCCCCACTTTTCCAGAGGGAAAGGCTCAGAAATTGCACGCTCTGCAGAGATCATGCAAGCATTTGGATTTTAAATGCTTAAATCAGCTTACTGCTCTTAAATGTACCATCTTGTTTACATGTTATACTTTGTTAAATGTTGTTTATTTTATTGGGAACTAAGTAACCAAGAATGATAAAGAGAAAAGAGTATTTTTCTGGAACATCTGCTTTTCTTTTCTTTCAGAGCTCCCGGAGAACTGGACTGACACCAAGGAGACCCTTCTGGAGGGGATGGTTTTTAATGTGAAATACCTGGGCATGACGCTGGTGGGCCAGCCTAAGGGAGAGGACATGGCAGCTGCAGCCATCCGAAGGATTGTCACCACGGTCAGTTGGCATAATCACTAGCCCCAATGAGACATAAGCCTTTGTGTAATTTTCGTTTACCCTGAAGTGCACTAATATTTGGGGTTTACTGAATAAATGTGATATCTAATTCTTACATCCTTATTCTTGGAGCTTATGCAATTATGACACATTAAACCAGGTGTGGGCAATGGGGCTGGAATCCTGCAAAGTTTGCTGATTTTCCTGCTCTAACAGACCTAAACATGCCAATTTTCAGGTGTGCTCGAGCAGCAAAAGCCTGAAACTGTGCAGCAATCCTGCCCTCCAGGACCAGATTTGCCCACCTCTGCATTAAACACATCTTCAATTGCAATTACTCCATTAAAGACTGTCTGCAGTAACAACACCCCTTTTCACTTCAACCTGAATCTGCAAATGAACTGCTGTAGGAATAAAAGACTTTCACATCATTGTAAATGTGTTCCTGCTTGTAACATCATAAACAGGACAAATTCAACGATGCAGCTTAGATTAAACATATGGAGTTTATGGACTGGGGAGTGAATTTTCCTTGGTGGAAACTTTAATAATGCTTACACATGCAAATAAAATGGCCCTGTTTGAGGAAGAGGCAGTTTTGTGTACTTAAATGAATAGAATGTTGCTGCTAAGCTTTAAGGACCAATCTACCTCCTAAAATGTGGTATATGTATGCCCCATGATTAGCTGTTATTAATTCCATTCAGTTATTAGTTTATTTGGCCAGGATAATTACAAAATTATGTGTAATGAATGTATATGAGCCAGAGCTGGACCTATAGGCTAATATAGGCCTACAAGTCCATCCATAAAATGGACAGTTCCTAAAACGTAAACAGATAATACATATAGGAACTAATACCCAAACAACTACAATTATCAACACTACGCCAAATGACGTTTGTGTTGGACCTAGCGTTCTATTAGCCTTCGCAGTGTCATTAACTACTTTTTTACTAGTAAGGTATTTTCTGGTATTTTCAAGTAGCTGCTAGCTAAAATTAACATAGCTTGTCCATCACCTGACCTAAATCATACCGAAGTAAACCCATATACCAATTACTTTTGTATTTTTTGAATGTAATATATTTTGTACATCTAACTAGTTGTTCTCTTGGTGACAAGAAAACACTCAGCCAGATACAAAAGACTGAAAATGTGTTCATGTCCATGTGCTATTTGTCAATATCCATGTACACACACACTCAGCTTCATGCCTATTCTCTCTGCTGGAACTCCAATTTCTTGCACAGCATGTGCACCAATGTTCTTTGGAGAACTGCAAAGCTCTAAAAGAGCCTAATAGCACAAAATGCAACTCAAAATTATGATCAGGACCCAACCTGGCAGCCTGGGACTCTCAGTGGATTCATATTCTTTAGGAGGATAGGAGGATAAAAGAAAGAAGAAGCCATCAGTTGTCTCCCTATTCCCATGGAAAAAAAGAGCTGCCTGGATTAGGAGGGATACTTGTTTGTTTCTGAAGTCACGTTTACCCCATTCATAAACACAGCTTATTCTCTGAGGTGGTTGAGATGACAGTAGAAAGCACAGCTGCAGCAGATTGTCTTCTTCTAGTGGTACACAGAGGAATGTGCTTGACAGGGAAAGTTTTGCTTCAGACAAACTCTTCCTGGTAAATTCTGAGAGCCGGAGATTAGAAACTAGCTTCAGTCTCTGTGTCTCTCTCAGCTTTTTTCCTGTACACGTTGACTACTGTCTCCTGGGCACTCGGAGACCCTCAAGATATGGTTTGCCTGATTTCCTTGTTTCTTTTTTTGTCCTTGAAAAACCCCCAGGTATCTCTCTCTCTCTCTCTCTCTCTCTCTCTCTCTCTCTCTCTCTCTCTCTTACTCTCTCTCTCTCTCTCTTTCTATCCATGCCATATTTCCCCTCTCTCCCACATTGGCCTTGTTTCTACATTACCTGCTTTATGTAGTAGTGTGACAATCACAGGCGACCCAGTATATCAGCTGTCTGATAATATTAGCCGATCCTAACATCTTGAAATTGTAATGAGATGAAAATCTCATTGATAGTGAACTGATAATTAGGGTAGTATCACGTCTGAGGATTTCATTTCTGTTACAGAAATCAGCACAAACAAAAAATAGAATTTTTGGAAAATGCACCCTGTTTTGGCATCCAGACCAGTCATTAAAGCAGTGTTTAAGTTATCGGAGTGTGTTTCTTTTTATTGCCATTTCCTTTTATTTTCAATTACATCGCCTTAAATTTGAAAATGGCCACAAATGTTATATACACTAATGCTATGAAGTTCAAAATTATAATATCAGAGGTTATGTACTAGGTACACCTGTGCTAATAAACCTACATGCTCTTATCTTTTAAATGATAATATTTGATTTTGGGAACACTGACTTCAGCCTTCTTTCCAGTGGTGTTTAGGGATCATGGTTGTGTTTGTGACTTTGACAGGCTCGTGCCACTGCAAAGAAGTTCCGGAAGGTCACCCTCAATGTCTCTCCTAAAGGAATCATCATTACAGACACGGAGACCAGCGACCTCATTGAGGATGTGTCTATTTACAGGTACTAAAGTGTTGACAGATTGCATTTCTTAATCAGTTTCACTGATTTCTTTAAAAACTACGGGATGAAGTCTTGGCAAGATCCTGCCAATCACTATGGGCCAGATTCATGGATCACATCACCAAATTTACACATTGAAGATACGAGCAAGGGATATTGCAATGAGCGTGTTTTCTCATTCATAAACAAGGATAACTGTGTGTGGACTGTAAGTGGCGCTACTGCTCATTTCCTTCTTTTGTGTGTGCTGATAGCAATTCATAACAAAGCACACCATGAGAATGACCTGGACCATACTTTTACTAGTAAGAGGCTAATAAGTAGTTAATGAGGTTTGTCTTCAAACATGTTTGGGCAAATAGGCAAAAGTTGAGACATTAACCAAAATATTGAAATGGCTAGTCTTGATGTGTTTATACTTTCTTGAGAAGGACAGTACATTACAGTGATTCTTCTAATCAGATTTAAAAACAGATGCTAATGATTTCCCTGCTTTTCAGGATTTACCAGTATATTTAAAGTCAGCTGAAAGTCAAAGTCAGCTCAGCGCAACCGTAAAAAGAAAATATTTTAATATATTTTAACATAAAAGATTTTATTACACTTCTGAATATGGTAGTTTGTTTTGTTATATTTTACCCAAAAGTACTCTCTGATTCTGAGATTTACAGACTACTTTGACACCCATTCAGGTGCTGAGATTGGTTATTAATATATATAAGCTCATTAACATGATGATTTTGATCGTTTTTTATTAAAGAGAAGGTAAAAATACTACAGTGGTAACAAGAGTGCAGCGCTCTGAGCACCACCTCCACAACTTATGTAGAGGCCATAAATACTACACATTTTGTTTGGCATAGCGCCATTATGGCCATTACGGCCATTACGGCCATTACGGACATTTTAGAAATCTATGCTATTTTTTTTCTGCAAACTCACAATGGTCTCGACGTTAAAGTGAACGTGATTGTTTTTCATGTACTTCACAGTTGTTTCAGACAGGCTGAAAATGTTGCTGTTAAATTCTAACAGCGTTAACCAGAAGGCTTTTATTAGCTTGTATTTCTGTGTTGGATCTGAGGCTCAGCTGGGATGAAGAGCTTTTACTATGCTAAACAGAAAAACAGTGTCGCTGAAGAGAGTGTGTGTCTGGTTTGCAGTCCTCTGTGGGAGGTGGATGATTGTTAAGTCAAGATGCAAGAAAGAAAGGTGTATGTTTGTGTGTGTAAGTGAGTGTGTGTGTGTGTGGGAGGAGTTGAGGGAATTGAGTGGGGAAAAGGTCTCTGGCTGGCCTCATGCTGATGTTTGCTTATCAGTGGCAGCAGATACACAGTCATCAGAACCATGAATGCCTTTCATCCTCCCGCTTCAAGAGACACTTCCTTTCTGTTCCTCTCCCTCTCTGTCTCTCATCCATTCCTGACAGAGATGTGCAAATGCACACACAGCTCCACATACACAGTCCCTATACAGAAGTATAGTCAATAGAGTAGGACTATCTTGAGAAGATAAACATGAGCTTGTTGGCATCATGCCTAATGCCAAACATGGGCTAAAGAGGTATAAAGCCCCCCAGCATTGAGCTGTGGAGCAGTGGAACTGTGTTCTCTGGAATGGTGGTGGAGCTGATGAGGTGGGGTGGTGATCATACAACATCCTGACTATCTATCTGTCTGTCTGTCTGTCTATGTATCTACCTTCCACAATATGTTCACAGTTACTCTAAGCATAGTATACAAAATAGAGAGAGTCCAGGCTGGCTTATTCCCCTTTGTAATCTTCATATTCTAATTTGTTTGTAGCGTTTAGGTCAGGGAATTGTAAGGGTCATTCCAAAAGCTTCTCAAAAGCGTTTTGTCTGTTTGGGTAGACCATGCTGGATTTTGAGATATGTTTTGGATCACTATCCATTATCTATTTTACATTATCTTTTTAACAGACAAATTTACATTTGCATCCAGGATTTGCTGGTATTGTATTGAATCTGTTTATCCTCCCACTGGCAGCACCACAACCCCAAAACAAATGTAACCTTTGCTGATTGTGGCTAAGGTGTTCTACTTGAATTCATCAGTCTACAGCACTTGCTGTAGCACCATGACAGTCTATTTTATCTCTCTCTCTCTCTCTCTCTCTCTCTCTCTCCATGAGAAAAGTAATTCAGAAATAGACCCATTCCCCCCACTGGTAGTTAACTACTCTCTTGCGAGACTATGACACTGCGCACTGTGGCTCAGATGCCTCACACTGCACAGCTTTATCTGGAATCATATTGGTGACTGGCATGGAGGATTTCAGTATGGAGGACTGAAATTGGAAATTCACTCCTCACCTGTCTCGAGAGTTGTTTTTGTTCTCTCCTGCTCTCGGCTCAGGTGGATCATGCCTTGGGAGAACATCCTACGCCTCAGAGGAGTGGCTTTCTGTCTGCTGAACGTGGTCAGTGCAGGCTTTGATCACAGAGGCTCAGCTAGACTTGAAAAAGGTTTTGAAAATAAACATATTGGCGCTAAGCAGAGAGCGTGTCACAGTTCAGCTCATGCTAAGCTGCTTTATGTATGGACTGGTTGAAGAGTAACAATAAATAGTTTAGGATTAAAAATAATAGTCATAGAGTAAATAAGTAATAATTTTTGTCTTATATTTAGTAAAATAAACACTTCTAAAAATGCCTGTAGTCTGTGCCATAGAAGAACCACTTTTGGTTCCATAAAGAACCTTGTTGGAAAAGGTCAGGAAATGCAAAAGATTCATTTAAATGATTCTTTATCTGAAGAAGGAAACTCTATTGTAGATGTATTTTAAAAGAACCTTATAAGAATTGGTTCCGTACAGCATCAGAAATATTTCTATTGTTGTGAACTTTTATTTCAGTACTATATAGAACCCATTCTTAGCTTAGAGCACATTATGTGAAGGTACATATGTTCTTCACACACGTCATTTAGCAAAATGCTTCTTTGAAGAACATTTTTAAAGAGAACTAAAAGAAAGAACAGACAATACCTTTTTCCTTAAAATAAGAAACAAAAAGTGTAAGTGTAAATCTATTTTGTGCAGTTTGTTCTATCTAAGAATCCTCATTGACACTTTTATTGTATTTTTTAAGACGTGGTATTTTAAAAAGTGTATTGCTTGAGAGATTTCAAAAGGAATCACTTTATCATTCAAATAAGAAAAAATAATAAAAAGGAAAAATGACTATTGGTGATCTGAATTCTTCTCCACTAGGAAATATTTCAAGAACATCCAAAGATATGTAATATATAGCATGGATGGAAATCATGCTTAGAGACTGCAAAACAGATCATAGGTTTTCTGGAATGGAGTACGTTCCCAAACTTCTATCAGCTACCTGCTGTAAAGAGCTTCAGCTATGGAAATCACAAGTTTGCTTATAATTAAACACTGAATGAGTTAATAGGAGAGGTGAAAGAAACCTCCACATGCTATCATCTAAACTGCAGGAACGGCTTGGCTCTAATGATGCGTCTGGGTTTCTTTTTCCATGCTTGTTTATGCCCCAAAGTCCAAGCCCCTCTTTCGGCAGTAGTGTTTACAAACAGAGGCAAAGTAAACAGCATGTCTTCTATTTTTAGGTGGATATGATTTAAGAGATTTAATCAGTGTCTGCCCTGGCTTAGAGTTAGCTGTCAGTCGTCTTCATGTCAGTTACGCTTCAGCTAGCTGGAATCGGAGTAATCTGAGACTTTTTTTGCTTGTTTGTTCTTTTTTGCTTGTAACTTGTTCTTATCTTTATTTCTTCAGAGCTTGTTTCAGCACTGTGTGTATGACCATCTATCACTGTTTTAATGCAAGTAACACATTTGCATATATGGTATTTTATTGTGTGTTTCTTTCTTTATTTTGTTTCTAAATCCTGCTCAGTGGTTTGTGTAATGAGATTCAGCACGCTTCTGTATTAACTCTGTGGGATTTCACAGAAAGGTTAAAGCTCATTTTGGCATTGCTCCCACTGTGACAGTGCGACTCGCTGTACTAATGCACTCTGCACAAAGCGGGAAGCCTGCTGTGACGGAGGAAGCAAACTGTGGCTGTGTCACACTTCACCCACGTAATGTACTTAAACCTTTACTAAAGCTTAAAAATGAAACAGACGCTCCGTTTTTTGTTTGTTTGTTTGTTGACCTTCATTATTTATGTTTTGCTTTTTTTATTAGAAACTCAATAAACAACTAAAAAAAAGCTAAACACACTTAGAAAAGCTGAAAAAAGGAAAAAAATACCTCCCAAAATCAGTGCAGAAACCTGTCAGAGCGCTTCAGAATCCATTTCCACATCTCCAGCTCACTGGCCCATAGTCCTGTGTCTTGTGTCCGGAGGGAATTACTCAACCCAATTCTTCAACGCTCCAGCCTGTGTAGAGCTTCACTAGTGCGAATGGCTCTGTGTATATTTACACTGTGTGACATTTCTGCCTCAAATCTCAGATGCGTCTGGAGAAGCGCTGCGTTAAGGTTGAAATTTAACAAGCGCGTCTCTTCCCGCCTGAAGGCTATGAATACACAGTGCTTGTACTCCAGTGGAACTTCACACTGCAAAAGGAGAATAGCAGCAAGGCCAATAAACTGTAATAATATTTTCCAGCTGACCTGGATTCCCTTCACATCTGCCTGCTGAGTCTTATAACGAAGACTGCACGGTATATGTTAAGAATAACATATTGTACAATTATGAGTTTCTCACCTTAAAATCCACCAGTGTTGCTGACAGAGGTTGTGTCTGTCAGTTTCTTTGCAGTACTGTGTTTCTATGATCGTATGTTTCACAGAATGCAAACAAAATGTAAACAAACCAGCATCCTGTCAGCTAATAGTTTAAGACCTGACCAAAAACTGTGGAGTGTTTTTTTTTGGGTATGAATTTTTTTTAATTGATATTGTTAGCTTGACCTTAATAGGACAGTTTTCTCTATAAACTGTCTTGTGTCTATTAATAAACTTGTAGCAATGGAACAGCATATGACCAAATGTTTGTGGACACCCCTTCTAATGAATGCATTCAGCTACTTTAAGTTGCACCCATTGCTGAAACAGATGTGGGCAAATGCACATGCACAGCTTGTCTAGTCCCTGTGGAGACATACCGATAATAGAATAGCACTCTCTGAACATGAACCTATTGACACCATGAATAATGCCAGGCGTGGGCTACGGGGGATAGAGGGGCATTTGCATATCTGTGAAACAGTGTTCTCTGGAATGATGGATGGTGCTCCATCCAATACTTTTGGGATGAGGTGGGGAGTTGGGGTTGAGGTGGGGTGGTGATCATTCAACATCCTGACCCCTCTAATGCTCGCTGAATTCTATCAAATCCTCACAGCAATGCTCCAGAATCTAGAAAAAAGGCTTTCCTGGACAGTAGAGACAATTACTCTAACTATTTTCAGAACAAACAAAGAATGAGCAGGTGTCCCAATACTTTTGTCTATTTATGTGTCCAGTCAGAGGACATGTAAATCCTTTGATTTTGTGAAATCCAAGTACAGTGAATTTAAAAGAGGCTAATTCCTATAAAAGAACTGGTGCAGGGGAATGAATATTATATTTTATTTACCACAGCTTGTCATAAAGCAGAGCAGATTTAGTTTTCCATTATATGGGCTCTTTAACCTATAAAGTTTAAGTTCATCCTCCATCTCATTATTTAATTTAGGCCAGTGCTTGGTCTTCCACGCTCTTTCTTCTGGTAGCTGTGCATAATTAGGTTTTGGGATGCATCACTGAAGATAATGAACTGTAACTTACCATATGTAATGTTACAAGACTGAGGAGGGAGAGAGAGAGGGAAACTATGAGGGAGGGAGAGAGAAAGAGAGGCAAAGGGTGTCTTGGGCATTGCTATTTAGGTCGCGTATCAGGAATAGTGCAGCAACAGTTGTACGTAGAGTGAGATCTAAGCCCTGCTTCTGAAACACGCCTTGTCTGATAGGGCTAATTATTTCACAACCCCCCTTTGAAGTGTAGCCTTACAACTCTGGCCTTTCTCCCAGCTGAATGGGTTGTAGTGTGAACATGCACTGGACACCAACCATTACCCCCAACGGCGCATGTTTTCCACCTCTATCTTATGATGTCCAGATTGTCTCCTACACCTGTGAGTAAAAATTCTCTTTGATGGTTGTACCGGCACTCCTAGGACTTAGTTCTGCTTTACAGTTTTTAATTGCACATTGCAGCTTTTTGGCAGCAGAAAAGCTTCAGTATATCGAAACTCTCTCAAATAATTCACTGAAAGCATCACATTGATATTCATATGGCTTACATATTGATATGCACTCACTGACCAGTTTATCAGAAACACCTTACCTTGCTAGTGCCCATTTAGTGACTGTAGCCCTATTTCAGTGGTCAGTCTCTGAAGATAGATTTGCTCTTGGCCGAATATTTTTAGATAGTGGACAACTCTCAACCTAGCAGTGATGTGTGTAGAATCCCCAGCAACCACTCACACTACCATGCCGCTGCCATGTTAACGTTACTGCTTTGCTAAGAATGGTCCTAAGCAGACATTATAAAATTGCCAGTGAGTAGAAGTAAAGGGTAAGTGTCTCTAATAAAATGGTCAGTGAGACTGTGGTAAGTAGAACTTAGCTCTTTGCTTTTTTAATGATTAGCTTATTGTTATCACATACGCATACTCTTAGCTTAGCATCAAACATATCTAACCAAAGAGTTACCTCGATAGGATCTTTCCATTCTTCTGTAGTCAAACATACTTCAGCATCAGCTGAGCACTTTATTAGGAAGACGTGCAATTCTATTCATTCATGCAGTTAGCTAATCAGCCAATGAGTAAACAAGGGGAAATGGGATGTCAGTAATTTTGGGCATAGCATGATTGTTGGTGCCAGGCTGGGTTGGTTTGAGCATTTTTATAAAAAACAAATGGTGTACTAAAACATCTAAAGAACATCCAGTTAGCGACAGTTCTGCAGACCGGAAAGGCCTTGTCAACAGAGACACGCCCAAATACGAGGTGGATGAGCTACAACAGCAGAAGAGCATGTCAGGATTCACTTAAAGTGCTTATTAAGTGCGGATTCTACACTTTTGTCAGTAAGCAGTGAAGTGATGATGTAGAACAAGCTTTAATGAAATTGGTTATTAATGTTTTGTGTCAAAAAGCTTGACATTACATATTATTAATACAGTTTTTTTAAGAGTGGAGATTTCAACTTGTAATCCAATGCTCTGCTAAAGCTTTCACATATCTTATTTGGATTTGATGCACAAATCTATTTTCCACAACATCCCTCATGCTTCGTTTTACAGAGTAATACTCAGATCTCTATGGTAACTCGATATGCTTAGATTAGCAGAATCAATACTGCTTCCTTTCCACATGCTTCAAGATGACAAACCCAATACTTTCAAGCAGAGAGTGTCTTTCCACCGCTCACATGGGATTTGTTTAGATTGCATTTTCTCTGAGTTTCATGGTTGCCAGATAGAATTTCAGGATTTTATGGCAGCTTAATCTTGAATACAACTATTATGAATTGTGCAGTGCCTGAGTCTGATGCAGTTTCACAGTAGAATAGTGTGCGTGTTGCAATGATGGTGTCTGTCATAAGAGTTAAAAAGTGACATATAACTGATACATTAATTCACACAAAACAAGATAGCTAATTACCAAGCTATGTATTAGAAATCCTGGGTAGATTAGCCATAGATAAAATTGCAGCAGACCTGCCCCTGAAACATATGCTGCACAAAAAAAGTCTTTTTTTGGTGTTTTTGATTTGTTTTTTATATAAAGGATAGAGTACTGGAGTCTCTGAGTGGTCCAGCACACTGCTGCTGCCGCTGCCACCATGACCTGAGGATTGCTGGGGTCATGCTGACTGCCATCAGCAGCCAGAGCCAGAGAGAGCACAGTTGGCCTGTTAACAAGTATCACACTGAGAGAGAAAAATACACTAAACAATAAATAGAATAAAAAATAAGCTTTAAAAAGTAATACAGAGCTGCAAAAAAAATATTATGTACAGATATAATTATATAAACATTTACAGAAATTTTACATCTGTACAGCTGTGCTAATAATCTTAGTATAATCTTAGTGTATCAGTACCATATTGCAGTGAAATCCAGTTTAGTTTGGTCTGAAATAAAGCCTTAACAACTACATTTAACATCAAATGGTTCAGCAAATGGTCCAGCAGCTTCTTTATTTGATTTGCCAATGTCTTTCTGTTCTCTTCTTTCAGAGCCATAGCAGATCTAATTGTAGCTTTTATGGGGTTCAGTTCAGAAAGTATCTGCTTTCTAGGAGGTGATCTTGGTGTCGCACTTCAAGTCCATGGTGATCATGGTTCCCAGGACCTTGACAAATTAGCAAATCATGTCTTGTAGTGAATGGTGGGGGCTGGCATGGGATAGGGGCTCCTCCAGAAGTCTACTGCTATCTACATTGTTTAAAAGATATTTAGCTCCGTGACTGTAGTGTGGTCTCCAAACTTCAGTACTTTGACAGAGTTGTCTATAGAGGTGTGGTCACTGGTGCAACGGGAGCACAGTGCACAGTGAAGTGCCAGTGCCTGTTGCTCCAGAACCCGATGAGAGTTTGCTCAGCGTCACCTACTGCTCCCTTGTAGTTGGCAGTTGACTAGGGGAGACAGATGCTTATGTGGTGGAGCAATTCTAGGATGGTTGTATTGAATACTAAGGAGAGTCTAAGGATAAGAGTGTTGCATATGTCCTTGGGCCGTCAAGGACCCATTGTCTTCCACACAGTTCCACACAAGGGCAATAGACCTGTAGTTATTTAGTCCCACTATGTCTTTAGCAGGAAGATGCCTAAGCTGTACTACACATACACTGTATGGACAAAAGTATTGGGACACCTGCTCATGATTTGTTTCTGCTGAAATCAAGGGTATTAAAAATGTTTAACTTTGTTTTTTTGGAGTAACTGTCTCTACTGTTCAGTGAAGGCTTTCTACTAGATGTTGTAGCATTGCTGTGAAGATCTAATTGCATACAGCAACAAGAACGTTAGTGAGATCAGGATGTTAGGTGTTCACCAACTCACCTTATCCCCAACTCCTTAACTCAACCCAAAAGTATTGGATGGAGCACAATCGCTTCTCCGAAAGAGTCCTATCCTACTGCCAGTACTTCTGCAAAGGCACTAGACTAGCTGTAAATGTGCAAGGTGCAACTTACAAGGTGCACTCATTAGAAACATTTATACATATAGTGTAGCTATACTACATAGTTACTTACAAATAAGTCTAAATAAGTTGTTGCTTTCCTCCACAGAATTTCCTACTGCACTGCTGATAAAACTCAGGATAAGGTGTTTGCCTACGTCTCTCAGAGTCAGTTCAACGAAACCCTGGAGTGCCATGCCTTCCTCTGCCAAAAGAAGAAAATTGTGAGTTAATGAGTGCATGTGATTTTGCATTAATTCATAAATTAATTTCATTGTTTTTCATTAATTTTGTTAATATCACTTCTTGTATCCCTAAATTGTCTAAAAAAGTATAAACAATGGCAGTCATGTTGACTGTTAACCATACAGCATGCATGGGGCTGTCACAGTTAACTATTTCAACACAATTATTAATTGTGAAAAGCATATCAAATTGCCACCCTTTCTAAAAGCAGTGATTCAATGGCAGTTTGCATAACACAAATGTTTATTCTCTTACTGCTATCTTACAGTACCAAACTGAGCCTGATAGCCATAACCATTTGAATGTGTTCGGGCCACATTTGACATAATAATTAGTATCATATTACTGTACAATAATCACTATTGATTAATTAGCACTAATTACTTGTCATGCCTCCATCCCCTCTATCAGCACAACTACAGTTATGAAGGCAGTGATTTATTGAGCACTTAGCTCCATCTGGCGGACGGCACTGTCCACTACAGTTACTGTCCTTTCTTGCATGTAATTCATGGTGCAGTGTCCTCATGCTCTGTAGTGTCAGCACCCTGTGGTGAAGGTGTCAGCTCAGCTTGTTGTGTCCTCTGCAGGCCCAGGCAGTCACCCTCACAGTAGCACAGGCATTTAAAGTGGCTCTGGACCTCTGGGAGATTGCTCAAGAAGGTGAGGACTGGACTTTCAGTATTTTGATGCTTGATATTTGGACTTGGTTACTGGGGTCGTGAGTTGTGGTAGCAGAATAAATAATGATACATTTATATGACAGCAACAGTATGCACTGGAACCCCTGCAGTATGCTTTGTTTGTGTTACAAGTATTCAAGAAACATTTGTGTTTCATATGGACACAAGGACATACAAGTAAGAATACGTCAGTCTTCATTTCTAAAATGTCTGATTCGGTTCTGAGAAATTGCGACATAGATTTCAGAAATGAATAGTCAATTGACATTGATGGTAAGAAATGTGGAGTATGCCAGTGCTAAATTTAATAGAGTGAGACAGTCCTGCTTATTTATTTATTTATTTATTTATTCATTGCAGTTACCATACAATAGTGCTTGGGAATTTCCCCACTGCGGGACTAATAAAGGACTATCTTATCTTATCTTATCTTATATGTACAATATGTGGCAATAATGGTAGTGGCAAAAACTAAACAGACAGCATTTATTAAAATATATATTTGTGAATATGTTACATATATTCAGAACCGTGCAAAATCGTTAATGGTTTTAAGCAAAAACAGTCTGCCTAACATTAAATGTGTAAAAAGGATAGTATAGAATGTTGTTTTTGTTCCAACATGGTGGAGGTACTGTCATGACATAGGCATGTATAATTAAATGATAGGTTGGTGCTTTACTGTACAGATAATGACCCAAAATGTACTGCCAAAGCAACCTAAAGTTTTCTTAAGGAAAAAAAAGGGAATGTTCTTAAATGATATATATATAAATGTTATTGATGTGTTCTGAACGAAGACTGAAACTGTAGACGATTCTATGTAATTTCTTTCCATTTTTAGTCAAACTGGTTGATTTTTCAAATGATTATTAACTTCCTAACTGAAGCTCATACTCTGGGCTAAATAAAAATCATTTCCAGTGCTTTCTGCTACACATACACCTTTTTTTAGACCAGCTTTGTCTGCAGTTATTGGAATCGAAACCTTTATGAATCTGAATAAAAGTCATTTCTCTGTGTAAAAATCTGCACTCAGAGTTGGCTAATGGGAAATAAATCAGCTGACTGCACTCATCATTAAATATCCAGTCACCAAAGCCTTACTTCAAAAGACTGCAGAGTTTGAGTGAGAGTGTCAAATGTGAATGTAAAATGAACTACAAACTTTTTGAAGTTCTTTTATTCCTTTTTTCTGCTCCTGATCTTGACTGATCGTGGCCTGAACTCTCTTGTTGCGGTGGACTTGACTGCAAAACTAGTACTTAGAATGATCTTATGTGGTAAAAAGATAAAAACTCTTTTCTCCTGCTTAGACAAAAGTAAGAAGGCTCACACGTGCTGTTCTGGCGCTGTCTCTCAGGTGGAAACAAAACCTCACTGTGACTCAGGTACGGGTAGTGGCAGTGAATGTAGTATCTTTTTTGTTCATTTTTACTAGATTCAAAATTTTATTATTGCCCTATTTATTAGAACTAACTAGTATATACATACTGTTATGCAGTCTATGAAACTTTATGCAGTGCTATGAAACTTAATCCATATCCCATGTATGACACATGCTCCATGCATGATAACTGTCCTGTTGAAGATGGAGTAATTGAATGAGCAGTGTTATTTAAACAGAGTCTGGTTTTTGTGTCTCCGTTTTTGACAGAGGCTGAAAAAGCCCAGGCCCTGATGGAGCACAAGTTGAGGAAGCCCTTCTTCTCTTCTTCCATCCATTCGCCATCTCCACGCAGTAATCCCACCCGGAGACGGCCTGTTAAACACGACTCTTGGGTAAGACAGCAGCTTGGATACATTCTAAAGTTCTAATGTTTAAGAAATCATAGCAGGGCAAGGCTTAGCTAATCAAATCACTTCTGTTTGCTGGCTGGTAATGAGATATTTTGTAGTTGAGGCAGTAACTGCTTCATCAACTATGGCAATAGCTCTTCAGTGTGCATATAATGATTTGAATATGCCATATTATGCTGCATACTAATTTAAAAAGTAAGACAGTCTTGCTCCTTTTTTTCATTTCATGCAGTTACCACAATATGTTGTGCCAGTAATCTTAGCTTCCAGATAAGCGTATAAATCATATAAATAGCTTAACAAATAATAATGTGTCAAACAGATGGAGGAGCTGTTATGGTCTGGGCATGTATGGCTTTCAAGTGTACTTGGTCACTGGTATTTGCTGATGACTTGACTGCTGATAACAGTAGCAGGATGAATTCTGAAGAGTATAGGGCTCTACTTTCTTATCGGATTTAGGCAAATGCTCCACTTTAAAGAAAATAACCCTGCTAAAGAAACCCAAGGGCTTCATAATGCAAAAAACTGATTGTTCTGAAATGGTCAAGTCAGTCACCTGAACTTAACATGAAAACATCATCGTACAAATTCTGTTCTTTGCAAATTTACTGGTACCAAATATTCAGAACATTGGAACGCTGTACATAAAAAGAAGTATCTGAGGAAACTGAATACCAGCAATAACTAAGTTGTAATAAAAGGAATACAGAATTGATTAATTTTCAAAATGAGCAGATAAATAAAATAATACTAAGCATGCTAATATATCATTGAAGTATGCTATATATTCTTCAGAAACACACAATTCTAATACTAATACTGACATTGAAACACAAGTTGGCATCTAGTATTAACATTGCTTGTATTGACATTGTTAAAATGTGCACATGTTCACTGAAACAATGGGAAGCCCTTTGGTATGGTAACTGAAGTAGCAGCTTGTCTCCAGTAGGTGGACTCCACTCTCCATATCAATTTCTTTGATGGAAAATGTATTTAAACCACTAGGTGGAGATATGTGCTCTTTAGGATAAGAAGGGCAAAGTGTTTTCTGCCATTGTAATCACTCACCAGGGAGTCTTTTATTTAAGATTACATTCATCAACTACTCATGCTGCTCTCTCTGATAGACCCTCTTCTCGTTAATTGAATTTCTTTATGGTGATTGAATTCCCTTCACTGTAAAGGCAAGTTCTGGGACCTGTAATGGTACCTTCAGGCTCTAGATGAAGTGTGTGTAACAGATAAAGAACAGGAGAGTCCAATATAACAATAAAATATGTCCATGCTCTTGTTGGGTGAGGGTAAATTAAGCCATGGGAAGAACATGTTAACATGGCGTTCAAGGGCAACATATATGAAGCTGACAATAAGGCATTCATGTGCTTCAGATTTGTATGATTGTTTTTGACTTTCAGGATGTGGAAGATGGCCTCGATGACACATTTTCAAGGTAAGTTACTTTCAGTGTATTACGAAATACTTTTGCTCAATGGAAGTGTTGTCTATAGCCAATATAGTCAAACTGTAGTTATATGTTATATGGTGGCAGACGTACAGTATACCCAGTACACTGAACTGGTATGTTTCAAAGAGGCAAATTAGTACAGTGTTTTAGTCCAGTCCATCTCACCGGTCTCATCTCATAAGATATTTCATCACTCCTCCACCCCATACAAACTGCACATACTCTGCACTTACTGACTTACTATAACTGTGACCTCTGCTCAGTCACACTGCACCCACCAAAGACTTACCCCACCAACACTACACTTGAATACACATCTTATCCAATGCATATATGCCTATATAATAATTTTACAGATTCTATATTAAACCTGTACAAACAGTGCAATAATGTTTGTATAGTGTTTGCTGCCCAATGAAAAACTTGTCCAACACTTTCAAAGTAGTAGCTTTACAGGATAAGGCAAAATTATTCTGGGATTTGAAGTCAGTGTAAAATAACTTAGAGAGAAGAGTTTATTCCAAGTAAATTAGAGCATTTCTATTGATCTATTTCTGGAGATGCATGGTTTTCAATTATATGCATATACATATACTGTGTTACTGTGATGTGACACTAAATTTGATCTGATTTCATTGAATTACTGTACAAGTTCGTTTTAAGTAGATCATTTTTAAGGTAAAAGACCTTCATATTTCTTTTATTCCTACATACAAAAGAGAGTGTGCATGCACTGATTAGTTCACTTGACCTCATACTGTGTTGAAAGGATTTCACAGTAGACTGCATGGAATAATCCCAAGCCCTTACTATTTAGCTCTGCAGGGTGAAGGCAAGATTACACATTTTAGGCATAGAGCATTTCAAATTCAGCACAACAAAGCTAGTTTTACAAATACATGCTGCCCTATTGTGATATTTCAAATATGCAAAGCAAAGTGTGTGAGCTGCTTAAAGCTGGAGTTCTTTTTGCTGCTCCTCAGGGAGACTGATATGTCAGTGTATTTTTTGTATAATGAGACGCAGCGGCAGACTTACAGCTTAGCTTGCAGATGTGCAAATATTTTTCTGCTTATTAGCAAAAGAATGTGAAGCATGTTCTTTTATTTTCTCTGTCAAACTGCTCTGAATGAGTCTGACGAGCAAACCAGGCCATTTGAAAAACATTTAACCTCGTATAATCACCCGATATGTTCTTGCAACTCCAGGTGAAATGTTATTGCACCATAAAGTGCAGAAAAAGAGAGACAAATGGATTGGTCACACAGTAGGAACAGTGAAAGACATTAGTGATCCCCGATTTGGTGTAAAGTATCTTGGAGAATAATTTTTTAATATGGCTGTCTCAGCACAGTGATCTTAGTGATTATTATTATTCATTCTGAATTTACAGAGACAGAATAAAGCATTTTTGTGAATCATTTCTTGCAAGTATTACATTTTGCATGTTTAAAGATCTGTCTTTGGTTTTATTAAGAGAAGGAGAAAACTGTACAACCACAGTCTTAGTAGGCCTAAATCAGTATATTGACTATCACTTACTATTGTTAGTATATTCACTATTAGTATCTTCATTATCAATATACTGTATTTACTATAAGTATCATAAATATTAGTATGTTTTACTATTATCAGTATCTTCATTATCAGTATCTTCACCAGCAGTATCAGCATTTTCAGCATATTCGGTATTAGTGTGTTAATTATTAGAATATTCAGTATCTTTATTATCAGTATGATCATTATCCTTATCTATTATATTCTTTCAGTACATTCACTTTAGGAATGGTCATTATCTTCATTTGGGTTACGTTTGTGCCAGCAAACATAATCTTTAAAATGTCCTGGGGGGTGCGCATGTCATTTGCATGTCTAACCGGCATGAGAGCAGTTGTTTTTGAGAGTTGGGAGTCCTGATCTCATTTTGACCTCGAGTGTTCCCTGGAACAGACATTTCTTAATAACAGTCTGGACTGAGGAAACTAAAATCAGAAAACACATGTCTTACGTTATTATAGCCATCCTCTGCTTTATGAGAATCGATTACTCTAGGCAGATGCTTAGAGGAGCGCATTGTTATTGAGTGTTAGCATAAGGTTTGAAGAGTGCTTGGAAATTTGATTGAGCTGGCATTTGCTAATTACAGTTATTGACATGCCTCAGGCCTGATTTGCATCCTTGACAGAAAAAATCTGAACCTTTAGCATGCTTACCATGCTCAACGTTTTCAAATGCCTCACTGATGATTTAAATCTGATGTTTTTGATGTTATGAGAGACATAACAGAGAGTAACTGTGCATTAGGTTAAGGAATATTGTGTTTTATGCTTGCTGCTGAGGCTGTGTTTACCATTTGTCAATAAAAACAACAAAATTTGTAATTTGGCCTAAGGCGTCCATTCTAAGACAGCCCGGCCAGAGAACACTTTTTAAGGGTGTATAATTTGGCATTTTCATTTTCAAAATTCCTTGCAATGACACACAGTATGATATAGGGTTATACTACCCCAACTGCCATCTAAAAAAGCTAGGCCATGTTTTTGTTCCATCTCTGATAACCTGATGAAACATAGCTGAAAAATCTTCAGAATGATTCATCACTAAGCATCTGGTGGAGTGAGCCTCCCCTTTGTTTGTTTTTTTTTGTTTGTTTTTTTTGTTAGTTTTTTTGCTTTTTTGCTTGAACGATTAGTTGATCAGGATCACTTGTTTTACCCTACAAAAGTTCCTGAGTCCTGTTTGATGGAATCTTATTCAGAGATGTTGTGCTTATTGTCCACTGATTCAGAGATATGTCTACTAACAGTGTATGTATTGTGTTTCTTGTTGTTTATCAAAATTGTATATTATACAGATGCATTATGTACGTTTTTTGATAGACTTTGAAACACTCCAAATTATCCCACTCCACATATGAAGCTGCTCAATTATCATGACAATGTAACAGCTGGCTTTAAGAGCTCTTGAAAGGGATGTGGCGTTCTGGATGCAATAATTTAAACATAGGAAATCTTTGAACTCTCTGAATGGTTCCATAAGACTTAATCAAGGTTCTTTATATGATCAGCAACTAAAGAAATATGAAGTGTCAGTAAAATGCATCACATCATATTTTAGGATCTTGCATGGTGCACCTGAAAACTTTAATATATTTATTATTTTGTGCATATCATCTACTGAATAAAACAGTAATATTTGATTGAATACGTGTAAAATAACAGCTCCAAGTTTGGTCAGAGTGTGAGATTTCCTCAGGGATAGGAATAAGCTCTGTTAAAACTGTTAAAACCCTATGGAGACGAGAATTCCAAAATGTGCTCTTTGGGCAGTATGCATAAGCTTATGACAAGGAGTCTGAAACTCTGTAAGAATAACTCAACGATTATACAAGTCTACATTAAGGATCTGAATTCTTTCTTTAATCAGGCCCTCTTTTTGGATCATGTAAATGTTATTCTCTCACAGAAACGGTAATGCCTTAAGACGTTTCCCCTTTAGCTGTTCTTGCAGTCTTAGAAGAGGGGGTTCAAACATAGTGCTGCTGTTCATTTTTAATAGTCTTTCACTATTAACAACACTAAATAGAAGATGACAGGTGTCACGTAATGGATTATGTGTCTCTTGAGACAAACTGCATTTTTATTTTCTTCAGCTGTTCCAGGCCAGGCATGCTTATGATGGGCACCGAGCAGTATTTTACAGAGTATTTGGACAGAGGAGTACAACATTTAACTCACTCTTGTCTGAAAACGGATGTGCTCATTGCTATTAAAATTTGTCCTCCTTTGAACTACTAGATAAAATAAGATATAGGTGTAATGGTGGAATCAGGTTCTTCCGAAAGCTTTGCTCATTTGACACACCTTTTAACTGAACTGAGGAAGCCTCCCTACATATGTATATATATATATATATATATATATATATATATATATATATATAGTTGAAACCAGAGGTTTACATATATACACACTATATACAAAGACATATTTTCTCACTGTCTGACATGAAATCTGAATAAACTTTTCCTGTTTTAGGTCAATTAGGATTACCAAAATTATTTCTATTTGCTAAATGCCAGAATAATGACAGCGGAAAGGCTTTTTTTCTATACACACACACACAGTGAGGTGAAAACGAACACGTACCTTTATCAGAAGGAGACCTAGCCGGTGGGTGGAATGTTGAAACATCATCGGACTCAACCCCCTCTATATAGAATATGAATCAGATATATCATATCATTTCTCATATAACTCTGATATCCCACAATTCAGGGAGGTTTCACCCCCACTCCCAATGAACCCCCTCTGTATCCTTTGCTCTCTTTCTGTCTCTCTCTGGTTTTGTCCCTCTTTCTTAACAACTCTACTAAACACTACTACCTATTGGTCCACCTTGTGGATAAAGTAGAGTCAGAGACAGAAGCTTAGAGCACAGCTTGTGTTGGTCATCCTACAGTTCTTCATCAGTGCACACAGGACGCTGCCCACAGGACACTGTTGGCTGGATATTTGTGGTTGGTGGACTGTTCTCAGTCCAGCAGTGACTCTGAGGTGTTTAAATACTTAAGCAGCACTGCTGTGTCTGATCCACTCATACCAGTCATACCAGTGCAACACCATGTTAGCGTGTCACTGCAGTGCTAAGAATGACCCACCACCCAAATACTACTTTGCTCCCGTGGGGTCCTGACCATTGCAGAACAGGGTGAAAGGAGGCTAACAGAGTATGCAGAGAAACAGATGGACTACAGTCTGTAGTTGTAGAACTACACAGTGCTTCTATATGGGAAGTGGATCTTTTAGAATGGGCAGAGTTCATTCCGAGCCAGGGGTGGTCTTAATATTCTGATATGATGATGTGTTTGTATATAGTAATAAAAGAATGAGACCTGTAAACTCATATTAACACCTACAGTCTTCTTACAGTCATTTAACCACCATGGGCACAATAGAAAAGTCACTGTTGCAATCAGTGAGAAGCACTGTTGTTAGGCTGACCCCATAGGCATAGGTAGTTTTATATATTCTGTAGTTTTTAAGCTCTCTGCCATGGAGCTGCAAACCTAAATTGATGAAAGAGAGAGGCTGACTGTTAATTTAGTACAAAGAGAGAACCAATCAGGATGCTTTCTGTGTCACTGTCAAGCTTTATCTGTTTGGCTCTCTCTCTCTTTCGCTTGCTCTTTCCGGGATATTGTATATAACTTTGCTGGCATCAGAGAGCTGCTATCAGTATGCATAAGTAGAGTCCTGTAACTTCCAGGAGATGGTGGATCCGGTGGGATGTCTGTGTATGTCTATAAAATAACAGTATAGGATAAATTATGATTATGAAGTATAGACTGCTAGGAGTTAATGTGCATCCTGGCACGTCATAATCAGGGTTGGACAGAACGATTGACAAGTTGGGCACATTTACCTTACCCAGCACCCTTTTTAGGAAATGTTACAGAAACACTGTCCACATAAATCATCAGAGCAATGAATCACGTTCACTACTGCCCACGGAAGCAGTCGTCGCTGGTGTCATGCCAGTGCATTAATGTGAGTTTATCACTGGTTTTTGTCGTCCAGCAGGTGGAAATCAACTCTCATCTTGGCAGAGGGGGCCATCACTTATTACAGTAATGTAATGAGGAAAGTGCCCATGACTCACTGAAGTAAATCATTTCGAATGAGATGAGTCCAAGTCGTTATCTCTCCCATTCATTTTGGCACAAAGCAGCATGCAGACAGCTATCTCTGCTATAGCTGCAGACAAAAATAAATAAATAAATAAATACAACAACCCTTTTAGCAGGGTTTTCAGTTAAAGCAGTGAGGATCACTTGAAGATACAGTGCTTAGGTTTGCACAAAGCTGAACAGTTTCTAAAGTTTAGGCCCTAAAGTGAGACAGTTTTTTAGAAGGGTTTTGCTGGTCTGCACTTTGATGTGATGTTTTAATTATGCCTTAATGCCTGCATGTGTCAAACTGTATCTTTGTTACCTGTCATCATGCAGCAATATGGAGGTGGAGGAGATGGACACAGGTAAGTGAGGTGAGAGAAAAAAAAAATCATCTTCTATCTACTGTATAATGCATCAGCGCTGTGTAGTGGTGCGCCTTTCCTGCATCATTCATCACTAAAAACCCTCAATAAATTTTCATTAAAGGGGCCATGTGCTGCAAGTCACATTCTGCCTTGAGGTCTACTTGTGACATTTGTATGGGTTTGTGTACTGACATGAAAAAAGGCATGAAAAATTAATAATTTCTACATGACCAATGTCATTTTATTTAAAACCACATCCTGTTGATTTCTTATGAAACTCTTTGGCCTCAATAGGCCTAGGCCTCATTTCCTGTTTTTATTATTGCTATAATAGTAGCTACAGTATAGTTCTGTGTGATATTATCAGAACCCTGTTTTCCCAAAGTCTTTTAATTAGGCTGATATAAAGCTAATGCTGTTGCGGACTTCTCATTTGTTTCACGTTTAAGAGCATTTAAAGTCTTTAAAGTCTTTAATGTTTAAAGTCTTAGAGCATTTTCACCCAGAACCTATTCAAGGTTAATTTGGAGGGGGACTCATTATTGCAGGTTTGTTTTCTTCTAATATCTGGATTGATTGCAAAATTCCATATAATCTTTAGTTGGATGTTGTATGATAGACAACAGTAGATAACAGGCTCATCAATTTACCTGTTAAAACAATAAATAAATAGCAATACCCAATATTATCAAATCCGATCAAATTTATTTGTATAGCATTTTTTACAACTGGTGTTGTCACAAAGCAGCTTTACAGAGATAGTAATCAGTAAAAAGACAAGAAATCAACAACATAAGAAGACATAAAAACCTAAGGCCCCTCCAGTGAGCAGCCACAAGGCGACAGTGGCAAAGAAAAACTCCCTCCGAGCTGGAGGAAGAAACCTTGGGAGGAAGGTTTGGAAAGACTCACAACGTGGACCCATTCTCCTTGGGTCAGAACTATTTTTAAATTATTGACGAAAGTCACTGAAACCATCAAGACCATCAATACATTCATATCTTTGTTATTGTCATTTTTCTTTGGCTTATCACTGACACAGTACTTGATGTGTGGCATGTTTTTATCCAGCACAACTTGCTAAGCGCATATTGCTAATTTAGTTCAGTATTGTCAGTGTAGTCTGTTGTCATGATATGAAAATGCAAAATATTCAGATCCTTTTTTTATTATTATTAGAACTATACAGAGTGGCCGGGGCTCATGTGTAATTAGACCTGGTGTGTGTTTGCACCGCAAAAAGGAGGTGCCATTGGGAAGGCAACTTTCAATTTAGAAAAGCAAACTCAGCATGGAGACACTGCACCATACATGACAAAGCATGGAATACATGCAATATAAGAAATGTAAGGTCAGGCCCACTTTTTCATGTGTCCCAAATTTACATGCACACATTTAAATCAGCACTTTTGCAAAATGATATGACCTAGGTTTATCTGTTCATCGCTATTCATTATTTTCCTTGGATACAGCCACTCATGCAAGAAAGAGCAGCACTTTTCTGCAGTCATGGCATTTCACCATGCAGAAACACCTCCAAACAAGCTTTCACACTTAACCAAATGTTCCAAACTCGCAGAGCGAGCATACCTGGGTCTGGAAAAAAAAGCTGTAGTGTGAAAACACCCTTAGTTTAGTCAAAAGTTTTCTTAACTAACATTTTTAGTTATGTGTGTCTGTTTGCTCAACAATATATACTGAGTTGAGCTGACTCAAAAACATGAGTAAATGTGCTTTAGTTGAAACTGATTCAATATTTTGTGAGATGTTTGTTTCATCTGTGCACCTCCTCGTAATCTGTTTACTGTCTATTTCCAACTGTAGATTGAAATAGGGGACTCGAACTTATGACCTCCTCTCTCTGGCAGGCTGGCAGTTACACTGTACATGAAAATGTACTCATCTGTTTTTATATGTGGTATAGTTTCTCTAGATCTCTAGACTGGTACAGCAGTCCAACTGCCAGCTCATTGAGTGTAAGAATGTCATATGCCATAAGTTCAAATCCTAGCAAGGGCTCAGCGCTCTGCGGTCAATTGTCAGAATCAGATAATATGTAGTTCTAGTTGCAGAACTAAAGTTTTTGAGTTGACCCAACTACAAATATATTTTTGATCTTTGTATAATCATACAGAGAATATTTTTTTTTTTTGCCATATGTTCAAATTACTTTATTGTCATTTGAGCAGTTTCACAAATAGTAATTGTGCTCAGAGCGTAAAGGTTTTTAGATTTGAGTTTGTGTTATGATCAAAGAAAATTCGATTTTTAATCAGTCTCAGATGGGGGAACAACTTCCCACATTTGAGACTTGAACATCAGAACTATCAGTGTGTCCTGATCTTGCTTTCTTTTCTCTGTGGGAGTCAGACTGGCAGAGTCCCGCTCCAGAACAGTGTCTGAGGATGCAGCTGTGAGCCCACTGAAAGAGGACTTCTTGTCTTCACTTCTCTCAGCACTGAAGAGTCTGATTGAACACACACACACACACACACACACACACACACAGACTCTCTGTCAAGATCCCTCATCACACACTTCACTACTCAGCACTTTACACCAAGTGCAAAGAACTCTTCAAACATTGCCACACTTCTGGAGTGCAGAGAAGACCACTGCCCTTTATCTCTGGACTTGAAAGGTATAGAAGATGCATTATTCACTAAGAAAAATATATATATATGTAAAGCCAAACAAATGTCCACAACAAAAGAGCTCCTTACATGTGTTCTCTTCTTTTGGCAGTCAAGGTCTAACCATCTAACTGTGTCATCCCATCTCAAGCTTAGATCTGTTCTGCAGCACTCCACATCAAAGTACTTTTTTTGGCTCTTACATTTCCCATAATCTCTTAAGACCCCGGAGCTGACGTTGTACTGCTAAACGTCCCCTTTGATAAGCCCATATTGATCCAAAAGAAAATTGCACAGGTCTTATCAAAACAAGAAGATGAACAGACTACAGAGCTCTGAGCTCACACACATTTTACTTAAAAATCGTGTAGAGTAATACTTGTACCATATTTGCATTGTACCCACCCAGGCCTGTTAGCAGTCATACATACAATCTTTAAGTTGGACCACTTTAAGTTGGACCAATTGCTAACACAGATGTGCAAATGCACACACATACAAACAGCTTGTCTAATCCCTGCAGAGATGTACTGCCAATAGAAAAGGAGCAGATAAACATGAGCCTATTGGCACCATGCCTATTGGTACCTTCTGCCAGGTGTGAGCTGAAGGGGTACAAAGCCCTCCAGCATTGAGCTGTGGAGCAGTGGAACTGTGTTCTCTTGAATGATGGTGCTCCATCTAATACTCCATGTAATCATTTTTAGATTAGTTGGGGTCGTAAGCATCCTATAACCTGGCCTCATTTATGCTCTTGTTGCTAAATACAATCAAATCCTCACAGCAATGCTCCAAGTTTATGATTATAATACAAAAAACATCTCAAAATCTCAAAAACTACTGTACAGAAGAAGGAACAAACCTTCTTTACTTTCAATGGAAGTCAACGTAAAATATTTTAATTCCAGGTCATTTTGGAGCATTTCTATTGGTCCATTCATCATGAAATATTTACACAATGTCACGGACAACTGCCAGATATAAATTATAAAAAAAGTGAAAAATTACAAAACTTTTTTGCATGACAGTGAGGATATGTTCTGCAAAGTTTACAAAGTTTGATGTTAGATTTTTAATTTTTCTATTTTGTGGCAGTGTAAGAGTTCTCCTTTAAAGGAACCACATATTGCATATGAAAATCTTTGATTACTGATTATCTACCATTTTTACATATTTGCATTCTTTTAGTAAAACAGCACTACAATATAGTCAAAGATGATATAGTGCTCACACAGGTGCAGGATGCCCTACTTACACACCTAAATACTGAAAAACAGCACCAGCCTTAGAGATGAAGGTTAATAACACTGTGCCAATTCTGAATTCTGCCAGTTTTCCACCCCTGGAACCTCAGTCCCATGATGATGACACAGAAGTGTTTATCAGACTAACAGGGTAATTGATAGAGCACTACTGGGAATGGCACAGAAGAAGACACAAAGGTCGCTCTTTTGGCAGTACAGTGTACAAGTCTCAGGTGTGGAAGGCCTAAGTCATTCCTAAGGAACTCATTATTAGGAAATCATTATTGTAACTGATGTCTGTAAATTGTGTGTATATGTACTTACAGCAAATAGCAGCAGGGTTTTATAATAGTGCTGGTTTATTCATCTGAATTTTCAGTGTTTTCTCAGTCTTTATCTTCTGCCCGGAACCTGAGCACTACATACAGTTTTGCAAACGTTCACTTGTTTTGTTGATGTTGGAACATGTACAGTATAGGCACACTCATTTGAATTTACTAACATTGTATGATATGCTATTTTGCTATTGAAAAGAACTGGACTAATAAAATTCTTTTTCTTACCAATACAAAATACTGATCTGATACAGATACCTAGGTTTTTCTTGGAACATAAACTATGTGACGAAATAGGCTAACACACTGTTACAAGCTTAATTAGGAAACAGTATCACATATAGATTGGTCACGTCTAGCCTATAGTCAGTTGGATCAGTATCGAATCATTGCATCACTATTTCAGACACAAAATGGTCATAAACTGAGGTGTGTTGTTTTGAGGTATAGTTTCTTTTTTTCATCACTGAAATGTGTGCAGTGGAGGCACAATCTAAAAAACGTTTTTAGAAAGATTGATATTATTTAGATAAATAAATGCTACAACTTAACCCAGAATGATAACAGACTGAGGAGCTAGCTGTAACAGTTAAACTAAGAAGTCTGGTAAATTAATGCAAGTAATGCAAGTAATTCATTGCAATTGTAGGTTGTTGGAACCAAAGGAGCCTTCTGACCTGAATACATAAAATATAAATAAATATATCTGCATCCAAATAAATATGTTTAGTGAAAAGTGTTCTGACAAACATGGCAATTTCTTTTTTTTTTTTTTTTTTTTTTGTAAATTAGTGAGGCAAAACGTAAATCAAATATCAAGACACAAAGAGAGTGATTAAAATACAAAGGTAGTTCCTCTCTGTTTTTGAAGTCTGACAGATTCTATCATAAAGTAGGTGAAAAATCCCTTGTTGGTCATTTTTGCTGTTGTTCTGTCCTCTTTTTAATTCTAAGTTCAATCAAGGATGAAAACTCCAAATATTTATACTCAACAGGGTGGTTCCACTTTCTCTTTGCAATATATAATAGTCCTCCTTGAAATGCCAAATTAAAGTGTTTTTATATTTAAGTTCAGAATTGTTTTATTTGATACTGTTTTATTTGATAAATGTTTTATTTGATACTGTTACACTTGGCTTAGTTGAATTCTGTTGGGTACATTGTTCTTGTCTCTTATTGGTGTCAGCTTCATAATATTAAAAGACAGATTTCCTAGCTGCTGGTTAAAGGTATTCTCAATGTCTGCGCATTGTTACATAGGTGCTAAATGTGTATATAACCCTGGAATATGAAGTAATTAATTTGTCACATGAGTTATCTGACTGTAGAGACTGGAATAATTACAGCATATTTTTTTCTGATTAATCTATGTTCATCTTACATTCATTTCTCAATAAGATATTGTGAAACTTTGTTAAGAATGGTGCTTATTTAAAAAAAAAATCTATGCAAAGGAATTTCTACAAGTATAAAATGATTACCTTACCATCAGCAATCTATTGTATATGGAGTATCATCCAGTGGGCAGTTAAAAAACAATAAAAAAAACAAAAACCTGAAACTTTGTTCAGGAAAGTTTGTTCACAAAAGAAATGTACAGGACTTTCCTAGAGCAGTTCAGAAATAGAGGTGTGACTCTTGTTTTCTGTTGTGAGCTCTTAAACATGTTCCCAGATGGCTGCAGTGATAATTGGTGGTGAGATTTATGGCCATGTCAGGCTGTATGATCTCTGTTGACTCATGCTGGTCCCCTACAACGCCCCTATGGGTCGTAGTGTTAAATCGGTTCATCAGGGAATTCCTCCATTGCTCTACACTCCTCTGGTAGTTGCAGAACATTTCATTTGATTACAGCTCAGTCAGTGGAATATGTCCCTAGTGTTTTATTAGTGTTTTGTCAGCAGTGTTCCAGATCAGAAGATTAGTTTTGAGAGTAGCTACTTTTTGAATTAATAGTGCATTCATGTCAGTGCTGTAATGTAATGAAAAAGGGATTATAAAAAAGTCATAAGGGTTGCATAAATTGTCATTAATGGAATGGAGTGCATTCTCCCTAATACCGGTTATCCTGCACTGGTGCAACTATGGCTGATGCAACATACAATGTTACTGCCAGATTTCTGTAAGCTAATATAAAAGTATGGGTTTTATTTACAGTTGTGGTTGGAAAGATACATAAACTTATCTTGCACATGAACGTCATAGCAGTGTTGGCCTTACAGTGATTTCTTTGAACTGTTCTTTACTGAAACAGAATGAGTGTAAAACATCTCTGATATAAAACAAAAATACTTTGGTGCACAAGCTGCAATTTCTGGGTGGCCAGGTGTGAGCTGAAGGGGTACAAAGCCCTCCAGCGTTGAGCTGTGGAGCAGTGGAACTGTGTTCTCTTGAATGATGGTGCTCCATCTAATACTCCATGTAATAATTTTTAGATTAGTTGGGGTCGTAAGCATCCTATAACCTAGCCTCATTTATGCTCTTGTTGCTAAATACAATCAAATCCTCACAGCAATGCTCCAAGTTTATGATTATAATACAAAAAACATCTCAAAATCTCAAAAACTACTTTACAGAAGAAGGAACAAACCTTGATGATATAGTGATATAGTGAAAAAGTGAAAAAGGGATTATAAAAAAGTCATAAGGGTTGCATAAATTGTCATTAATGGAATGGAATGCATTCTCCCTAATACCGGTTATCCTGCACTGGTGCAACTATGGCTGATGCAACATACAATGTTACTGCCAGATTTCTGTAAGCTAATATAAAAGTATGGGTCTTATTTACAGTTGTGGTTGGAAAGATACATAAACTTATCTTGCACATGATGTAATGAAATGTAATGTAATGAAAAAGGGATTATAAAATTTGACACTTGTGCATTCCTGATTCTATATCATATTCCTATATGGATAACAAAGACTATGCTAGGCAGATTAACATACTATTGGGTTAAAAGGTCTAAAGTTAATCAATCTGCGAAAATATTTGCTTTTTAAAAAACAAATCTTTTTACAATGTAAATGAGAGCCTCCTGAGCATGAGCCAAACTTCTCAAACTAATATACATTTTTATAATACATTTTTTTTTGACAGAATCCTGGCAGATATCTGACTAAGTGGACAGCCTTAGGATTGATCAATGTAAATCAAAACGAGAAAAGAACAGAAAGTAGAGTCCATTCACCACGAAAAAGATGTTTTGTTTCGGTACATTACGCAGTTAAACTGTGCTATTTTGTATTCTCCTTGCTGCCATTAGCTTAAATATGTTTTACATGGTAAGTTGATTAGCTAATGAGTCATGTAATAGATATTCAATTACTTAGATTTAAAAGTTTCTATTTTCAGTTGAATATGGGACTTTAGCTTGCACTTTACTGTCTTTGAAAACTTTCAAAAAACCTTGTAAAAAGACTCAGCGTAGCAAAAGAGGTAAAGACAGGACCGACATTATCAATCATTCACTGATCTTTATTTAAATTTAAATAAATGTAGCAGTAGATACCAAAATCTACTCGTTTGTGTTTTTACTCATGAAAAATGTAACAGAACACATAAAACTAGGTTCAGTCGTTTTTCAATGTGCATGCAATATATGTAATTTTTGGTTTCATCATTGTGGTAAGGTTGGTCTAAACGATGATATTTCGCACAGATTTTTATATCAGCTGAATAGCGAAACGTATGGTTATTTACAAAGCTTAAAGATCTCAGTTTCAAAAACATATATAGTGTTTGAGTCGCCTCACTGTGTTAAAATGCACTGAAAATGATTAGGAGAAAACCAACAATGTATGTTTATTTTATTGCTGGAAAGGATACTAATGGAAAAAAACACATTTGATAATATTACTTATTGACCTCCCACAGAACATCCCCTTTAAAATAACAGAAAGGCTGTTTCTTGTCACAGTCTTCTCATTTACAATTAGTGATGTTGCAAGCATTCCTTATTATTAGACAAGATGTACACGTCAAAGACTAGCATGCGTCCTAACTTCTTTTTAACTTGTTCTTCAACTGTACTCATAATCTCAAAAGACTAAAACATTTACATAGACAGTTCTATCAATAGAATCCGAGCTCTTAAGGACTGTGTTGAACACATTAGTAAGACTACATAGTTCTACATGTTTCTGAGAGCAGCCTGCCCAATCATTTGTGTTCCTTCAGATTGGCAAACAAACTGCACTTATTCATACGAGTGCAACCAAGCAAGCTTTCCCAGTTGTAGCCATTTCAAACCATGGCCATCCCAGTAGTGGCACGACTTTCTGAACTGTTCCTTTCTGTTTCATTTGCCTCTTCTGGAGAAAACTTATTATAGGGACAATACATGAGTCCTGAGTCCTTGAGCTTATTACATTTCATTGCTGAACAGAGATCCGCCATCACTGCAGGGCTTGAGTCATGAAAACAGCCTCGACTGCCTACTCAAATCATCTGCCTGAGAGCACGCTTGGCTCCGCTCAACAGCTTCACCTTGCTCTCAGGCTCTGACAGGTGCATGCACACACATACACACATACAGACACACACACACACAAAAATCAACAACTCGCAACAGACATAAAAACCCTGCTGAAGTTCTACAGTACCATATCAAAAATACAGTGCAGTCATCTAGTTGCATGAGCATAATACTGCAACAAATCAACACTGATTCCAATGAGAACGGGCTCTCATAATACAGCAGCACATTTCACTTTATGCACAATTGCTCTACAAGATTAGATTGCTTTAGACACACTGTGAGTGTGTGTGGTGTGTATGTATGCGCAGATGCAAGTGTGTTCACGGCTGTGGATTGGACGTTCTGGTAAATTAGCTTCGATGGTAGTCAATGTAGCTAATGGTTTAGCTAATGGTTTGCTCCTCGTGGGATTCCGCTGTGGTTGGAGAAGGTTAAAAACAATGTAGCATCCAAGTCTAGAGCGCGGAGGGCGGATCCAGAGTCCTCGTTCCTCCCATTAGACCTCGATGATGTTGATAGATGGCACAGACTGATGAAACTGCAGCAGACAGGAGGAATAAAAAAGAGAAACGTGACTCTCCTCAAAGGGGCCAATTTCATTAAGCTCTGCAATCATTTGTACAGATGTCAGGGAGAGGGTGGCCTCCACGGCCTCAGCATAACACTGATGGATGGCTCCTGTGAGAGCTTATACCATATTGTGGCTTCGGACACTCATAATAAAGAAATTAGACTGGCAAATGGGGCGTAAATGGAGCGCCTATGCAGCTAAATAATTGAATAAACACCGAGAGGCAGCTAAAAGGCTATGGGTACCATTATGCTGTTCTAACAGCATATTCCATCCTTATATGGTCTGATAATGACTTCATCATGAAGCTAAAGGAGCACATCATACACCAAAAAAGTAGAAAACATTAACAACATGCAACAAAAAAGAATGTTACAAGGAGACTTTTCCAAAGGAAGAGGTCCAAAACAGCATCTGCAAAGAAAATGGAAGCAGATGGGTGAAATGAGAGAAAGATCAAAGGCCTTCATTGTGAACTGCTCTATCTCTTGAGTAGATGGTCTATTTCAGAAGTAGGTCAGTAGCTCCACGATGCATTGCAGTTGTTTTTTTGCCAAGACATTTGCAATGCTAAAGTTGCCATGTACTCTTGTTACCAGGCAGGCGACCCCTTCTCTGGGGGGTGAAGTGAAGGATAACATTTCATGAGGCAAATTCTGTGGTTGAACAGATGCGCAGTGCTTGGTTGGATGCTGCCATCCATCCATTACTGTTGTATCCAAGATTAACTGGTGCTTGCGTTTGACAGATTGAACTGTTTGTTTTCTTTCTCAGCTCTTTTGATGTGCACCTACTGTGCCCTTGACTGTGCATTCATCTTCATCGCATGCTTCTCGCAAAAGTAAATAGACAAATACGTAAATAAATAAATAAGCTGGGAGATTTCATCAATCAGGCACATTGACAGCTCCTGGTCAGCCGGTCAGAGCGCCTTTGAGAAAAGTGAAGGGAATTGATTGCAATGAAAGCTGCTCTCTCTCTCTCTCTCTCTCTCTCTCTCTCTCTCTCTCTCCGTCTCTCTTTCCTGTTCTATATCTTCCCTTTTACAGGTGTGGAAATGGATGTGCACTTTCTAAATGCTCCTGCTTCTTTGTTTGCCATAAAGTAATTGAAATAGTTTGGAACTGAAATGGATTTCACATTTTTAGCATTGTCTGTTCTGCAGTTTCAGCTGCAGTGGAAAACGATCAAGTTTAGTAGAGTAAATCTCTGGTCAAGGAAAGCACTCACCCTGCTTTATGGGCAATACACAAAATTGTATAACTCTAAATAGTGTAACAGATGAAGCAGTAGACATTGTGCACAAAGGAAAAAAAACATACCCATTCTGGAAGACGAGTGTCTAAGGTTCATTGTTGTTGTTCTTGTTATGTAATTTCTTATAAGATACTGAGTTTCATAACAGTAGGCCTCATTCTCCAATATCTTCCTAAAACTTATCTTGAATTAGTTCCTGAAAAGTCCTAACTAAACATCTGGGTCAGAATCATTGATGGATCTCATTGTCCTCGTGAACCGAACATGGCCCAAATTAGAAAACATTGGTGAATGTCAGTTGGTGAATAAGGCTCATTGTGTTTGGGCATATCCTAAAGCTGAAGGACCCATGGTATCATTGGCAAATACAACAGACAACCACAATCATTGTTTTTATTGGACACATATGGAATTTGGGTTTCATCTTTGGCCTTGCTCTAGGGCCAAACAATGGCAGCTTGCCTAGCTTTGAACCCACAACCCTGTCATCAATAGCCCGGAGCTCTAACTGCCAAGCCACCACTGCCCCATAAAAAAAAAAAAAACTTGAACCCTGGACCCTCAGATTAAACGTCTGATGATCTACCGACTGAGCTATCAGACTGAGCTACCCTGTATATTGTTCCTGTCAGTGATATAGGTGCTCTACCTTGCTCCTGAGAAGTCCTCCACTGTGATGCTCTGGTGTGCTCCTCTCAGACGAGGGCTTGACCTTCTCCTTGCTGTTGCTGTTGTCATTGTCCTTGATGATGTCATATTGCCGGCAGAATAGGGCGATGACCGCTATGAAGAAAAGTCAGATGACATCTGTCACTCTCACATAACACAGATAGTGACAACGGTCAAAGAGCTTTAAACGTCTTCCCTCTGAGGTTAAGTGCACAGACAGATTGTTATTGACTTAACAACCTTACCCTCAGTCTTGGTGCAGTGAATAATTCAGCGTTGTAATTGATAAGTTAACTGTAATTTAATGCAAATTAACTGTAATACAATAGAAAAAAAACTACAGAGCATGGTGGTATGACCTTATTGTCTAGTAGAATGCACTGTCAGTCAGGAAAATGGGTATGGGTATAACAAAATGTCAAAGATTTGGAAAGACAGTATGAGTAGTGCAGTATATACATCCACTATGTATGTGTACAAATATTCAGTAATAAAAATTGTCCTTAAGAATAAATTTGTGGCATAATGTTGCAAACGGATACTTCAAATGTTCATATAGCATCTTCAGGTTCTCCATGTTGTGCTTGGTCAGCATGTGTGCATGGTAGTGGCTAAAAACACTAACCATAGAAATTAATTAATTATCAATTACATTTTCACATGAATTATGCAGTACTCAACATTAAGTGCAGTGTGTAGGTAATACAAATGAATGTTTAATATTTGTATACTTAAGAACTGCTTTACAATAGTGCTATGAGGGGTCTGAGTTTCAGTAATCCACTTAAAGATTGATGTCTCTTGTCATGATTAATAATAGATGGGTTAATTGCACTGCTGTAACCATGGTGTTTTTGAGCTTATTTTTTATAGACGTGGCTTAAGTATTTTAGAGGGTTTAAAGCTCCATTCTAGTAGAAGCTGTACAGAAAAATCAATATCAGGTGGATTTTAGAATGACAGTGTTCTTGTGTGACATCCGGCCTCAACGTAGCCTCACTTTAGAACCATACCTGCCCACATGAGGAGCACCACCACGATGATGATCATCTCTCCAGTCTGCAGGTTTCTGGATTTGTCTAGGCCTTGAACTGTTGGGTCATCTGTATGAATGTAAAAAAAGAGATTGCGATTTCTTGAGTTATCATATGATAATTATTATCAGGTGTTTCACAGACCCACTGTCAGAGTTACTCTATATCGTGGCTGGGACGTATCCTCAGCTAGCATCACAGGTTGGAAACCTCTTTTGCCTGCAGGACTCACTTCATATGACCAGTATCTGGATTGTATCCTGGTAAGATTTTAGCCCCATGTGTTTATACTCTGTGTTCAAATTTGTTAGGCAGACTGAAATTGGACTGCTGAGGGGGACAGAATATGCAAATTCGCTCATTGCGCTGCAGTTATTACTGGTGTTTCAGTTGTTCTGTGAGGGATTTTGTTTGTTGAATGCGTCTTGGAGTGACGAGATGCGTTTTAACTGAAGCTCTTCTACTGAAGATCTTTTCAGACCAAATGATTAGAAGTTCTGGATATTGAGGATGAGATCCAACCAGAAAGCACATCTTGATTTCAAAAGCATCTTGATTTCAAAGATAGATTTGTGCATCATTAAAACATGGCTTCAGCATGCAGGCTGAGACTAATGGTGATTAATTCCATTAAAGCCTTTAGCATGTAGTGCAACTCGATTTTGCCAGCATCTTCATTCCCTCCAATCAACCAGAGCCTGGAGGAAGTGCTTGCCTAACCAGCCATCTGTCTGAAACATTAATCCTGTGTTAAAGGGATTGACTTCAGCTCCGTTTCCTCTTCCTACCATCTTTTAACCTGTGTGGAATGGGTCCAGAGCACCACTCTCCCCAATTGGTATTCTTTAGTGGATAAAGGCAATGTTGGCACGTATACTTCGACTGTCATAAACGAGGAACGGGAGGGAGGTTTTGGATGAGGCAACAGGGTGGAGGGGGGGTGCTCAGCCTGAGCAATTACGGAGAGGGGTCATTTGTATCACCTCGTTCTCCAATTATGAGCGAGCAGTATTGAGACACACTCTCGCTGTACGCCGATAAAGAGTCGGAATGAGCGACAGCCAAGCCAATCCCTCTCATCACTCGCCTCGATGAATATTTATGACACTGAATGCTGAGATTTCTTGCCTGCCTGTGGAAATGCAGGCATAAATGAATGAATTGGATTGAACAGCTGTTTCTGCTCCAGTATTTTAAATAGTAAAATAAATTCAGTGCTGTTTGTCTCCTGAGATAAGGAGGCCATTCCGTATGGGGGAGGCCTAGCTTTTGCTTTTGCCATGGATGTTGGCATGGTGATGCTCCTCCGCCAATTGATGAGTTCGTTTTTCCTGTTTAGATGATGCAAGGGTATGCCAGACAACATAATGCGGCCTTGCTGTATTTTGGCACATATTCAGTGTCAAGCATCTGTTCATTAGTTCCACTAGACCACGGTCTGTGAGGGGATGCTCCCGTACATGCACACATCTGGACTCAGTGAAGACAAAAGAACGGAGAGCAGAAGCAGAAACAAATTCGCCATGACCGTCATTAACACAACATTTAAGTGACATTGGCATCATTGCAAAAATGTGTTGACTGCATGAGGACCATAACAAGAAGCTGAACTGCTGTCGCATTTGAAATGGATCAAGGGAGAATAGAAATGAGTCTAGCACTATGAATGCTCGCCATGAGTGATTTGCACAGTCATGACATTGCATCAGGTGACAGGAGCCGTAGTTCATCAGAAGGGTCTACATGGTTTGTTACACCAGCGAGGGCACTCTTCCTCTTTTATGGAGACACGATTTCCAAAGGCAGGCTTCTGCATTCCTTTGAAGCATCCTGGTAATTGTATCTAAGGGGAATCTTCTTGAGTCAAGCCCAGCTCTGTACAGAAGAGCTGCTGTTATGGCAGAATACTGCAGAAGCATGCAGAGAGGTGAGGCTGTCTGCAGACAGAGTGTCAGACTGCTAATGGGTGCAGCGTGCTTTACCACTCATTATCTTTTAAAGCCTGAACATTTACATCTGTGAACTTCAGATAGTGGGTCATAATATATATATATATATATATATATATATATATATATATATATATATATATATATATATATATATATATATATATACTGTGTTACCATATTTGTGTCAAATCTTGTAATATTTCTCTACCATGTCCATTGTCCAGTTCTGTATCTCTCAACAAAGGCATGTTTAGATGTATATTTATAGCTGTCCAAGTCCTTATAATGTCAACTTATAAGCCAAGCTACATGGATGGATACTTACATTTAGCAGACACTTTAGATGCTTACAATGTGAGTGAGGGTAATGTTAAGTAATGGAGTGACAAATCAAAAACAACTAATTAAGCTCCACGTTTAAACTGTATGGACTGGTAAGTGAATAGAACCTGTTGAAATGATGTACTGTAAGATAATCAAACATTTAACAAGCTAAGTAATGTCAGGTTTAAATAATAATAATAATAATTTAAATAATGTCAGGTGTGATAAATCAACTAATGACTTTCCAGAAAATGACATTTGAAATAGGTACCAATGTCAAGTACAGATGGCATTAACATATTCATCTGATATATAAGATATAATGTACACTAGCTCAGGGAAGCCTGTTTTTTATTTTGCCCTCTAACAAGGACTTTCTTACTGACTCTCCACCTGTCAAACCTGCAGCTTCAAGTCTTCTCTACACAGCTGAAACTGAGACTTGGTCCAGCTTTAAGCTGAGTTACAAGGTGTTGTCATGTGAGCAGCCTTTTACACAACCTGTTTACTCTCAGAAACTTGTCTTCTGATGCGGTTGTGGATTTGAGTCTGTCAGAGATCTTCCAGTACCAGACCTCTTCAGTTTTCTCCAGTTTCCAAGACTCTCTTGACAGTGTAGTAAACTGTAGTCACAAAACTCTGGCTTTCTTTGCAATTACAACATTACACTTACTTACCTACACTACAAATGTAGGTAAAATATCGGTAAAAACTGGATAAATTGGGATGGGGAGGTGATTTAAAACCTTTGCTCAGTATTGTACAGAGAGACTTACAATTTAATTATGTTAAGAGGTAAGTAAATGTATTCTCTTGCCCAGGGATTCCTATTTGTATAGTGTGGTGTGTGATTGCCCAGGCAAGGAGGGCTTACAGTATTATCCATTACATCAATCATGTCAACCATTCTAAAAGACTTATAGTACAAATGGGATCTGCAAACCATTTTGTACTGAATAAATGTAATTCTACAACTCACAGATGTAAGGTTTTTTATTTGTACATTTAGGAATCATTGATTTGCAGATCCAAATTCCTTTTTCCATTTGCTGGAGGGAAAGAGGTTTTTAGGCTTTTATGAGAAAATGCAAAAATGTTCTATTTCAAAGCACTTTAACTTCATTAATTAAAAGAGGAGCTTTATATTTTGAGACAAGCTTCTTCCTATCAACTAGCAATTTCTTTTTTATTTTTGTTATAGTAATAGCGAGTACAATCTAATAAATCCGAATGGTGATGTGCCTAATTTTTATAGCACCGATGATGCTGTGTTAGGGATGCATCCTCCTTATTGATTCCCGAACTAATTGAAATGCCTATGAATGTGAGCCAATCAATGGATCTTAAAAGAGTGGGGTTGGCTGTAATGGTGCTCTTTAAATGAGCTGTATGAAGGTTCAGGAGCTGCAACAAAAGGCTTTAAAAAAAAAAGAAGAAAAGCATCATCATTTGAAATCCTGTAGCGCACATAAAAGAGACTAGTGTGACACTATATTGAGAAGGCCCTTTGAAATTTTATTCTACCGCACTGTGCTTATTACTGAGTCATAGCATTGTGGAGGCTGGGGTTAGGTAACCTTATTGTTCAGGGCTGAATTAGAAATGTGGCAATTCATTTCAGACAGTGAGTTACCTGTGTGATTTATGCTAAAAAAAAAAATTAACCCAGTATCAAAACTGCACAGATCAGTCAGATAGTGTGAGGCACTTGGTGATAAGCAAGAAGAAACTATAAAGCATGCTTGATATGAGAGCAAGGAGTTATTTTGTTGTGAAACAAAATATTCTCATGCTCATTTGAGTTAAGATATATGACTCAAGAAGCAATTGATTGGTTTAGCTGTAATTCACTGATCTGAGCTTATACACGCACAAGAGGCAACAGCACTATTACTAAAGGTTTCACATACACAGTAACTGACCACACGTCTATGCCTTAACAGTCCAATTGCACCTAAAGGAACAATAAACAGACAACACACATTTCACTATAATGCAGGAAAAACACCAAACTGGGTTAAAAACATCTGGGTGCTCAGGTTACCCTCCAGCCACAGACGGCATAACCCTGACTCTAGTGCTGGATGCCACAATATTTGCCAGATACATCTGGTTATGCCAATATTGAATTTTGCTTTTGTTTAATTCACTGAGGTATTAAACACATATCAGAAAGTTAGAGTATTTTACACAGTTCTGAGTAAATGCAACAGTTCTGATAGATAATGAATACTTACTTACCCCTAACATTCCAAGGTTATTCACACTACAGTGTATTATTCAGTAACTACAGGGACTTCTGTACAAACTGGTGAGACTATTCTCTGGCAATAGAAGTTTGTAATGACACTTTTAAAGTTCAGTGTTCAATTTGAATGTATTTTTTATTTATTATGTATTTCATTTTGTTGTATGTAACAACCAATGTGAATGTGTGAGTAAATGTAAGTCTGACCATGAAGATCATATCAGTCCAAACATTATAATTTTGTGAAGATAATGTGAAAGACTAGATCAATTTCAGGGTTCGTATTCTTTTAGTTAAGAAAAGCACCAAAAAAGTTGCACCCTTTTACGAGGCATTAATATTTAATGATTCTGTTTGAGATATAGGCCATAAAAGTTTTGATATCTAAAGCTATTAAACTGTAACCATAGTGATAGTGTTATCCACATTTATAGTCTGACAGACCCTGCACTGCAACAGTGTTTTAAATGTATACTGTCATATAATACTGTTGTATGTTTACAAAAGGGATATGCGACTAAGCCTCAAGCACTGAAAGAACCTTATCATGGTGTAAGCTGAAACAGTGGTCAGTTTTTCTAAGATTTTTTTTTTGTATCTGTCTGTTTCTGATTATAGATCTCATAAACTCATCCATTCATTCACTCTTCTTCTTATCCGCTTGTCTTTGTCATGGTCTGAAGCCTATCTGGAATCACTGGGTGCAAAACAGAAGTACCCCCAGGACAGGGCGCCATTCCTTTACAGGGTACTTTCAAACTTTCAACAACTGTACAACTTTTATCTTATCATATAAGATAGCATATCAAGACATTTAAAATGATCCTGTTATATAAAAAATTGTGTGGATGTACTTTCCAAAACTGAAATGAAAAACAATTTGTGTTAAGTATGAAATATGACCTAGGCCTTTTGTCCTTAGTTTGCAGTGTCCAGAATGAATTAAAGCATTAGCCTTATGCATACTCTCATGGCTCTATGGAGAGCTGCCTTTAAAGAGCTCTGAAAGCATTTAACACCGTGAGAGTAAAAGAGAGTGTGACCCTGTCTATAAAAGAGCTTTAGAAATGGAATTTAATTGAAGCACACTGACACTCTGAGCCCTCAATCTCAAAGGAATTTCATTTCTGCGTGCTGCTTTATTTAATACAGGCCTGAGTCAGCAAGCATTAAAAGATTAAATTGTTGATCTCTTTTTTGTAAGTACTTTATGTATATCCAACCAATTTAATTTGAAGATGAACTCACAGAATTGAACCTCTCCCAAATGTTGAGACAGAACAATTAAGCTGCAGCAAATTGGCAGTGTGGCTGCTAACTCTACTTCTTAGCTATTTCAACTATTTCAGTTTTTGTGATTGTTACATGACATTTATTGGAAATTAAGGCAAAATTATTATTTTTTTTAATAACTACTTTAAAATCATGTAATAGGGAGAATATTGTGAAGCATGGTGGTGCCAATATTGAATTTTGTTGTTGCTTTTGTTTAAATTCGCTGAGGTATTAAACACATATCAGAAAGTCACAGAGAGTCTTGGTGCTCTGTGATGCTCTTGGGCTGCTTTGCTTCCTTTGGCACTGGACATTTGCAATGTGAGCAGGGCATGATAGATTCAATCAAAGATCAACGAAGATCAGGGCTAGGATTCCTCAGGTAAGCCTCCAGAAGCTAGTGGCTGGCTATGCATCACATTTGCAGCAGGTTATAACTGCAAAACTACACCCTAATTAGTACTAAAGACGCTTGTCATGAAGTGATGCAATAATTCTGAGGCTGTAGTGGTAATTAAAAATGTTGAAAATTTGGAAAAAACACTGGGTGAATTATTTGTGTTGAGCTATTTAAAGTGTTTTTGTTTGACTGGTTTGTTGCAAACAGCTGAGTTTGTACATTGTACTAAGAAACCTAATTTGCAATGGAGGTCTACAATCTAAATTATTCAACCCCAATTGCAAATTAGGTATATATATGTATAAATGTACATGTGTGTGTTGTGTGCTGGGTGCTGGGTGCTGAAAAAATGGCATTGCTATTTCTGTGTTAATGTGAATGCACCACATTGCAATGCAAGTCTACCGCTCAAAAGATGCCAGTATAGAAAATGCTCTTTATAATGCATTCAGCTGGCTGAGCCTGTCACATTGAGATTCATTCATCAGCATAGCAACAAGGCAAATATGAAATGTATTCCACTGAGTGATGGAAAACTGATCAGAAACTGCAGCACAAATGGACATGCACCTGCGGTCGAGTATAACTGCATCAATAATTACCCAAAAGTGGGAAGAGAGAGAGGGCTATGCAGATAGGCTGACAATCTGAGGCATGTTGCACATTACCATAGTGTGAGCTCTACACATCAAAATGCTATAGATGATTGAGTGTTCTATAGGTATATGTATGTATTCCTAGAGTCATCCACTAGAATACAAAAATATGGGGTCATTCAACTGGGTTTTAGAAATCTAGTGGGTTGTATTACAGGTTGTATGGCTCAAAACATACTTTTAATTCATCAGACTGTCTAATTCATTTTAAAACACTTTAATTTTTCATTCATTGATTCAGTCAGTGCAAATGACTTCTTTTGAGAGCAGCTTTAGAATGAAGTAATGATCAATAGAGCATTTGATTCAGCTCCTGAAGGGGTTGATAATTAGCCAGTAAGTAGAATCAGCTGTGTTAGAGCAGGAGACAATGACACTGTGCAGGTTCACAGGGCTGAAAACCTGAGATCCACTTACTGGATTCCAAACGTCTTACAGCCTTTTCTCAGTGTTTACCGAGTTTTTTCTGCTACAGTTTCTTTGAACTATAGTTGTCATGTAGGCTAGCATTAAAACAGACGGCAATCTAAATCAGTCCTTAAATTAGACTAATGTGCCCATAGCAACTACACCAGTGTCATCAGTTGCCTTTGAGGTAGGATTCAGGAGTCAGTGACGAATCCATTTTGACTGTGGTTGCCAAAGTGACAAGTGACTTTTTTAAATAGCAAGGGCTAGTGAATACAGAGCAGTAAAAAAAAAAAAAAATACATGATATTTTATGCGCAAACTCAAATTAATCTAATGTTCATTCATTATTTCCATGGTATTACTAGGTACCAAGTGTTTTTCCACTAGTTATTTCAACATGTGCTTTTAGATAGTAATAATGTTTAGGACTGGCTAAATTATGTATAGCAGCGGTTTACATGTTCATTAGAGTAACAATATTAATCAGTTCATGTCATGAGATGTACAGTTTAGACAACCCAATCATACAACAACAAGGATACTAATCACTAAAATGATCACACCTTGTATGGCTCTCTCAACAGTTCTGATATTCGTTGACACTGAATATAGCATCATGGGTGGAATACAAAAACAACCCAATATATCTGGAGTGGTCAATGTGGTGGCCAATCAAATCACCACAAGTTAAAAGCATGGATACTGTTTCCCCCGACAGCCTTTTGGATCTACCCCTGCCCGGAATCCATTACAATTTGTTGATCAAACAAATCCAGTACCACCAAACTAAACTTTCTGAGTTTAGATTGGACAGTACCTTGATTGGAGCTGTTGGAGGGGAAGCGGTCAGACTTCTTGAGGGTTCTGAAGTGAACACGCTTGCTGGCTTGGCTTTCTCCATACAGGCCAATAGACTGGACCTGAACTATGTAGTCTGTCTCCTCTTCCAAGTCCCAAAGCACGCAGGCCCTGCTGGTGGTGTTTACTTCCCGGATAAATCGTTGCATGTGGCCATCCTGCCTCTGAAACAATGGAAACCACAGTGGATCTTAATCAGCATTTTTTAGCAGTTCTAATCATTCAGAAACCAAAACACCTTATTCTGTTAAAAGAAAAACAAATACAGGCTTCCTGTCAGCTTAGCTGAAGGTTTTGCATGTACTCAGATTGGGTCTGGTAAGCTACATTACCACCCATTGTCAGTAATTCTCCACCCCTTTCACTTTTATAGCTTGTACAAAGAAAATAATGCTGTTTTACACCTTTACTGTAAAGGTTCTTAAAAGAATTCGTTGCTTGGAAATGTGGTTCCAAGAAAAAACAATAGTATAATGGTATTTTTGCATGTCTTTCAAATATGTATAGTTTTTTTTTTGTCCATTTAAGGCATCACTCCCCATTTTGTCTTTAAAGCATTCAGACTAGAACAAATCTTGCATGCTTTTATGCTTTACCTCCTACAACTTAAAATGGCAGTTAGGTGCATTTATTCCGCTTAATGCACTCTAATTGCATGTTTACACACTCAGGTCCTTTTACAGCCTAACCCGTATATACACAATGGAGGTTTTTCACTTCAGTGCTGCATTCGACTAAATGCTTCACATTCGTGCATACACAGTTCTCTAAATGGGTCCATTTCAGTAGTTTATATTCACCCCCTGGGGCTGCCTGTAGGTGTGGAGGAGTTTGATGGAGGCTCTCATTATGTTCTTCTGTAATGAATAATACATTGATTCAAGAACACAGCTCGCAAAGCTAATACCAGAGCTAGAGACAGCCTGTTGCATATCATGATGAACAGCTATATCTGTAATTGATTGGATGTAAAATGCATTGTATGTAATGTACAGAGACATTAATAGCACTTGTATAATGGGGGTATGTAAGTATGTATGCTAATCTTTAAAATAAAGCACTAGAAGAACTAGCAGGACAGAACCAAATAGTTTTATATTCAAGAATGCCAAACAATACAAAGACAGAAATCTTATTTCAGGGACATGAATAGATGAATAAATAAAGAAAAAACACAAATACAAATACAATTAGAAGTAGAAGAAGTGTCACATAGATTTTATTATTCAGACACGTCTGAAAAGGGACATATTGTGGACATAAACAAACATCCCAAACAGCAATACACTACTACATGATTAATACTGTACCTATGGAGAACTGCAAAATAAGATGTTCCAGTCTAGGCAAAGTAATACTTTGCAGTAAACACAATGGCCCTCAGCTTCTTTAAAGTGAACCCACTGATGACACAGGCATTCAACGGAGCACACACACCTTGTGTAAACTCTATAGCAAAAAAAAAAAAAATGCTAATAGAACAGGATGCTCTGGAGCAGTCACCACGCCTAGTTCCAAATGTTGGTGAAAGGGATTTGAAGCCCCTCAGTAATAGCCTGCTGTGGAACAGTTGGATTGTGTTCCTTTCCTGGAACCATGGAGAACCATAGAATACCTTTAGGGTAAGCTGGAGTGGGGTTCGATCTAGAGTCAATCATTCAACCTAACCTCACTGATGCTCTTTTAGGCAGAAAGCAAGCCGATCCTCACAGCTGTGTCCTAGCATCTATCGTAAAGCAGAAGAGATAAGACTCTTATTACAACAAATAGGTGGGGCAACCAGCCTGTTATTACTCTTGATCTTAGAAGAAACACTGGATGAGCAGGTGTCTACAACAACGTTTTGCAAATTGGGGTCATTTTCACGGAGCAGTTTAAACCCAAATCTTCACTGGCATTGCAGTTTAGTCAAAGACTTAGCACAATAATATAACCCATAATATATGTTTGTCAAGGTAATCAAATATTGTTTTCACTTGGAATTAATAATAATAATAATAATAATAACAATAATAATAAAAAATAGGGAAGTGTATCTTATTCTAAGCCAGACTTAAACCTTTTAGGCTCCCCCAACACAGTCTATAAAAACCATGGACCTAGACAGCTGAGGGTGAGTTATAGTTCTTACCTGTTGTAGGATGGAGAAGCCAATGATGACATCACCTTCTGGAACCTCCCAGGACACTGTTGCTGAGTCCGCTCTTAGGTTCATGACTGACACGTTTACTGGCGCAGGGGGGCGGTCTAGGAAACAAAATATAGGGCCTTAGAGGTTTGATCATTTACTTTACAGCGATTTGCACAAATGGATTTTAACCTTCGAGTTTCCCAACCGTTGCAATGAACACACACACACACACACACACACACACACTTATGAACAATATGTTGAGCTGGGCATCTTCAGCAACAGCAGACAAATGCCTTAAAAATAGGCTACAGACAGAGCAATAAAAGAACATAATAAAGAATTAACAGAATATACTAACATATTAATCTTGTGTGACTGTGCAGTACTTTTCTTTGTATTCTATTACTTCATTAAATAAGGAAATAATGCACATTCTTAGAGGGGGCTACACATTAAATAATTGGCATGGCTTTCTCAATATATGATTACAAATTTAAAAATTTAAACCAAAGAAAGAACATTGTTGCTTTTTTTAAGCCTAGCCCTAGCAAAATGACATTTCAGGACTCCTATTACACTAGAGTTCCATTAGCCGCACGGACAAGCCATTACAATCTCTTGGAAAACAACAAGAATCCATAAGTTTGAAATATGTTGCAATACATCCATTGTTTACTTGTTTTTCTTTCTCAAAGTATTTAGGTTTCTTGCCAAGAATGCTATCCAATCTGGCCAACTGGCTTTGGAATGTAAAACATGCACCTGCTGCCATGTTCTGTTCCCCACAACACCTCCCCACCCACACCTCCATCCGACGAGCTCTCTGAGGTCATGGAGCTTCTTTTGAAAGCAATTTCAGTAAAACACTCCACGATGTTATGGGATTTTAATCTGTTTTCCCCTTTAGAGCTGAACACTTCACTGCTTAAGCAGAGGCTAATTTTTTTATGGCAGTCTCAAGCATAAGCTTGCATATCTCCAGTGCTATAATGGCGCTCTGCTCAAAGCAGTGGCTTAAGTTCTGAGAGCACCCTGAGGTAAGAGATGGGCCAAAATCATTTCTCAAGCCTGTTGCCCAAAGTTCAAGTACATTTGTCTGTTCACGTGAGCGTAAACATCCGTCTTCTTTAAATGCTCTTTTTTTTTTCTTTTTCTTTCTCTCCCAACTCATTGAAAGGGCACCTTCTTAGACTGCCAAGGAAAGAGATAAGGAGACTATGGAATTCCGGCTACAATGTCCATTAATTTTGGGTTGGAAATCCAAATGGAAATCTTTTTTTTTTTTTTTTTGATAGTCAGAGACATGGACTGGAATTCAATCAAAACGTATCAGTCTGGATAAACTCAATAAACTCAATATAGGAGCAATTGAAAAGAAATGAGATTCAGGTGGAATGCTCTCTCCACTGCTGTATTTCGGTTGAATTGCATTCTGTGATAGAGCTTGATTGAATTCCGGACACTGTGTCCTGCGTTGTGCCTTTCTGTTTTCACTCTCTTTCTTTCTCTCTTTTTTTCAATCTCTGCTGCTGGGTGCTCTATCATGATTTAGCAGGCAATAGACAAGCTAATTAGTCTCACAAAAGGCAAACTCCTAGGCAGAGACCACACACTGACAGATTCAATACCAGGGAGCATGCCTCTATCGCTGAGGCCGGGCAGAAAATAGAAAGTTGGTGAACTGGCCTGAACTGTGTGTTTTAGCGCTGGCATTTTTCAACAGCTCCTTCAAGCAGCACACTAATGGACTTTATGTGTTTGTGTGGGTGACTGCAAAAAAAAAAAAGACAAAACAGGATAGAGCCACTTCTGTTCCCTTCCCCAATTTACTTGATGTGCTTGTGTCAAGCACAACAAATGCTTTCACTTTACTGAATTATGTAATGTCTGCTTTGGCTCGTTATGCAATGATTCGGAATACAGAATTCTGTACTAGCTGTGTTCAGCGGGACTGTCAGCTTAAACGGCTACTTTTTTCCAAAACAAACAAACAAGGAAATATTGCAATGCAGATCATACTCAGAATGTTGTTTCATGTTCATCTGTTTTCCCTCATCATACCAGCACTAACCACTGCTAGATTGCTAGAAATGGCTAGTGTTGCTATAATATCTCTATTTTTGTGATGCTAGAACATCAGATCTTATAAGCAATAAAGATTTTCAATACTGAAAAGAAATTCGATTAAAAATGTAAAAAATGGCAGTAAAGTTGCCGGTAATGTGTCTATGAATGCAATTACAATAAAAATGTGTGTGAGTAAATAAAATTTAAAAATCTGTAGCAATTTATTTTTGTAAATTACAGTGAAGCTGTTATATAAAAACACCCCATGCAATTACGTTTCAGTGCCAAATGACTGGGATCCAACCCAGCACTATTTACTATGACTTTAAATAAGTAGTAAATAGTGTCACGATGACATGTACTCATTCTTAAACTTCCATGCTTATTTTACCACTTGTATGATGTCGTTTAATTCCCTCATTTGCATGTGCCATAACAACATAACATTCATAACAACATTGTCCTGTTAAAACACACACACACACACACACACACACACACACACAGGGGTCAGGTTTACAGTAATAAGCACATTTTGAAGTGTTTGGATTGAGTATGATGGCTAACATCACAGCTGTAGCTAAGATGAACTTGATGTCTCTTGCAACATCAAATATTTAATATCTTGATTTTGACTGGATTTTACTGGGGACAAGTGATCGTCACCATGGTGACTGTATGAAAAGGATTGTGCTACTGTGCCAAGTCAATTAAAACATTAAAAGCTATATGTATGTCTTTAGTGGTGAACAATGACTATTAGAGCTAGGACTTCAGACCAGGCGCAGAACTGCTGTTGCTGCTGTTCTCCATTTCTGACAACTGACTGAAGAACATTAGTTATTAAAACATAAAATTAATTACATTAATACAAAAAAAATGATAAAACATTAACAGCAAATGAGCATTATTTTACAATTACACATTATTGCTGTTAAAATACTTTTCTCAATGTATTTTTAAATAATTTCAGCACAAGCTGAGAATCCTTAGTTAGGTATTTTTAATGTTTGGAGTTATAGTGATCAACAATGTTTCCCTTTTTTCTTGCAGAAATGAAACAAGACAATCAGTCAAAGATCGTTCCTAGAGCTGTAGACTCTCATGTAGGATTGTGCGTTTGTGTCCCAAAGCATTATGGAAGCTTGAAAAAGCTAATAATGGTACTGCATTTATGCTCTTTGCTTCCACCTTAAATAATACTGTAGGAACTTAAACTAATGCACCATTTAAAAAGGTTTATTTGTATTTACTGTGATATTTTCATATTTTTCATATTTAGTTTATAGTTTATACTTCGGTGAGGATTGTTTCAATTTTTTTTTGCTTTTTTTATGTGGATTGTAGTTTATGTCCTTTTTTATTTGTGTATTTGGTTTTATTTATCATTGCTCCCTTTTTAAATGGGGGTCATTTTATCACACTGCTAATCAATGCACAGTGATAATGGTGCCAAGGGATCAGAGAAGTGACAGTCAGTTGTCAATAATTCCTTTCAGTCTGTGACTCTACACTGCAAGAAACAAGGTCAATTACAGTGGACTCCTGACTGCGGCTGTCAGTAAAGACTGTGTAAATTGGAGGTAGAGAAAGGCTGGCTGACTAGACTGGCTCAGCTCCATGGGTAATCATTAATAGAGATGCTAGGGACTGTTGTCACGTTGGTAGAAACCAACTGTGACATCAGAGGGTCCATGGGTCACATGAATGGCCCCATCTGTTTTAATGAGGCCCTACATTCAAAGCAATTGTGTGTGGTATGTGTGTTAGAAAGGGTTATAGTGAGGGCAGACTGATGGATATATCATTGCACTGACCTCTAGTGCAATGGATCCCAGGCCATAATTGCATTATTGTACTTCATTAGGAACACTATGCGAATACTGGGTTGGGACTGGTTGCTCAGCCTATATTCTTAGTGGATTCCACATAATGTTTGAGACTGAGAGGTTTGAGAGATTGAGAGGTTTTCAGGAGCACTTTAATACTGTAAATCTCCCATTCTGCCATATCCCAAAGTGGTTCTATCTGATTTTCGATAAGTGAGAACTCATTTTCACAACTTTTATTTCTTCCATTGTGACCTGGTGCATTATCATGCTGGAAGCAGCCATTAGAAGATGATACATTGTGACCACTGAAAGATACACATGGTCTGCAACAATACTCATATAAGCTGAATTCAAATTATGTATGATTGTTATTAACAGTGTGCCAAGAAAACATTCCCCTGGCCCTATCTGGCCCTATCAGATGTGTACCTCAGCAAAAATACAGATTCATCAGACCTTTCTCCAGCTGTCTTCAACGGGCCAGTTTTGGTGAGCCCGTGTGCACTGCAGGCTCAGTTTTTTTGTTCATGGCATACCGCTCTCAAATTCACTGATATCACATTATTCCCCATACTGACAGTTGAGGTGGACAGTACTTGGACTGGAGAGCTGTTGGACTCTGCATGGTTTTATGCAGTACACTGCTATTACCCAAATGACTGATTAGATAATTGAATGAGCAGATAATTACATATAAATGTTCCCAAAAAGTGCTTAGTAAGTGTAAATATCAGTCATCAGTCAGGTTATCATTAGAAGTCTGCATCAGGTGAAGGCAGACTGATCTGAAACAAACAGAAAACGTTTTCCAAAGGTTTCTCTTTCGTACAGATTTTTACAATACATAATTTGTGAAAGCAATCATTCATTTGACTCTGATGTAATTTGTGACCACATATATACTGTGCATTTCTGAGTTCCTCCTTTTTGCTTTTAAATCGCACCCCCACATGCTAAACATGGCATTATTATGGCCTTGGTATACCTCGATTATCAATCAAACTTCAAAACTAATCAATAAGTCTAATTTGAATTCATGACGCTTTTAGAATGATACTTCTATATAGCAATATGGCAGATATATCAACATATCTGCATAACCATGCATGTACTTCACTAAATACAAATATTCTTATGGACTTCATATGCATGTGTAGATTAAGGGGCCCAAGCATTACTCATTGTCTTTCATTTCTAAATGTTAGAGCCCATCTCTCTGGCTTAAGCATGACGTTTACCTTGCTCAGCACACTCTATCAACAAGAAAGCTCTTCGTTCTCTAAGTAATAGAGGTTGCAAGTGCCTGTAAGGTTTTTGCAGCATGCAGAAAATAAACTATGATCCATGACTGGGCATAAACTCAGTGCTGAAACAGGAAATGATTGTTTAGAAAGAAGTGGACATGAGTTATAGCAGAGCTCTTATAGTGCCAGCCAGCTTTTGCTAGCACTAAGCACAAGCTGATTGGACAAGAAGAGGGCACAGGTTTGAAGTCAGGAACATGGACATATTGGTATCTGTCTTATTATAGTATTGGTCCATTAGTGATACACTATATCTAGTTTAAACTGTAGCTGTTTCAGATTCAAATAGATAAATGCTCAATAATGGCAATGTAAGCTTACGTTTGCCCTATCAACCAATCCATGGTTGATACATTTACATCTATAACTCCCAGCTTTTTAGATGATAAATCCTTTTTTATGACAAAAAACTTCCATTACATAAATTCTGTTTCCAGTCTTTTCTTCTACATACTTTCCTTAAGGGTCTGTTTATTATAGCCACAACATCTCAACCAAGCAAGTCAAGCATACTCAAATCGCCTTACGTAACACACCATCAAACCAAACACAGGTCACCCTGGGTAAGTCAAGGAGTATACAGTAAAAAGCAAGAAGCCACACGGGGCACAGTCATCCTGTCAGACTGAATCGCAGGATATGGTTTCGTTGCAGCACATTAGCTGATCTTCAAGAAGCGTCTTGAGTGCACAGGCAGGCACTTCCCCAGAGGTAGCTTGGGGAAGGCCTTGAACTCGTGGCAAATCTGGCCACCCTATGCTCAAAAGAGCAGAAGGAACATGCTGGTCATATGTATTCAGATGATTGTATTCACAATCATGTCTTCTTCACGTTGAAATGACATTGCTGTCTGTTCTATTATAAAAAAAAATACAAAAAAAAAAAAATACTACAAATAATATTCTAAAAAAGTGTCCATACTTAAGCTTGCCTTTAACTGCAAACACAGCATAAAAGCCCATTTTGTGATGATGTTAGCCGACACACTTCTGAATTGCTTTTTCTGACTTCAGATTCAGGTTTAGACTGAAAATCATGCATCATTGTCTTTTTTGTCGCTGTTGACTGTGTAACTGTAGTAGCTATTGCTATGTTGCTGTTTTCCGGCATTTAAAGAACAAGTTTCTGCAATAAACACATTGTTAAGAACTGTGGTAACACAACAAATCACCGTGCATGATGAATAGTGCCATAAAAAAGTGATGTAAATACATAGCAAGAGTACAGCTTAAATGTTGCCTATCATGAATCCCAGCTTGAACTTTCCTTGAACTGCCTTTCCACATGCATAGCCACAGGAACATATTTTGGGTACGGAGTGTAGCTGCGTGTCCAGCAAGCATGGGTAAAGGTAAAGGTAAAGGTGCACATATTTGTCACTGTACAGTGTACAGCGAAATGTGTCCTCCGCATTTAACCCATCTGGTAGTGAACACACACTCACACACACACACATGTGTTAGGGGCAGTGAGTACAGACACACACCCAGAGCGGTGGGCAGCCAACTCCAGCGCCCGGGGAGCAGAGAGGGTAAAGGGCCTTGCTCAAGGGCCCAACAGTGGCAGCTTGCCAAGCCCGGGAATCGAACCCACAACCCTGTTATCGATATCCCGGCGTATGGGGGGTGGTCATAACGCAGGCTGCACAACTGCCTCAAGTTCAACTGAGCTTGCAGCACAAAAACAGCTGCTGAAGACATATTTAACTAAAGATGTCTTGTGCAGACACACAGTGAGCAAACACGTCTCCCACTGAAAACAAGTGGGAACTGCAAAGTGTTATATGTGTGGTCAGTGCCATTATATCATAACATGTTTCTGCTGGACAGATACTATTAGTGGAAACAGCTACACTGAAATACACACAAATAGCTTTTTTTATGACATTTTTACAAAGCTACCTACTGCAATGTACATCTAGAGCAGGCGACACAACCCAGATCAACATGTGTGCAAAACAATAGAGCTCATGTGTTGTGTGTAAAACGTGTGAAGCAGTGACGGCTACTCTTACAACAAACCTACATAACCAAGCTGCTTTTTAGGAAAATATACATTTCTTCATTTTTGTGGGCTTTTAGAAAAAGCTGTTCGTCTACCCAACAGCCTTACGATGCAGTTGTAAGCTGCTGATGTAAGTAGCTGTAAATATTTGACTATTATAATTGTTCCACAATAGTGAATTGTGCTTTGGTCATTTTGGTCATGGTTTGCTATTTACTTTAAGGAGAACTTAACCCCTTAAACAGCCTATGGCCCTCTGGTGGGCTTCTATTACCAGGTATTAGCCCCACCAGTTTGTACAGAGGTCCCTGTAGTCACTGAATAATACACATTAGTGTGTTAAAGGGTTCAATTATATTGGTGACTTGTTATGGAAGAAGTCATGTAGCAAACTATAATATCTGAACGTCCCTTAAAGTGATAGTTGAATTCCCACAAGGGGAAATGGTGAGGCCAAGTGGACAAGGGCATGTTTCAAACTGTGGTGAAATATTTCTCTGGTTTCTCCTTCATACCGAGATTCTCGAAATATCTCTATCCAAACTGCAGTGCAGTCTGGGAAGGGGTTAACTCTGAATCCCCTCAATTGTCTCTGTTGGGTGTTGGATCTTGTGTTGATCTGCACTGTCCTGATCCCACCAGGACTCATGCCATGCACACAGATGGAGCTCCAGACTGTTTTATTACCGCAGAGCGTTGGAAGCTGCAATTATCCCTCAAGGAGAGAACAAAGCTGTCCCCTGAAGCCAAGTGTAACCACTGCACCAATGTTACACATGACCTTGAAAAGCCAAGGGCCACAATTAGTTATTTTTTCACAAATATACGTATACATATGAAAACAGGCCCTACACCCATGACTAAAGCAGACTGTAATGTTTAAGTAATTATGAGACCTTGACATTCGCAGAATCAGTGATTTGTCCCTTTTGTCCCATATTTGTCCCATCAGTATAGTAATTAAGTAGTAACTTAGTTTGGCATAATGTTGAATTGCACTGAATATATGTAAAACATAGCATTTTAGAGCAGAATTCCTGTTATAATTTGTCTTAATTTAATATATAGGAAAACAATGTATTAGTGTATTATACCATTACATCATTACACAGTATATTTAATGTTTTTGTGACATGTTAAGTTAAGTAAACATTAATTATGCATTAGAATATTGCAGAAGAGTGTAAGACAAAGAAAAAAAATGTCCAGAAAGGGCCAGTGTGGCTGAAGGTTTCTCTTCCAGCAAAGCAGAACACCTGCTGGATTATTTGAATGATACTTGCAGTCATACCATTGATAATGGGTTTGTCTTTTTTTTTTTTTAAACACTAGCTATTTTTTTTCTCTTGATACAGGCAAGTCTCAATTTGAGTCCTTACCTCTGGTACAGACTTCATATTTTCAGAAATAACAGAGTGTCTTTTTTGATGGTAGTTTATTCAATTGTTTATTGCTGAGAAATTCCATGGTGAGAACATTTTCTCTGTGCATCATTTATCTACAATAATACTTGGTTTATGTTTATGTTTACATTAGTTATGTTTACATCCATTGGTTATAAGTAGATTATCTTATTTGCATTTCTGAATGCTTTGTTTAATTGCTTTAGTTTATTATTGGATAAGGAGTGTGAGTTTGGGTCTTTTTTCAAACCAGCACATCTTATTGACCCCACTAAGGTTAGAAAAGGCTGATCTTGCTGACTGTTGAAGTGAAGTTATGAGTTATGAAGCCTGGAATATGACCTGAATGAATATGGTATGGGAACAAAGCTACTTCACACCATTGTGCACACATGCCATATACAGAAATGGTTCTTTAGGGAAGCAAAAGTTCTTCTTCCATGGACTGATGCATATGACCTCCTAATCATTCTGTTTGCCACCTCTACTTTTGCTCACTCCTTATATGGACTGAAAGTATTATTTAAGAGAATAAATAGCAGAAGTATGTTTAAGGCACCAAGGTGGAGGAATAAAACTGACCCTGATTCTGACTTCTTCACCCATTCATACAGTATGAATAAGGGGAATGTTGCATTCCAAATTACTAAGCATCAATTTCCCTTAAATTCAGCTGCTTTATGATATTAGCATTATACATACTCATGTATACCTATACAATAAATATGTTAAAAATATAAATACCACATTTGGCTCCCAAAAAGGAACTTTCAGGAATACCCCAGTATTTTTCACAGTTTTCTATCATGGCCAATTTAGATACTTCTGTAAACACCAATAATAGAAGCCAATGGCAATGATTTCAGTGACTGCATTTTCTAAACTGTAAACTGTGTGTAATCCGACCACATGCTACAAATGTGAAATTTGATGGACACCTGGCATTGTTACAAATACCACTCTTGGCACTGTTGTTTTAAAAGTGCAATGCACTTTAGGTTACTATCCTATTATTTAATTGAGAAAGGCTTATGTCCATATTATAATGCTATGAATATAGCATCATCCAGATGCCCCTTTGAGCTATACGTGTGTTTTGCCTTGGACACAATATTCCCTCATACCACCATGCACCACTGAACAAATATAAATCCATCTCCTCTGTGATGAGTGACCTCTGGTGCAGTCTGACTCATGAGGTTGGTCTCTGTGTGTGTGTGTGTGTGTGTGTGTGTGTGTGTGTGTGTGTGGTTGCTCCGTGGTGTGTAAATGCCTCTCTAGAAGGGACCCAGATGGAGCCAGGTGCCAGGCTGAGGTTAATGCAATCAGGGACAGCGCTCTTCTGTGCGTCCCTCGTCCAGCCCTTCTGTTATCTTTTTTAACATTCTGTCAAAAAATTTCTTTTCTCTGCACACACATCTTTAATAGAAAAACATGAATTTGATGTACAAGGTTTTGTGTTTTTTTCTGAAATCAACACAAGCTTAAAATATATATTACATAGCACACCTAATATTTTGTTAAATGTCCCTTAGAAAGCTGCACTTTGACCAGATGCTTTGGTAGTCATCAACAAGCTTCTGGCTGAATTCTGATTGGTAGAGTTTAGAAGTAGTCCTACTTCTTCATCACTCCATTATTCCACTGTGCAATGTACCAGTCCCATTGGCAGCTACCTCCCCCTTGCTTGGTACGGCTAGTACCTTTACTTTTCTATTTATATTTGTCTCATCTTACCAAAACATCTTTGCTCCAGAAAGCTTTTCTTTGTCCATGTGGTCAGCTGCTAACTTCAGACAAGCTTTAAGGTGTTTTCCATAAATTCAACTGCTTTATAATATTAGAATTATACATACTCATGTATACGTATACAATACATATGCCAAAAATATGAATACCACATTTGGCTCCCAGAAGTAACAGAAAGCTTTTCTTTGTCCATGTGGTCAGCTGCTAACTTCAGGCAAGTTTTAAGGTGTTGATATTGGAGCAGGGGCTTATATCTTGGACAGCAGCCTCACAGTCCATGGCAATGTAAAACTCTTTTGAATGAGGACAGATCCATACTATGTGTTGGTCGATACAAATCAATGCTGTCAAACAAACCTTTGTTATGTGTGCACAGAGAAACTACCTACTGTAGTCGATCATAATCACTAAAAGGATGTTAAGAGGCCTTGACCTTGGAAGGTTAAAAGACATTTCAGCAGAACTGAATTACTCATCAATCAGTGGGTATATGTATATCTTCAACCCTGTGTGTATACTTTTTACCCTGTGCTACGTTCAGAGAACCTCTTAAAAAGTTATAAACTGTGCACCAAATTCTTGTAGTTTAACATTACAGATGTATATTCTCACTTATTCTGCACCAGTAAAAGAACAGTTCAAAGAAATCACCAAAAGCCCAATATTACCATTGCATTCATGTCCAACCACAACTGCATATAAATCATGGTGGGGTAGTGTTGGCTCCGAATTAAGTCAATAGTATTATCAATAGTATTGTTGATGATAGGGTTGTGGGTTTCATAACTGGGTTGACTAAGTCTCCTAAAATGAGAGTTTTACAGAAAAAGAAAAAGGCAATAACATCACACAACTTTTCAGGAAGAAAGGTGGATGTTGCCTGTAAGCTTAGTCCACAGTGAAATACATTTAATCAGTGGAGGCAAAGTTTTTAGCAGGTGTTCATACTAAATGACAGTCAGAAGCAGTTTCAGGCTCAGCAGCCCTGCCGCCCCATCCCTATATCATAGCCCTACTCCCAACAGAAAGAGCATGTGAGCAGCACTGTGTTAAACGACTTGCCAACTGGCATTGTAGTTACTTTGTAGTTACCAACAATGTAGTTACTTTTCCACACCCTGCTGCAAACCCGAACATGTCTTTTATGCTAGTCTGGTGTTGGTTTATCCTGGTCTAGGTTTGGTCTGGTGCTGGTTTAGTTAGCTGGTCACCCCAAGATGCAATTCCTGGTCGTCACACACGGCATCACATTTGCAATTTTAACTTGCTGAGTGTTTATTTCACAGGTTTTGGTATCTTTACATCAATAGATTAGCATGCTAATGCATGTGTCTAACTGTAAAACATCTGGCTATTGTTTAAAATAATGAAGTTGCCAAGTTTGTGCTGCGTTTCTAACGTTGCTGTAGTCAAACATTAGTGAGGAGTGTTATGCAATAACTTACAAAGCTGTGTATTAGTCCTAAGTATTCTGGCAGAATTGTCAGAGTTATATGTTACAGTTTCAGGATTGGGGTGGTGGCTTGGGGGAGGTTTGCAGAGGCTTGCTTAATGCAGGTTCTCCATAGACTTAATTGAATGTTGTAATGCAATGTGCAAAGAGCAGCATCCCCTTCGGAGCCAAATCCTATCATTTAATACATGCGTTCCCCTCTGTCACCACGTGCACGACATGCTTGAGAAATATCTCTTGCATATTTATTGCTGCCTCGCGAGGGAGGTTATTGGATTTTAATGCTTACATATTCTGACGTGCATTATGTCTCTCCCAGCAGCTCCTGGAGTGTTTTTTTTTTTGTTGTTCATTTCCAGGAGCAGATTAAAGATGCACTCCTTCCTTGCTTTCGGAATGCAGCGCGTGCGACTTTTCACTTCGGGGAGCGCGAGGACTTCAAACACCGAACACGGAGCTGAAGAGAACGGAGCGCGCGATTCTCCTCCCTATCAAAAGCTCCAACCCCCGGGGGGCTCTCTGACAGAGCAAGACGGGGGTAGAGTCAGGAACTTGTTGTCTTTTAAGAATGCGTGGAAGGCTGCTGTGGCAAGAGAAATCTGTACTGGAGCACTGACGTGCTATGCCATTGCCACTGAATAGCAAAAAAAGGTGCATTATTAATATTCATATTTTTTGATCTGTGCTGTCTGTTAAGTAAAATAGACTATATATATAGGCACAAACCCTCACAACTAACACACACTGGCCCCATCTGGTAAAACATTTGACGCTATGAATCAATAGTCAGACATATTTGTCTATTTGCAATAATAGATATGTCCTTTTCCAGCGATGCGCAAAGAACGTCCTCAGCTTACAGCCCATCTACGCCGTACTGCCACTGAGCCTCAAATAAAGCACCTCATTACCATAAGATTACAATGAACCCTCACAGTAACCAGATTTCTGCTGTTTATAGCCCATCAAAGCGAGGTCAAACCCCGATCTAACAGGGTGTATTCTCACGACCAGCAGTAAAACCCCTGTATTTAGAGCAAGTCCCACTTATCCACAGGTCTACTGAAAGCGCAGAAACCACCCACAGCGAGCAATCATTCCAGCGTCCATTGAAGCTATCAGCTGACCGTTCCGACTCACGTTTCAACAAGGCTACAATCACGTGTAGTCAAACATCTGGATCTGTTGCTGTATGAGAGAAACCACTGCACTAAAGCAAAAAGACATGCATGGCCATGTGAACTTACTTGCTCCGACCAAAAACATGTCAGTGCCGAAGAGCAACAGTGCGACAGAGTTAAAGAGAAGGAGGAGGCGAGCCATGTCTTGCTTGTGGTACCGTTTCTTCTCGCGCACGTCAAAGATTCCTGATCGCTTCAGGTAACCTCGCTCGGCTCTTCATCCGTTCGTCAGTCCCATCTACAGCACGATAAGCTGAATCCCGTGCGTCTAACACAGCGCACCCGTACGCGTCGATGTGCAGAAAGTCACTCAACTTCTCCAAAGGTCATGCTCATGGATACTTTCTGAGCACGTCCACACACGTGCATGTCATGATGCGGCTCTCAGGTGTGTCGATCGAACTGCTTCATCTGTGGGAATTCAAGCCTTTGAATCTCCAGGTGAAAATCTTCCAGGGCTTCAGTCAGGGCTGCAAGCCTCTTAGTCACTGCAGATTCTCCCTCCACATACCAGAGAAGAACGACAGTGTCAGTTAGAGTTGCTTTGTCCTTCTCGTATCCGAAAGACCAGGACGACGTCCTGATGTTAACTCCTCAGCAGCTCCGGCTTCTCTCTTCAGCACCGCGGTCAGCGCCACAGTGGGCTGAGCTTCAATGCGCGTCTGGGGCAAACGGAAATTTAAGGACGTCACCTGTTCGCCGTCTATAATAAGGTAAAGCGCTCCAGTCTTTGCGCCGTTCTGCTGCTCCCGCACTTTGCATTTAGACACAATCCTGGATGCGATTAAAATCCGCGATCAATCAGACTCCAGTCCCCGTTAGATGCTGGTCAGCGTCATTGCCCGCTGCTGTCCCTCCTGACGCGACGCAAGAGCCTCAATCGCACAGATAATAAAAAAAATAAAAAAACAAGTTGGTCTCAACACAGCCTGGCAAACCAGCTCAAGGTGAAAAGGCTGTGGCCATTTAATCCGACTTCACCTTCAGATGCTGCGCAAAAGTTTCTCCACCTTCCCACCAGACTCCACCAAAGATCAAGACATGCACTGACATCTTACTGGAACAAAAAAAAATGGTGCTTTGTTGTGCCAACAACCTCACATTAAGCCTGTGACTCTTTTCGATTTGGTTTTTAAAGAAAATAAATGGGATGATGTAACACATCTTAATCAGGTGCAACCGTGTGACAGGCCTGAGTCATGTTGCATTGAATGCACACTGCAGTACACATGGCCAAATTCCTGATGAAATACCATGGCATTGCATTTTCCCAAACCACCACGATACCTTGCAGACATCAATTGCTTCATACGGGGACATCTGTTTAGGGTCTAAACACTTTAAACACAGAGCTCTGATCAAACTTTGACATATACTCTTCATGGATGTGCATGAATCATGGCAATATTGTGCCTTTTAAAGATTTCTTTAAATTGTTCTCTTTTTTTCTGTGGCAAAATGAGTCTGCTCCTGCTCCAAAATTGATCAAATTGACCAAAGTATGCAGCTGTCCACACATAAAAACAAGACCCTTCTGGGGGAATGAGGAAAAGATTGTTGTTTGTCCACAATCGTTAGAGCTATTTTTTTGGAAGAGTAAAGGGGAAGCATTCAGCCCCAAGAGCCCTGTACCAACTGTTAAGCTTGGTGGTGGTAGCTTCATGCTCTGCCGTGGTTTTGCTCCAGTGGAACTGAAACACTTCACAGATAAAATGAGAACTACTTCAGAATTCTTCAGCATAACCTCAAACCATAGGTAAGACAGATGAAGCTTGCACAAGGGCTTTAAGGGCTCCAAGTGGTCCAGTGGACTAAGTTGCTGCCACTATTTGGCTTGCTCCTTTAGGGATGGGTTGATGGCACTTCCTCCTCACATCAGCTCAAGTGTCTGTTAGCTGTTTCCTTCAAGCATGCTGGCTACCTAGCAGCATTTCAAAAAGAGATCATGGCTGGCTTCAGAAACGTTTGGACACATTTCATTATATAGCTTGTTGGTGCAGAAATCCTTCCACACCCTTTACTTATCTTGGGATGGTGTTTAATCAGAGTGTGCTAAGCTTGATATGTTATAACGTTATATATTTTTGTTTTGTCATGAAAAAAATAGAAATCCCTGGGAGAACTGGGTATTATAGGGAACTAAAAGTCATTCAGACAGTAATCATCATTATTTAATGAGACTGATCATTTTAAGACTGAAGAAATCAAATGACCTTGCTGAAAGTTTAATGATCAGGCAAGTCTTCGGAAGATCAAATCTACCAACAGCGGTTTGATGCCATAAAAATGCTCAGTTTTTGACCAGTTTTTGGAACAGAACAGACACATATTGGCTAAAAGCAAGAGAGCACTTTCCATTTATTTGCTTTTCAGTTATGATGGCTAATTTAATAATATTTCACATTCAATGAAGTTGTGGTCTGAACTCTGGGGTTAGTCTAACGGCTGGCCCCATTTTCTCTGTATTTTGTTATTAACTCTGGTCTCTGATCTTTGCTTTTCCAAATAATGTCCAAGACTTCTATATTTAATCTTATCATAATCATAACAAGCAAGCTCATATACACCTTCTCTGATTTTATAAGTATTATACAGGATACACTGCAATTCCAAATTTTTGTACACACTTCATATACACTCTGGGAAACACATGTCGTGTCACTTTTCTTTTTCTTGGCCAGAATGAGTGTACAAAATACACCGTATGTCCAAATGTTTAGGGACACCATAATACATACGTTGAGCAACTAAAATTTGCATCAATTGCTGACACAGATGTGCAAATGCACACACACACAATTGAAACAGTCCCTGTAAATAAGTATTGTCAATTGAATTGGGATCTAAGGCAGGTAAATAAGACCCTAATGGCACCATGCCTAATGCCAGATGTTGGATATAAAGCTCCCCTGCATTGAACTGTGGAGCAGTGAGTCGGGGAGTTGGGGATGAGGTGGGGTCTATCATCCAACATCTTGACCTCACTTATGCTCTTGTCGTTGAGTGTAATCAAACCCTACAGCAGCGTTCCTCCAAAATCTAGTAAAAAGTCAAGATACCAACAAAAGCAGGATAAACTCCAATTCAGGGGGGTTTATATTGGGTCTCGTGAAGCACTCCAGAAAGTAAATAATAGAAAACAGCTTGAACACAGGACAAAGGGCTGGGTTTTAGAGTAAATTACATCCAAGTGTTTGAATAGCAAGCTTTTTAAATATTGCACTCTATGCAGTTTCACCTCAATGTTATTCCACTGTACTTTCATCAGAGGGGTTTATATTCTGAAACTCATAATGAAAAAGAGCACATTGTGAAGCATGCTGTTTTTAAAGGTTTTTTTGGCAAGGACCTCAGTATAACTGAATCATCTTTCAAATGGATAGTGGTTATGTGGCACAGTACATACTGACAGCAGGAAAATATGTATAAGTGGCCACATGTAATAATATATTACATTGTTTAGTAGCATTTCTCCAGAATTGGCATTCACTACGCTTTTCCACTTTCTGATTAAACACATTTCATTTACCCCATTAAATTACATCTTAATCATGCTCCTGGAAATCTATGATCGTTAGAGCTTAATTTCAACATACATCTAAAACACTGCACACTTACACTCTTAAAAACTAATCTTTCTAAATGTTTCTCAGATTAGATGTAATGAGAAACTGATATAGAACATTTTTATTACATAGAGATCTACTTAACACTTTGAAAATGTTATTCATAACATTACCACTGTGTATTGGATATAGCTGCTGCGCAATGTATCTTCCATGTATCTCCATTTCTGCCCATTTTCTCAATGGTTTGAACCCGGTAATTAATTTCCATTCGTAGATATTTTTTGGTCTTCTGCTGTTATGTCACCATTGTGGAGATACATGCTGGGCAACATTTGGTATCTTTATTCTGTAGTGTGTAATTATGAACTGTTTTATTTTGTTATGTCAAGAGTGAGCAAATGGATGGAATGCCAAAAACAAAGAATTAAACTGAAAAAAAGTAAAACCTCACAGCTAAAATATCAAAAATATTTTATTATCTAGACATAGTGCTGAATGGACATGGCGATGTGAAAAAGGCAGGGAAATAAAGAAAATGTAGTAATGCCTGTGCTACAACAACCTAAAACTAGCAAGTTAGCTAGCAGACTGAGTAAAGAAGAACTAGACAGATTGTTGTCTCAGAAATAAAGAAATAAAAGTTCTCTTCTGCCCCAGTGAACTTCTTTTCCAATAGATTATCCATCTCTCTGAAAAACAGGCCGAAACACTTACTGGGGATGACTGCATGTCTGCACAGTAAAACAAGAGTACTAGCTCACCGCTGTATTCTGTCTAAATGCATCTAACGGTTCTGGCCACATCTTTTTGACAGGTTTGAAAAATATGGAAAATGGAAAAAGTATGTTTCACAAAACTTTCTGTGGGTTCTTCCAGGGCAAAATACTGTTTTTAGCAGGATTTGCCCACCATGACACTTCAAGCCCAACCCCAGACCTTCATTTACAGATCTTATTTTAAAAATGACTCTTTAGAACATTGTACATAGAAAAGATTTGATAAGAAACCAAAAGTGCTTCTGCTAAAACCTCACTCCAAAGAACCCTTTTTGTCGCTTTTCTTTTTTGTAGCGTGATATTCCCATGCCTCTGAAGATCTTGATTAGCTGTAGGATTAGGTGATAGATCTTGCTTATATACACATGCCTGGATGCAGGACACTTAGCTTTGTTTATGTTTTGGAAATATTAAAATAACAAGCACGTACAGCTATTGACTTTACTCCAACAAGCTCCCCAACGATTCCAATTATTTCTCACTGATAGCAAGAAAGCAACTGCGGTCAATTTCACAATGAGAGAAGACAGCTCTCAAGGTCAATGAAACATGAATATTTATGCAGTGAATATTATTCCCATAGATTGATTTTGGACTCACTAACCACTGGCAGTGCTTTGGCAGTAACAAGGAGTGCCTTTTAACTTGACAGGCTGTCAGTGGAGGTCAGAGACCAGACCCTGAAACATTTAGACCAACCCAAAATGCAAAGGACTTTGGGGAAATGAGAAATTCACCACTTATTTGAAGTCATGGCTTCATTCTTGACATGGTCAGGATTGTTGTAAATGTCAGCTGACACAGCAAACACATTTTAGGTTTGTAATCATGCCCAAAATACCTAATTCACTCATAATGTAAACGTGAATATCAGCAGAGAAATGTTACAGGTGGAATGCGGCTCTTCAAATTTAACGCCCCTTGTGCAATGATGCAGACTGCTGCCTCCTGTTCTTAGCCTTCAAAAGAAACCAGAAAAAGCACCATGACCATGTAACCATGTAAAATAACATCTCTTGCTGGCCTGCAAAATTTGTGTATTTCATGTGGAAGCCAACATATCTGTATAATTCACTATAATGTCCTCTGCTTACAGCCAGGATGATGTAGAGACTTACTTTGGTTCATCAGTCAGGCTTGGCCATATTAATAATTTAATATTAATATAAAACAAATCAAACATAGATAGCTTCTATATCTGTAAAACTTGGACAGAATTGAGTGAAGAATTCTACAGTAAACATATTTTACCCTCTAAATCACAATACAGTCATTTTGAGCAAGATTGTTTTCAGCAGGTTAAACAATAATCAGTTTTTGCTAATGATACATTTTCCTAACTGTTTATAAACACAGAAAGTTACAGAAAGTTAGATGATATGTAGCTGAAACGTATGCACCCGTCTTTTAAATAAACAGACTTATGCTAGTGGTGTTACCTCAGCTTGCTAAAGTTACTAGCCGAGCATTTTTCATTTATCTTTCAGCTGGTAAACAGCCAGCCAGTGAAGATGCAATAAACCGATACCAAGTGTAAGAAATGATGTTGAAAGCTTTATTTCCTTTAGTTTATATTAGTTGAGAATAATTTACTTGAACTCGACCCTCCCTGCTGCCATTCTGTGGTAATGCATTGCTACTACATGGCTCTAGCTACTCTGCACTGAGAGAGAGAGAAATGTTCTAGAGACACATCTTCCTTAGCTAGTACTCCAGTGTGCACAGTATTACCAAAATAAACTGTGTACATTTGATTTTGTTATCTGGCAACGTTTTGTTGATAACATCATTAGTTTGGTATTAGCAGATAAACATATTTGTGTCTATGTGTAAAGCTAGGTAGCTAGCTACATATTTTGGCTAGCTCCATTAGCTCCAACTATCTCCATTTGGTGAAGCTTGTCACTTATTTTCTCTTGCTAGCTATTACAAAAAGTATTTAATACCTGTGTATTTAAAAAAATAAATTGTAAATGCTGAAAATTATATAATAAATGATATTTTAATTTTATATTTAATTGAATTGCTCTGATAAAAAAAGTAATAGCAATTACCGTGCTGTGACTATTATTGTAATAATAGTTATGATACTGTCATTATTACTGTAATAAATAGTAATACAGTATTACTGTATTTTATTGGTACTGTGATTTAATGTAAAGTTTTAATGTAAAATTTACTACAGCATCTCGGGCTTGGCAAGCTGCCACTGTTAGGCCCTTGATCAAGGCCCTTTACCCTCTCTGCTCCCCGGGCGCTGGAGTTGGCTGCCCACCGCTGTGTGTGTGTGTTCACTACCACAGATGGGTTAAATTCAGAGGACACATTTCAGTGTACAGTGACAAATACGTGCACCTTTATCTTTTACAGTGCAGAGTTGCTGAGATATTGATGTGTAATTTTTTATTGACATGCCTCTGTGCAGATCAGTGCCACGTCCACAAGAACAGTGCCACGCTCTCAAGCCTCCTTTGGCTCTTTTGGTTTCTCCAGATTTGGCCTCGGGTTTCTTCTTTCTCCTGAGCAAACGGGAGATGCACAGTAAGAGATAAAACCAAGCGTTTGTAATGGAAATAGTAGTAATTTATTTAGTTGTATAAAATGTTTAATGTATATTGCTGTATGATATCTCAGCATTAGCATAAGCAGGCAACAAGGCTGACCAATGTTTAGTGCATAATCTTAGATATTTTACTGTGGTTTGTTTGATATTAGCAAACAGAATTTTGTTTAGTGCCTAATTCAGAACAGTCTGCCATTTGTGATTAAGAGGTTAATGCTATTTCTTAAACTTTGGGTCTTTTCTTCAGTTTCACTCTGGTACCTTTGCACTTTTGTAGCATTTTTTTTGTTTAGTTTTGGTGTTTTTGTAGTGTTTTTTAATAAAAATCTCATGTGTTTTAAGTTGTGTTTACACAGAAGTCTCTGTACTGAATAATATGGCTTTCCTTAATAATATTCTCTAAAAGTTCTCCTGATTAAAGTGATTAGCAATACATTTGACTGTAGTCAAAGCTATGTGGATAGTTGTAGAGTTTTGTCTGTGTGCTGTAAAGAGAAGTCAGTAATGCTCAATATCAAAATGCTGAACAGGATGAAAAGCAGCTGAACTTATAACTGTTTAATGCCAAACTGCAAGTTTTATCAAAAAGCTTGGCCAAATCCATACTCAACTCCCTACAATGGTGAGGCTATCATGCCTATACTGACAGTCAGTCAAGAGTCTTCAAAAGGTGTGGTCTTTCCAGTCTTTTCCAGTTCACAAACGGTTTGAATTTTTTGAATCTCATGTAAAGTCATTTGTCCTATAGTGAGACATTGGTATTTACACAGTGGCTCTTAGCCAATTACTTTGCTAGGTCAGAACTATTTGTGGCAAATCAACATTGTCACTGACAGTGACCATTACAGACTGACTAATAAACTGAGCTATAATTTAAGTGTCATAACATGCAACATAATTTCACCCTAGAGTGTTATAAAACAAAAAAAGCACCTAAACCCTGTGACTTTTCAAAGCCCTGTCACATGAAATGAAGTTGACAAAGAAAACATTTATGGCACCTTTATGGCAGCGCTTTTTGGCGTTTGCCCCTTCTCAATAGTTATGTAGATTTATGCCGGGTGTCGTGACAGGCATATGTTGCCTTATGAGTGGTGCCTTACAGTAAAATGTAACTGAAATGCCTGTGGTTAAAGAATCTGTTAAATCATTTGAATACTTGGTTACAGCGACTGTACTTGAGTTAATTAAGTGTAGTGATGGGGCACTACAAGACACATTGGAACACAATGTTAGGCTTCTGGTGTTGCACTCTCCAAAAGTGTCAAGTGCCTAAATTGAGAAAACTATGCACGTCATATGGGTCAACAATATTTATTGAAATCAGTGTTAAAGGAGACTATTGTAATGTCATTTTACACAATTTACACACTAATATTAGCTAACAGCAATGTCACTTTATCATTGAGAGAGCACAGAATACCAGTGCACTTATCTGGGCATGGACTTCCAATGCAAATGCATGCATGTAATGGTCAGGCAGGCACCTTTAAAAGGGTACACAGTGGTTGAGAATTCTTATATTGTGACTGAAGTTTGAGTGTGTTTACAATATGGCAGTAACACTGCAGATTCATACATTTTGGCAGTGAACTGTGATCTGATAAGATTCTGCATTATTGCTCCATGTCTTAAAAGGCTCAATAAAAATGTCAGTCAGACAGTAAATTACCAGACCAACTAGGTTCCATGGGTCTCTTTAAGCGGCGGACCAAACTGGCACAAGGTCAGGAGCGTTATGGCTTCACTTAAGAAAACTCAATTAGCAAATCTTTATAAAAACAAGAGCAACATTATGCAGCATAAATCTGTACACTTGGGGAGATATAATGAATTCTATCCTTCTCAACCAGCATTTTTTTCATTCCCATTTGGCATTCATCTCGGGTTCTCCATGGTGACGGCAGCCCAGAGGGTGGGGGTGGTAGTGGTGGTGGGAGGGGGCGGCAGAGAAGCCCCTTCCAGGCAAGGAATGATTGTGAAAGGAATATTTTGGGCTTTAATCTGGGGAGCACAAGTGAATGAAGTGTTGAGAGTTTGCCTCAAGGACAAAGGCTATCATGCAAAAAGAATCTTTAAGCAAGCTGGAACCCGCTTAATGTTTTCCTATATCCCTCCTATGGCAGCTTGTGATTTAATTAGGTGAATCAGTTTGTGCAAGGTGATGATAAAAGCAGTATTGTTTGCAGTAATGAGTTTTATGAGTGCTTTCACTCACAGAGATGAGCCTTGAACACTGTCTGTTCACCTACACTGCCTGAATGTTTCACTCTCCATTCAGTTTCAATTCATTCAAGACAGTTTCTCTGAATACACTCTCTGAGAGCTCTGTTGAGCTCTGTGGCAAAAGACTGCAGATGAGTGACCCTGATGAGGACTGGAATTGAACGCAGGCTGAAGTTTCCATTTATCAATAGGGACTGAATGTAAAGCATGCCTATTGTTCTCAGCTTATAAAGCTCTAGAGTTGCATGCTAGAGAATATTAGGACAACATTACTCTCTGTAATCTGTAATCTGATTAGTCTAACATACACTATGTATAGTGCATAGAGTGTATTGAGACACTGTTGTTTGTCATTGTAGTGGTATTTTATTTACAGACCATAGTTTTACAGATCACAATTTTTGTAAGCTGCTTAAATGTCCATCTACTCTGTACATTTTATGTCATCTGTCAATATCATCACTGAATCTCCAAAATAGCAAATTTACAGGAGAAGGAAAATCATTTCTGTCAATGGACATCAATGTAAAGAACAATGCCAGAAATGGTGATGCAAGGTTTTTGCATGACAGCAACAATTTATATTTTTTGTTGTCCTGTCTAGCTAGCACCATGTGTACCTATTGTCCTGTTTGTTTGTTGGCCGAAGTACACACTGTCATGTAGCTTTCTGTACTTTCTGTTCACTGGCTTCATGTAGCTATCTGCATGATGTTGGCCTACAAAGCCAAGAATGAACCAGCCCTTCCGTACTTGATGGTAATGGTCAAAAAAAGATCAGCACCAAGAGCCCTTCAAGCTTTAAGTATGGCTCGGCTTGACCCGCCATCCCTCAAAGTCCACCGAAGACTATTTTCTGAGGTGGAACGAACTTCCCCTGGGTGTCCGAACACAGACTGAAGACCCACCTCTTCCAAGAGCACTTGGGTGAAGTGTAGCGTCAAGTATAATGGTCTCCATACTAACTTTTGTGTTTAGTAGTATGTAGGCCTGAGAGGTATCTTCAGATCCTAGTCTAAACAAACTAGCTAAGGGTATTTTCAGAGTAAACAGCAAAGCACTTGTGTGAGTTGCTCTGAATAAGAGCCTTAAATGCAAATGTAAATGTAAATGTAGCTACACTCTATGTAGCTTTGTGTAATTTGCTGCTATTGCACATGTTGCCCAATGTGCTTGAGGAACAACATTATAGTGGGGAATGACCATAAAGACCACTTGACATGACTTGGACCACAATATTTTATTGTTCTAAGGTTCTGCTTTCAGTAGTCATAGAAAAAGTGAAAACACCCCATAAAATATGTATAGCCAGCCATATAGGTGCACATTGTGGGTTTTACAGTCTACTGACTGTAGTCCATCTGCTGCTGCATTATTTGCACTGGCCCCCAACCTTTTCATCAGTGGAAAACAAACACAACAGGACAGCACATCAGCGACATCAAGGTACTACCATCATGGTAGTGTCATGTTAGTGTATGTTGCACTGATATAAGTGTTGGTGGCAGTGTTGTGGAGGGTTTTAAGACACTTACCCCTACTTGCTCGCTTTAGTAGACATATGTATATATCTTGATGGTACACTTTGTAGATGCACCATTAGGGACTACAACTCATCTTTATCCATACACAATTTCTATCCCTTCTTTAGTGCTCAGTTTCTGATCACAGGGCCACTGTGGGCAAGATAAATGCATCCTATTCTCAGACCCTTACCACATAGGTGTCACTGCTGTGCTGAGAGTCATTCACCACACAAATAATATCTAGTGAATGGTGGTCCTATGGTGATCTCTTTCCATTGATGGGACAGGGCTGATAAATTGTGTTTCAGCAGAAAAGGCAAATTTGTCACTGAAAAAAAGGTGCTATAATAATAATTCTCATATTGATAATAATACCCATTAGGAATATGACATCTGGCAAAAAGATAAGTAGTTTCTAGATGCACAATGTGGAGCAGACACACAGAGATGAAATGAAAATAAATGGCTTCCAGCAACACTAATGCATACTCATTTAGCTGGGGGGCTTAGGGTAGATGTATGGCACCAGCCACAGGGGAAGGGGTGTGGATCATCTTTACGCTAAAAGCTGGGATTTCTCTGAAGGCGGATGCAGGGGACGTGAGGGGCTGATTATGCCCTGACCTTTCTCACCATGTCAAAGCACTCTCTCTAATGGCCAGTTAGTCAGCCTTGCTCTGTGTGAGAACTTGCCAATGATGTATCCACTGTAGTGGGGGAATGGAAAAGCATTAATTGTAGATAGTCATTAAAACAATCAAGAATCATCTGAAGCTTAGAACTGCCAGTGTTATAAAATGTATGGATGAAAGCCGTACATGTGTTTGGTGCCTGGTGTTTAGCTTGTTATTTGGTACAATGCAGTCTACTCATCTGAATTACTGGCAACATGCTGTACTTCATGTGTATTTTGAGCATATAATGGCAGTTGAATTAGAGGCAGTCTATAGCTTTTTAGAAAGAAAACTGGAGGGGCTTACAGTACATTCTTGATAGAAGCTTTTAATCTCAAACTATGTTCAACTTCTGTGGGCTTATGCTTTACTGCCCTCTACTGGATAGGTGTGATGTTGAGAGAAACAAACTCCAAAGTGAGATAGATCCATCTATCCTGCCACCAATCCATTTTCTTACCTGCTTATTCCTGATCAGGGTTGTGTTGGTTTGGGGCCCACCCAGAATCACCGGATGCAAAGCAGGAAGCAGGAGAGATGTGTATAATACCTGTATTTATCTGTGTGAAATAACCACTGGAGTTACAGGACAGCATTAAATGTTAAAGCTATCGGCCACTGAAATTGTAAACCATTATAAATAATTAAATAAATAAATAAATAAATAAATAACAATAGATATAGAAATAAATAAATAATACTACATCTGCTTGATCCCTTGCATGATTACACATGATCTTATGACAAAAGTAATAAAATAGCCAAATTTGCATTCTACACCATTGTGATCCCTGGTTCCTATCACCACCTTAAAGAAATCTGAGCTGGTATATTTCACATCACCACTCTGAATAACTTTGCCCACTTCTCAGTGAAAATGAACTGCAGAAATGACCTTTTAAGTCTTCTTATTCAGCAACTAGTATGTCCAATGAGACAAACATATTATTGAGCAAAAGTGAGAAAATGAAATGTGGCCCTACAATCAGGCCCTTGGGGGTTTCCTAGGCTGAAGACTCTGCATCCACATGCCTTTCTTCAGATACTGAATAATAGACTACAGGACACAATGCAAATGATGTTTCTTGAACTTTTTGGGAAAGTTTATCCGGATGATTACATCAAAGCTCTGCTCATTATATATATTTCAAAGTTGGGGTTTCCCAGTAATCGTTATAATTGGGCGAGTTTTTAAAGATAAGCAATTTCTGAGCTTGCATTAGAATTATAATTTGCCTGGGGAACATACATCATGTATCAGCAAAGCAATCATGAGGCTTTTACACAGAGTAAGATCACTGACTACGCTCATCCCTCTATTCATTTTATCTGGGAGAACATCAAGGAAAGCACAAATAAACACACACACACACACACACACACACACACACACACACACACACACACACACACACACACACACAAATGTGCATTTATCAGTGCCTCGTTTAATCTTACTTGAGTCAGGAAGCATTGCTGTGCAGAGCTGCAGCCCAAAATTATTCATACTGGCAAAAATAACATAAAATGGCATCCTTAACAAGAGAACTACTTGACAGTGGAATGTACGCAGGATATACAATTTCTTAAAGCAGGGCTCAGAAAATGAATCTGTATACCTACTCAACGTCAGAAATGTTTGAAACAAACACAGCTGGATGGAAAACTATGTAAATATGAAGAACACTACTTAGTTAAACAACCAGTCACTTTCACACACTCAAAGTTTGAGTCACGTCAAGGATCGTACCCTTATAAATGCTCAAAGCGTCATTGCGACATTCATGTTGCTGTTGTTGAACAGTACAATCATCGTGAGTACAATAAACACATTCTTGGAAACATTCTGTAAATCATACACCTTATATTCCTTTCCAAAATGTGAAGTAAAGGCCTCCAAGACTAATTGGAATTCCAGGCCGGGCAGCTCTTATCGGTAGTGAGCGAGTGTGTTCTCTCTCAGTGGTATGAGAGGAATGCTTACTCATTGCTTCCTGTTTCAGCTGAGCAGGAAACCTCAGGACTGACTCTAGGGTGTTGGTATCATTTTCCCTCGCTTATCTGCAAACGTTTGAGCCTCATGGGGAGCTCTGAGGGAAAGAAAACGGAGGGATGCTTTAGGTGTGCCTTGAACACTAATTTGACATACACTTCTTCCTGCCTTCGTGGTTTCCCAAACTGGGAGACACTCTTCCAAAACATGGCTATGAACTCTTAGCCAGAAAGCTTTCTAAATAGTTCCTAACATGCAGGATGTACTGTTCTAGGAAACAGCTTTCCTTGGTTAGAATGTTTTGTTCTTGGCTTGTCAAAATTTGAAAAGTCTCTTAGGTTCTTCTATCGTATTACTCCAACGATTCCTTTCTGCTGTGTAGCAAAGATGCTAAGTTAGTAATTTACAAAGCATTCATAAAGAATACAGGAGAACAAAAGCACAATTAAAAAAAAAGCTTCACAGGCAGGGAATCATTCTACTCCAGTATTTTCATCTTGAAAACTTTTCAGTATAATTTCAAAAAACTTCACCTTAATTTGATGTTACTGTTTTCCTGTTGTTGTTGTGGTGTGCTTGTAAAAACTATGCTGCAAAAAATAGGTCACGCTTTTGTGTTGACTTTTTTTTATCAATCAGCCAAAAGGTCAAGATGTTCCTTAACTGCAGCTCATGCTGAAAGTGTCAAAAATACTGCCACAAATTGACAGCCTTGTCCATGACCAAACCAGAAATGTAACTATTTACATTTGCAACCAAGCAACATTACATAGGATTTGTACCTTAAAATAACAGCTTAAACATTGTTCACAGCTCAAAAACGTACAGTGACTTTTTTATATGTCACAAATATATTGTGGATGCTGTTTAATAAAATGAAAAAAAAAATCATGAAATGTTGGTATGATTTTAAGGGTTATATAATACACTAAATGCATGATATCTGAACTAATTTTAATGTCCAGTTGATGCCAGGCAAGTCATTGGAGGGCTGAGAATTGAGTGTCATTCCAAACATGCCCAATCAGTAAAGACAGTAAAGAGAGTCAAGTGTGACTCTCAATGTCCAATCCAAATAAACTTATGAATTAACAATTTCTCTTTGATTTGCGAATTGGAGACCTCCAGATCACTGATCATCAGCTTCAGACTTGAGTCTTTGGTCTCTGTCATGTTTTCATTAGAAGATGAGACATATAGACTAGAGTTAACCTTCTGTTGCATGGATGCCCTATGTGTGAAGATTTATGTGGAACCAAATCTCACAAGTGTGAAGATCAGCTTAAGAGATGTTTTTCAGTTTTGTAGCCAATTGTGACTTTTTGTATTTTATTTTTTATCAGCCCTACATAAAAATATGAATGATTTGAGTGTTTGTTCAATGTTTGCATTTTACTGCTTAGCACACTACAGGCTGAACCAACTTCCTCAGTAGGGACTATATGATACTAGGTGGAATGTGCAAAACCATGATATCCAGACCATGGCATGAACCAAACTGTACCCTTCTGTCTACCATTACACCCCTACTGTGAATCATTAAAAATGTAAAAATCCAATATTTTCAAATACATTTGGTCAGACTGTGAATCCTAATGATACATGTGAAACCTAGAGAGATCAGAGACTATTCTAAGGATATTAGAGAATTAGAGATCAAGTTGTATAAATGCAGAAAGGAAGGTAATAAAAGGTTACAAAATAATCTTCATATATGATATTCCAGATCAAATCACACCTGAACTTTGCCACAAAGCATCAGAGTACCCAGTTAAAACTTTGAATATTTGTGGTGAGATGAGACAAAATTCAAAATGCTGTGTGTGGTACAATTGCCTATTCCTCAGCAAACTGCCCTCCCAACAGTGAAGTAAGCAGTATGATGTTGTGGCAGTATGATGTTGTACGCATGCTATCTTGTTAGAGATGAATGAATGGTGCAAAATACAAGGATCCCCTATAAGACGACCTGCTTTAGTCTAATTAAAGCTTCAGTAAACTGTATCGTGCATCAGGACAATGATGTAAAGTGCGATTCCAAGCACAATGATGACACAGCAACACAGGAGTAGTTGAACAATAAGTATTGCAGATTCTATTGCTGAGAGCTGAATGGGCAAAAATCACTCCCAAATCATTTGCAAAGCTGGTAAAAACTTACCTAAACACACTAAATGCCTACATAGCTGTAAAATGTGCTTGTCTGATGGGTTGAATATTTGTGCAAGCAGTCATTTTCAGTTTTTATTTATTTTTTAAAGACTTGCTTAGAAAAAAAAAAAAAAAAAGATTTAGGTTTCAAAATATTTATATCTACAGTCTCTTGAGTATCATTTTGCCATTTGTATTCCAGATGATAAAATGACACAGATTGTTGATTATATATACAGTATAATTCTCTCACTAATATACAGTAGCATGACATGGTTAGGGCACCTTAACCCTGTTACTGTGAATAGTTAAGTGAGTATAAAATGATCTCCAAAAGGCTTAAAGATGAAGATAAAACATCCTTGATCATTTTATTATTATGATACATTTTATTATTATTATTATTATTATTATTATTATTATTATTATTATCATTATGAAGTTTTAAGTTAAAAGGCCAGATACAAAGGTTTGGGCACCCTGCATGTTCAATACTTAGTAACATCACCTTTGGCAAGTATCACAGCTTGTAAATGCTTTTTGTAGCAGTCTTTAAACTCTTGTTTATAGGATTTTTTCCTTGCCAGATTCTTGGGCAGGCTTGCTGCACTGCTTTTCTCAGTCTATCCTCAAGAGGCAACATTAGTTCACAGGATTCCTAATGCTGAATTTTGTTTTGAGGACACACAATTTTTTTTTCTACAGTATCTCCTATGAAGGTCATATTTGTTCAGGTCGCTGCACAGTATCATAAATCCAAAATCTTTGAAAGTCTTCCAGAAGGTATTTTACAGTCAAACTGTGGTTTTGATTTGCCTTTCTAGCAAACACAGTTCTTTCTAAAAGACCTCAACTTGACCTTCACCATTCTTGTATATCGCCATTTCTTAATTTCATTGAGAACTGAGGAAATGGCTACCCCCCCAAAAAAATTGTAACCTTTTTTATTGAAGAGTGCTTAGAGCAGTTGCATAGAGGATCCCACGGCTGCTAAATGTTGGGACATGATTTGTGGAGTCAATTTATAAGTCTTTGGGATTTGCATCACCTGGCCTTTCCTAATCATGATTGTGAACAAGTCATGGGCCCAACAAGCTAATTAAGGTCTGACACCTTGGTATCTGGAAGCTTAAAACTCCAGATCCAAACCTTTTGCATGGTTCTCCTTTCCTTTTTTTCAACTCCAAAATGTATCAAAATAAAAATGAAAAACTACGTAAAATTTAACATTCTATTAAAAATATTGAATGGAGTGTATCATCTCAAACCTTTGACTTTTGGACATCAGTTCACACTTGCATCTAACTTAACTTTTCACTGGAACTGAAACCTTGATCAGAGATTCCTAAACATTTGCATATACACACACACGTACACACGTACACACACACACACACACACACACACACACACATCTATATTTAAATTACTGAGAGAATTTTACATTTAAAAAACACAATAAACACAACAAATATGTTTGGGGGGGAAGTGAAAATGAAACATAATCTCAGGTTTAAGTTACAACAAAGATAAAAATTCACTACTATATCTCATCTTTGATGAGGAATCACTGTCATCTCCGATGCTACACCTAGTACTGGTTCAGCAGTTCTTAAAGGAGAAAGCCCAATGAGCATCAAACTTATTTTTGAAGGTGAACCTAACTTTTTCTAGATTTGCTAGATTTCCAAGGATTTTTTCACCTTTTTTCCTAATGATTCATGCCATTACATTGCTAAGCCTGCAATGTATTTAAATCTATTTGTAGCTTTACAAATCTGTATTACAGACTACATATTACATGAAATGTACCACAAGTCACCACAAGCTACCTTCACCCAAGAAGTGGTCACGTCCCATGAGAGTTTAGGGATGAACTGCAAAGAGTTGAGATGTGGCCATAAAATCCATTGATTGGTCCAGTTTCTGGAAGCGTTTTCCCCTCTGTCCCGTGCTGCGTCCATGTGTCTTTAATTTGGAGAGCCAATTCACCCTCTGCTAGCACTCATGAGTTTATGTACTGTATGTTTATAAATTGTCCATTTGTAAGGGTGCATGAAGCTTAAGGATGCATTTCGTACTGGCCCTCTGTAGCAATGTAGAAGTCATTGAGTGTGTCCTGCAGGTATTCAAATGTGGGTCTCTCCTCTGCTTTCTCTCTCCAGCATACCAACATGATTTCATAAAGCTCCTCAGGGCAGCCATCCGGACATGGCATCCTGTACATCCTGTCCAGGTTACGGATCACCTCCGGATTTGTCATGCCTGTAGTGAAACATAGGTGGCAAAAAAAAGAAAATAAGTTTTCTGTTACAGAATTTAAAAGATGATTTTTGCTGTTTTGTTGTGGGTTACTGTAAGTACTGTAAGGTAAGTAGGTATACCTGTATTACTAATGTTTCGAATCAACTGTTATAAATACCTAGAAAAGCATTGAAATCATTGTCTATACTGATACTGATCGTACAGATGCAGCAAATTTCAGAGAGTTCATGTTATAAAAACAAACATTTATACTATTTATGAATACTCTTAATTATTGAGAAACGCATTAAATGAATGATGATTGTAAAGCATTTTACCTGGATATGGTACACGTCCATAGGTCACTATCTCTGTCAAGAGAACACCAAAGGACCAGACGTCTGACTTGATGCTGAAGGTGCCAAAATTGATAGCTTCTGGAGCTGTCCATTTAATTGGAAACTTTGCACCTAGTCAAAGTCAGAGACAAAAAAGAAAGGAAGAGACATAACATGAAGGGATGTTTTTCTCTAGAGTTTACTGGTGCAATAAAGAAAATCCATTGACTGTCAGTTCTGCAGACATAAAGCCATTGTTCATGAGAAAGGTCAATAAGGAATGGACAGACTGGTTTGAGCTGACAGAAAGGCTTCAGTAACTTGATTACCACTTTGGCCTTCAGCAGCAGAAGACCACATTCCACCTCTGTCAGCCATAGAGCTGAGGCTGCAGTGGGCACAGGCCCACCAAAACTGGACAGTTGAAGACTGGAAAAACGTAACCTGGCCTAATAATAATCTTGATTTCTGCTGATGCACACAGACCGAAGAGCTAGACTTTGGTATCAGCAAAATGAATCTATGATAGATGGGCCCCATTATTGTCTGAGGTGGTGTAATGTTGTTGGGAATGTTTACTTGGTACAGTTTAGCCTGTAAATCATTGCTTGGCTAATAATCATTGCTTGCACATCACAGCCTACTTGAGTAGTATACTACTTGAGTATTGCTGTGGACTTTATGCATCTCTTCATGGCCACAACAGTTTACCATCTTCTAACGGCTGCATCTAGCATGATAATGCACCATGTCTGAAAACAAGAGTGGTCTTTAACTGGTTTCATGAACCATGAGGTCAGTGTTCTTCAGTGTCACTATATTTGAATCCAATAGGACACATTTGTTGGAGAATAGAGACTTGCAGAGTTTTTTTTTTTAGTTTTTTTTATTGAGTGTAGATCCCGTTTTAAGCAGCTATGAACATTTAATGCCCTTATAACAAAATTTGTTTTGTCAATATGTAGGATGGACCAGGAATGGTTTTCACATAGGGTTGAAACCTGTAACACCTAAGAAGCAAAATGACCACTGGACCACCACCAGTGGTATGTATTTATTTTACAATATTTGTAAAATTGCATATAATTTGGTTGTACATATATACTATTCACATTAATGGAGATAAATGTTTTATGCTTAATCATTTTTCTATAATGATTTCAATCTACTCCTCCAACTTTTAACCCACCTGAACAGCACATCAGAATTGACATCAAAATTTGTATATGTAACATTAACCTTTTAATTTTCTAAGTAAGTGACATATTTATATACTGTTGTTTCTTGTAACAAAACGGTATGGCATGTAAAAGTTTCAAAATGTAAAATGACTGCAAACAATAATGTAGACAAAATGTATGCAGGGATAATAATTGCTGTACCTTCCTGTGCAGTGTATTCAGATTCTATAATCCTGGCCAGGCCAAAGTCAGCTATCTTACAGTGCAAAGTTTCAGACACCAGTATGTTGGCAGCTCGAAGGTCTCTGTGAATGTAGTTCCTCTTTTCTATGTAAGCCATGCCCTCTGAAATCTGTCAGAGAAATGATAAACAATAGCTGTACACAAATCCACATACACAAATAATTCATCAGTATAGAAACATAATATCCTTTTAATAGAACATTTCAGAGAAGTAGCTTTAGTGTAAATATTTGTACTTTTTCAAACATAGACGTAGAAAATACTTATGTGCACATTCATCATTTATATACAAAATTTAATTAATAATAAATAAATCATTTTATTTCCTTCCTACACTCATGACAGCGCAGACATCACTGAACAGGCTGAATGGTAATGCATTTTAAGCAGGACTCTGCTTCTCAAGCAACATTATGGAGCACATGTCATCTCAGGGGAGGAGGTAAGATGGAAAAAGTGACATCACTTCCTGTCCGGAAGTTAATAATCAAGTGGTGGGGAGGTTGAGAGAAGCTGACGCTCACAGCCTGACCACAAACTGAGAACAGCATTCAGTGTTTTCCGCTACCTTTGTCACACAACTTTGCGACTGGCGCCCACTCTCAAAATAGCTTGTTGAGAGAGGATATCTAAATATTCAAGTCTGATAGATTTCTCACCGACATGGCATGACATAGTATGTCTTTCCATAAAATAAAACACATCAAACCGGAAACTTTCATTTCACTGCTATAAAAATAGGAGTCATATATATACGCACTTCAAGGATGGGTGAACAGAGCAACAGACATCAAAGTTGCACTTACCTGAGCTGCCATGTCTATTAACTTGGGTAGTTTTAATTTCTTGCCATCCTCGGTTTTCAGAAAGTCTAATAAGCTCCCTGAAATGAATCCAGCGAAACAAAGATAAGCAATGCTTAAAACAGGCATCAATCAGTCTACTCCTGTTCCACATGAACTTTAGCTTCTGCATTACGGTCTTAGAAAAAAACATGTTAATTTGAACCCATCGGGGCGTTGTTGAGAAATATGCTCAGGGGTACCTTGGTAGAACTTTTACTTGGGAACCTATTTGTATATATAAGGTACAAATTTGAGAGTACATTTACAGTGTGTATACATTGTGGACAAAAATGCCTGTTGTTCTGTATGAAAGTTTTAAATGAGCATCAAGTGATAATGGAGTTGTCCTCACCATTTGACATAAACTCTGTGACTATGAGGATTGGCTGTTGTGTGACTACAGCATGAAGTTTCACTAGTCTTTCATGCTGAAGCTTTTTCATAAGGTTTGCTTCCTGCAGAAAGGCCTCTGGTTCCATGCTGCCCTCTTTCAGAGTCTTAATAGCCACTTTCTGGTTGTTTTTGTAATAACCTAGAAAAAAAGAATATATGCACACATATACATTTTACTTAATTCATTGTTTGATGTGCTTTGATGTGAAACTTGATATATATATATATATATATATATATATATATATATATATATATATATATATATATATATATACAGTTGACAGGGACCAATGCTCATAATTCTCACAACATAAGTATATGATTTCTGCTATTTATGCTTTTATTTAACTATATAAAAACACCTGTGAAACTACACCCTGAACTGTGTTTGCAATGGCAGTAATGTACGGGATAGTACTTTATGTACGGGAAGTTATAAGCCAAAGCTTAACAACAATAAAAACAAAAAATTTATTTTATGCAATAAAATTTTAGACAGCTTTTAGAGATATTAAACACTATAGACATTTATCACCTCCAGTTCCTATCACCTCCACCCTGACCAAATCTGACTCGGTAAAGGCAGTTTGTTTCACGTCAACCCCTTCTGAATGACCTTCTGATTCTTTAGCAAAGATGTGTAACCATTAGCATACTCATACTCATACGCAGAATTTGGGTGATTTTTTTCTTTACAGGGAAGCAGCTTCTTCAGCTTCTTCTCACATATATTTTACCTGAAGTAATAATACTGCCGTCTGAGCACAATGTGTTAGGAATTATTGTATTATTTCCCTAGCTACATTTTTGTCCAGTTGTTAGTTGTAAGTTATTCAGGATGTATATTTGATTTTGAGATAAATAATTAATTGTGATATTTGATTGCTTAAAGAAACAGATAGCTAATACTGTAAAGCTAAACTGAAGGAACAGTACAGTTTGGTTAGAGGTCAGCTTACATAGAGATATTTTTAAGTAAGCTTTTGAAACACTTAAACCAGTTGCATTCCTTACCATAACGGACCTTTATACATATTTATTACTCTAAAAGCCATAGCATGAGAAGAAATCACCAGAACATCAATCATCTGAGCCTGTGTATTACATGTATACCCCTCAAAAAGATTCAGCAATGCAGTTACAATAAATTGTTCATTTTATAGCATGCTTCCAGGACATTGTCTCAGTCAAGTTCATCTTACTGTCAGATACATTTAAAGACTCCAACTATACATTTAACATAGACCACTTATCCAACCACTGTAATAAGCTGGGCAAGAATTGTATGGGTTTCCTTTCCATTTACATCTTTATTTTTTGACTGTTAGTCACTGTTACTGTCAGTAAGGAGAGATTTTCACACCTCACCACAACCCTATGAATATGACCTCATTATCAAGCCTTACATTTTACATGGCATAGCACCATTGCGTCTACACTTTGGGATGCTCCAAATTAGTCTGCAACCACCATGCCCAATGCCTAGCATCAGTTAGTGGGATATAATGGGGCCTACATTCTCTGGAGTGAAGGAGTTGAAGTGGTGTTTGTGACCCTTACCAACAGTAATCAGCTAACATCAATACCTGACACACTAATGCTCTTGTGGATGAAGTCATTAAATCCAGCAATGTTTTAACATCTATAAGTATTCCCAGATTATTTATTACAGCAAAACTCAAACTCCTTATTAATGCCCTTAATTTCATTTCAGAAGATATATTGGATGAACAGGTATTTCCAAACTTTTAGACATAGAATGTATCAGTGTTGTGCTACTATATGTGTCTTACCCATCCAGACTTCCCCAAACTGTCCAGCACCCAATCTCTTCACCATTTTTAGCGTTTCCCTTGGGATCTCCCACTCATCCTGAGCCCAGGGCCTCTGAGGAGCAGCAGATTTACAGGGGCTTCCAAGCCTCTGACATAGACCGTCAGCTGATCCTACGAATGCATACAAATCAAAAGAAAATGAACCTGTGGAAACTAGCTTAATGGAATTTCCATCTGCTGCTAATGACATTTATGATAATTAAGCAATCTAGCCCTCATAATTCTTTTAAGGTAGAATGACTCTTATGATAAATATTAAACATGTATGTGATGAAGCAGTTCTCTGATGTAATGGAAAAAAAATGTTTGGGGGTAAGATTCCATACAGTAGCTGTACCGTAAACATCATATGTTTAATCTAATAGAAACAGGAAGGTGACCATACAGGAAAAAGGTATAACCTGTACACAGATCTATAAAAAAACATATCTTCAACGTTGTCTAAGCAAGTTGTGATGAGCTAAGGCTAGTGCTGGCCTCCTTATCTGGTGGTTTAGACTAAGAGAGAATGTTTAGAGATACCACAGGAAGCACACACCGCAGCATAGATGAGGCCCCGTGCTCAACACAGGAGATGAGAAAACCTAACTGACTCTGATCAAGTGTGATGGAACACACATTGGGTTGCTACTGCAGATCTAACTCTTCCAGCTACCTGCTCAGGGTTCATAATTATACCAATTCGGTTAGCCAAACTTGCTTCTGAACTGTACATGGACAAACATAATCCAAATTCCAGACATTCGCTTAAATTATTCTTGTAAAAACAAATAATTGGGGGGGGGGAGCAGAGCAGAGCAGCAAAGTATAGTACACTCTTAACAAGTTCTAGAAAGGGGTAATTGCTTTTCTTCTTGTTTTTAGGTTTTTCTTGGTAATTTAAACATTTTTCAATGTAGATTTGTAGAATTTCAATTTAAGTATTTACTTAGGTTGAATATCATGAGTAAAATTGTAATTCTTATAACCATCACATAATGTTATGTTTCTATGCCAAAAAAATCACAATTAACCCCACTCTCTCTGGGTTGGTAGAGAGGCCTTCCCTCTCCCCCACCACTCAGCATAAAGCTAGCCAGTGCGGACGCTTTAGTTGTGTGATAGGCGAAATCCTAGCTACTGGGAGGGAACTGCATATGACTAAAAACAAACAAAAATAACTATAGTTGAATGAGATGTTTTGTTTTACTCACGGGAGTAGTACTGCACCAGCTCCTTCAGAGAGGGGAAGGTCAGGGAGGGAGAAATATAGTAGCCTCCTTTGTCGAGAGCACGAATCTTATAGTGCTTGACCACGTCACCTTGTTCTGGGATGGAGTCTCTTAAGGACAGGGAGAAGGCACCTGTGGGCAAGAACTTGTTTAAGAAGCATGTCTGGGCAGCGTACCTACTCTCTGAGAGCTGCACTATAACTGGACCATGGACAAATTGCAGGATGGTGGCAGCTCAGTTATTTCAGTAAGCCACAAATACAAATTTGAATTGCGGCTTATAGAGGCCGAGCTGTGAAAGTTATTGTGCACAGTGAAATCATACTATATGTGACTAACTGGTCAGCCGAAGAGCAGTGTTCTAATACTCACCTGGGGTTGTCTCACTTTCTCTGACAAGGAACGAGCCAACCTTGTTCCCAGGAGCTAGCAGGAGACGCTCTGTCTCTCTGCGACTCAGGTCCTTGAAGAACCATCTGGAATACAGAATTGAAAGAAAACCCACCTTACATTTCTCCTATAGAATGACAGCAAACAAGAAAACATGAACATTTATTTTGCATTTTCAGAACTGCTCTATATATCGACTTTACGTGGCTAGTACATGAATAATTGTGTGAAAACAGAAATCGACAGCTTACTTCTCCACCTCCAGGGTGTGAGCTCGGGCAACATATGTACTTGGAATGTATCCCTCATCTCCAGTAAGAAGAGACTTAGCCAGCCACCAGTCTCCATTTCTTTAAAGAAATCAGACATGACAATTAGTCTAGTTTGCTAGACAATACTTCCCATATTGTATGCCTACATTTATTTATTAATTGAACTAAAATAATCTGCTTTTATTTATGCTACTGGCTTTAATGCACTGTGTAATTGCACCATATGAACCCTAGGCTAATTGTTCAGTTTAATAAGCTCTAAAAAAGCCCAGCCTTATTACTTCTTAAAGCATATTATTTAGTAACTACAGCTGGCATATTCTTCTGACAAGTCTAGAAGTGCATAATGCATAAAATAGCCATTTTAGAGGCTAAATAGTTTATTTCACTTAATACACATGCTGATAAAGTTCTCAGTTATATATACTCACTCTTGAATGATCTGGAGTTTCTCTCCTTTCTTAAATGAAAGATCGCTTTCGTTGGTTGGTTTGAAATCATGTTGAGCAATCACAATATCTTCATCTAAATATAGAATCAAAGCAAAAGTACAGATGAACTTACCCTTAACGACAAATTAAATGTAGCTCGTAGCAGCATAATAAACTATACTACACTACACCATACTAGCTACTGTGTATAATAATGGCCTTTCACAATGTGAATTTGACAGCAGCTATGCTTTCATACAACTCATTGTTAAATGAAGCAACTACTCGCTTCAGGCCAAAACGGACCCAACAGTGATATAATGACCATAGTGCAGTTCATGTGACTCGGCTGCTGCCTGGCATTGCTAAAAAGGGTCCTTTGAATGGTGAGGGTTTGTAGCTCCAACCATGATCAGCTGCCACACTCCAAAATAACATTCGCATTTACATTGATAAAAATCATCCACTTCTGCAAATCACCCTGAAAGACCTTACCATAGTCTGCGGCGTGCTGCCCATGTTGTCTCGGCTAAAAATAAATGTGGCAAACAAAACTTTAGTAAATACATTTGTTTAAAGTAATAATAAGATAATGAATGTGATAAGTGAACAGGATTCATGCATAGCACGTCAAATTTTTCAATGTGATGTAATGAGTTTCTGATTTCGAACTGGCAACTAGGAATACGTACGTGTGATTTGTTGGTAGCTGCCGAATGATTGTTTACATTTCCCTTTACTTTATGTTTCTGCTGTCCACTGCAAGTACAGCCCATTCTTGAAAGTCAGACAGAGAGAGAGAGAAAGAGTTATACAATTTTCTTAATGCTCTAACCTCTTTGGTTTTTACCATCTATTCATTTCAGATACACATGCAGACCAATGCTAACCATACTTCAGTATATTACACTGACATTTCCAGATAGATTTCAAAGTAGCATAACCGTACCTGCCAGCTCACACCTGATCTTTAATGCATAAGTGTCAGTCTCCACTCCTGTCCGCACTCGGCTCTATAGTCCATATAAGCATCTGCACTCTCATAATGAGGTCTAAGCAAAAAGATAAACATAACCCAATGTTAATCTGACCCTTACAGTGAAACATAACCAAGACATAGATTGGATCAGAAAGCAACGTAAGCTTAACCAGTGACATGGACAGACCAATCACATTACACAGCATACGAACTCTCAGAAAAGGAGAGAATGGAGAACAGCGGAAGTGTGCAAAGTCTATTTAAAATTAATTTTGTACCAGATAGTTTTCGGTCTGAATATTTGACTTGAAATATGCTAACAGTGTCATTAAAACCAGAATAATGCAAACAAACAGTATGTGACCTTTGGTAATTATCTATCCTGATGTAAGATTCATTTAAAGGAAATAAAAGAAAATACATACAAGAAATGAATCAATATTAAAAACAAAACAGTGGAGAATGTTAGAAGATGTGTTTGATATTTATTGAATAATGCTCTTTCACACACAATGTAAAATAAAAATCTTGTTAACACGCAATGAATTATATATGGAATCTCGACCTCTAGGCCCTGTAGCGCTGCAATTAGACATCAAGGAAAATCTGAAATAGCATTTTTCTGTGAATAGTTATGATACAATGAATTCCGAGCTGAGATCCAGAGGGAATTGTGGAAAAGTGCTTACATATTTTTTATTTCTATGTATGTAACACAAACATTATAAAGAATTCTAAATCATTTACCATCTTTGACCATTGACAAACATTACACACCTGCTACATCTTAAAAAAATGTACTCCATTCCAGTGATCAAATTGCTCGTGCTTGTTTAAAACTAAAACAACTAAAAATATATACAGTAAATAAACAGTGTTAAATCTTTTACTTACATCTCCTGCAGCCTTGGCTTGCTGTAAATCAAAATCCAGTTTTGCAAGAGAACCTGCCAGAGAGCTCCTGAAGAGTGTCTCTCTTTATATTTTGCTTACTTTGACTTTTTCTCACTGGCTCACACACACACACACACCCCTTCAACCACTATCTGAAAAGCAGCTGAAGCCCAGTGTGTGCCCTGGGAGACCACATTAGTCGAAATAGATAAATACAGAGCAGTTGTTGTGTTTATTTAGTCTGCTTATCCCCTCCCTTTCCTCTTCGCCAGAGCTCAATTCACAAACCTTGCTGCTTCTTCACACAGCTTTCACATTGGACTCAAAGTCAAAATACAGAATTAAACTAAACTGTAGAAACCAAATGCTATGTTTCATCAAAAAACTGTGAAACTATGGTTGTCACACTTTACACATATAGCACCTAGCAATGCAATCACAATTGGTTTGTGGCCATAGTTTGGTTGGAGTATATCTTTTACACATCTCTGTAATTCCTTCAGGGAGTTCCTCTCCTGGATTCTTGAGGAGATGATGCACATTTAGTTTACTTGGCATAGTTATTACATGTCTTCTCAGATCTGCTCCCCTTAAGATCATAGATTGACATCCTCTTTTAGTCAGGAATTATAGCTGATAAATGCATCAATTGTTAATAAGATGTATTGCACTCTATATAGAGGATTGTGAGAGACATAAAGATAGAAGCAAGCTGTTTTAAGTTAGACCACTTTAGTAGCTCTGAAAGCATGCTCTAGTGCAGGATGTTATTTAGTAGCCCACAGAGATGTATTTCCTGCTTGGACCGTTGTGGTTTTCATTCAGTTACAGTAAATTTGTTGTTGCATTTTCCCCTTACATTTTCTTCACGTAAGATCGGTATACTGTTAATTATAATGATGCCTTTTGAAGAACAGGATTTAACCCTGCCATGGGCTGAACGTTTTATTGCACACTTCGTTTACCATGTGAGTTGCCCCACCGTCTTATATGTCTTATATAAGCCTTGGAATTTAAAGGAGTTAAAAAAAGAGTGAATTCCTCCAAGACACCTTTTTACTTAATCATAAGACAAGTGAACATTGGACATATGATATTCTTAAAAGTCACACAACCAAGGCAAGCTGTCTCTGCTGTGAAAACTGAATCTATTGTGTGACGAAGAGGATTTTAAGATTTTAAATGATTTTTCTGTGTTCCCAAGATAAACTGGAAGAAGCAATATATTCCTGTAGGAACAAACACTACATTTTCACTAGAGCATGTTATTTATGTAACTTAATGGGGTCATCAACATTAAAATGAGTTGTTGGCCCAAATCTGTGGGGTCCCTCCACTCATGCAATAATGACAATGCCACAGCCAGCAACATGTTCTCAAAACATGCTAGATCCACCCCATATGCTTCACAGTTAGCAAAGATTTAGAAAGGGTTCGGTTGCAGTGGGCCTACCTGGAATTATTGGGCCTCCTGAACAGGGTTACAGGTTATCACAGGGTTCCATACACATACACAGAGACAGAGTGTGTATTGGGGAGGAAACCAGAGTACCTGGAGAGAGTGACTAGAGAGACGATCAAACCCACAACCTCAGGCCACCATGGCCGTGTAGCACACACACACTACCCCTGTACTTCCTAATCAGAACTTCCCTCTACTCTAATTCATTCTACCATAAAATGATGATGCCCTGTAAGACATGATATGGTAAAATGAAGGTTAAGGGAGGGATCTGAGAAATGCCTAGGGCAGCAAGAGCAATTATGACTATTTGGACATTCAAAATACACATGCTCTCGATGTTGTGGATTTCTTGCCAACAATTGTTCTTCACCAGCATGTATAGACAATGCTCATATCTAATTAGTTCATATTATTGCTTCATTAAGAAATAGATATGCTGATTATATAATTACTTATGAGCTGCTCAGCATGTTCTACAACATGAGCCGCCATGATTGTTTCTGGTCAGGCTGACAAAATGACCTTAGATAACTTGAACAAAGTAAAAAAATAAAAAATATAGACTGAATTTGAATGAATCATAACAGGATTGGGTGAAAGCTTGTATTGGTACTCATGCCCCCTACAGGATGTTAAAGAAAATGTATCTTGTGATGCACTTTTCCTGTTTAAGTTCCTGTACTTAACAATTTTAGAAGACAGAACTAGTAGAGAATGTGAAACATCTACAGTTTTAGTGGGTTCTGTGTTGGCTAAATGGAGCAGGAACTCTGCTGGGAAATGACAGTTCCAACAGTTAAAATGAAATTGTACACTGAGTTAACAGTTCATTGTGTACTTTCCCCACCTTCACACAAACTGTACATTTCATCAAGTGTGTTGATGTGAAGAATGTTTTCCTGACACATATTAGAGTCCAGGATACCCACTGAAGAATGCCTGAAAAGCACAACAAACCTGAAAGTCATTACTGACAAAGTTCAGTCCTTCAGGCCTACACTTTTTCCACACTCAGATGGATAAAGTTGTGACATGCACCATGATAATGCACCATGAGACAAGACATTTTTTACTGGATGGCACCAGGAACAATAGCAGTAAGATTTCATTGCTTCAGTGGCCTGCAAGACTTAGTTAGACTGTGAGCCTTGTAGAAACCATGCTCAGGCAAATTCCTGCACTTCTGAAAGACAAAGCAGGCTGATCAGGTATAATTTTGTCAATTAATCTTTGAATAAAAGTGCATAACTTACTCAGACTATAATATAGCCAGGTTGTGTGTATGCAGCCTAAGAAGCAGTACATTGCTCTTTCCTATTGACAGACATGATGTGTATGAATGAGTATTAAACTTCACTGTTTTGTTAGCAGTACAGAGAAAAAGAGCGGTGTCAACATCCAGGCAGAGTTGCTTTGTGTCTGTGGTCTTTTGTGCTGTGGTGTGGCTCTAAAAAGCAAGTTGCAGGTTGTCTTGAATGTCTTCATTCCAGCATGTGAAGACATCATTCATAATTAGTATAAACAGTTCATATAACTGTTTTATTGAAAATAAATATGATTAATAAATAATATTTATCAGCTGCCCAGCATGCCCTGTATCATAGGCAGCTATGATTGTTTCTGGCCAGGCTGATAAAGCATTTAGAGGGATCTCTGCACCACTGGTTTGCATGCGTATTAGTGTACTTTTTTAGAATCTGTTAATTCCAAATATATACTTGTGTTTTTTTTTCTGGTATCTAGATATCTAGTTGTGGTGTGAAGTTTACATTCAGTCATCATGGACATGAATCTCATGGCAGTATTGAGCTTCAGTGATTTCAGAATAAGGCAGAAGGCAGAATAAGTAACAAAATACATATTTCATAGAAAAAAGAAAACACAAAATTTTTATACATGTATACATTGTCCAATATGTACAAATACCCACTTATAGAATGGATCCGTGCTGCTGGAAGTAATCCATTTTCTTTTAAATTGCAGACATCCTAACTTCCTGTTAGAGGAATGCTTGACTACAGCTGGTTGCTTCTCTGTGCCCACATAAAAAGGGTTTGTCTGTCAGCACTCACTAGTTTGACCAACACACAGTAAAAGGGGAAAGTCCAAGATCCTCAGTGCATATTTGACAAGTATGATCATAGTAAGGACTGTTTCTTGTAGCCATTTCTAAACAACTACAGATTTCAAGATAATCAGATAAAACAATTGCACTTAGGCTACTGTGGGTGTACCCACTTTGCCCAGGTCTGGGTAAAAAAGACCCAACCAGGAATTGAAATTAGATGGTCTTAGAAAAAACCCAAAAAGCACCAAGACACAGGCCTGCAGTGACCTGGAGTGTCACTGTCTACAGTCAAGCATGTTAAAAATAGCCATCAATGGAGAGGCTACTGTCCAAAAAAGAGGCCCCTGCTCCATAGATGAAATCTTTAAGACTTTGAGTTTTATGGTTAGATGAGACAAATATGTTTGGAGGAATTAAGGTTAGACATTAACTCCAGAAACACTGTACCAATTGTAAAGTGTGGTGGTGGTAGCAACATCCTCTAGAGCTGTGGATAAATTAATAAAGTAGGAGGACTACCTAAGAATTTTTCAACTTAACTTCAAACCATGGTTGACCATTGGATACAATTGAGTGTGTTGACAGGAAAATGCCCCCAAATACACATAAGAGATGGCTGTTGAATGGATAAAGAGACTAGCATTAAGCTTTTGAATGGCCCTTCTCAAAATAATCCTGACCTCAAATATGTGGACTGTGCTTAATTGTCAGGTTTTCCATGCCAGGAAACCAACAAATGTGACTCAGCAGAGCAGAGTGGTTAAATGTTCAACCAGAATTCTGCCAGAAGCTTGTCGATGCTTGGTCAAGGTGCAACATTTAACCAAATATTAAGTGTGCTATTTGTATATCTTTAACTCTATATGTGCCATCTCATTTTAACCCTGTGTTGATTTCAGAAAAACAAACAAAATTAAATATTGTTTTTCCTAGTAAGCATATCTGTTGTCACATTCTTCCCCTAGAACAACAGTTTAAGAAATTATTGAAAGGCCAACATTGCCATGACATTCATCTTCAGGATGAGTGTATGCAAACTTCTAAAACATCTGTAAGAAAAGATACTTAAAATACTTCCTTTAAAGCAAATGAGACTGAAATTAGGTCACTGACATTGTTGCGCCGCAGTTGGGAAGTTATTCAAAGGTAACTGCCAGATGCCGCAACTAAAATGTGAAACTGATGTGGCCACTGAGAAGAACTGCAGAGATTGAACTCACAACCACCAGGTCACATGCAGAACATGCTCTATGGCCTGTTTTATGACACTGTAGTTGACCTTTCTAATGTACAGTGTAGAGTGATGACTGAAGATTTACACAAATTTCCCCTCACCATCTGCTCACCCAAACTGCATGCTGAGTATTGGCTATTCTGAGTCACAGGAATTCCACTCAACACACTCCAATGTACATTTTGAGAAAAACCCACTAGAGGGTAGCAAAGCTCACAAATCATACCACAGAGCAACAGAAGGTGAAATAAACCACTATACCGCGCTAAACACACACACATATATACAACCACAATGTACTGTTTATATGTTTATTTGTACTATTTCTAATGTTAGCATTTTTGTATATCTGTATATCTTTGCATCATGTATGAGTATTGTTTTTAATTCCACATTCAACAATATATTTTGCTACTTTCATTTTTTATATCTAGTTGTGTTTATTTGGTTGTTTGTTTAATTTAATTTAATGTAATTTGTGATACTTTTACCATTAAATAACCAGCATAGGGCAACAAACAGAAAGAGAAGATGTTAGCAGCACACAGTAGTCTATATTCATTACATGTAAATATATTTCAGTCAGCCATCTATGATGTGAAATTATTCATCCTGATGTGTTTCAGTGAGCAACAACGGGAAGGAAATACACCAAGCATCAAACAATGAGCTTCTGATGAATGTTTTCATCCTAAACAAATGTCCTTACAGTTTTTCCTTCAAACCAGGAAGGCATCTATCAGATTAATATGAAACCTTACATGAACAATATTATATTAGGCAGGAACAATAAATCTTACAGCACCACAAACGTATTTCCTACATTTTACATTTCCTATGGGAATCTTTTTTTTATTATTATTATTTGCCTGATCACACAACACTGCAGTAGCATGTCTTTGTGGCTAGACAAGTGTGGGTTTTTGGTTGAGCACCTGTGTTTGTGATGTTCAGCAAGAGGGGCCCCACTGACAGCATCTGCTGCAGGTGTGTGATGGGAGCTTTGTTGAGGTTGTCCTGGTTATGTATTCAATGCTTTTCCCAGGGTCTGCGGATACTGCGTCCCCACAAGCTAGATCCCTAGACACTGCATCCTGTCCCCCAGTATAACCTGAATAGCGCTGGGAAAGAAAAGGGGGCGAAAGAAAGAGAAAAGAAGAGAAAAAGAAAGGCTGCCCATATTGTCAACCATGTGCTAACACAGCAAAATTTGTCCTTCTGCTGCTTTCCATTGTGTGTGTGTGTGTGTGTGTGTGTGTGTGTGTATGTATGTATGTGAGTATAACATCTGTAATGTGAATCCTAGCTCCCAATACAACATGCTGTCCAAGCACATCCTTTCTTAATATGACTGACTAATACTGACTTTCCGAATGGGTTCGTTGATGTTTGGGAATGTTGCACAGGAGGCATAACCTTTCAAGGAACAATAAGGAAAAGCATGGTAAAAGTGAAGCCCAGCTTTCTCATCCGCATCACCTTCCCATACTCACGCACCTAGAGTAAACTGTGCCAATCACCCCCCATCTGAGGACAAACCTCATTCACAACCATCCAGGGTGCTTCCTATATGGAAAGAGGGGGGTGAAGCGGTGTAGTGTGAGACCATTTTCATTCTTCCTCTCACCGTGTGGGAAAACTTCACTGACTGTCTCACACATCAAACCGGACAGGGGCTCGCTCATTCATTCTCCTTTTATTATACGAGACGATGGACAAATCAACTCAGCAATAAACTGGACAATGCATTTGAGAGCCAGTTGTTTAGTCGTGGCTGCCGGGACAACCTCACACATTGTGCTTCCTCCATGGAATCAGTCTTTGTCCAAAGCTGATGGCTTTAGAAGACATGGCCTTGGCATTGGGCCTATACCATAAATAATGAAGGTCAAGTCATGCCAGCTTTGATGCTATAATTTATCACTGGATTACACAGAGTGAGAAAGGTTGGCGTCGTTTGAAAAATGGTAATACAAGCGACAACAACCATATGGCAAGCTTGAGGAAAATTATTATACTCTTTATTTTGAGTCAGGTGCAATGAATAAAACAGGGTTCCAACACCAATGTAATAAAATAAAATGATTATTTCTTTGTAATAAATGTAGAACTGTCATTCAGTAGGTGGCATTTGAGTGATTGTCCTATGTCCATGTACTGAGGATATAGTGGGTCACTTATATGTCTAGTTTTGTGCACTCCAGTTATCTTCTGGCAATGCTCTTTGTTCTGAATATACTCCATTTTTATAAAAGACTACATTAGTAGGCTACAGTGCAACGCATGCTGGCCAAACACTTTAACACAGTTTCCACTATTGCCCTGATGGTCCCTCGCTGGAGAAGAAAGGTCCTCCTGTCAATCATTAACAATTACATTAACAAATTGAATTAGCAAACCTTGTTTAATTTGTCCACCATATGCTGATAACACACTTGGAGATCACATCAATCAATATTTTTAACTAACTAATTTTAATTGACAACTCATCAGAATATTTATTTACCCCCTGGTAACTAGCCAGCTTTTTCAATGTCTGAAAGATATTCATTTTCTCTCCTCTTGATATAAAGTAAAGAAATAATGCAAAGGTGTGCTAAATAAGACATTGCAAATGTAAATGTTTAGACAGAATGACATGAAAACATAAACATTTGAACACCCTTCCAGCTTGTTTGGCCTAGTGTGCTAGCACTCAACAATCAAGTGCTCCTTTAAGCTGCTGGCTGTAGATCTGAAAATGCAGCTGACTCACTGCCTGAAATATCATTAAGAAATGACAGTCAAAAGAAATTATGAGAAATAATGCAAGACCTGGAGACCTGGCAGACCAAGAGTCAACTGTGCAAAACCTTACCTGACTTATCACAAAAGACAACACCTGAACCATGCATAACAACATCTAGACAAGCCAGACACGTTTCTGAATAACATACTGTGGCCTGATTGGATGAATGTGGAAAACATTAAAGTTTTTGTTTTTTAATTAGTAGCATTTCATAAAGAACCCCTTGCCCACTGTTAAGCATGGGAGTACATCTGCTATGCTTTGGAATTGTGTGGTGGCCAGTGGCAAGGTAAACACTGTACATCCACTATAAGGTACTTGAAATGAATACCTTGGACTGGCCATCACAGTTTCCTACTTTATAATCTTGATAACTAGTGGAATAATCCAATATGCTACATGTTCCTTTCCTAAGTCTTACCATGTAAACCAACACCAGTTATTCTGTAACTACTGTGAATCATTCAGTAGTGAGGAACTGAAGTGTCGGTTCACATACAGAGCTTAAACTATACAATAAAGTTTACAACTGCTGTCTTTAAGTTATTTTTCTTAATTGGGCAACAATTGTGTTTAAATAACACGTTTTATTTATGCACAACTGTTCATGTACACTGGACAACTACACCACATGGCACTTGTGACATCCACCTGTGCGATGCATTAAACTTAGAGCTTAGAGAGGAAATTCTGGCAGAGGGTCACATGTCTCTCCTCCCTATCAACAGGCTGGCACACTTGTTTGTTTGAAACATCTGGAGGCATGGGAGCATGGGGCTGCAGCAGAACAGTTTTGTGCAGCTGGCCACTGGCACCACACTTGATGGTAAACAGGGAAAATGGGGAAAGCCCCGGTGTTATGCACCGGAACAGAGCTCCACGTCTCCCAGCACCAAGGGTGGAAATAGCTCCTCGTCAGCAAAGCAGGTGCTTCCTCCTGCATTTCATCTTATTTGTCTACATTACCAGACAAGTTTGGGCAACTGTGGACACCAGGCTTCAGTTACAGGCACTTCAGCCTCAACAACAGCCAGATCGACTACACAATTCTTAGAGGTGTCACTCTTCTGATGTCTCAATTAGTTTTTCTGGCTGTTCTGAGGAAAGTCTGAGGAAAGGTCCTGCTGAGCGGTTCATAGAAGCAAGCATGAAACCAGAGTCCTATTGCTATTTTAGCACATAATTTTAGCACACAGTGTATAATTTATCATTTTGAGTTTTTCCTTGCTTCTTAAATTGCAAAGGCCTGTTTGTGGACCTATAGTTTCATCAGTCACATAGCTACATTATTTATTAACCTGAATGTTTTTATATTCATTCTTGCATCATCATCATTGATGTTTGTTTTTGACACACATAATAGAGAAACAAATCACGTTTTACAAGTTTTACCATTTTTCATTGAGACTCATTATATAATATAATTGTTCAAAGTTCAATATATACATTGTTCAAGCAATAAATATATACATATAAATAGATATAAAAAAATATCTGTTCTAATGAATCTGTCCAACAGTAAGTCACATTGGTGGCAGAGTTTAATAAAATAGAGAAAATATGTTAAGGCATCATTTAAAATTAGATTTATTGCATTGTATATCATCATTGCTCAAACATTAATGTTATACTGGTAGAAAATATTCCTAAACTATATTCATTGAAAATGTACTACACACCATTTTGTACATTATTAATTCTTACTAAAAGAGCAATGCTTGGTTTTGAGAATTCTTGTTCTTACTTTATATTCAAAGCCTCTAATAATTGTGTAGTTACATATTGATAATCACAACAACAGCAATGTAACTAATTGTGTTCTGTTCATTATTATAAATGAATTCCACATGGTGCAAATACACATCTGTATCAACTTCAGTTGTGACTTAACAGTGTGTGTTTTTCACATATCCAGTTGCAACAACATACCCCTCTCTTATGCTATTATACATATGCACTAAGATATATGCACATCATATTTATACTTATAAATTATATTTATAAGTGTAACTACACAGTTATTACAGACACTAAATATAATGTGGGGCCATTTTTGAAATAATCTTCAGTGGCTTTACTAACATAAGATGACTTATGGCTAAATTAAGGATAAGAAAAGTTTACCAGTTATTCCAGGCCAAATGGAAAATTCTTCACCTGTTACTATGATGCATAATCTGTCTTATTATCACTAACATTTTTTTGCAAGCACTCTGTAGGCATTCTGGGGAGTGGGGAGGGGCCTGGGCTGTGGTTTTATGTGAGTCACTACAGCTCGTTCTCCAAGTGTGGCACTCGGTCGATGGGAGTGACACCAATTATTTATGTCACATCCCCTCTGGAAGCAGTGGATGGAAACTCACATAGAGAGGACTATCCATCAAGCTCGTCCAGTGGGGCTGCACACCTCTGACTCCAACACAGCACAGGTAGGGAATGAAGTCTCCCAGGACAGTTTCAAATACCCAGCCACACACTTACCCTGTCAAAGGCAGACGTTAATTAAAACATTCAAACTATACATATTGTATAGCTTATGCGGCTCTGTTTCAGCTAAACGAAAGCATTAAAATGAATCAGATGCTGCCATGTTTTATACACCTATTGATAACTGAAGCTTATGGATTATGTCCACTTACTAAACTAACAATAAATGACAAATAAATGACTCAGATGCAGTTCAATGTATCTAAAGTCTCAGTTCAATCAGACTTTAAAAGGCCTTATAGATTCTTATATGGTTAAACAAGGTAGATGAGGCACCCCTCTATAAAATGCTCCACAGACTATCCATTATCACAGTGGACTCCAAATGTTCTCACTCTGCTGGGTGCCCTGAGTAATTGCAGTTGTCATTGTATTGGATCCTTGGGCTCTGCCCCTATTCAATGAACTGACCGGTCTGTTAAGGCAACCAAGATAGGGAACAAAAAAAAATGCTTGAGGTGTCGCAATAGCTGGGAATTGACTCTTAACTAGGGGGACTCTGGCTGATGGATGAGGTGGGGCATATTATTAATAGTTTGCTGATTTTCTCTTTCAATATTTTGGGGGAGCATTTTTTATTTTGTCATAGATGTCACACTATGATCTATCGAAGGTTCAGAAATAACGTGTTCTCTTGAAGTAATTACTCCCTTATTTAAAACCTGTGAAATATATAGTGTCAGAAAAATCAAGGACAGAGTGATAGGAATGGACACACTGTATCAGACTGCAATATACGTACAGGGCTAGAGACTTGTGTGGCAGTAATAATGAATTGAATACTACTACTACTACTAATAATAATAATAATAATAATATTAATAATAATAATAATAATAATAATAATAATAATAAATATAATAATAATTAATATGAATGCATTCATTAATATAGCAATGTACTGTAAATTGGAATGAAGTGAGGAACTTAAGGTATTATTGTATAATCTGTTAACACATACAAATGCAAACTGCTAAGAATGCAATTTTTGGGGTTTTGTGATGTGTGCGTTTGGTAAGGATATAGGTTATCAAGACTATAAGTAGGTTACACAGTAAACTAGGTAAGGATTATGAACAGATTCATGTTTGTAAATCCTTTGTGCCATCACTGCTGATCTCAGTTTAGCTGCTCATAAATAATAATAATAAGTCATAATAATTAAATGATGTGATTTGTACAGTGTAATGAATGTAACATTCAGACTTTTTGCACTCTTATAAAGATGTGATTCTAAGGATTCTTTGAGCGTAACCATAGAAGATGCACTTTTGGTTCCATAAAAACCTATGTTTGTAATAGAGATGTGTGACTGTAAAGAGCCATTACATTGGTACAGAACCTTTACATTTGGTGAAGGGTTTTTTGACCCTTAGAAGTCTTACCAGGTTTACTAAGCTACCTTTTTACTTGTCTTTAACTACTTTTGTTTTTTTTTTATCACATGTATATATAATGTCTCTAGTTTAACTATGGCTATACTGTTGTATGGTTTTTAACTGTCTTAATAGTTAATTAACACTTAATAGTGTCTATTGTGTCTCCTGCCTGTTTGCAGTGTCTATGACAATATATTTTGTTCTCTTAAATGTCTTGAATCTCTATTATGGACCAAAACTGGGTCTTCTATGGCTTGCTCAAAAGACCTATTATAAGTGTTGAAACAAACCAAAAACGAGGGCAAATTTGTGTTTTATTGTTTAATTTCTGTCAACTTATATGTGTTTTATTGAGAGCATCTGTACATTCAAGTCACAGAAATGGTGGTAATCCAGAGCAGTACTGGTACAGTACAATAATCTTGATCTCGAAGGGTGTGGTGGGGAGGGGGGGCATACAGACCTTATTGTCATTATGTGCAGGGTGCAAACAGATGACAGTAAAATGAATACATATGCAGTGTGTGATGCTTTATCTGTCTTCCTTTCACAGCATTACTGTTTATTTTCTTATTTGGCTCCTAGTTTGTAAAAGGAAAATGTGTGTTATAGTCTTCTTCATAATGTGCAACCTTCTTCAGGATAGGGTTATGAATGAAGTTGAAATACTATGCACCGGTTCATGTGGCAAAGCATCTAAGGCATATTTTCCTAAGAATTAAAGGCTTCTGAAGTGGGATTCAGATTGTTCATGCCCATCATTCTTTATCAAAACTCTTCATCAAGCACATTATTGTAGTATTGTAGCTTTTCAATTTATAGTATGATGGTGTGTTTTATGCTGATGTGAAAACAGGCTTGACACATATGTTAAGGTTCGTGTACACGTTGTTAGTTTGGACCATGCCATCAGCATATGATGATTTGGGATAAAACTGAAGAGAGGGGAGATAACTAAGAAGGAATTTGGGCTTGATTTCAGGTGGCTTCTGCTTTGTGGTGGGAAGCCAGTTGCCTCTCTCTGAGAAGTAGAGCTAGGAATTAGAGATTTAAAAGGAGGTGGAGTTTTTGGACGCTAGACTTGGGGGGAAGGTCTTCAGCCATGTTTGTTACTTCTTGTTACTTCTTAACTCCACTTACTATAAATATAAGTATTGATATACTTTATATTATGTTAATTTAAAAGAGCATTTTTCATAATTATTGTATTGTCTATTTAGCTATTCCTTGATAGTTTCAAAATGCTTACTGTGAGGAAAACATAAAAACAAACAAAACAAAAATACATATTAATAAAATTCTAGTGGCCCTGCAATTCTTATTATTTTTGCTATCATTTAAACCAGGTATGTAATGCCTCAAAAGGATGTAATGCCACAATTTCACATAGAGTATAATGATGAAGTGGACAAAAATACGTTCACACACATACACTCACACTTCTGAGACTATTACTGTACTTCTATATCCTAGATGTGATGATAAATAAAGGCTAAGGCTCCAGGACAGTACAAAACTATTCCCTTCTGTTTCACATTATTTTTTAAAGATGCAATTATTCCCTTTTAACAACATAGCTTGCGCTGTGCATGTGTGCAAGTACCATAGCAGTTATTTGTAAAGTGCATAATACACAGGATCCAGTCTTTGGTAACTAAAACCAATGTTTGCAAGCATTATTCTGAAAATGGTCATCAGCAGTGTCATTTGATGCCTTTCATTTTGCTAGACTTATTAGCACTTTTCTTAGGGGTGGCAACATGTCTGTCTACAGACTCTGTGTCACTTTTTTCTTGTGTGTCTTCCTCTGAGGTTATAGTGGGATACATGCAGTTGCCTTTGACAGTAAGGTGATGTAAACCTTTCTGACTTCTTGTCTCCTCATCCAGAACCTCTTCCAGAGAACCTGGCTGAGACTCCATGGAGGACTTTGTTATTTGTCTTGTCAGGACATCTTTAACTGATCCTTCCCCACAGTCGGTATCTTTAATTGTTCCATCTTGTGCTGTTGTTTCCTCATGCTCCTCATCTTCATCAATGTCCTCTGCAATATCTGATAGTTTTGCATGACTTTCAGCCTCATTCTTTTCCACAGGGCTGGGTGATGCTTGTTTTCTGTCTTTAGAGGCAGACTCTTCATCCTCATTTTCAGCGTCATCATACTTATTGTTCACTTCTGTTTCAGAATCTTCAACATCAGCTTCTGCTCCGTCTCCATCAGAGCCTGTGTATGTTTTCACTACAGCATCGAATGATGCCATTGTTGCTTCATCACTTTGATCCTCTTCCCGTCCTGACCACACTGGAGGTTGCACAGCAGGAATCTCTTGCTCGCCATCATCTGTTTCCACATCTGGCTCAGTTTCGTCCTCAGCTTCATCTCCCCCTTCAGCTGATTCGCCAGTATTTACAAAATGTTCATTTAAATAATTCCTCTTTTCTTCTGCTTTTATGTCATCTGCATTCTCTTCTTTGCTTTCTTCGTTACTTGCGTTGTCATCAATGCTGCGTACAACAACATCACCCTCATTCTTAAGTGGTGCATCTTCATCATCAGCCTCATCATCTGCTTTTAATTCAGTTACTTCATCATGACCCTCAGTATTTTCAATACTGGAATTAGCCAAAGGGCTATCAGTTTGATCCTTACCTTTTACAACAGCTTCTTCTCTTCCTTCTTCCTCACCTTCAGCAGTGTCACTTTCATCCATGTCTCTTTGAACAGTTTCCTCAGCGTCACCAGCTGTCTCTTCTTTTTCTAAACTTTCATCAGCTGTCTCTCCATGATTGACTGTTCCATCGTCTGCTGTTCCATCATCAGCTGTCTGCCCATCTTCTGCTGTTCCATCATCAGCTGTCTCTCCATCTTCTGCTGTTCCATCATCAGCTGTCTCTCCATCTTCTGCTGTTCCATCATCAGCTGTCTGCCCATCTTCTGCTGTTCCATCAACAGATACTCCTCCATCTTCTGCTGTTCCATCATCAGCTGTCTGCCCATCTTCTGCTGTTCCATCATCAGCTGTCTGCCCATCTTCTGCAGTTCCATCATCAGCTGTCTCTCCATCTTCTGCTGTTTCATCAACAGATACTCCTCCATCTTCTCCTGTTGCATCATCAGCTGTCTCTCCATCTTCTGCTGTTCCATCAACAGATACTCCTCCATCTTCTGCTATTCCATCATCAGCTGTCTGCCCATCTTCTGCTGTTCCTTCATCAGCTGTCTCTCCATCTTCTGCGGTTTCATCAACAGATACTCCTCCATCTTCTGCTCTTCCATCATTAGCTGTCTGCCCATCTTCTGCTGTTCCATCATCAGCTGTCTCTCCATCTTCTGCTGTTCCATCATCAGCTGTCTGCCCATCTTCTCCTGTTGCATCATCAGCTGTCTCTCCATCTTCTGCTGTTCCTTCATCAGCTGTCTCTTCATCTTCTGCTGTTTCATCAACAGATACTCCTCCATCATTTCCTGTTGCATCATCAGCGGTCTCTCCATCTTCTGCTGTTCCATCAACAGATACTCCTCCGTCTTCTGCTGTTCCATCATCAGCTGTCTGCCCATCCTCTGCTGTTCCATCATCAGCTGTCTCTCCATCTTCTGCTGTTGCATCACCATCTGTCTGCCCATCTTCTGCTGTTCCATCATCAGCTGTCTCTTCATCTTCTGCTGTTCCATCAGCTGCCTCTGTATTTTCTGCTGTTTCATCAGCCGTCTCTCCATCTTCTGCTGTTCCATCACCAGCTGTCTCTCCATCTTCTGCTGTTTCATAATCAGCTGTCTCATCCTCTGCTGCTGTTCCATCGTCCACTGTCTCTCCATCTTCTGCTGTTCCATCATCAGCTGTCTCTCCATCTTCTGCTGTTCCACCATCAGCTGTCTCTCCATCTTCTGCTGTTTCACCATCAGCTGTCTCTCCATCTTCTGCTGTTCCATCAACAGATATTTCTTCATCTTCTGCTGTTCCATCATTAGCTTCCTCTTCATCTTCTTCTGTTCTGTCTTCATCTGCTCCTTTTTCGGCTTCAGCACTCTCTCCATCCTCTTCCATGTCGGCTCCATCTGTTTCTACATATTTTGTTTGATCATCAGCTGTGTGATCATCAGCTGTTTCTCCATGTTCTGTTTCAGCTTCTGCTTTCTCTTCATCATCTGACATTTCAGCTCCAACTGTTTCTTCAATTTCAACTTCTTCTTGATTTGATAATCCATCTGCCGCTCCATTGTCAGCTGCCTCTCTATCTTCTGCAATTTCAGCTCCTAACATCTGTCCATCTTCAGTTGTTTCATCCTCAGCTGTGTCTCTATTTTCTAAACTTTCATTAGCCCTCTCTTCATCTTCTGCTATATCAGCCATAGATGTCTCTCCATCTGCTGTTGTATCTTCCTGTTCCACTGTTTTAGCATTATCTGTTTCAGTGTCTTCCTTTGTGTCATCAAGCTTTTCATCCATTGTTCCTCTGTCTTCTGTAATGGCATCATCAGTGGTCTCTCCATCCTTTGCAAGTTCCTCCTCCACTGGATTGAGCTCTGCTACAGTCTCATCTCTGTCTGTATTGTCATCATCTGCAGTATCACTAATCGTTTCATCTTCTTCATTTACATCTTTCAGAGGTTCAGTTTCTAGAGGTTGCTCTTCTCCCTCTGTTTCACCTTCCACAGACCTTTCTCCCTCTGCTAATTCATCATCAACATTTTCCTTATTCTCTGCCACTTCAGCCACAGTGGCCTCCACTGTTTCCTCATGTGCTGGTGCCCCCTCAGCGATTTCCTCTTCTGCTATTGTATCAGCCTTGGCTGCCTCCACATTTTCTGTTTCAGCTGTCTCACCCTGCTCAGGTGTTTCATCATAAGCAGTATCCACTTCTCCCGCATGTTCTTGCTCATCAGTCTTATTTTCAATGGAAATTTCAGCCTCAGATCTAGCCGTTTCACATTCAGTTGTGTCCTGATTGTTGTCTTGTTTTTCAGTTTCAGTGTTCTTTTCAATCCCTTTGTGGTTTGTTGAATTGGTCTTATTTTGGACTTGTTCTAAGGATTTTTCTTTAGGCTGAATATGCAGTTTATCTTCCTCCTCCTCCTCTTCCTCCAAAACCTCAAGCGCAACATTTTCAGCCACATCTTCAGTCTCTGTGGTAAACTCCACATTCCCAGTCTCCTCTATGATACTCTCTTTGTTACTTGTGGGAGCTTCTCTTTTAAGCTGGAGAATTTTTCTCAAGTCAAAGTCCATCATAACTGGAGCAGTATTTAAGACCTCCACAGGTAACACAGGCCTTGATGCCATTTTCTTTTTCATGCATGTGTCACATGGGCAGTATTCATCATCACTGCGCTGATCACTAAAATCTGTTCCTGTACCTGTGTAATCATCATCACTTTTTGCTGCTGGATCCATAGACTGATTGACCATTACTTTCAGACGTCTGCGCCTTTGCTCCGTTTGAACAGTTGACTCGCGGGACAATGCTTCTTTCGGTGGTCTAGGTCTTCCTGCACGGCCCTGAATTTTCCTGAGTTCTCTGTCTATGCTTGATTGTATCCTCTTATGGACTTCATCCCTTAATTCACGTATCATGCCATCAAGCTGCTCATTGTTATCTAAGTTCCAGCGTACTTTAAATTCGGCCATTGCATTGACATAATGTGTCATAAACTGTTTCTCAAGTTTATTTAGCAGATTTAACACCCAAACAGGGTCAGGATCTTGTGAAGGCTTTTTTGTTAATTGAGCCCTCTGAACAGATGGAGGGGTTCCTGAACTTGTGTCTTCTTGATGTTCAGTTTCAGCTTCATTTTGTTTAGCACTACTATCATTTCCAGTGTTGGATGAGGAGGGAGTTTCGAGTGGATCTCTTGGGCTATCATTACTCATAATTGTATCATCTGAGTTTGGAATGTTGCTATCTTTTAATATTTCTTCAACAGCACCCTCTGCCTCATCCTCAGGAGTCCACTGGACTCGACTTGCAATATCTGGTGTCGCTGGATCAGATATTGTGTCTACCACTTCTAAAACCTCCTCTCCTTCTGTTTCATCAACCTCTTGTACTTTTGTCAGTGTTTCAAGGCCCTCACCGTCTGTATTGGTTTGGGATTTCTGAGCCTTGGTGCTATCGTTAACACTGCTCTTTCCAGAGCCAGATGAGCCACTGCTTACATCGACCCCTGAGGATGATTTGGCCTTTAGTTCATCATCCACTGATTGCTGATTTTTGGATTTGCCTTTCTGTGTGACAGTCATCTTCTCAGAAGGGTCACTAAGCCATAGGGATTGAAGTATGTTCATGAGGTCCTTGTATTTTTCAGCTTTGCCGTTTACATCATTGGGATCAAAATCAATCAGCTGAAGATTTACGAGGCAATCTAAGAGTCCTCTTGCTGAGGTGCTGAGTTTTTGTCCATATACAGTAGATACCTCTGGTAAACTGTTGCACCTATCAAGTTTAGGGCTCAGCAAAACTCTCATAACCTGGACTGAAGAATGAAAACTTTTTGGGACATCCTCTTTTTCAGGACAAGATTGGTTGTTTCTAACATCAGCAAGGTCTTTGTGAGTCTTTTGTTTAACATCATCATCCTTTTCCTTGCTATTATCAGTTTCTTCTGTTACCAGTTGTGCTTCCTTCTCAGTTTGTGCTTCAAGCACACCGACATGGACATCTCCTTCAGTTTCATTCTCTCCTGCATTTGATGTTGACTCACTTACTCTGTTCATTGTTTCTAGTTCTTCACAGTTTTCATGGAATTCATCACCAACGTCATATAAAGCACTGTCCAGGGGAATTTTATTCAACCATTCATTCACTACTTCAGTTGGAGATGCATTTGGTAAGTTAGATGGAACTAACTCAGAAAACTCATCATCTGCCTTCTGTTGTGAAGAGCTGCTCCCTTTCCTGTTTCTGCATTTACTGCTTTTTTCACTTGTTTTGTCACTGACAGGTCTATCATAATCAATGACATCTGGAGGGCCGCTACAAGTCTTATCAGATGCGTTTGTCCTCTCATATACATCTCCTGCAGTATTCAAATACTTTACATTTTCATTTAATTGTTCTGAAACAGACTGAGACAATACACTATCATCAGAGCCACCAAGGAGAATAACAGGCTTTTTAGATTTGTTTAGGGATTTTGATGGGCCAGGACTGAGACAATTCTCGGAGGTTATATCTTTTTCGTCCTTTTTAGTGGGTGTGTTTCTTGTATTATTGGGCTTTTTTGACTGCACATTTCCAAGGTCACTTTTGGAATTACTCTTTTGTCCTTTTACTTCCAGATAAGAGGATGCATTGGACATATTACTTTTTGGTCGGTCAGTCACTGACAAAGGTTTTTTCTCTTTAGACCGGGAGATACTGGAGGCCTTACTGGATGGCCGTACATCTTTGGTTGGAGATGATTTAAGTTCCTTAGTGCTTTTTGTTTCAGAATCATTGCTTGCCATCTCACATACAGTCTCTGGCACTGGCTGGGCAGAGTTGTTACGAGCACTTTCAGACTTCTGGGACCTGTTTGAACCATTTGTCTTTGCTGACAATGAACTTTTAGATCTGTCACATGGTGTTTGCATGTCTTCTTGATTTGCGTTGTCTATTTTTTTGGAGGAGTCTGTGCAACAAAAATCTTTTTCTGATTTCATGTGTGGAACAGGGGTTGTTGTCCCAGACACACTATTTTCCTCTTCAATATTTTCAGCATCATAATCCTCCACAATTCCAATGGAAACTGAAGGACTTGCCGGGGTATGATCTCTTTCAGAAGTGCTGGCAACTGAACTGGTTTTAGACTTTACCGATATATCAGATTTTTTAGATAAAGCACTAGCAGACCTCTCCTCACTATTAGCCTTATTTGCAGATATTTCTGTTGCAGGTTTTGATTTAATCAAGCCCCCACAGACACACTTAACAGGGCTTGTAGCTCTTGTATCACTAATTTCTGCATTGTTACATGTAGTATTTTCAGAGTTTTCCCTCTCTTCTTTAACTTTGGATGTTTTTGTTTTCATAGATCTTACAGATTCTTTAGATTTTGCAGAGGAGTTAGATTTGGCAGACACTGGACTTTTTGATCTTACGACAAGCATGTCAACTGCTGAGATGTTATTTTTAAGTATTTCAGAAGTGTTTGCTTGGATTGAGAGTACATTGGGGTTCATTTCATTACCGCACTCCTTCTGTGCAGCTCCCACCTGTGAATTTTGGGATTTCTTAGATTTGATAGATCCACTTGACTGAGCACTAGCAGACCTCTCATTACAATCTTTAAACTCAGTAGTCTGCTCAACAGCCAAAGCTGAAGCCTTTAACTTTGTCGATGTGGAGGACACATTGGATTTAGGAGACATCACACTTTGTGTTTTCATAGAAGTTCTTCCATCCACTTCTTCTTCTTGTAATTCCACTTGTTCAGATTGTCCATCAGACAATTCTGACTTCTTTGATGTGGCTGAAGTGTTGGATTTAGCAGACAGTGCACTTGGAGATCTCTCCTCTTGTGCTTTTAAACTCTGGTCTGAACCTTTAGGCGTCTTAGATCTTGTTGAGGTATTTGATTTCTGGTGTTTTGCTGACAATTCAGTCTGATCTCCATCTGGGGATTCATCAATTACAATTTCTGATAATTCAGACTTCTTAGATCTTGCAGATATGTTCGATGTGGGTGACGGTGCACTTGAAGATCCCTCAATCTTCCCTTGATCCTCAATTGTTGGATTCTCAGGCCCAAGTTCTGATAATTTGGAGTTTTTAGATTTTGCAGAAGCATCAGATCTTACTGACAAAGAACAAGGAGACAATGCTCTTGCAATTCCATCCTCTTCTCCATCCTCACCGGTGATTTCAGTTTTCTTATGTGCTTCTTTTGATACTTCTGACATATTAGATCTTGCAGAAACATAGGATTTTGCTGATGATGTGCTTGGTGCTCTCTCTCTCTTGGTGCACTCTTTAATATTATGTTCTGAAACTTTTGATTTGTTAGATTGACAAGACATGCTACTCTGTGCCCGTTCTTCCTTATCTTCATCACCAATGTGCTGCCTGGAAACCTCTGATGTTTTTGAAGTTATAGATCTTTTAGAAGAATTGGTTTTTACTGATAATGCACTTAGTGATCTTTCATCAGTTTGACATGTTTCAGCATCCACATTTTCACATTGTGCAACAGAAATGACTGACTTCTTACATTTTACAGAGGTGTTGGACTTTGCAGATACAACACTTGCTGCTCTCTCTCCTGATTCTTCAACTGTTGCTTCTACAATATTTCGTTTTTCAGATTGTGCCACTTTTCCCCCTTTTTTTGATGTCTCAGTTTTTGTAGAGGCAGATTCTGAAACAGTTGACTTCTTAGATTGTACAGAGGTGTTCGATTTGGCTGAGGCTGCACTTGGAGTTCTGTCTTCTTTGTCATTGCATGCCTCTGCAGTGTCAGTAGTTGCAATCTCTAAAACTTCTGAAATTAAATTAGATCTTGTTGAAACATTGGACTTGGAGGACAAAGCACTAGGTGTCCTGTTCCACTGTTCAAAATTTTCAGAAGCATCCTTTGGTGATTTTGATTTGGTAGACTTCACAGATGCATCAGATTTTGCAGACTTGTTAGATTTTGTTGACAAAGCGCTTGCCACACGTTCCACATTCTCAGTATTCCCAGAGTTTTTTGATTTCACAGAATGATTGGATTTTACAGACACATCAGTTGAATCTTTCTTTTCAGCACAAAGAGCTTCATCTGCTTTGACAATATTTGACTTTCCTGAAGCATTGGAATTAGCTGACATTGAGCTTAGAGGCCGTTGGTCTATTTGATCTTCTAAGGCTTTGGCGTTATCCTTGTTCATGATTTCTGAAACTCTTGATTTTGTAGATCTTTCTGAAGTGTTAGATTTAATTGACAGTGTACTCTGTGGTCTGAGATTGGTTTGGCTGTCTAATCGTATTGGATCTTCATTAGTCAAAATTGAAATGTTTGACTTTTTTGATTTTGTAGAAGCATTAGATATGGAGGACATTGCACTTGTAGATCGTTCTGTAGCCTGTTCCTCAGCAATATCTGAAACATATTCTGACGCTTTTGACTTCTTTGATTTTATAGATGCATTAGATATAGAGGACAGTGCACTTGTAGATCGTTCTGTAGCCTGTTCCTCAGCAATATCTGAAACATATTCTGACGTTTTTGACTTCTTTGATTTTATAGATGCATTAGATATAGAGGACAGTGCACTTGTAGATCGTTCTGTAGCTTGTTCCTCTGCAATATCTGCAACATATTCTGATACTTTTGACTTCTTTGATTTTGTAGAAGCATTAGATATGGAGGACATTGCACTTGTAGATCGTTCTGTAGCCTGTTCCTCAGCAATATCTGAAACATATTCTGACGCTTTTGACTTCTTTGATTTTATAGATGCATTAGATATAGAGGACAGTGCACTTGTAGATCGTTCTGTAGCTTGTTCCTTTGCAATATCTGCAACATATTCTGATACTTTTGACTTATTTGATTTTGTAGAGGCATTAGATATGGATGACATTGCACTTATAGATCGTTCTGTAGCTTGTTCCTCTGCAATATCTGCAACATATTCTGATACTTTTGACTTGTTTGTTTTTGTAGAGGTATTTGATTTTGTAGACATAGCACTGGGAGCTCGTTCTTCAGTTTTGTCTTCAATGTCTGCTGATTCATCTGCTGCAGCCACTGAGCTTTTAGACTTCTTAGATCTTTCAGAAGCATGGGACTTAGAGGACATAGCACTTGGAGGTCTTTCTTGTGGTCTCTGTTCTATTTTTTCCACTGTTTCATTACACTTTGAGACCATCTTGTATTTCTCTGATCTTTCAGAAGTAACAGATTTAGAAGACATAGAACTTGAGACTCTTTTCTCTAATTCTTCATCTGCTTCTTTGGGGGCTACTGATGAAACCCTTGATTTATTTGTCCTTGTAGAAGTATTTGACTTTGTAGATCTTGCATCTGTGTTTTGTTCATCTTCTCTTGCCTCATTATCTTGTGAGTCTTCCTCTGCAATAAAATTTGACATTCTAGATCCTCCAGAGGTATGCGACATGGCACTTTCAGCTTTCCGCTCAAAATGTTCTTCTGAATCTTCATCTGCAGGGGCTACTTCTGAAATGTTGGAATTTCTGGATCTCACAGATATATTAGATTTTGCAGACATGGCACTTGGTACCCGTTCCTCTAACTCTCTATCACTTGTTCTCATTGTGTCTGCTGGTGTTCCTCGTGATTTGTGTGATTTCTTGGATGTTGCTGATGCATTCGATTTTGTTGACATAGTGCTTGGTACTCTTTCTTGTGACTCAGTGTCTTCAAGTACTACAGGAGTTACTTCTGAAAAACAGGATTTCTTTGATTGTGCAGAAGCATTAGATTTTAGAGACATGTTGCTAGGAGATCTTTCATCTATTTCCATACTCCCATCTGTTTTCAGCTCTAATATTTCCAGCTCTGATGTGCTTGATGTATGTGATCTAGCTGAAATTGTTGACAATGCACTTGGAACTCTCTCTTCTATTTGGTCATCAACAAAGTCATCAGCTGCCATTTCTGAAAGTCTTGACTGTTTTGATCTTATAGAAGCATTAGACATGGCACTTTGGACTCTTTCTTCTATTTGTGATTCAGCTTCCTTTGTTTCTTTATGTGAAACATCTGAAAGTTCAGACTGCATTGATCTTGCTGAGATATTTGATTTAGTTGACATGGCACTTGCTGTTCTCTCCTCAATATTGTTTTTGCTATCGGTGTGTTCCTGTTCCGATACTACGTTCACTTTGGATTTATGTGATTTTCCAGAGGCATTTGATTTGTTGGACATGGCACTTGAAGATCGTTCTTTGTTCTCAGCATGTTCTGCTGTAACATCTCCATTATCATTTTCTGGTTTTGGTATCGTTGATGGAGAGCTTCGAGCTTTCTTCTTTTCATTTGCTATTTCTTGCATATCAGTTTCATGTAAGAACATTTCATTGGTTTGAGTGCTTGTCTCTAATGTACTGCATTCAGATGCCTCATTTTCAACAGTCACATTCATATCTTTTGATTTTTGATATTGACATTGTCTTGATCTAGATTTTGCTGAGGAACCCGAGGATTTACTTGGTGGCCTGGGTGATAAGCGTTGTTTCGGAGATGCCGGTGACTTACAGGGTGTGATGGAATGTGGGCTTGAAACAGCATCTCTAGTTTCTTCATCGTCCCCTTGGTTGTTACTCAGGGATGCTCTTGAGTGACTTGGAGGGCCATCAATTTCTTCTTCATCCTGATCCTCTTTTAGGGATGCCAAGACTTGTGAGGAAATACTTTCAACAGATACAGTCCTGTTTTCTTCCACTGAGACCTGGGTAATGTGGACACTCACCTGGTCTTTTTGAGCATTCTTAATAGGAATAGTAGATGTACTTTCATGTTTATTGTTGTCATTGTCATCAAGTGCATGACTATTCTCACTTTTTCCACATTTCTCTTCAGTGTAAGCCTTCTTTGAAGACACTGAACATACTTCACTGCGACTGCAGCAACGACTGATGGTACAATATTCAACTGTGGTATCACACTCCCCCTCAACGGTCTGCTGAAAGCAAGTTGCATTTTCTACTACATGCTCTGTATATTCCTCACTAGACATAGTGCACATGCTGTCAACCGATGCCTTTTGGCAGACTATTTTGTGTGAGGATGCACTTGAACTTGATGATCTGATGTGTCTTACAGGTCCTTGTTCACCAAGAATTGGATTTTTCCAAATGTCATACTCCTGGCAGTGAGTACAGCAGTGCTGACAGTGAGTCTCCTCCAAATGCTTTTGGTGAAATTTGGTATTTTCAGCTTCAGAAATGGACTCTGCCTCTGAGCAACTCTCAGTATTGGCATGTTGAAGATGGTAGGCATCATTGTACCCTGTGATGGATTCATTCAATGTGCTTGAAGACTTTTTTATCTCTGTGGACCAGTGCAATGTCTCATCATTTAGCAGTCGAAATCGCACTTTCATCTCCATTGACAAGCTACCATCCTTATTGACCAGAACCCGCTTTTCAATGTCATCGTCCATCACACTTTCTCTTTTTTGAGAAAAAGGACCAGCATGAAATGGTGGAACAACGTTTGGAAAGGACTTTTCCGATGACATGGCGTGCCTGGCTGATTTGTCGCTTGAATATGCTCTTGGATGGATGATGGTTTTCTTGGTTTCAAGTCCGAAATTTACTATAAATATAAAATTAAAATAAATGTAATTATGAGGGTACTATACAATAGTGTAAATTATATAACAACTGTCTTGTTATATAACTAACTGTATTTGTTAGGCTGAAAATGATTAATTTGGTTTACTGCACTTTATGTTGCTTGAGGACACATTCTTCAATCCATCCATTCATTATTGTGATTAAACATCTACAAATGTATCAAAAATATATAAATAAATATAAATTCAGAAATCTAAACAAAAACAGCAGCATACCATTTTTAAATCCTTGTTCTTCATTACAGGCACTGGAGCGAGACTTTAGGATAAGCTTTGGAAGTTTATTGTCAGAATGTTTCCGGAAGTTGTCCAACAACAATGGGTGAAATGGTTCACGGCCCACACAAACCAAGATACTGGGGCACTGCAAGAGACTCTGAATGCTGTCAATCTGGAAAAAAAAAACACACAACATTTTTGTTATAAACAAACTGATTCTCACAAAAACTGCCATCATATTTTACTTTATGTATAGTAGAGTATTTTTGACCACTACTTTCAAAATATGCTACACATCATGCACACAACCTACCAGTGTTTAATTTTGACATAAAAATTTTAAAACAATTTTCTTTTACATTGTCAGAACCTCATGCTGAATAGACCATGAAAAATAAATCAGCATCAATTTGTCATATTAAACATGCATATTCTAAACTAAAACATTTTAAATGATGTAAAAGGCAGAAAAAGAAGGTTTTGTGGCAATACATTTAATTCCATGAATAATGAACAGAATAACTTCTATTCCTTAACAAAGAGCAGATTTAGAGCCCTTAAGCATGACGAAATATCAAAAATGACACTCCAATCCTTAATACAATGCCAGCTTCATGCCAAATATGCTTGCATTGCAGTTCTTTAAAACTTTTCATTTTCAGAGTTTCAAGATTATTAATGGGAACTGTTAAAGATACATTTCTGAGCATCTCAAACTATGTGTTTTCAAGCCATTGACCTGTTTCTGTTGGTTCAAAATAGCTCTGATTTGAGTAAGATTAATAGTTATTCGCAGGGTGCTGGAACATCACTACAATGTAAAAAAAAATACCGGTGAAGGAATATCCCGATTGCTTCCGACTAGAACAATGTAGGAGGAAGTCACTCAAAAGATAGTAGAGGAGATGACACATGCAGCAGATGAAACAAACCAGTGACACATGAGATCATGTTCAGGCAATCCTTAGCAAGCTGACATTTACTGAGAGTGAAAAGTCTTCTATTTAAATTCTCACAAACTGAACTTTATCTTAAGGATACACATGATCTTTACAAAATAATAAGAGATGCTACTAGTCCTTCACTGTGTGCTGTTGAATACAGAACACACATAGTTTAAGTAATAACATTACTGCATTTACTACTGTATTACTACAAGGAGCCAGTTATGTCACTTGTGTAAATATAAGCTACACTATTGAACAACTGGAGACTGTACTGTGCTGTATCTCGGACACCACATGTTTTGCTGACTGTTCCACTTGATTCTGTTATTTCTCTTGTTCTCTTAGAAGTTCAACTTTTTAACTGCTGACAACAAAGTCTTAGCTCTAGTGCTTGTAGGACGTGCTGCAGTGCTGTCCTTGTGGCATTCCCAGTGGCATCTCTGTATCAGCAAGGTCCCCATGGAGGGGTGTGTGCTGCCTTACAGCATGTTTTCTCTGGGAAGTACATGCCTGTGGCAGAGCTAAAAGGATGTGCCTGGACCAGACCCACAAAAGCCAGCAGTGTTAAGCAAAACCAGCAAGGCCTGGGCAGTTCAGTTCTGTTGAGCAGGAAAAGCCTGGATGAGCTCCAGACACGCTCTAAGCTAAGAAACCAACTTAAAGGAAAATAACTTTTTTTCCAACATCCCACTCACTATCAAAGCAGATATATCTATTGGCACATCAAATTGTGTATATTATTATTATTGTGTGTGTTTACTGGAATGTGTGTAATGGTAATGGCTTGTCTTGTTGTATAAACTGCCTGCTTCTCTTCCACTGCTCTGTCCCAGTAAGACTATTTCTTGTGATACTCATATTATAAATGTAAATCATCAGCTGAGGGTATAATCGACTTTTTCATTACTAGACAGACACTTTACATATCTGTGATATCTTATTTTAGCTCCTAAAAACCCTATAAAAATATTATTTTAAATATCTATTACCAAAGAATGGCCCCACCAGTTTGTACAGAAGTCCCTATAGTTACTGAATAATAATAAGCTTTGGAGTGTTAAGAGGTTAGTCCCATTTTTTCCAGCCATGTGGAAACATGCATTTTACTACCTGGAGTCTTTTTTGGGTTGTCCTGTTTTTTTTGGGTTGTCATGTCAAGCAATTCAAACAAAGTTAAACTGTATGTCAAAGTTAAGCCACTATGTCATGCCACCAGTCACACCTTTGATCATTCACAGTATTTACATCTTTTGTGAGCATGATACAAAACCAAGTTCAACTTTTTTTTTTAAATATCAGCTATAAACCCGTTTAACACCTGAATTGTTTTGATGCAGGCAGGGTCTCTTTGGTGTGTGCCTAAAGTAAATGGCTCTGTAAAATGTGGTCAATTACACCACTCATTTAAAAATTGAAATCAAGTGAATTTATAGTTTACAATTCACTAGTAATGTTAAATGGGTCTAGGTGAATAAAGAAGACAGATATGAAGCTTCGGTACAATCACAGAACAGAATAGTCAATACATGTTCCCAGCTTTCACCACAAGAGGCCTCTGTATTACAGTGAGTTGTCTTGTACTTCAGTCCTAATTAGATGTATGCATGACATAATTGCATATGAGATTTTCCTCAACTGTTATCTACAGCAGACTCCAAAAAATATGACCAAAAAAAGAAACATTTTGCAATAAACAAATCATTTAACTAATTCGCATTGTCTGTAAGCTTTTCCCTATTCTTCTAAAATAGGTGTTGCTGTTAGCCTTTTGTGAAATAAAGAGGAAATTGACATACAACTAACCCACATAGTTTAACATTTAGACCTTACCTTGTGGCCTTCCAGTGTGTACACCTTCCTGATGAGACACTGCATGAGTTCAGATACATCATCCAAAAACACACCAAGGCTCCGCACTGTCCTGCGGTGTAGCACAATGGTCTTCTGAACGGATGGGTCACTATTCTTAACAAGCACAATCTTTTTGGAGTGCCTGTGGTGGTGGTGATGGTGGTGTGTTGCATCCTCAACAGATTCTCCATCTGGTCTTGAGGGCCTCTTGTGTGCATACTGGTTCTGCTGGCTTTGGGGCTGATACCATGAAGTAGACTGAATCCCTGAGGCCTCAGAGGTCATCAGTTTGGCCTGCTGATGTTCGGCACACAGGTAGCATACATGATCCTCCACTGGCTCCAGGCGTGTTGAGTTATGAGAGCTTCTTTGAGGTGCTCCAAAATGATGACTGACAGGAAAAGAGGGCTTGTGAGGGCAGCTGTCCACAATGGCATCAAAGCACTGGAAGCTGCGCTTATGTGAGGCCATTCTGGCTAGAGGCCAAAAGGCCAGCTGTCAGAACAGGGCTGTAGGTGTTAGTTTCCTCCAACACACCTGTGGCTTGGCGGTCCACAAACAGTCAATCTCTTCTCCTTCATTCTTTGCTGAAAAAGATGGTAGCAAGAAGCTAGTGTTTATCAACAGAATGTTTGACCTGATGGTATATACTATTTTCTAATGGAATAGTATATATGCTCACTGAATACAACAGATAATGCATGTACCTGACAGTATTTTTGTTAATCTTTCAGAGCATCTAAGATGTAATACTTTTAAATGGAAACAGTATATTAAAGTACATGAGAACTCACTCTTCTTAATCACACCAGCAAGGTTAATGTTAAGTAAGGTTAAAGTTTGGACAGTATAGGATTATAGGTGATAGGACCAAAATACAACACTCTTAAGTTCTATTTGTAGTATTCCAAAGATAGAAAGTAAAATAAGGTGATGATTGGTCATTATTGGCTTAGCTTCCTATATATGTGTATTTATAAGTGGAAAAAAGTCTCTAAAGGATGCAAACTTAAATATAAAAAACTGCACATTTTAGACATGATTCCTATTCATTTTCGAACATTATTTAACCTATTTAATGTGCCAATACATTCATACACACCACATCTAATGTTTTTCCCCCTATATGTTGAATTCAGCAAATACACAATAATTATGCTTAATAAAGTGCAGTAGTACGTTACTGTTGAGCAATGAGCTCATGTGAACTTATTTACTCAGCTTATTTACTTAATACGTAATTCAACTGGGGAGCACAAATGCTTGCATAAGTCTGTAGGTCTATATAAGTGTAGTAGCACTTACAAAAATATTAATTGTATCTCATAACATCATAGAAAGGTGTGTCACAATTTATGCTGATTTGTGTTAAAATGTAATTTAAATAAACATTAAGTGAATTATGCTAATGCTGTTAGATTTTTCAAGACACTATATTATACACTATTATTTTTGCAAGATACTATATTACACGGTAATAGAAAACATGTTTAAGATGAAGTCTTTTCTCAATGCAGCATATCAAATCCCAATCTAACACATTCTTTTAAAGTCATGGCTGAAAATCACCAATCTACAGCAAATTCCTAATCAAAACAAATTCATTAAATTAATTCTACAAGCAAATCAAGACACAGTACGCATTACCTGACACTTGATCTTTAAGTTACAGCCACACTAAACAGCAAACAAGCATTAGACTACAAGTAACAAGGGATAGAAAGGACGGACATGGAGCTTTGTCTGACTTAAAGTAAAGAGCTTATCTACAGTTGCGAAGAAAAAATGGATGTGCACAGGTAACAACCCGAGGGGTCAAAAAGGCACACCACACTGCTTAACAAGGAAATTATGTAAGCCGCAAAATATATTGAACGTGTAGATAAACATATTTCTGACAACAGTCTGTTCAACAGGAAGCTTGTATCTTTTTTACTTCAATGAACAATAAATGTTGATAGAAAGTTAAATATATGTAAAGAGTGTATATATATATATATATATATATATATATATATATATATATATATATATATATATATATTAATTTAACATTGGCAAGTGCACCATTATAGGTTTTAAGTGAAATATTAAGTTTAGCTTTGAAAAGACAATGGATTTCTGGTTTAATAAATAGTGTCACTATATCAATAAGCTATTTGGTTTTAACACTAAACACAGTTCATATCATACACTGTGCTGCTGCATCCATTATTGGACTGGTACATGAAGTATCATGAGGCACTCCTTCCATAATATTCTCAAAAGTCATTTTCTCAAAGGTCTATCCTACTAATTTACATACACATACACAAAAACATAGACATTCTATATATATGTAGACATTATGTAGACATATATATATATGTAGACATAATGTGTATATATATATATATATATATATATATATATATATATATATATATATATATAGACATTATATACACTTCCAGATTATCCAATCTTGCCTCCAGGTGGACTGGCAGCCAAAGGGTGAACTGAGGAAATTCAAAAACCACATCCTCCTATCTGGCAAGGGTGAAGATGTCACATTCACTTCCAATTACCAACAAGCCTGATCTGATTTGTGCTTTTGATGGAAGCAATGACACATTGAGTATTGTCAACAAAAAACACAAATCGTAAGAAAGCCATTATGTTTCCCAAAACAACAGCAGTGATGTCAGTGGTGTATGGGGTGCAAGCTGTATAAGTAACAGATGCTAAAATAAGCTGGCTGCTTTCTTAAATCTTTGTGAATGCACATTGCATACTTTCAAATGACTGTTCTGAGGTTCTGACGTTCTGAGTTGTTTTCAGAAAAAAAAAAGAAAAAAAATCATTGCTAGCAAAATTAAACTATTATAAGGTAAAATTCTAACTTACACTAAACATTCCTTGCACTTGAAATCAGATTCTCACATTTACTGTACAATCACTCCAGTTTCAACCAGTGTGTTTTTATAATTTACTAAAATGTTGAAAGCAGCTTCACTGAAGTCACTACTATTCCTAGAGACACTGCAAAGCAAAAGTCGGCAAAGGCAATTATTCAGAAAAGCTGTCAAAAAGACATCAAATACTGCCAACATCTGTGAACATGGACTTCACAAATCTAAAATAAAGGCTAATACATAACTAAAATACTCACCATGTCAAGAACTATAGTGTTTCAGCTGGGAAAGAAAGAAAAGTAATTAGAGAAACCATCCATAGAGGTGCAATGGCTCCTCCAAACTGACTCCACATAGAGTGAGTTGGGAGTAAAGCAGAAGCTGCAGTAAACTGCCAGTTCAAAAGCCCTCCTCCAACTGAGGGCCTACCTGCTAATCGGGGCCTTGGGAAGCTAAGGATAGAACGAAAAGCTCCACTAATCACCCTGATTGCATCAAAATCTGCTGAGGCTTTGCACACATGATAAGACATAGACCATTGCATAAAGAGGAGACAAACTTGGCATGCAGGTCCAATTACAAGTCTTGTGAACTAATGACGGTAGGCATCAGGTGTTGAGAACTTATGACAAGTAAAGCTAAAGTGGCTTCCCTTCTAAAACATTGCACAGAACTCAAATTACAGTTTTCATTTTTTTCAGACATTTTTGATCCTCATAGAACACAATGGCACTGCACTCCAATTAATTATGTTTATACATAAACAACTAGCTTACTAACATTTCTGAAGGGTCAAGAAGGCAAACACCTGTAGGGCTTTATTTTACCATTAAGGACTAGACAATTGGCTGCTCAGTTATTCATTGGTTAAATGTGTTATTGCACTGGCAATTCCTATACAAGTGAGCTACCCAAAGCTCCAGAGTTGATTGAGGAGTATGTTGTCTTTTCCCAAACATGTTATTCAGTTCATGAAGAGTAGCTGTGTGTACAGCTCTTGAAGCCAGGGTGGATTAATTACACTCACACTGGAAACTGCTGGAACTTTGATTCCTTCATGCCAGGCACAAGTCAAACACAATGATTTGCACCCATTACTGCCATACATAAGATGTGGCCTGAATTTTCACATGCATTCACATACCTCTCATTTACAAGCCACTAGACACAACAAGTATAATTTGTGCTTATTTACAAAGAATCACATGTAAGACATTTGCCTGGTTGCTCAAATTTAGCTGTGATAGACCATGGAAATGCTAAGTATTTTTGCTGGTCTAAAACATTTGATTTGAATTATCAGTTAACAGTCAGTCCTGGATTAAATCAGGTGTGATCTAGCTCCTTCAGGACAACACATGAGGAACACTGGCTTAAACAATAATATCAATAACTCCAGCGCTGCTGGAACACATCTAGCACAGAACAGAGAAGGCAGTGTAGAGGCTGATCAGGATGATCTTGTTAACCCGGTGGGTGGCCCAGATGCTGGTTAGTGGATAAACTACTCTCTTATCCAGACGACTTCATTTTTACATGACTGTAAGAAGAAAACAGTAAGTAGTCATTCCAAATAGCATTCATCTGTGAGACTTAATTAACAATCCCATTAGAGACATAAATACCCTGTACAACAAAGACAATAAAAATTACATTAAATAATAAACTGGTAACAGATGGAACATAACAATCCAACACCTAAATGGTGCAAACTAGTTAGATATAGGAGTGGGCAATGCAAGCCTGAAACCACTGGCAATTCCAAGGAACATACAATGTTAACTCTTGTTGCCACAATGTTTAAATAAAGCAATTAGTCTGATTCCCAGATAACACATGATTGTGGTCATTTCAGGTTATTTTGTCAAGTGTATTTTGTGGCCCAAAACTGGCCCAACTGTAGCCATCACATTTATCTTAGGTCATGGCATTTGAACTTTGAGTCACATGTGGCACACATACAGCCTAATGTAAAATGTGGGTGCGGCTGTGTTCCAGCACCCAGATTTAGACTATGTCTTTGTTGCCATTGCACAGTGGGAGGTGGGTTGGATGAAAATGTAAGTGTGGGCCTGAACTGGGCCATGAGTCGTTTGATATCTGGGTTGCATGGCATTGTCTCACCACTGTATTTCACAGTTCACATATGTAGCAGCCTATAAAGTAAATGTTAGGATTTTGACATGACATAAGAAAATGTCTTGATTTTGTCTCACCTAAGAACATTAGTCAGGTGTCTCGATAAAACAGACAAGAGAAGCTTATAAATGTATTTTTTAGAGAAGCTTATAAATGTATTGTATTGGTTAATTAGGTGTGATCAGCCATTTAGGGGGAACATATACATACATAGTCAAAACAGTAGGAAACAGCTTGTTGTTAAGTACTGACTTTGTGTAAATATTTCTCAATGCCAGTAATGTGTTGATGTCTTTCTTATCAGGCACCTGCAGCTTGCAAGAGCACTCCAAACAAACAGATGTAAAGTCTTTAGTGGTAATGGGTACGGAGAAGGGGGGTGAAATGTTTATTCACCAATAAGCCCCCTTCCTGCGAAGAATCATTACACATACCATGGGTAAACTCTTGTCCCACCATCTGCGTGTATGTCATAAGGAGCTTGGCTAGGAGAAATGAGCTGGCAGATTTATTTTATTATGAGTCATGTGTTGCAAGACCCTAGGAGGCCACCCCTGAGTCAGAGGATCTGCAGCTGACGTCCTGACGAACACTCTCCTCTGTTTTCCTCTCCAAGACAAACCCTCTTCCTGAATTCCTTTCAAATTCTCTGGCTTCTCAGTAGTCAAAGTGAAATGCACAAATAATTTCACAGATAGAAATTTTTATTACACATCAGTGGATAGATAGACACTAGATAGACATACATAAACTAACATTATGTATATATTTTTTCTACAATTCGATCTATTTATATATATTTATATTGAATTGTCTTCTCTACAATGGCTAGACAAGCTGTGTGTGTATGCTTTTGCACATTTGTCAGCAATGAAAGTAAAAAACAAAAACTGAATAGACAGACAGACAGACAGACAGATAGATAGACAGACAGACAGACAGACAGGCAGACAGACAGATAGATAGATAGATAGATAGATAGATAGATAGATAGATAGATAGATAGATAGATAGATAGATAGAGAGAAGTTATCTTACAGTATGGTAACCTGTGGCCCCAAGAAGCATCACTTTCTCAGCAGGAGACCTAATTCTTTGGCCCACACGTGAACGCTGACACCTGGGCTTAGCCGCTGCTGCCTCCATAGGCACGTCAGGCCTAATTACTAAGAACCTCCTCGACAAGCTGCAGTTGTATTGGTCACTGTCCTTTCTGGATTTAATCACTGTTTTAAATTTTATGTTTACACACATGAAGAGCAAGCAAACCAATATACAAAAATGATATTAAACCGAGGATTATTATACAGCACAGACACTTTAGCATTCCTATTTGTGAATTTAAAAAATAAATATCAACTAATCACTTTAGTTATAAAACAAATTACTGCTACTAGGCTTCAAGTACTATTGAAGCACTAATCAATTCAGTGCTGTGCTAAAGAGTACCGAATCTAAATGCTGAAAATCAGTAGATGAGCCATGAACCTTGTCGTGCAACTTGCCTTTTAAATGTTCCATATGCTGTAAAGGCTGTTTTTGGCAGTGCTGTACAATCATCTTCTCATATTACATTGCACAACCGTTGCATTCTTCGAGGATTAGCAAAATGTAGGTGCTGTAATTTTAAACCCATATTTGCATTACAATAGCTAGAAAAAGGTGATTGTTTCCAGTGAAACAATAGTCATGCTCAACACACTTTACAAGCCTGTGTCTTTAATGATCTGTGTGTGTGTGTGTGTGTGTGTGTACTGCATGTGCATGAAACCCTAATTAGGACACTTAGGGATGAGGTTGTACTTGGCTAAAAGCATCCTGTTTCTCATGTCTCTCTGTGATGAATGATCTTAGATGCTCAAAGGCAATGCTGTATGTTCATAACAGTATCTGGATTAATCTGAAGCTATTCAGTTTCCACTAACTGATACCCATCTCGAAAGCTAAACAGGCTCATGCAAAGAATGTATCTTTTGTAAAAATCAGTGAATTTAGCTAATATTCCTTTGTCTTGGTACATTATCTCACAGAAACATATTTTGCCACTTTGGTGGAAAAGCCAGGTCCAGATAATACATTTGCTTTACCTACTTGAAACCTTGCCCAAATTGCCCACTTGGAGCATAGGGTGTCCTAACCTTTGTGTTCAGTAGGAATTGGCATCTTTGCTAGATCAATTCTAGATCTAGATCTATTCTAATTGTTTTATCATTGCTTTGGCAGAGATTATGCAGCTACATCACCTTTATTTTCAAATGTTGTTTAAAAGGAGATCAAGTATAAATATGTCTATATTTCTTTATAAAAAAATTAAATATTTAATGGGGTGTCCTGATTGTTTTTGCATGACTGTATGCATTTAGTTGTGTCTCTTCGGCTATTTCAGTCTTACAGAATTAATGGAAGTTCATGTGAACTCATTATTAAGTATATTAGTATATATTTTTTATTATTACTCGGTTTCTACTGAGGACCATAGGCTTTTCAAGGAGTTCTAACCAATCCATATGATTGCATTTAATGAAAGTCTATCTGGATATACCTGTTGTGGGCATGTAAGAGCAGGAAATATTATTTTGTTATTTAAGTGATAAATGCTTTAAACTAATAACGTTTATAGGGCTGCCTTGACTTTTTTTGTAATTTGTTTGTAATCCAGCAATTATCTATTGCTCCAAACATGTATTGCCATGAGGGTGTGAGGAGCAGTAGCTCTTTTCCACTGTTGACTGGCTGCCATCTACTTTTTATCAAGAATTCCCCCTAAAAAAGAAACAGGCCCAATTCAGTTTCAGGTATTAACCTGGAGTAGTGATTTGTTTATTACACTCCGCTGCATAATTACTTCAAATCACTAGATCAGCTGGTATGTCAGCAGAAATGAAGTACAATATGAAATCTAATGACTTAAAAATGCCTTTCAGTTGAACTGAATCTCATAATTCAGACAAAAAAGACAGTAGATGGCTGATCTGGCCAGTAGGTGGCTGACCTTGTATGGGTACTAGTGTGGAACCCCTTTTTGTGCCCCCATTGATTGTGGGTTCTGCAGTGTGTCACGAAAGATAAAGTATAAATCTAGGCTTAATAGGTGGCCTAATCTGACTGAGGATGGATTTTGGCATGATTCTGTCTTCTAACCTTTACTATCTGTAATCATAGTCATTCTATTTTGTAATGATCATTGCAGTGTGGAAAACAGATGTGGTGTTTTAAGTGAAGCTGAAAAATTACAGCACATTTTCTTGCTTAGTTTGCAACTTTGATAAGTAATTGAAGGTGTTTCTGTGAATTGAAGGTTTTGTCTGAACTAGAAATACTTTTTTGTGCTCCTTTCCTGTACCTTGGCTCCTAGGTAACATCATTGCTCAGAAGCTGTATACCTGTATTAACGGCACCTGTGTGACCTTGTTATCTGTATAAAAGACACCTGTCCACAGCCTCAAACAGTCAGACTTTGAACTTAACTATGTTAAGCTGTCGAAGGACACCAGGAAGAAAATTGTAGACCTGTACCAGGCTGGGAAGAGTGAATCTACAATAGGCAAGCAAGTTGGTGTGAATAAATCAATTGTGGGAGCAATTTTAAGAAAATGGAAGATATAAAAGACAAATGATATTCTTTAGTTTGACCCTGTGGGGTCAAAATGATCATGAGAGCGATGAACAAAAATCCCAGAACTACATGGAGGGACCTGATGAATGACCTGCAGAGAGCTGGCACCAAAGTAAGAAAGGTTACCATCAGTAACACACTACACAGAGAGGGATTCAAATTCTGCAATGCCAGGCATGTCCCCCTGCTTAAGCCAGTACATGTCCAGGCCTGTCTGAAGTTTGCCAGAGAGCATATGGATGATCCAGAAGAGGATTGGGGGAATATCATGTGGCCAGATGAAACCAAAATAGAACTTTTTGTTAAAAACTCAAATCTCAAGATGCAAGATGCAAGAATGCTGAGTTGCATCCCAAAAACACCACTGAGAGGCATGGGGGTGGAAACAACATGCTTTGGGGCTGTTTTTCGGCAAAATAGTTTAAATGTAGCATATATATAAGAAACAATAAAGTTTTGAGTGGACACAGTGTTTAAAAGCTGCAATAGCACCGCTGTGTCTGATCTTCTTGTACTAAATTAAAAGCTTGGCTCCTAAATAGAGCTTATTTGTGTATGTTTTCTCTCCTCCTGTTGTTTTAAAGGCACAGAAACAATAAAGATTTATGCTGTCAGAAGTGGGATTCGAACCCACGCCTCCAGGGGAGACTGCGACCTGAACGCAGCGCCTTAGACCGCTCGGCCATCCTGACTGCGCTGACTAACATCCTGACAAATTGTCTTTGAAATAACGCTGTTCTTGGGAGCACTCAATGCTTTTAAACCATTTATAAAATCTTCGGGTAACAATTTGGAATTTGGAACATTTTAATGCTGCTGGCGAGCAGTCTGAGATACCAAAAACACTTTTTTGAGACTTACGTTATTATTAGGCTTTTTGTCATTTGTTTGGACAACCACTGAAATCTACAAAATGACTGAATACATTTTTTTAGGAATTCTTGGCTGTGCTCAAAAGTATATATTACTCCACTTGATCAACTGAACAATGTTTATTTAGCAACAAATACGGCGTTGATATGTAACATAAGTATTGATTGTAGTTTTAGTTTAGTTAAAAAAAAACTGGTTTTTATCCATGATTAGTGATTTCTTCTGTTGTCTAAATCGCTGCACACAAGAGCACACTGCACACTGTTCATCTCAGAGAGAACACACTACGCCGCCAGGGACTCAGGTCTTGCAGTGCCAGACGTGTTCCATGCTTAAGCCAGTACATATCCGGGCGCATCTGAAGTTTGCTAGAGAGCATTTGGATATTCCGGAAGAGTATTGGGAGAATGTCTTATGGATGAAACCAAAGTAGAACTGTTTGGTACAAACACAACTCGTTGTGTATTGTGTATTGTGAGATTTTACTTATGTATTGTGAGATTTTGAGTGCAAACCTCCTTCCATCAGCAAGGACATTGAATATGAAACGTGGCTGGGTCTTTCAGCATGACAATGATCCCAAGCACACTGCCAGGGCAACAAAAGAGTAGCTTCGTAAGAAGCATTTCAAGGTCCTGGAGTGGCCTAGCCAGTCTCCAGATCTCAACCCCATAGAAAACCTTTGAAGGGAGTTGAAAGTCTGTGTTGCCCACCGACAGCCCCAAAACGTCACTGCTCTAGAGGAGATCTGCATGGAGGAATGGGCCAACATACCAGCAATGGTGTGTGCCTACCTTGTGAAGACTTACAGAAAGCGTTTGACCTCTGTCATTGCCAACAAAGGATATATAACAAAGTATTGAGATGAACTTCTGTTATTGACCAAATACTTATTTTCCACCATTATTTTCAAACAAATTCTTTAAAAATCAGACAATATGATTTTCTGATTTTTTTTTCTCATTTTGTCTCTCATAGTTGAGGTCTACCTATGATGTCAATTACAGACCTCTCTCATCTTTTTAAGTGGGATAACTTGCACAATTGGTGACTGACTTAATACTTTTTCCCCACTGTATATATATATATATATATATATATATATATATATATATATATATATATATATATATATATATATATATGTATATGTGTGTGTGTGTGTGTGTGTGTGTGTGTGTGTGTGTGTGTGTGTCTTGCATGCACTGTACAGTGATAGTGTGATTGTTCAATGTTGCAATGTTTGTTTGTGCCTTCCAAAATCAACAGATATACAAGTACTGAAAAAATACAATTAACACTAGAAAAAAATGTAATTACATCAACCATTATTAAATGAATGCAGGTCCATACATATCGCACTGATAAAAACTCACATTTAAAACAATGGATTATCTCACAAAATGTTTAACATATTTCAAACAGGATTCATTTGGTAAATGCATGTACGGATATGTATCATCAGATATCATAGCTGAAAAGTGTTAATGTGCTCTATTTTCCTGTAGCTTGGTTCCTAGATGGAGTTTATTTGTGCATGTTTTCTCTTCTCCTGTTGTTTTAAAGGCACAGAAACAATAAAGATTAATGCTGTCAGAAGTGGGATTCGAACCCACGCCTCCAGGGGAGACTGCGACCTGAACGCAGCGCCTTAGACCGCTCGGCCATCCTGACTACATACGCAGGTGCTTTGAACGCTTTCTCACTCAGCGTGTTTAAAATACATATATTGACATATTTATATAGGACAGCTTTGTCTTTGAAATAACGCTGTTGTTGGGAGCACTCAATGCTTTTCAACCATCTATAAAATCTTCGAGTAACAATTTGGAATTTGGAACATTTTAATGCTGCTGGCGAGCAGTCTGAGATACCAAAAACACTTTTCTGAGACTTACGTTATTATTAGGCTTTTTGTCATTTGTTTGGACAACCACTGAAACCCCTTTTATAAAATGACTGAATACATTTTTTAGAAATTCTTTGCTGTGCTCAAAAGTATATATTACTCCACTTGATCAACTGAACAATGTTTATTTAGCAACAAATACGGCGTTGATATGTAACATAAGTATTGATTGTAGTTTTAGTTCAGTTAAAAAACAATTCTGGTTTTTATCCATGATTAGTGATTTCTTCTGTTGTCTAAATCGCTGCACACAAGAGCACACTGCACACTGTTCATCTCAGAGAGGTCTACCACTGGTTTGCTGTAGCTATAGGTCCAGGTCTCTGCCCTGATATAACATCTACAACAGGACTGTCTAAGACCGACTACCTAGCGCACTCTCCTTTCCGCCATCCCTTTTCAGAGGGCGGCAGTTGCTGGTCGGGAGTTCAACACGGGCCGTTCAAACTGGGCTAAAAGATAGAGGCATCCACCTTCTCCGCCAAAAGTGCTTAATCAAGATTCATGTAACACATAAAGGAGAGATTACTACAGTTAGTAAGGTGATGTTTAACTGGGTGAATCCGAATGTCTTCACCTGTTCATTGCCGTTGCTGCAGCTTTACTTACACTAAAGACAAAAACAGACTAAAAATAAACACTAGCAACATTTTCCTGGATTCACTCGTGGTGTAAAAGAGCTGCTTTACTTCATTAGTATATCATAGTATTACACTTTTCTAATTATCAGTTAAATATGTGCTCAAATATGTGTCAAAATGCGCCAGGCTTGTTAAGACGTTTCTCTCAAAACACAAACTGTCCAGTAATAGACGTGCTTCTGTCTCTGACTTTACATCTACAGAGTAGAGTAACTAGGTAGGAGTGTCTAGTAGCGTGGACAGTGAGTGGACACAGTGCTTCAAAGCTGCAGCAGCACTGCTGTGTCTGATCTACTCACACTAAAGCAACACACACCTGGTTTCTTATATAGTGATAGCGTGATTGTTCAATGTCCCAATGCATGTTTCAGCCTTCTAACTCCAACAGAAATAAAAGAACTGAAACATATAAATAAAGTTAATAAAACGTGTATGCATATTTATAATATATTGTAATAAGAATTATTAAATGAATGCATCTCCTCGCATTTGCTGCCAAACCAAGTACAGTGAAAAAACAATGGATCATCCCATGAAAAGTTTCACATATTTCAAACAAGCTTTATTTGGCTTGTTTATCTGTGTCATGTGAGCCCATGACCTAAGGACTAATGAACAACAAAGACCAAAATGTTAAACTCACTGTGTCAACATCGTTACTTGGCATAAAGCAACAGGGCTAATACAGTCAGAAATGCAGTGAGAGATAGTACTTTCACTTTCTGCTGTACACTGTGTATCATGCAGTATCTGCTGTAGTTATAAAAGTTTGTGTAATCTATTTTCCTGTAGTTTGACTCCTAAAGAGAGTTTATTTGTGTATGTTTTCTCTTCTCCTGTTGTTTTAAAGGCACAGAAAGAATAAAGATTTGTGCTGTCAGAAGTGGGATTCGAACCCACGCCTCCAGGGGAGACTGCGACCTGAACGCAGCGCCTTAGACCGCTCGGCCATCCTGACTGCGCTGCACAGCTGATTTAAACGCTGCAACATCACGAAGTGACACTTTTCCACGCAACGTGTCACGACATGGATTTAATGTACATATTTTGAGATATTTATCACAGGTTTTTAGGACAGCTTTGTCTTTGAAATAACGCTGTTGTTGGGAGCACTCAATGCTTTTAAACCATCTATAAAATCTTCGGGTAACAACTTGGAATTTGGAATATTTTAATGCTGCTGGCGAGCAGTCTGAGATACCAAAAACACTTTTCTGAGACTTACGTTATTATTAGGCTTTAATTTTTGTTTAGACAACCACTGAAACCCCATCTACAAATACATTGTTTTAGAAATCCTTTGCTGTGCTCAAAAGTATATGTTACTCCACTTGATCAACTGAAAAATGTTTATTTAGCAACAAATACGACGTTGATATGTAACATAAGTATTGATTGTAGTTTTAGTTCAGTTAAAAAACAATTCTGGTTCTTATCCATGATTAGTGATTTCTTCTGTTGCTTGGTGTGAAGAAATCTACTGTGGGAGCAATAATCAGAAAATGGGAGACCTACAAGACCACTGCTAATCTCCTTCGATCAGGGGCTCCATGCAAGATCTCAGCCCGTGGGGTCAGAATGATCACAAGAACGGTGAGCAAAAATCCCAGAACCACACGGAGGGACCTAGTGAATGACCTGCAGAAAGCTGGGACCAACGTTACAAAGGCTACCGTCAGTAACACACTACGCCGCCAGGGACTCAGATCTTGCAGTGCCAGACGCGGTCCCCTGCTTAAGCCAGTACATATCCGGGCGCATCTGAAGTTTGCTAGAGAGCATTTGGATATTCCGGAAGAGTTTTGGGAGAATGTCTTATGGTCAGATGAAACCAAAGTAGAACTGTTTGGTACAAACACAGCTCGTTGTGTTTGGAGGAGAGTGAATGCTGAGTTGCATCCAAAGAACACCATACCAACTGTGAAGCATGGTGGTGGCAACATCATGCTTTGGGGCTGTTTCTCTGCAAAGGGACTAGGATGACTGGTCCGTGTACATGAAAGAATGAATGGGGCCATGTATTGTGAGATTTTGAGTGCAAACCTCCTTCCATCAGCAAGGGCATTGAAAATGAAACGTGGCTGGGTCTTTCAGCATGACAATGATCCCAAGCACACTGCCAGGGCAACATAAGAGTAGCTTCGTAAGAGGCATTTCAAGGTCCTGGAGTGGCCTAGCCAGTCTCCAGATCTCAACCCCATAGAAAACCTTTGAAGGGAGTTGAGAGTCTGTGTTGCCCGCCGACAGCCCCAAAACATCACTGCTCTAGAGGAGATCTGCATGGAGGAATGGGCCAACATACCAGCAATGGTGTGTGCCAACCTTGTGAAGACAGAAAACGTTTGACCTCTGTCATTGCCAACAAAGGATATATAACAAAGTATTGAGATGAACTTCTGTTATTGACCAAATACTTATCTTCCACCATTATTTGCAAATAAATTCTTTAAAAATCAGACAATGTGATTTTCTGATATTTTTTCTCTCGTTTTCTCTCTTATAGTTGAGGTCTACCTATGAGGTCAATTACAGACTTCTCTCATCTTTTTAAGTGGGAGAATGAAAAGTTTTACATATTTCAAACAAGCTTTATTTGGCTTGTTTATCTGTGTCATGTGAGCCCATGACCTAAGGACTAATGAACAACAAAGAGCAAAATATTAAACCTACTGTGTCAACATCGTTACTTGGTACAAAGCAACAGGGCTAAAACCGTCAGAAATGCAGTGAGAGATAGTACTTTCACTTTCTGCTGTACACTGTGTATCATGCAGTATCTGCTGTTGTTATAAAAGTTTGTGTAATCTATTCTCCTGTAGTTTGACTCCTAAAGAGGGTTTATTTGTGGATGTTTTCTCTTCTCCTGTTGTTTTAAAGGCACAGAAAGATTATGCTGTCAGAAGTGGGAGTCGAACCCACGCCTCCAGGGGAGACTGCGACCTGAACGCAGCGCCTTAGACCGCTCGGCCATCCTGACTGCGCCACATCACTGCATGGCTTCAAAATACATATATTGACATATTTATATAGGACAGCTTTGTCTTTGAAATAACGCTGTTGTTGGGACCACTCAATGCTTTTAAACCATCTATAAAATCTTTGAGTAACAACTTGGAATTTGGAACATTTTAATGCTGCTGGCGAGCAGTCTGAGATACCAAAAACACTTTTCTGAGACTTACGTTATTATTAGGCTTTTTTGGTCATTTGTTTGGACAACCACTGAATGTTAAAATATACAAGCTGATAAACGGAACTTGATCAACTGAACAACGTTTATTTAGCAAAATATGCGACGTTGAGGTTCTTCTATTGTATATATCACCGCACACAGGAGTGCACTGTTCATCTCAGAGAGGTCTACCACTGGTTTGCTGTAGCTATAGGTCCAGGTCTCTGCCCTGATATAACATCTACAACAGGACTGTCTAAGACCGACTACCTAGCGCACTCTCCTTTCCGCCATCCCTTTTCAGAGGGCGGCAGTTGCTGGTCGGGAGTTCAACACGGGCCGTTCAAACTGGGCTAAAAGATAGAGGCATCCACCTTCTCTGCCAAAAGTGCTTAATCAAGATTCATGTAACACATAAAGGAGAGATTACTACAGTTAGTAAGGTGATGTTTAACTGGGTGAATCCGAATGTCTTCACCTGTTCATTACCGTTGCTGCAGCTTTACTTACACTAAAGACAAAAACAGACTAAAATTAAACACTAGCAACATTTTCCTGGATTCACTCGTGGTGTAAAAGAGCTGCTTTACTTCATTAGTATATCATAGTATTACACTTTTCTAATTATCAGTTAAATATGTGCTCAAATATGTGTCAAAATGCGCCAGGCTTGTTAAGACGTTTCTCTCAAAACACAAACTGTCCAGTAATAGACGTGCTTCTGTCTCTGACTTTACATCTACAGAGTAGAGTAACTAGGTAGGAGTGTCTAGTAGCGTGGACAGTGAGTGGACACAGTGCTTCAAAGCTGCAGCAGCACTGCTGTGTCTGATCTACTCACACTAAAGCAACACACACCTGGTTTCTTATATAGTGATAGTGTGATTGTTCAATGTCCCAATGCATGTTTCAACCTTCTAACTCCAACAGAAATAAAATAACTGAAACATATAAATAAAGTTAATAAAACGTGTATGCATATTTATAATATATTGTAATAAGAATTATTAAATGAATGCATCTCCTCGCATTTGCTGCCAAACCAAGTACAGTGAAAAAACAATGGATCATCCCATGAAAAGTTTCACATATTTCAAACAAGCTTTATTTGGCTTGTTTATCTGTGTCATGTGAGCCCATGACCTAAGGACTAATGAACAACAAAGACCAAAATGTTAAACTCACTGTGTCAACATCGTTACTTGGCATACAGCAACAGGGCTAATACCGTCAGAAATGCAGTGAGAGATAGTACTTTCACTTTCTGCTGTACACTGTGTATCATGCAGTATCTGCTGTAGTTATAAAAGTTTGTGTAATCTATTTTCCTGTAGTTTGACTCCTAAAGAGAGTTTATTTGTGTATGTTTTCTCTTCTCCTGTTGTTTTAAAGGCACAGAAAGAATAAAGATCTGTGTTGTCAGAAGTGGGATTCGAACCCACGCCTCCAGGGGAGACTGCGACCTGAACGCAGCGCCTTAGACCGCTCGGCCATCCTGACTGGGCCGCTTCACTGCACGGCTTCAAAATACATATATTGACATATTTATATAGGACAGCTTTGTCTTTGAAATAACGCTGTTGTTGGGAGCACTCAATGCTTTTCAGCTATCTATAAAATCTTTGAGTAACAACTTGGAATTTGGAACATTTTAATGCTGCTGGCGAGCAGTCTGAGATACCAAAAACACTTTTCTGAGACTTACGTTATTATTAGGCTTTTTTGGTCATTTGTTTGGACAACCACTGAATGTTAAAATATACAAGCTGATAAACGGAACTTGATCAACTGAACAACGTTTATTTAGCAAAATATGCGACGTTGAGGTTCTTCTATTGTATATATCACCGCACACAGGAGTGCACTGTTCATCTCAGAGAGGTCTACCACTGGTTTGCTGTAGCTATAGGTCCAGGTCTCTGCCCTGATATAACATCTACAACAGGACTGTCTAAGACCGACTACCTAGCGCACTCTCCTTTCCGCCATCCCTTTTCAGAGGGCGGCAGTTGCTGGTCGGGAGTTCAACACGGGCCGTTCAAACTGGGCTAAAAGATAGAGGCATCCACCTTCTCCGCCAAAAGTGCTTAATCAAGATTCATGTAACACATAAAGGAGAGATTACTACAGTTAGTAAGGTGATGTTTAACTGGGTGAATCCGAATGTCTTCACCTGTTCATTGCCGTTGCTGCAGCTTTACTTACACTAAAGACAAAAACAGACTAAAATTAAACACTAGCAACATTTTCCTGGATTCACTCGTGGTGTAAAAGAGCTGCTTTACTTCATTAGTATATCATAGTATTACACTTTTCTAATTATCAGTTAAATATGTGCTCAAATATGTGTCAAAATGCGCCAGGCTTGTTAAGACGTTTCTCTCAAAACACAAACTGTCCAGTAATAGACGTGCTTCTGTCTCTGACTTTACATCTACAGAGTAGAGTAACTAGGTAGGAGTGTCTAGTAGCGTGGACAGTGAGTGGACACAGTGCTTCAAAGCTGCAGCAGCACTGCTGTGTCTGATCTACTCACACTAAAGCAACACACACCTGGTTTCTTATATAGTGATAGTGTGATTGTTCAATGTCCCAATGCATGTTTCAGCCTTCTAACTCCAACAGAAATAAAATAACTGAAACATATAAATAAAGTTAATAAAACGTGTATGCATATTTATAATATATTGTAATAAGAATTATTAAATGAATGCATCTCCTCGCATTTGCTGCCAAACCAAGTACAGTGAAAAAACAATGGATCATCCCATGAAAAGTTTCACATATTTCAAACAAGCTTTATTTGGCTTGTTTATCTGTGTCATGTGAGCCCATGACCTAAGGACTAATGAACAACAAAGACCAAAATGTTAAACTCACTGTGTCAACATCGTTACTTGGCATACAGCAACAGGGCTAATACCGTCAGAAATGCAGTGAGAGATAGTACTTTCACTTTCTGCTGTACACTGTGTATCATGCAGTATCTGCTGTAGTTATAAAAGTTTGTGTAATCTATTCTCCTGTAGTTTGACTCCTAAAGAGAGTTTATTTGTGTATGTTTTCTCTTCTCCTGTTGTTTTAAAGGCACAGAAAGAATAAAGATCTGTGTTGTCAGAAGTGGGATTCGAACCCACGCCTCCAGGGGAGACTGCGACCTGAACGCAGCGCCTTAGACCGCTCGGCCATCCTGACTTGGCCGCTTCACTGCACGGCTTCAAAATACATATATTGACATATTTATATAGGACAGCTTTGTCTTTGAAATAACGCTGTTGTTGGGAGCACTCAATGCTTTTCAGCTATCTATAAAATCTTTGAGTAACAACTTGGAATTTGGAACATTTTAATGCTGCTGGCGAGCAGTCTGAGATACCAAAAACACTTTTCTGAGACTTACGTTATTATTAGGCTTTTTTGGTCATTTGTTTGGACAACCACTGAATGTTAAAATATACAAGCTGATAAACGGAACTTGATCAACTGAACAACGTTTATTTAGCAAAATATGCGACGTTGAGGTTCTTCTATTGTATATATCACCGCACACAGGAGTGCACTGTTCATCTCAGAGAGGTCTACCACTGGTTTGCTGTAGCTATAGGTCCAGGTCTCTGCCCTGATATAACATCTACAACTGGACTGTCTAAGACCGACTACCTAGCGCACTCTCCTTTCCGCCATCCCTTTTCAGAGGGCGGCAGTTGCTGGTCGGGAGTTCAACACGGGCCGTTCAAACTGGGCTAAAAGATAGAGGCATCCACCTTCTCCGCCAAAAGTGCTTAATCAAGATTCATGTAACACATAAAGGAGAGATTACTACAGTTAGTAAGGTGATGTTTAACTGGGTGAATCCGAATGTCTTCACCTGTTCATTGCCGTTGCTGCAGCTTTACTTACACTAAAGACAAAAACAGACTAAAATTAAACACTAGCAACATTTTCCTGGATTCACTCGTGGTGTAAAAGAGCTGCTTTACTTCATTAGTATATCATAGTATTACACTTTTCTAATTATCAGTTAAATATGTGCTCAAATATGTGTCAAAATGCGCCAGGCTTGTTAAGACGTTTCTCTCAAAACACAAACTGTCCAGTAATAGACGTGCTTCTGTCTCTGACTTTACATCTACAGAGTAGAGTAACTAGGTAGGAGTGTCTAGTAGCGTGGACAGTGAGTGGACACAGTGCTTCAAAGCTGCAGCAGCACTGCTGTGTCTGATCTACTCACACTAAAGCAACACACACCTGGTTTCTTATATAGTGATAGTGTGATTGTTCAATGTCCCAATGCATGTTTCAACCTTCTAACTCCAACAGAAATAAAATAACTGAAACATATAAATAAAGTTAATAAAACGTGTATGCATATTTATAATATATTGTAATAAGAATTATTAAATGAATGCATCTCCTCGCATTTGCTGCCAAACCAAGTACAGTGAAAAAACAATGGATCATCCCATGAAAAGTTTCACATATTTCAAACAAGCTTTATTTGGCTTGTTTATCTGTGTCATGTGAGCCCATGACCTAAGGACTAATGAACAACAAAGACCAAAATGTTAAACTCACTGTGTCAACATCGTTACTTGGCATACAGCAACAGGGCTAATACCGTCAGAAATGCAGTGAGAGATAGTACTTTCACTTTCTGCTGTACACTGTGTATCATGCAGTATCTGCTGTAGTTATAAAAGTTTGTGTAATCTATTTTCCTGTAGTTTGACTCCTAAAGAGAGTTTATTTGTGTATGTTTTCTCTTCTCCTGTTGTTTTAAAGGCACAGAAAGAATAAAGATTTGTGTTGTCAGAAGTGGGATTCGAACCCACGCCTCCAGGGGAGACTGCGACCTGAACGCAGCGCCTTAGACCGCTCGGCCATCCTGACTGTGCTGCACAGCTGATTTAAACGCTGCAACATCACGAAGTGACACTTTTCCACGCAACGTGTCACGACATGGATTTAATGTACATATTTTGAGATATTTATCACAGGTTTTTAGGACAGCTTTGTCTTTGAAATAACGCTGTTGTTGGGAGCACTCAATGCTTTTAAACCATCTATAAAATCTTCGGGTAACAACTTGGAATTTGGAATATTTTAATGCTGCTGGCGAGCAGTCTGAGATACCAAAAACACTTTTCTGAGACTTACGTTATTATTAGGCTTTTTTTTTTGTTTAGACAACCACTGAAACCCCATCTACAAATACATTGTTTTAGAAATCCTTTGCTGTGATCAAAAGTATATGTTAGTCCACTTGATCAACTGAAAAATGTTTATTTAGCAACAAATACGACGTTGATATGTAACATAAGTATTGATTGTAGTTTTAGTTCAGTTAAAAAACAATTCTGGTTCTTATCCATGATTAGTGATTTCTTCTGTTGCTTGGTGTGAAGAAATCTACTGTGGGAGCAATAATCAGAAAATGGGAGACCTACAAGACCACTGCTAATCTCCTTCGATCAGGGGCTCCATGCAAGATCTCAGCCCGTGGGGTCAGAATGATCACAAGAACGGTGAGCAAAAATCCCAGAACCACACGGAGGGACCTAGTGAATGACCTGCAGAAAGCTGGGACCAACGTTACAAAGGCTACCGTCAGTAACACACTACGCCGCCAGGGACTCAGATCTTGCAGTGCCAGACGCGGTCCCCTGCTTAAGCCAGTACATATCCGGGCGCATCTGAAGTTTGCTAGAGAGCATTTGGATATTCCGGAAGAGTTTTGGGAGAATGTCTTATGGTCAGATGAAACCAAAGTAGAACTGTTTGGTACAAACACAGCTCGTTGTGTTTGGAGGAGAGTGAATGCTGAGTTGCATCCAAAGAACACCATACCAACTGTGAAGCATGGTGGTGGCAACATCATGCTTTGGGGCTGTTTCTCTGCAAAGGGACTAGGATGACTGGTCCGTGTACATGAAAGAATGAATGGGGCCATGTATTGTGAGATTTTGAGTGCAAACCTCCTTCCATCAGCAAGGGCATTGAAAATGAAACGTGGCTGGGTCTTTCAGCATGACAATGATCCCAAGCACACTGCCAGGGCAACATAAGAGTAGCTTCGTAAGAGGCATTTCAAGGTCCTGGAGTGGCCTAGCCAGTCTCCAGATCTCAACCCCATAGAAAACCTTTGAAGGGAGTTGAGAGTCTGTGTTGCCCGCCGACAGCCCCAAAACATCACTGCTCTAGAGGAGATCTGCATGGAGGAATGGGCCAACATACCAGCAATGGTGTGTGCCAACCTTGTGAAGACAGAAAACGTTTGACCTCTGTCATTGCCAACAAAGGATATATAACAAAGTATTGAGATGAACTTCTGTTATTGACCAAATACTTATCTTCCACCATTATTTGCAAATAAATTCTTTAAAAATCAGACAATGTGATTTTCTGATATTTTTTCTCTCGTTTTGTCTCTCATAGTTGAGGTCTACCTATGAGGTCAATTACAGACTTCTCTCATTTTTTTAAGTGGGAGAATGAAAAGTTTTACATATTTCAAACAAGCTTTATTTGGCTTGTTTATCTGTGTCATGTGAGCCCATGACCTAAGGACTAATGAACAACAAAGAGCAAAATATTAAACCTACTGTGTCAACATCGTTACTTGGTACAAAGCAACAGGGCTAAAACCGTCAAAAAAAAAGCAGTGAGAGATAGTACTTTCACTTTCTGCTGTACACTGTGTATCATGCAGTATCTGCTGTTGTTATAAAAGTTTGTGTAATCTATTCTCCTGTAGTTTGACTCCTAAAGAGAGTTTATTTGTGTATGTTTTCTCTTCTCCTGTTGTTTTAAAGGCACAGAAAGAACAAAGATTTATGCTGTCAGAAGTGGGATTCGAACCCACGCCTCCAGGGGAGACTGCGACCTGAACGCAGCGCCTTAGACCGCTCGGCCATCCTGACTGCGCCGCTTCACTGCACGTCTTCAAAATACATATATTGACATATTTATATAGGACAGCTTTGTCTTTGAAATAACGCTGTTGTTGGGAGCACTCAATGCTTTTCAGCTATCTATAAAATCTTTGAGTAACAACTTGGAATTTGGAACATTTTAATGCTGCTGGCGAGCAGTCTGAGATACCAAAAACACTTTTCTGAGACTTACGTTATTATTAGGCTTTTTTGGTCATTTGTTTGGACAACCACTGAATGTTAAAATATACAAGCTGATAAACGGAACTTGATCAACTGAACAACGTTTATTTAGCAAAATATGCGACGTTGAGGTTCTTCTATTGTATATATCACCGCACACAGGAGTGCACTGTTCATCTCAGAGAGGTCTACCACTGGTTTGCTGTAGCTATAGGTCCAGGTCTCTGCCCTGATATAACATCTACAACAGGACTATCTAAGACCGACTACCTAGCGCACTCTCCTTTCCGCCATCCCTTTTCAGAGGGCGGCAGTTGCTGGTCGGGAGTTCAACACGGGCCGTTCAAACTGGGCTAAAAGATAGAGGCATCCACCTTCTCCGCCAAAAGTGCTTAATCAAGATTCATGTAACACATAAAGGAGAGATTACTACTTTCTGCTGTACACTGTGTATCATGCAGTATCTGCTGTAGTTATAAAAGTTTGTGTAATCTATTTTCCTGTAGTTTGACTCCTAAAGAGAGTTTATTTGTGTATGTTTTCTCTCCTCCTGTTGTTTTAAAGGCACAGAAAGAATAAAGATTTGTGCTGTCAGAAGTGGGATTCGAACCCACGCCTCCAGGGGAGACTGCGACCTGAACGCAGCGCCTTAGACCGCTCGGCCATCCTGACTGCGCTGCACAGCTGATTTAAACGCTGTAACATCACGAAGTGACACTTTTCCACGCAACGTGTCACGACATGGATTTAATGTACATATTTTGAGATATTTATCACAGGTTTTTAGGACAGCTTAGTCTTTGAAATAACGCTGTTGTTGGGAGCACTCAATGCTTTTAAACCATCTATAAAATCTTCGGGTAACAACTTGGAATTTGGAATATTTTAATGCTGCTGGCGAGCAGTCTGAGATACCAAAAACACTTTTCTGAGACTTACGTTATTATTAGGCTTTTGTTTTTGTTTAGACAACCACTGAAACCCCATCTACAAATACATTGTTTTAGAAATCCTTTGCTGTGCTCAAAAGTATATGTTACTCCACTTGATCAACTGAAAAATGTTTATTTAGCAACAAATACGACGTTGATATGTAACATAAGTATTGATTGTAGTTTTAGTTCAGTTAAAAAACAATTCTGGTTCTTATCCATGATTAGTGATTTCTTCTGTTGCTTGGTGTGAAGAAATCTACTGTGGGAGCAATAATCAGAAAATGGGAGACCTACAAGACCACTGCTAATCTCCTTCGATCAGGGGCTCCATGCAAGATCTCAGCCCGTGGGGTCAGAATGATCACAAGAACGGTGAGCAAAAATCCCAGAACCACACGGAGGGACCTAGTGAATGACCTGCAGAAAGCTGGGACCAACGTTACAAAGGCTACCGTCAGTAACACACTACGCCGCCAGGGACTCAGATCTTGCAGTGCCAGACGCGGTCCCCTGCTTAAGCCAGTACATATCCGGGCGCATCTGAAGTTTGCTAGAGAGCATTTGGATATTCCGGAAGAGTTTTGGGAGAATGTCTTATGGTCAGATGAAACCAAAGTAGAACTGTTTGGTACAAACACAGCTCGTTGTGTTTGGAGGAGAGTGAATGCTGAGTTGCATCCAAAGAACACCATACCAACTGTGAAGCATGGTGGTGGCAACATCATGCTTTGGGGCTGTTTCTCTGCAAAGGGACTAGGATGACTGGTCCGTGTACATGAAAGAATGAATGGGGCCATGTATTGTGAGATTTTGAGTGCAAACCTCCTTCCATCAGCAAGGGCATTGAATATGAAACGTGGCTGGGTCTTTCAGCATGACAATGATCCCAAGCACACTGCCAGGGCAACATAAGAGTAGCTTCGTAAGAGGCATTTCAAGGTCCTGGAGTGGCCTAGCCAGTCTCCAGATCTCAACCCCATAGAAAACCTTTGAAGGGAGTTGAGAGTCTGTGTTGCCCGCCGACAGCCCCAAAACATCACTGCTCTAGAGGAGATCTGCATGGAGGAATGGGCCAACATACCAGCAATGGTGTGTGCCAACCTTGTGAAGACAGAAAACGTTTGACCTCTGTCATTGCCAACAAAGGATATATAACAAAGTATTGAGATGAACTTCTGTTATTGACCAAATACTTATCTTCCACCATTATTTGCAAATAAATTCTTTAAAAATCAGACAATGTGATTTTCTGATATTTTTTCTCTCGTTTTGTCTCTCATAGTTGAGGTCTACCTATGAGGTCAATTACAGACTTCTCTCATTTTTTTAAGTGGGAGAATGAAAAGTTTTACATATTTCAAACAAGCTTTATTTGGCTTGTTTATCTGTGTCATGTGAGCCCATGACCTAAGGACTAATGAACAACAAAGAGCAAAATATTAAACCTACTGTGTCAACATCGTTACTTGGTACAAAGCAACAGGGCTAAAACCGTCAAAAAAAAGCAGTGAGAGATAGTACTTTCACTTTCTGCTGTACACTGTGTATCATGCAGTATCTGCTGTTGTTATAAAAGTTTGTGTAATCTATTCTCCTGTAGTTTGACTCCTAAAGAGAGTTTATTTGTGTATGTTTTCTCTTCTCCTGTTGTTTTAAAGGCACAGAAAGAACAAAGATTTATGCTGTCAGAAGTGGGATTCGAACCCACGCCTCCAGGGGAGACTGCGACCTGAACGCAGCGCCTTAGACCGCTCAGCCATCCTGACTGCGCCGCTTCACTGCACGTCTTCAAAATACATATATTGACATATTTATATAGGACAGCTTTGTCTTTGAAATAACGCTGTTGTTGGGAGCACTCAATGCTTTTCAGCTATCTATAAAATCTTTGAGTAACAACTTGGAATTTGGAACATTTTAATGCTGCTGGCGAGCAGTCTGAGATACCAAAAACACTTTTCTGAGACTTACGTTATTATTAGGCTTTTTTGGTCATTTGTTTGGACAACCACTGAATGTTAAAATATACAAGCTGATAAACGGAACTTGATCAACTGAACAACGTTTATTTAGCAAAATATGCGACGTTGAGGTTCTTCTATTGTATATATCACCGCACACAGGAGTGCACTGTTCATCTCAGAGAGGTCTACCACTGGTTTGCTGTAGCTATAGGTCCAGGTCTCTGCCCTGATATAACATCTACAACAGGACTATCTAAGACCGACTACCTAGCGCACTCTCCTTTCCGCCATCCCTTTTCAGAGGGCGGCAGTTGCTGGTCAGGAGTTCAACACGGGCCGTTCAAACTGGGCTAAAAGATAGAGGCATCCACCTTCTCCGCCAAAAGTGCTTAATCAAGATTCATGTAACACATAAAGGAGAGATTACTACAGTTAGTAAGGTGATGTTTAACTGGGTGAATCCGAATGTCTTCACCTGTTCATTGCCGTTGCTGCAGCTTTACTTACACTAAAGACAAAAACAGACTAAAATTAAACACTAGCAACATTTTCCTGGATTCACTCGTGGTGTAAAAGAGCTGCTTTACTTCATTAGTATATCATAGTATTACACTTTTCTAATTATCAGTTAAATATGTGCTCAAATATGTGTCAAAATGCGCCAGGCTTGTTAAGACGTTTCTCTCAAAGCACAAACTGTCCAGTAATAGACGTGCTTCTGTCTCTGACTTTACATCTACAGAGTAGAGTAACTAGGTAGGAGTGTCTAGTAGCGTGGACAGTGAGTGGACACAGTGCTTCAAAGCTGCAGCAGCACTGCTGTGTCTGATCTACTCACACTAAAGCAACACACACCTGGTTTCTTATATAGTGATAGCGTGATTGTTCAATGTCCCAATGCATGTTTCAGCCTTCTAACTCCAACAGAAATAAAATAACTGAAACATATAAATAAAGTTAATAAAACGTGTATGCATATTTATAATATATTGTAATAACAATTATTAAATGAATGCATCTCCTCGCATTTGCTGCCAAACCAAGTACAGTGAAAAAACAATGGATCATCCCATGAAAAGTTTCACATATTTCAAACAAGCTTTATTTGGCTTGTTTATCTGTGTCATGTGAGCCCATGACCTAAGGACTAATGAACAACAAAGACCAAAATGTTAAACTCACTGTGTCAACATCGTTACTTGGCATACAGCAACAGGGCTAATACCGTCAGAAATGCAGTGAGAGATAGTACTTTCACTTTCTGCTGTAACTGTGTATCATGCAGTATCTGCTGTAGTTATAAAAGTTTGTGTAATCTATTTTCCTGTAGTTTGACTCCTAAAGAGAGTTTATTTGTGTATGTTTTCTCTTCTCCTGTTGTTTTAAAGGCACAGAAAGAATAAAGATTTGTGTTGTCAGAAGTGGGATTCGAACCCACGCCTCCAGGGGAGACTGCGACCTGAACGCAGCGCCTTAGACCGCTCGGCCATCCTGACTGTGCTGCACAGCTGATTTAAACGCTGCAACATCACGAAGTGACACTTTTCCACGCAACGTGTCACGACATGGATTTAATGTACATATTTTGAGATATTTATCACAGGTTTTTAGGACAGCTTTGTCTTTGAAATAACGCTGTTGTTGGGAGCACTCAATGCTTTTAAACCATCTATAAAATCTTCGGGTAACAACTTGGAATTTGGAATATTTTAATGCTGCTGGCGAGCAGTCTGAGATACCAAAAACACTTTTCTGAGACTTACGTTATTATTAGGCTTTTTTTTTTGTTTAGACAACCACTGAAACCCCATCTACAAATACATTGTTTTAGAAATCCTTTGCTGTGCTCAAAAGTATATGTTAGTCCACTTGATCAACTGAAAAATGTTTATTTAGCAACAAATACGACGTTGATATGTAACATAAGTATTGATTGTAGTTTTAGTTCAGTTAAAAAACAATTCTGGTTCTTATCCATGATTAGTGATTTCTTCTGTTGCTTGGTGTGAAGAAATCTACTGTGGGAGCAATAATCAGAAAATGGGAGACCTACAAGACCACTGCTAATCTCCTTCGATCAGGGGCTCCATGCAAGATCTCAGCCCGTGGGGTCAGAATGATCACAAGAACGGTGAGCAAAAATCCCAGAACCACACGGAGGGACCTAGTGAATGACCTGCAGAAAGCTGGGACCAACGTTACAAAGGCTACCGTCAGTAACACACTACGCCGCCAGGGACTCAGATCTTGCAGTGCCAGACGCGGTCCCCTGCTTAAGCCAGTACATATCCGGGCGCATCTGAAGTTTGCTAGAGAGCATTTGGATATTCCGGAAGAGTTTTGGGAGAATGTCTTATGGTCAGATGAAACCAAAGTAGAACTGTTTGGTACAAACACAGCTCGTTGTGTTTGGAGGAGAGTGAATGCTGAGTTGCATCCAAAGAACACCATACCAACTGTGAAGCATGGTGGTGGCAACATCATGCTTTGGGGCTGTTTCTCTGCAAAGGGACTAGGATGACTGGTCCGTGTACATGAAAGAATGAATGGGGCCATGTATTGTGAGATTTTGAGTGCAAACCTCCTTCCATCAGCAAGGGCATTGAAAATGAAACGTGGCTGGGTCTTTCAGCATGACAATGATCCCAAGCACACTGCCAGGGCAACATAAGAGTAGCTTCGTAAGAGGCATTTCAAGGTCCTGGAGTGGCCTAGCCAGTCTCCAGATCTCAACCCCATAGAAAACCTTTGAAGGGAGTTGAGAGTCTGTGTTGCCCGCCGACAGCCCCAAAACATCACTGCTCTAGAGGAGATCTGCATGGAGGAATGGGCCAACATACCAGCAATGGTGTGTGCCAACCTTGTGAAGACAGAAAACGTTTGACCTCTGTCATTGCCAACAAAGGATATATAACAAAGTATTGAGATGAACTTCTGTTATTGACCAAATACTTATCTTCCACCATTATTTGCAAATAAATTCTTTAAAAATCAGACAATGTGATTTTCTGATATTTTTTCTCTCGTTTTGTCTCTCATAGTTGAGGTCTACCTATGAGGTCAATTACAGACTTCTCTCATTTTTTTAAGTGGGAGAATGAAAAGTTTTACATATTTCAAACAAGCTTTATTTGGCTTGTTTATCTGTGTCATGTGAGCCCATGACCTAAGGACTAATGAACAACAAAGAGCAAAATATTAAACCTACTGTGTCAACATCGTTACTTGGTACAAAGCAACAGGGCTAAAACCGTCAAAAAAAAGCAGTGAGAGATAGTACTTTCACTTTCTGCTGTACACTGTGTATCATGCAGTATCTGCTGTTGTTATAAAAGTTTGTGTAATCTATTCTCCTGTAGTTTGACTCCTAAAGAGAGTTTATTTGTGTATGTTTTCTCTTCTCCTGTTGTTTTAAAGGCACAGAAAGAACAAAGATTTATGCTGTCAGAAGTGGGATTCGAACCCACGCCTCCAGGGGAGACTGCGACCTGAACGCAGCGCCTTAGACCGCTCGACCATCCTGACTGCGCCGCTTCACTGCACGTCTTCAAAATACATATATTTACATATTTATATAGGACAGCTTTGTCTTTGAAATAACGCTGTTGTTGGGAGCACTCAATGCTTTTCAGCTATCTATAAAATCTTTGAGTAACAACTTGGAATTTGGAACATTTTAATGCTGCTGGCGAGCAGTCTGAGATACCAAAAACACTTTTCTGAGACTTACGTTATTATTAGGCTTTTTTGGTCATTTGTTTGGACAACCACTGAATGTTAAAATATACAAGCTGATAAACGGAACTTGATCAACTGAACAACGTTTATTTAGCAAAATATGCGACGTTGAGGTTCTTCTATTGTATATATCACCGCACACAGGAGTGCACTGTTCATCTCAGAGAGGTCTACCACTGGTTTGCTGTAGCTATAGGTCCAGGTCTCTGCCCTGATATAACATCTACAACAGGACTATCTAAGACCGACTACCTAGCGCACTCTCCTTTCCGCCATCCCTTTTCAGAGGGCGGCAGTTGCTGGTCGGGAGTTCAACACGGGCCGTTCAAACTGGGCTAAAAGATAGAGGCATCCACCTTCTCCGCCAAAAGTGCTTAATCAAGATTCATGTAACACATAAAGGAGAGATTACTACAGTTAGTAAGGTGATGTTTAACTGGGTGAATCCGAATGTCTTCACCTGTTCATTGCCGTTGCTGCAGCTTTACTTACACTAAAGACAAAAACAGACTAAAATTAAACACTAGCAACATTTTCCTGGATTCACTCGTGGTGTAAAAGAGCTGCTTTACTTCATTAGTATATCATAGTATTACACTTTTCTAATTATCAGTTAAATATGTGCTCAAATATGTGTCAAAATGCGCCAGGCTTGTTAAGACGTTTCTCTCAAAGCACAAACTGTCCAGTAATAGACGTGCTTCTGTCTCTGACTTTACATCTACAGAGTAGAGTAACTAGGTAGGAGTGTCTAGTAGCGTGGACTGTGAGTGGACACAGTGCTTCAAAGCTGCAGCAGCACTGCTGTGTCTGATCTACTCACACTAAAGCAACACACACCTGGTTTCTTATATAGTGATAGCGTGATTGTTCAATGTCCCAATGCATGTTTCAGCCTTCTAACTCCAACAGAAATAAAATAACTGAAACATATAAATAAAGTTAATAAAACGTGTATGCATATTTATAATATATTGTAATAAGAATTATTAAATGAATGCATCTCCTCGCATTTGCTGCCAAACCAAGTACAGTGAAAAAACAATGGATCATCCCATGAAAAGTTTCACATATTTCAAACAAGCTTTATTTGGCTTGTTTATCTGTGTCATGTGAGCCCATGACCTAAGGACTAATGAACAACAAAGACCAAAATGTTAAACTCACTGTGTCAACATCGTTACTTGGCATACAGCAACAGGGCTAATACCGTCAGAAATGCAGTGAGAGATAGTACTTTCACTTTCTGCTGTAACTGTGTATCATGCAGTATCTGCTGTAGTTATAAAAGTTTGTGTAATCTATTTTCCTGTAGTTTGACTCCTAAAGAGAGTTTATTTGTGTATGTTTTCTCTTCTCCTGTTGTTTTAAAGGCACAGAAAGAATAAAGATTTGTGTTGTCAGAAGTGGGATTCGAACCCACGCCTCCAGGGGAGACTGCGACCTGAACGCAGCGCCTTAGACCGCTCGGCCATCCTGACTGCGCTGCACAGCTGATTTAAACGCTGCAACATCACGAAGTGACACTTTTCCACGCAACGTGTCACGACATGGATTTAATGTACATATTTTGAGATATTTATCACAGGTTTTTAGGACAGCTTTGTCTTTGAAATAACGCTGTTGTTGGGAGCACTCAATGCTTTTAAACCATCTATAAAATCTTCGGGTAACAACTTGGAATTTGGAATATTTTAATGCTGCTGGCGAGCAGTCTGAGATACCAAAAACACTTTTCTGAGACTTACGTTATTATTAGGCTTTTGTTTTTGTTTAGACAACCACTGAAACCCCATCTACAAATACATTGTTTTAGAAATCCTTTGCTGTGCTCAAAAGTATATGTTACTCCACTTGATCAACTGAAAAATGTTTATTTAGCAACAAATACGACGTTGATATGTAACATAAGTATTGATTGTAGTTTTAGTTCAGTTAAAAAACAATTCTGGTTCTTATCCATGATTAGTGATTTCTTCTGTTGCTTGGTGTGAAGAAATCTACTGTGGGAGCAATAATCAGAAAATGGGAGACCTACAAGACCACTGCTAATCTCCTTCGATCAGGGGCTCCATGCAAGATCTCAGCCCGTGGGGTCAGAATGATCACAAGAACGGTGAGCAAAAATCCCAGAACCACACGGAGGGACCTAGTGAATGACCTGCAGAAAGCTGGGACCAACGTTACAAAGGCTACCGTCAGTAACACACTACGCCGCCAGGGACTCAGATCTTGCAGTGCCAGACGCGGTCCCCTGCTTAAGCCAGTACATATCCGGGCGCATCTGAAGTTTGCTAGAGAGCATTTGGATATTCCGGAAGAGTTTTGGGAGAATGTCTTATGGTCAGATGAAACCAAAGTAGAACTGTTTGGTACAAACACAGCTCGTTGTGTTTGGAGGAGAGTGAATGCTGAGTTGCATCCAAAGAACACCATACCAACTGTGAAGCATGGTGGTGGCAACATCATGCTTTGGGGCTGTTTCTCTGCAAAGGGACTAGGATGACTGGTCCGTGTACATGAAAGAATGAATGGGGCCATGTATTGTGAGATTTTGAGTGCAAACCTCCTTCCATCAGCAAGGGCATTGAAAATGAAACGTGGCTGGGTCTTTCAGCATGACAATGATCCCAAGCACACTGCCAGGGCAACATAAGAGTAGCTTCGTAAGAGGCATTTCAAGGTCCTGGAGTGGCCTAGCCAGTCTCCAGATCTCAACCCCATAGAAAACCTTTGAAGGGAGTTGAGAGTCTGTGTTGCCCGCCGACAGCCCCAAAACATCACTGCTCTAGAGGAGATCTGCATGGAGGAATGGGCCAACATACCAGCAATGGTGTGTGCCAACCTTGTGAAGACAGAAAACGTTTGACCTCTGTCATTGCCAACAAAGGATATATAACAAAGTATTGAGATGAACTTCTGTTATTGACCAAATACTTATCTTCCACCATTATTTGCAAATAAATTCTTTAAAAATCAGACAATGTGATTTTCTGATATTTTTTCTCTCGTTTTGTCTCTCATAGTTGAGGTCTACCTATGAGGTCAATTACAGACTTCTCTCATTTTTTTAAGTGGGAGAATGAAAAGTTTTACATATTTCAAACAAGCTTTATTTGGCTTGTTTATCTGTGTCATGTGAGCCCATGACCTAAGGACTAATGAACAACAAAGAGCAAAATATTAAACCTACTGTGTCAACATCGTTACTTGGTACAAAGCAACAGGGCTAAAACCGTCAAAAAAAAGCAGTGAGAGATAGTACTTTCACTTTCTGCTGTACACTGTGTATCATGCAGTATCTGCTGTTGTTATAAAAGTTTGTGTAATCTATTCTCCTGTAGTTTGACTCCTAAAGAGAGTTTATTTGTGTATGTTTTCTCTTCTCCTGTTGTTTTAAAGGCACAGAAAGAACAAAGATTTATGCTGTCAGAAGTGGGATTCGAACCCACGCCTCCAGGGGAGACTGCGACCTGAACGCAGCGCCTTAGACCGCTCGGCCATCCTGACTTGGCCGCTTCACTGCACGGCTTCAAAATACATATATTGACATATTTATATAGGACAGCTTTGTCTTTGAAATAACGCTGTTGTTGGGAGCACTCAATGCTTTTCAGCTATCTATAAAATCTTTGAGTAACAACTTGGAATTTGGAACATTTTAATGCTGCTGGCGAGCAGTCTGAGATACCAAAAACACTTTTCTGAGACTTACGTTATTATTAGGCTTTTTTGGTCATTTGTTTGGACAACCACTGAATGTTAAAATATACAAGCTGATAAACGGAACTTGATCAACTGAACAACGTTTATTTAGCAAAATATGCGACGTTGAGGTTCTTCTATTGTATATATCACCGCACACAGGAGTGCACTGTTCATCTCAGAGAGGTCTACCACTGGTTTGCTGTAGCTATAGGTCCAGGTCTCTGCCCTGATATAACATCTACAACTGGACTGTCTAAGACCGACTACCTAGCGCACTCTCCTTTCCGCCATCCCTTTTCAGAGGGCGGCAGTTGCTGGTCGGGAGTTCAACACGGGCCGTTCAAACTGGGCTAAAAGATAGAGGCATCCACCTTCTCCGCCAAAAGTGCTTAATCAAGATTCATGTAACACATAAAGGAGAGATTACTACAGTTAGTAAGGTGATGTTTAACTGGGTGAATCCGAATGTCTTCACCTGTTCATTGCCGTTGCTGCAGCTTTACTTACACTAAAGACAAAAACAGACTAAAATTAAACACTAGCAACATTTTCCTGGATTCACTCGTGGTGTAAAAGAGCTGCTTTACTTCATTAGTATATCATAGTATTACACTTTTCTAATTATCAGTTAAATATGTGCTCAAATATGTGTCAAAATGCGCCAGGCTTGTTAAGACGTTTCTCTCAAAACACAAACTGTCCAGTAATAGACGTGCTTCTGTCTCTGACTTTACATCTACAGAGTAGAGTAACTAGGTAGGAGTGTCTAGTAGCGTGGACAGTGAGTGGACACAGTGCTTCAAAGCTGCAGCAGCACTGCTGTGTCTGATCTACTCACACTAAAGCAACACACACCTGGTTTCTTATATAGTGATAGTGTGATTGTTCAATGTCCCAATGCATGTTTCAACCTTCTAACTCCAACAGAAATAAAATAACTGAAACATATAAATAAAGTTAATAAAACGTGTATGCATATTTATAATATATTGTAATAAGAATTATTAAATGAATGCATCTCCTCGCATTTGCTGCCAAACCAAGTACAGTGAAAAAACAATGGATCATCCCATGAAAAGTTTCACATATTTCAAACAAGCTTTATTTGGCTTGTTTATCTGTGTCATGTGAGCCCATGACCTAAGGACTAATGAACAACAAAGACCAAAATGTTAAACTCACTGTGTCAACATCGTTACTTGGCATACAGCAACAGGGCTAATACCGTCAGAAATGCAGTGAGAGATAGTACTTTCACTTTCTGCTGTACACTGTGTATCATGCAGTATCTGCTGTAGTTATAAAAGTTTGTGTAATCTATTTTCCTGTAGTTTGACTCCTAAAGAGAGTTTATTTGTGTATGTTTTCTCTTCTCCTGTTGTTTTAAAGGCACAGAAAGAATAAAGATTTGTGTTGTCAGAAGTGGGATTCGAACCCACGCCTCCAGGGGAGACTGCGACCTGAACGCAGCGCCTTAGACCGCTCGGCCATCCTGACTGTGCTGCACAGCTGATTTAAACGCTGCAACATCACGAAGTGACACTTTTCCACGCAACGTGTCACGACATGGATTTAATGTACATATTTTGAGATATTTATCACAGGTTTTTAGGACAGCTTTGTCTTTGAAATAACGCTGTTGTTGGGAGCACTCAATGCTTTTAAACCATCTATAAAATCTTCGGGTAACAACTTGGAATTTGGAATATTTTAATGCTGCTGGCGAGCAGTCTGAGATACCAAAAACACTTTTCTGAGACTTACGTTATTATTAGGCTTTTTTTTTTGTTTAGACAACCACTGAAACCCCATCTACAAATACATTGTTTTAGAAATCCTTTGCTGTGATCAAAAGTATATGTTAGTCCACTTGATCAACTGAAAAATGTTTATTTAGCAACAAATACGACGTTGATATGTAACATAAGTATTGATTGTAGTTTTAGTTCAGTTAAAAAACAATTCTGGTTCTTATCCATGATTAGTGATTTCTTCTGTTGCTTGGTGTGAAGAAATCTACTGTGGGAGCAATAATCAGAAAATGGGAGACCTACAAGACCACTGCTAATCTCCTTCGATCAGGGGCTCCATGCAAGATCTCAGCCCGTGGGGTCAGAATGATCACAAGAACGGTGAGCAAAAATCCCAGAACCACACGGAGGGACCTAGTGAATGACCTGCAGAAAGCTGGGACCAACGTTACAAAGGCTACCGTCAGTAACACACTACGCCGCCAGGGACTCAGATCTTGCAGTGCCAGACGCGGTCCCCTGCTTAAGCCAGTACATATCCGGGCGCATCTGAAGTTTGCTAGAGAGCATTTGGATATTCCGGAAGAGTTTTGGGAGAATGTCTTATGGTCAGATGAAACCAAAGTAGAACTGTTTGGTACAAACACAGCTCGTTGTGTTTGGAGGAGAGTGAATGCTGAGTTGCATCCAAAGAACACCATACCAACTGTGAAGCATGGTGGTGGCAACATCATGCTTTGGGGCTGTTTCTCTGCAAAGGGACTAGGATGACTGGTCCGTGTACATGAAAGAATGAATGGGGCCATGTATTGTGAGATTTTGAGTGCAAACCTCCTTCCATCAGCAAGGGCATTGAAAATGAAACGTGGCTGGGTCTTTCAGCATGACAATGATCCCAAGCACACTGCCAGGGCAACATAAGAGTAGCTTCGTAAGAGGCATTTCAAGGTCCTGGAGTGGCCTAGCCAGTCTCCAGATCTCAACCCCATAGAAAACCTTTGAAGGGAGTTGAGAGTCTGTGTTGCCCGCCGACAGCCCCAAAACATCACTGCTCTAGAGGAGATCTGCATGGAGGAATGGGCCAACATACCAGCAATGGTGTGTGCCAACCTTGTGAAGACAGAAAACGTTTGACCTCTGTCATTGCCAACAAAGGATATATAACAAAGTATTGAGATGAACTTCTGTTATTGACCAAATACTTATCTTCCACCATTATTTGCAAATAAATTCTTTAAAAATCAGACAATGTGATTTTCTGATATTTTTTCTCTCGTTTTGTCTCTCATAGTTGAGGTCTACCTATGAGGTCAATTACAGACTTCTCTCATTTTTTTAAGTGGGAGAATGAAAAGTTTTACATATTTCAAACAAGCTTTATTTGGCTTGTTTATCTGTGTCATGTGAGCCCATGACCTAAGGACTAATGAACAACAAAGAGCAAAATATTAAACCTACTGTGTCAACATCGTTACTTGGTACAAAGCAACAGGGCTAAAACCGTCAAAAAAAAAGCAGTGAGAGATAGTACTTTCACTTTCTGCTGTACACTGTGTATCATGCAGTATCTGCTGTTGTTATAAAAGTTTGTGTAATCTATTCTCCTGTAGTTTGACTCCTAAAGAGAGTTTATTTGTGTATGTTTTCTCTTCTCCTGTTGTTTTAAAGGCACAGAAAGAACAAAGATTTATGCTGTCAGAAGTGGGATTCGAACCCACGCCTCCAGGGGAGACTGCGACCTGAACGCAGCGCCTTAGACCGCTCGGCCATCCTGACTGCGCCGCTTCACTGCACGTCTTCAAAATACATATATTGACATATTTATATAGGACAGCTTTGTCTTTGAAATAACGCTGTTGTTGGGAGCACTCAATGCTTTTCAGCTATCTATAAAATCTTTGAGTAACAACTTGGAATTTGGAACATTTTAATGCTGCTGGCGAGCAGTCTGAGATACCAAAAACACTTTTCTGAGACTTACGTTATTATTAGGCTTTTTTGGTCATTTGTTTGGACAACCACTGAATGTTAAAATATACAAGCTGATAAACGGAACTTGATCAACTGAACAACGTTTATTTAGCAAAATATGCGACGTTGAGGTTCTTCTATTGTATATATCACCGCACACAGGAGTGCACTGTTCATCTCAGAGAGGTCTACCACTGGTTTGCTGTAGCTATAGGTCCAGGTCTCTGCCCTGATATAACATCTACAACAGGACTATCTAAGACCGACTACCTAGCGCACTCTCCTTTCCGCCATCCCTTTTCAGAGGGCGGCAGTTGCTGGTCGGGAGTTCAACACGGGCCGTTCAAACTGGGCTAAAAGATAGAGGCATCCACCTTCTCCGCCAAAAGTGCTTAATCAAGATTCATGTAACACATAAAGGAGAGATTACTACTTTCTGCTGTACACTGTGTATCATGCAGTATCTGCTGTAGTTATAAAAGTTTGTGTAATCTATTTTCCTGTAGTTTGACTCCTAAAGAGAGTTTATTTGTGTATGTTTTCTCTCCTCCTGTTGTTTTAAAGGCACAGAAAGAATAAAGATTTGTGCTGTCAGAAGTGGGATTCGAACCCACGCCTCCAGGGGAGACTGCGACCTGAACGCAGCGCCTTAGACCGCTCGGCCATCCTGACTGCGCTGCACAGCTGATTTAAACGCTGTAACATCACGAAGTGACACTTTTCCACGCAACGTGTCACGACATGGATTTAATGTACATATTTTGAGATATTTATCACAGGTTTTTAGGACAGCTTAGTCTTTGAAATAACGCTGTTGTTGGGAGCACTCAATGCTTTTAAACCATCTATAAAATCTTCGGGTAACAACTTGGAATTTGGAATATTTTAATGCTGCTGGCGAGCAGTCTGAGATACCAAAAACACTTTTCTGAGACTTACGTTATTATTAGGCTTTTGTTTTTGTTTAGACAACCACTGAAACCCCATCTACAAATACATTGTTTTAGAAATCCTTTGCTGTGCTCAAAAGTATATGTTACTCCACTTGATCAACTGAAAAATGTTTATTTAGCAACAAATACGACGTTGATATGTAACATAAGTATTGATTGTAGTTTTAGTTCAGTTAAAAAACAATTCTGGTTCTTATCCATGATTAGTGATTTCTTCTGTTGCTTGGTGTGAAGAAATCTACTGTGGGAGCAATAATCAGAAAATGGGAGACCTACAAGACCACTGCTAATCTCCTTCGATCAGGGGCTCCATGCAAGATCTCAGCCCGTGGGGTCAGAATGATCACAAGAACGGTGAGCAAAAATCCCAGAACCACACGGAGGGACCTAGTGAATGACCTGCAGAAAGCTGGGACCAACGTTACAAAGGCTACCGTCAGTAACACACTACGCCGCCAGGGACTCAGATCTTGCAGTGCCAGACGCGGTCCCCTGCTTAAGCCAGTACATATCCGGGCGCATCTGAAGTTTGCTAGAGAGCATTTGGATATTCCGGAAGAGTTTTGGGAGAATGTCTTATGGTCAGATGAAACCAAAGTAGAACTGTTTGGTACAAACACAGCTCGTTGTGTTTGGAGGAGAGTGAATGCTGAGTTGCATCCAAAGAACACCATACCAACTGTGAAGCATGGTGGTGGCAACATCATGCTTTGGGGCTGTTTCTCTGCAAAGGGACTAGGATGACTGGTCCGTGTACATGAAAGAATGAATGGGGCCATGTATTGTGAGATTTTGAGTGCAAACCTCCTTCCATCAGCAAGGGCATTGAATATGAAACGTGGCTGGGTCTTTCAGCATGACAATGATCCCAAGCACACTGCCAGGGCAACATAAGAGTAGCTTCGTAAGAGGCATTTCAAGGTCCTGGAGTGGCCTAGCCAGTCTCCAGATCTCAACCCCATAGAAAACCTTTGAAGGGAGTTGAGAGTCTGTGTTGCCCGCCGACAGCCCCAAAACATCACTGCTCTAGAGGAGATCTGCATGGAGGAATGGGCCAACATACCAGCAATGGTGTGTGCCAACCTTGTGAAGACAGAAAACGTTTGACCTCTGTCATTGCCAACAAAGGATATATAACAAAGTATTGAGATGAACTTCTGTTATTGACCAAATACTTATCTTCCACCATTATTTGCAAATAAATTCTTTAAAAATCAGACAATGTGATTTTCTGATATTTTTTCTCTCGTTTTGTCTCTCATAGTTGAGGTCTACCTATGAGGTCAATTACAGACTTCTCTCATTTTTTTAAGTGGGAGAATGAAAAGTTTTACATATTTCAAACAAGCTTTATTTGGCTTGTTTATCTGTGTCATGTGAGCCCATGACCTAAGGACTAATGAACAACAAAGAGCAAAATATTAAACCTACTGTGTCAACATCGTTACTTGGTACAAAGCAACAGGGCTAAAACCGTCAAAAAAAAGCAGTGAGAGATAGTACTTTCACTTTCTGCTGTACACTGTGTATCATGCAGTATCTGCTGTTGTTATAAAAGTTTGTGTAATCTATTCTCCTGTAGTTTGACTCCTAAAGAGAGTTTATTTGTGTATGTTTTCTCTTCTCCTGTTGTTTTAAAGGCACAGAAAGAACAAAGATTTATGCTGTCAGAAGTGGGATTCGAACCCACGCCTCCAGGGGAGACTGCGACCTGAACGCAGCGCCTTAGACCGCTCAGCCATCCTGACTGCGCCGCTTCACTGCACGTCTTCAAAATACATATATTGACATATTTATATAGGACAGCTTTGTCTTTGAAATAACGCTGTTGTTGGGAGCACTCAATGCTTTTCAGCTATCTATAAAATCTTTGAGTAACAACTTGGAATTTGGAACATTTTAATGCTGCTGGCGAGCAGTCTGAGATACCAAAAACACTTTTCTGAGACTTACGTTATTATTAGGCTTTTTTGGTCATTTGTTTGGACAACCACTGAATGTTAAAATATACAAGCTGATAAACGGAACTTGATCAACTGAACAACGTTTATTTAGCAAAATATGCGACGTTGAGGTTCTTCTATTGTATATATCACCGCACACAGGAGTGCACTGTTCATCTCAGAGAGGTCTACCACTGGTTTGCTGTAGCTATAGGTCCAGGTCTCTGCCCTGATATAACATCTACAACAGGACTATCTAAGACCGACTACCTAGCGCACTCTCCTTTCCGCCATCCCTTTTCAGAGGGCGGCAGTTGCTGGTCAGGAGTTCAACACGGGCCGTTCAAACTGGGCTAAAAGATAGAGGCATCCACCTTCTCCGCCAAAAGTGCTTAATCAAGATTCATGTAACACATAAAGGAGAGATTACTACAGTTAGTAAGGTGATGTTTAACTGGGTGAATCCGAATGTCTTCACCTGTTCATTGCCGTTGCTGCAGCTTTACTTACACTAAAGACAAAAACAGACTAAAATTAAACACTAGCAACATTTTCCTGGATTCACTCGTGGTGTAAAAGAGCTGCTTTACTTCATTAGTATATCATAGTATTACACTTTTCTAATTATCAGTTAAATATGTGCTCAAATATGTGTCAAAATGCGCCAGGCTTGTTAAGACGTTTCTCTCAAAGCACAAACTGTCCAGTAATAGACGTGCTTCTGTCTCTGACTTTACATCTACAGAGTAGAGTAACTAGGTAGGAGTGTCTAGTAGCGTGGACAGTGAGTGGACACAGTGCTTCAAAGCTGCAGCAGCACTGCTGTGTCTGATCTACTCACACTAAAGCAACACACACCTGGTTTCTTATATAGTGATAGCGTGATTGTTCAATGTCCCAATGCATGTTTCAGCCTTCTAACTCCAACAGAAATAAAATAACTGAAACATATAAATAAAGTTAATAAAACGTGTATGCATATTTATAATATATTGTAATAACAATTATTAAATGAATGCATCTCCTCGCATTTGCTGCCAAACCAAGTACAGTGAAAAAACAATGGATCATCCCATGAAAAGTTTCACATATTTCAAACAAGCTTTATTTGGCTTGTTTATCTGTGTCATGTGAGCCCATGACCTAAGGACTAATGAACAACAAAGACCAAAATGTTAAACTCACTGTGTCAACATCGTTACTTGGCATACAGCAACAGGGCTAATACCGTCAGAAATGCAGTGAGAGATAGTACTTTCACTTTCTGCTGTAACTGTGTATCATGCAGTATCTGCTGTAGTTATAAAAGTTTGTGTAATCTATTTTCCTGTAGTTTGACTCCTAAAGAGAGTTTATTTGTGTATGTTTTCTCTTCTCCTGTTGTTTTAAAGGCACAGAAAGAATAAAGATTTGTGTTGTCAGAAGTGGGATTCGAACCCACGCCTCCAGGGGAGACTGCGACCTGAACGCAGCGCCTTAGACCGCTCGGCCATCCTGACTGTGCTGCACAGCTGATTTAAACGCTGCAACATCACGAAGTGACACTTTTCCACGCAACGTGTCACGACATGGATTTAATGTACATATTTTGAGATATTTATCACAGGTTTTTAGGACAGCTTTGTCTTTGAAATAACGCTGTTGTTGGGAGCACTCAATGCTTTTAAACCATCTATAAAATCTTCGGGTAACAACTTGGAATTTGGAATATTTTAATGCTGCTGGCGAGCAGTCTGAGATACCAAAAACACTTTTCTGAGACTTACGTTATTATTAGGCTTTTTTTTTTGTTTAGACAACCACTGAAACCCCATCTACAAATACATTGTTTTAGAAATCCTTTGCTGTGCTCAAAAGTATATGTTAGTCCACTTGATCAACTGAAAAATGTTTATTTAGCAACAAATACGACGTTGATATGTAACATAAGTATTGATTGTAGTTTTAGTTCAGTTAAAAAACAATTCTGGTTCTTATCCATGATTAGTGATTTCTTCTGTTGCTTGGTGTGAAGAAATCTACTGTGGGAGCAATAATCAGAAAATGGGAGACCTACAAGACCACTGCTAATCTCCTTCGATCAGGGGCTCCATGCAAGATCTCAGCCCGTGGGGTCAGAATGATCACAAGAACGGTGAGCAAAAATCCCAGAACCACACGGAGGGACCTAGTGAATGACCTGCAGAAAGCTGGGACCAACGTTACAAAGGCTACCGTCAGTAACACACTACGCCGCCAGGGACTCAGATCTTGCAGTGCCAGACGCGGTCCCCTGCTTAAGCCAGTACATATCCGGGCGCATCTGAAGTTTGCTAGAGAGCATTTGGATATTCCGGAAGAGTTTTGGGAGAATGTCTTATGGTCAGATGAAACCAAAGTAGAACTGTTTGGTACAAACACAGCTCGTTGTGTTTGGAGGAGAGTGAATGCTGAGTTGCATCCAAAGAACACCATACCAACTGTGAAGCATGGTGGTGGCAACATCATGCTTTGGGGCTGTTTCTCTGCAAAGGGACTAGGATGACTGGTCCGTGTACATGAAAGAATGAATGGGGCCATGTATTGTGAGATTTTGAGTGCAAACCTCCTTCCATCAGCAAGGGCATTGAAAATGAAACGTGGCTGGGTCTTTCAGCATGACAATGATCCCAAGCACACTGCCAGGGCAACATAAGAGTAGCTTCGTAAGAGGCATTTCAAGGTCCTGGAGTGGCCTAGCCAGTCTCCAGATCTCAACCCCATAGAAAACCTTTGAAGGGAGTTGAGAGTCTGTGTTGCCCGCCGACAGCCCCAAAACATCACTGCTCTAGAGGAGATCTGCATGGAGGAATGGGCCAACATACCAGCAATGGTGTGTGCCAACCTTGTGAAGACAGAAAACGTTTGACCTCTGTCATTGCCAACAAAGGATATATAACAAAGTATTGAGATGAACTTCTGTTATTGACCAAATACTTATCTTCCACCATTATTTGCAAATAAATTCTTTAAAAATCAGACAATGTGATTTTCTGATATTTTTTCTCTCGTTTTGTCTCTCATAGTTGAGGTCTACCTATGAGGTCAATTACAGACTTCTCTCATTTTTTTAAGTGGGAGAATGAAAAGTTTTACATATTTCAAACAAGCTTTATTTGGCTTGTTTATCTGTGTCATGTGAGCCCATGACCTAAGGACTAATGAACAACAAAGAGCAAAATATTAAACCTACTGTGTCAACATCGTTACTTGGTACAAAGCAACAGGGCTAAAACCGTCAAAAAAAAGCAGTGAGAGATAGTACTTTCACTTTCTGCTGTACACTGTGTATCATGCAGTATCTGCTGTTGTTATAAAAGTTTGTGTAATCTATTCTCCTGTAGTTTGACTCCTAAAGAGAGTTTATTTGTGTATGTTTTCTCTTCTCCTGTTGTTTTAAAGGCACAGAAAGAACAAAGATTTATGCTGTCAGAAGTGGGATTCGAACCCACGCCTCCAGGGGAGACTGCGACCTGAACGCAGCGCCTTAGACCGCTCGACCATCCTGACTGCGCCGCTTCACTGCACGTCTTCAAAATACATATATTTACATATTTATATAGGACAGCTTTGTCTTTGAAATAACGCTGTTGTTGGGAGCACTCAATGCTTTTCAGCTATCTATAAAATCTTTGAGTAACAACTTGGAATTTGGAACATTTTAATGCTGCTGGCGAGCAGTCTGAGATACCAAAAACACTTTTCTGAGACTTACGTTATTATTAGGCTTTTTTGGTCATTTGTTTGGACAACCACTGAATGTTAAAATATACAAGCTGATAAACGGAACTTGATCAACTGAACAACGTTTATTTAGCAAAATATGCGACGTTGAGGTTCTTCTATTGTATATATCACCGCACACAGGAGTGCACTGTTCATCTCAGAGAGGTCTACCACTGGTTTGCTGTAGCTATAGGTCCAGGTCTCTGCCCTGATATAACATCTACAACAGGACTATCTAAGACCGACTACCTAGCGCACTCTCCTTTCCGCCATCCCTTTTCAGAGGGCGGCAGTTGCTGGTCGGGAGTTCAACACGGGCCGTTCAAACTGGGCTAAAAGATAGAGGCATCCACCTTCTCCGCCAAAAGTGCTTAATCAAGATTCATGTAACACATAAAGGAGAGATTACTACAGTTAGTAAGGTGATGTTTAACTGGGTGAATCCGAATGTCTTCACCTGTTCATTGCCGTTGCTGCAGCTTTACTTACACTAAAGACAAAAACAGACTAAAATTAAACACTAGCAACATTTTCCTGGATTCACTCGTGGTGTAAAAGAGCTGCTTTACTTCATTAGTATATCATAGTATTACACTTTTCTAATTATCAGTTAAATATGTGCTCAAATATGTGTCAAAATGCGCCAGGCTTGTTAAGACGTTTCTCTCAAAGCACAAACTGTCCAGTAATAGACGTGCTTCTGTCTCTGACTTTACATCTACAGAGTAGAGTAACTAGGTAGGAGTGTCTAGTAGCGTGGACTGTGAGTGGACACAGTGCTTCAAAGCTGCAGCAGCACTGCTGTGTCTGATCTACTCACACTAAAGCAACACACACCTGGTTTCTTATATAGTGATAGCGTGATTGTTCAATGTCCCAATGCATGTTTCAGCCTTCTAACTCCAACAGAAATAAAATAACTGAAACATATAAATAAAGTTAATAAAACGTGTATGCATATTTATAATATATTGTAATAAGAATTATTAAATGAATGCATCTCCTCGCATTTGCTGCCAAACCAAGTACAGTGAAAAAACAATGGATCATCCCATGAAAAGTTTCACATATTTCAAACAAGCTTTATTTGGCTTGTTTATCTGTGTCATGTGAGCCCATGACCTAAGGACTAATGAACAACAAAGACCAAAATGTTAAACTCACTGTGTCAACATCGTTACTTGGCATACAGCAACAGGGCTAATACCGTCAGAAATGCAGTGAGAGATAGTACTTTCACTTTCTGCTGTAACTGTGTATCATGCAGTATCTGCTGTAGTTATAAAAGTTTGTGTAATCTATTTTCCTGTAGTTTGACTCCTAAAGAGAGTTTATTTGTGTATGTTTTCTCTTCTCCTGTTGTTTTAAAGGCACAGAAAGAATAAAGATTTGTGTTGTCAGAAGTGGGATTCGAACCCACGCCTCCAGGGGAGACTGCGACCTGAACGCAGCGCCTTAGACCGCTCGGCCATCCTGACTGCGCTGCACAGCTGATTTAAACGCTGCAACATCACGAAGTGACACTTTTCCACGCAACGTGTCACGACATGGATTTAATGTACATATTTTGAGATATTTATCACAGGTTTTTAGGACAGCTTTGTCTTTGAAATAACGCTGTTGTTGGGAGCACTCAATGCTTTTAAACCATCTATAAAATCTTCGGGTAACAACTTGGAATTTGGAATATTTTAATGCTGCTGGCGAGCAGTCTGAGATACCAAAAACACTTTTCTGAGACTTACGTTATTATTAGGCTTTTGTTTTTGTTTAGACAACCACTGAAACCCCATCTACAAATACATTGTTTTAGAAATCCTTTGCTGTGCTCAAAAGTATATGTTACTCCACTTGATCAACTGAAAAATGTTTATTTAGCAACAAATACGACGTTGATATGTAACATAAGTATTGATTGTAGTTTTAGTTCAGTTAAAAAACAATTCTGGTTCTTATCCATGATTAGTGATTTCTTCTGTTGCTTGGTGTGAAGAAATCTACTGTGGGAGCAATAATCAGAAAATGGGAGACCTACAAGACCACTGCTAATCTCCTTCGATCAGGGGCTCCATGCAAGATCTCAGCCCGTGGGGTCAGAATGATCACAAGAACGGTGAGCAAAAATCCCAGAACCACACGGAGGGACCTAGTGAATGACCTGCAGAAAGCTGGGACCAACGTTACAAAGGCTACCGTCAGTAACACACTACGCCGCCAGGGACTCAGATCTTGCAGTGCCAGACGCGGTCCCCTGCTTAAGCCAGTACATATCCGGGCGCATCTGAAGTTTGCTAGAGAGCATTTGGATATTCCGGAAGAGTTTTGGGAGAATGTCTTATGGTCAGATGAAACCAAAGTAGAACTGTTTGGTACAAACACAGCTCGTTGTGTTTGGAGGAGAGTGAATGCTGAGTTGCATCCAAAGAACACCATACCAACTGTGAAGCATGGTGGTGGCAACATCATGCTTTGGGGCTGTTTCTCTGCAAAGGGACTAGGATGACTGGTCCGTGTACATGAAAGAATGAATGGGGCCATGTATTGTGAGATTTTGAGTGCAAACCTCCTTCCATCAGCAAGGGCATTGAAAATGAAACGTGGCTGGGTCTTTCAGCATGACAATGATCCCAAGCACACTGCCAGGGCAACATAAGAGTAGCTTCGTAAGAGGCATTTCAAGGTCCTGGAGTGGCCTAGCCAGTCTCCAGATCTCAACCCCATAGAAAACCTTTGAAGGGAGTTGAGAGTCTGTGTTGCCCGCCGACAGCCCCAAAACATCACTGCTCTAGAGGAGATCTGCATGGAGGAATGGGCCAACATACCAGCAATGGTGTGTGCCAACCTTGTGAAGACAGAAAACGTTTGACCTCTGTCATTGCCAACAAAGGATATATAACAAAGTATTGAGATGAACTTCTGTTATTGACCAAATACTTATCTTCCACCATTATTTGCAAATAAATTCTTTAAAAATCAGACAATGTGATTTTCTGATATTTTTTCTCTCGTTTTGTCTCTCATAGTTGAGGTCTACCTATGAGGTCAATTACAGACTTCTCTCATTTTTTTAAGTGGGAGAATGAAAAGTTTTACATATTTCAAACAAGCTTTATTTGGCTTGTTTATCTGTGTCATGTGAGCCCATGACCTAAGGACTAATGAACAACAAAGAGCAAAATATTAAACCTACTGTGTCAACATCGTTACTTGGTACAAAGCAACAGGGCTAAAACCGTCAAAAAAAAGCAGTGAGAGATAGTACTTTCACTTTCTGCTGTACACTGTGTATCATGCAGTATCTGCTGTTGTTATAAAAGTTTGTGTAATCTATTCTCCTGTAGTTTGACTCCTAAAGAGAGTTTATTTGTGTATGTTTTCTCTTCTCCTGTTGTTTTAAAGGCACAGAAAGAACAAAGATTTATGCTGTCAGAAGTGGGATTCGAACCCACGCCTCCAGGGGAGACTGCGACCTGAACGCAGCGCCTTAGACCGCTCGGCCATCCTGACTGCGCCGCTTCACTGCACGTCTTCAAAATACATATATTTACATATTTATATAGGACAGCTTTGTCTTTGAAATAACGCTGTTGTTGGGAGCACTCAATGCTTTTCAGCTATCTATAAAATCTTTGAGTAACAACTTGGAATTTGGAACATTTTAATGCTGCTGGCGAGCAGTCTGAGATACCAAAAACACTTTTCTGAGACTTACGTTATTATTAGGCTTTTTTGGTCATTTGTTTGGACAACCACTGAATGTTAAAATATACAAGCTGATAAACGGAACTTGATCAACTGAACAACGTTTATTTAGCAAAATATGCGACGTTGAGGTTCTTCTATTGTATATATCACCGCACACAGGAGTGCACTGTTCATCTCAGAGAGGTCTACCACTGGTTTGCTGTAGCTATAGGTCCAGGTCTCTGCCCTGATATAACATCTACAACAGGACTGTCTAAGACCGACTACCTAGCGCACTCTCCTTTCCGCCATCCCTTTTCAGAGGGCGGCAGTTGCTGGTCGGGAGTTCAACACGGGCCGTTCAAACTGGGCTAAAAGATAGAGGCATCCACCTTCTCCGCCAAAAGTGCTTAATCAAGATTCATGTAACACATAAAGGAGAGATTACTACAGTTAGTAAGGTGATGTTTAACTGGGTGAATCCGAATGTCTTCACCTGTTCATTGCCGTTGCTGCAGCTTTACTTACACTAAAGACAAAAACAGACTAAAAATAAACACTAGCGACATTTTCCTGGATTCACTCGTGGTGTAAAAGAGCTGCTTTACTTCATTAGTATATCATAGTATTACACTTTTCTAATTATCAGTTAAATATGTGCTCAAATATGTGTCAAAATGCGCCAGGCTTGTTAAGACGTTTCTCTCAAAACACAAACTGTCCAGTAATAGACGTGCTTCTGTCTCTGACTTTACATCTACAGAGTAGAGTAACTAGGTAGGAGTGTCTAGTAGCGTGGACAGTGAGTGGACACAGTGCTTCAAAGCTGCAGCAGCACTGCTGTGTCTGATCTACTCACACTAAAGCAACACACACCTGGTTTCTTATATAGTGATAGCGTGATTGTTCAATGTCCCAATGCATGTTTCAGCCTTCTAACTCCAACAGAAATAAAAGAACTGAAACATATAAATAAAGTTAATAAAACGTGTATGCATATTTATAATATATTGTAATAAGAATTATTAAATGAATGCATCTCCTCGCATTTGCTGCCAAACCAAGTACAGTGAAAAAACAATGGATCATCCCATGAAAAGTTTTACATATTTCAAACAAGCTTTATTTGGCTTGTTTATCTGTGTCATGTGAGCCCATGACCTAAGGACTAATGAACAACAAAGACCAAAATGTTAAACTCACTGTGTCAACATCGTTACTTGGCATAAAGCAACAGGGCTAATACAGTCAGAAATGCAGTGAGAGATAGTACTTTCACTTTCTGCTGTACACTGTGTATCATGCAGTATCTGCTGTAGTTATAAAAGTTTGTGTAATCTATTTTCCTGTAGTTTGACTCCTAAAGAGAGTTTATTTGTGTATGTTTTCTCTTCTCCTGTTGTTTTAAAGGCACAGAAAGAATAAAGATTTGTGCTGTCAGAAGTGGGATTCGAACCCACGCCTCCAGGGGAGACTGCGACCTGAACGCAGCGCCTTAGACCGCTCGGCCATCCTGACTGCGCTGCACAGCTGATTTAAATGCTGCAACATCACGAAGTGACACTTTTCCACGCAACGTGTCACGACATGGATTTAATGTACATATTTTGAGATATTTATCACAGGTTTTTAGGACAGCTTTGTCTTTGAAATAACGCTGTTGTTGGGAGCACTCAATGCTTTTAAACCATCTATAAAATCTTCGGGTAACAACTTGGAATTTGGAATATTTTAATGCTGCTGGCGAGCAGTCTGAGATACCAAAAACACTTTTCTGAGACTTACGTTATTATTAGGCTTTAATTTTTGTTTAGACAACCACTGAAACCCCATCTACAAATACATTGTTTTAGAAATCCTTTGCTGTGCTCAAAAGTATATGTTACTCCACTTGATCAACTGAAAAATGTTTATTTAGCAACAAATACGACGTTGATATGTAACATAAGTATTGATTGTAGTTTTAGTTCAGTTAAAAAACAATTCTGGTTCTTATCCATGATTAGTGATTTCTTCTGTTGCTTGGTGTGAAGAAATCTACTGTGGGAGCAATAATCAGAAAATGGGAGACCTACAAGACCACTGCTAATCTCCTTCGATCAGGGGCTCCATGCAAGATCTCAGCCCGTGGGGTCAGAATGATCACAAGAACGGTGAGCAAAAATCCCAGAACCACACGGAGGGACCTAGTGAATGACCTGCAGAAAGCTGGGACCAACGTTACAAAGGCTACCGTCAGTAACACACTACGCCGCCAGGGACTCAGATCTTGCAGTGCCAGACGCGGTCCCCTGCTTAAGCCAGTACATATCCGGGCGCATCTGAAGTTTGCTAGAGAGCATTTGGATATTCCGGAAGAGTTTTGGGAGAATGTCTTATGGTCAGATGAAACCAAAGTAGAACTGTTTGGTACAAACACAGCTCGTTGTGTTTGGAGGAGAGTGAATGCTGAGTTGCATCCAAAGAACACCATACCAACTGTGAAGCATGGTGGTGGCAACATCATGCTTTGGGGCTGTTTCTCTGCAAAGGGACTAGGATGACTGGTCCGTGTACATGAAAGAATGAATGGGGCCATGTATTGTGAGATTTTGAGTGCAAACCTCCTTCCATCAGCAAGGGCATTGAAAATGAAACGTGGCTGGGTCTTTCAGCATGACAATGATCCCAAGCACACTGCCAGGGCAACATAAGAGTAGCTTCGTAAGAGGCATTTCAAGGTCCTGGAGTGGCCTAGCCAGTCTCCAGATCTCAACCCCATAGAAAACCTTTGAAGGGAGTTGAGAGTCTGTGTTGCCCGCCGACAGCCCCAAAACATCACTGCTCTAGAGGAGATCTGCATGGAGGAATGGGCCAACATACCAGCAATGGTGTGTGCCAACCTTGTGAAGACAGAAAACGTTTGACCTCTGTCATTGCCAACAAAGGATATATAACAAAGTATTGAGATGAACTTCTGTTATTGACCAAATACTTATCTTCCACCATTATTTGCAAATAAATTCTTTAAAAATCAGACAATGTGATTTTCTGATATTTTTTCTCTCGTTTTCTCTCTTATAGTTGAGGTCTACCTATGAGGTCAATTACAGACTTCTCTCATCTTTTTAAGTGGGAGAATGAAAAGTTTTACATATTTCAAACAAGCTTTATTTGGCTTGTTTATCTGTGTCATGTGAGCCCATGACCTAAGGACTAATGAACAACAAAGAGCAAAATATTAAACCTACTGTGTCAACATCGTTACTTGGTACAAAGCAACAGGGCTAAAACCGTCAGAAATGCAGTGAGAGATAGTACTTTCACTTTCTGCTGTACACTGTGTATCATGCAGTATCTGCTGTTGTTATAAAAGTTTGTGTAATCTATTCTCCTGTAGTTTGACTCCTAAAGAGGGTTTATTTGTGGATGTTTTCTCTTCTCCTGTTGTTTTAAAGGCACAGAAAGATTATGCTGTCAGAAGTGGGAGTCGAACCCACGCCTCCAGGGGAGACGGCAACCTGAACGCAGCGCCTTAGACCGCTCGGCCATCCTGACTGCGCCACATCACTGCATGGCTTCAAAATACATATATTGACATATTTATATAGGACAGCTTTGTCTTTGAAATAACGCTGTTGTTGGGACCACTCAATGCTTTTAAACCATCTATAAAATCTTTGAGTAACAACTTGGAATTTGGAACATTTTAATGCTGCTGGCGAGCAGTCTGAGATACCAAAAACACTTTTCTGAGACTTACGTTATTATTAGGCTTTTTTGGTCATTTGTTTGGACAACCACTGAATGTTAAAATATACAAGCTGATAAACGGAACTTGATCAACTGAACAACGTTTATTTAGCAAAATATGCGACGTTGAGGTTCTTCTATTGTATATATCACCGCACACAGGAGTGCACTGTTCATCTCAGAGAGGTCTACCACTGGTTTGCTGTAGCTATAGGTCCAGGTCTCTGCCCTGATATAACATCTACAACAGGACTGTCTAAGACCGACTACCTAGCGCACTCTCCTTTCCGCCATCCCTTTTCAGAGGGCGGCAGTTGCTGGTCGGGAGTTCAACACGGGCCGTTCAAACTGGGCTAAAAGATAGAGGCATCCACCTTCTCTGCCAAAAGTGCTTAATCAAGATTCATGTAACACATAAAGGAGAGATTACTACAGTTAGTAAGGTGATGTTTAACTGGGTGAATCCGAATGTCTTCACCTGTTCATTACCGTTGCTGCAGCTTTACTTACACTAAAGACAAAAACAGACTAAAATTAAACACTAGCAACATTTTCCTGGATTCACTCGTGGTGTAAAAGAGCTGCTTTACTTCATTAGTATATCATAGTATTACACTTTTCTAATTATCAGTTAAATATGTGCTCAAATATGTGTCAAAATGCGCCAGGCTTGTTAAGACGTTTCTCTCAAAACACAAACTGTCCAGTAATAGACGTGCTTCTGTCTCTGACTTTACATCTACAGAGTAGAGTAACTAGGTAGGAGTGTCTAGTAGCGTGGACAGTGAGTGGACACAGTGCTTCAAAGCTGCAGCAGCACTGCTGTGTCTGATCTACTCACACTAAAGCAACACACACCTGGTTTCTTATATAGTGATAGTGTGATTGTTCAATGTCCCAATGCATGTTTCAACCTTCTAACTCCAACAGAAATAAAATAACTGAAACATATAAATAAAGTTAATAAAACGTGTATGCATATTTATAATATATTGTAATAAGAATTATTAAATGAATGCATCTCCTCGCATTTGCTGCCAAACCAAGTACAGTGAAAAAACAATGGATCATCCCATGAAAAGTTTCACATATTTCAAACAAGCTTTATTTGGCTTGTTTATCTGTGTCATGTGAGCCCATGACCTAAGGACTAATGAACAACAAAGACCAAAATGTTAAACTCACTGTGTCAACATCGTTACTTGGCATACAGCAACAGGGCTAATACCGTCAGAAATGCAGTGAGAGATAGTACTTTCACTTTCTGCTGTACACTGTGTATCATGCAGTATCTGCTGTAGTTATAAAAGTTTGTGTAATCTATTTTCCTGTAGTTTGACTCCTAAAGAGAGTTTATTTGTGTATGTTTTCTCTTCTCCTGTTGTTTTAAAGGCACAGAAAGAATAAAGATCTGTGTTGTCAGAAGTGGGATTCGAACCCACGCCTCCAGGGGAGACTGCGACCTGAACGCAGCGCCTTAGACCGCTCGGCCATCCTGACTGGGCCGCTTCACTGCACGGCTTCAAAATACATATATTGACATATTTATATAGGACAGCTTTGTCTTTGAAATAACGCTGTTGTTGGGAGCACTCAATGCTTTTCAGCTATCTATAAAATCTTTGAGTAACAACTTGGAATTTGGAACATTTTAATGCTGCTGGCGAGCAGTCTGAGATACCAAAAACACTTTTCTGAGACTTACGTTATTATTAGGCTTTTTTGGTCATTTGTTTGGACAACCACTGAATGTTAAAATATACAAGCTGATAAACGGAACTTGATCAACTGAACAACGTTTATTTAGCAAAATATGCGACGTTGAGGTTCTTCTATTGTATATATCACCGCACACAGGAGTGCACTGTTCATCTCAGAGAGGTCTACCACTGGTTTGCTGTAGCTATAGGTCCAGGTCTCTGCCCTGATATAACATCTACAACAGGACTGTCTAAGACCGACTACCTAGCGCACTCTCCTTTCCGCCATCCCTTTTCAGAGGGCGGCAGTTGCTGGTCGGGAGTTCAACACGGGCCGTTCAAACTGGGCTAAAAGATAGAGGCATCCACCTTCTCCGCCAAAAGTGCTTAATCAAGATTCATGTAACACATAAAGGAGAGATTACTACAGTTAGTAAGGTGATGTTTAACTGGGTGAATCCGAATGTCTTCACCTGTTCATTGCCGTTGCTGCAGCTTTACTTACACTAAAGACAAAAACAGACTAAAATTAAACACTAGCAACATTTTCCTGGATTCACTCGTGGTGTAAAAGAGCTGCTTTACTTCATTAGTATATCATAGTATTACACTTTTCTAATTATCAGTTAAATATGTGCTCAAATATGTGTCAAAATGCGCCAGGCTTGTTAAGACGTTTCTCTCAAAACACAAACTGTCCAGTAATAGACGTGCTTCTGTCTCTGACTTTACATCTACAGAGTAGAGTAACTAGGTAGGAGTGTCTAGTAGCGTGGACAGTGAGTGGACACAGTGCTTCAAAGCTGCAGCAGCACTGCTGTGTCTGATCTACTCACACTAAAGCAACACACACCTGGTTTCTTATATAGTGATAGTGTGATTGTTCAATGTCCCAATGCATGTTTCAGCCTTCTAACTCCAACAGAAATAAAATAACTGAAACATATAAATAAAGTTAATAAAACGTGTATGCATATTTATAATATATTGTAATAAGAATTATTAAATGAATGCATCTCCTCGCATTTGCTGCCAAACCAAGTACAGTGAAAAAACAATGGATCATCCCATGAAAAGTTTCACATATTTCAAACAAGCTTTATTTGGCTTGTTTATCTGTGTCATGTGAGCCCATGACCTAAGGACTAATGAACAACAAAGACCAAAATGTTAAACTCACTGTGTCAACATCGTTACTTGGCATACAGCAACAGGGCTAATACCGTCAGAAATGCAGTGAGAGATAGTACTTTCACTTTCTGCTGTACACTGTGTATCATGCAGTATCTGCTGTAGTTATAAAAGTTTGTGTAATCTATTCTCCTGTAGTTTGACTCCTAAAGAGAGTTTATTTGTGTATGTTTTCTCTTCTCCTGTTGTTTTAAAGGCACAGAAAGAATAAAGATCTGTGTTGTCAGAAGTGGGATTCGAACCCACGCCTCCAGGGGAGACTGCGACCTGAACGCAGCGCCTTAGACCGCTCGGCCATCCTGACTTGGCCGCTTCACTGCACGGCTTCAAAATACATATATTGACATATTTATATAGGACAGCTTTGTCTTTGAAATAACGCTGTTGTTGGGAGCACTCAATGCTTTTCAGCTATCTATAAAATCTTTGAGTAACAACTTGGAATTTGGAACATTTTAATGCTGCTGGCGAGCAGTCTGAGATACCAAAAACACTTTTCTGAGACTTACGTTATTATTAGGCTTTTTTGGTCATTTGTTTGGACAACCACTGAATGTTAAAATATACAAGCTGATAAACGGAACTTGATCAACTGAACAACGTTTATTTAGCAAAATATGCGACGTTGAGGTTCTTCTATTGTATATATCACCGCACACAGGAGTGCACTGTTCATCTCAGAGAGGTCTACCACTGGTTTGCTGTAGCTATAGGTCCAGGTCTCTGCCCTGATATAACATCTACAACTGGACTGTCTAAGACCGACTACCTAGCGCACTCTCCTTTCCGCCATCCCTTTTCAGAGGGCGGCAGTTGCTGGTCGGGAGTTCAACACGGGCCGTTCAAACTGGGCTAAAAGATAGAGGCATCCACCTTCTCCGCCAAAAGTGCTTAATCAAGATTCATGTAACACATAAAGGAGAGATTACTACAGTTAGTAAGGTGATGTTTAACTGGGTGAATCCGAATGTCTTCACCTGTTCATTGCCGTTGCTGCAGCTTTACTTACACTAAAGACAAAAACAGACTAAAATTAAACACTAGCAACATTTTCCTGGATTCACTCGTGGTGTAAAAGAGCTGCTTTACTTCATTAGTATATCATAGTATTACACTTTTCTAATTATCAGTTAAATATGTGCTCAAATATGTGTCAAAATGCGCCAGGCTTGTTAAGACGTTTCTCTCAAAACACAAACTGTCCAGTAATAGACGTGCTTCTGTCTCTGACTTTACATCTACAGAGTAGAGTAACTAGGTAGGAGTGTCTAGTAGCGTGGACAGTGAGTGGACACAGTGCTTCAAAGCTGCAGCAGCACTGCTGTGTCTGATCTACTCACACTAAAGCAACACACACCTGGTTTCTTATATAGTGATAGTGTGATTGTTCAATGTCCCAATGCATGTTTCAGCCTTCTAACTCCAACAGAAATAAAATAACTGAAACATATAAATAAAGTTAATAAAACGTGTATGCATATTTATAATATATTGTAATAAGAATTATTAAATGAATGCATCTCCTCGCATTTGCTGCCAAACCAAGTACAGTGAAAAAACAATGGATCATCCCATGAAAAGTTTCACATATTTCAAACAAGCTTTATTTGGCTTGTTTATCTGTGTCATGTGAGCCCATGACCTAAGGACTAATGAACAACAAAGACCAAAATGTTAAACTCACTGTGTCAACATCGTTACTTGGCATACAGCAACAGGGCTAATACCGTCAGAAATGCAGTGAGAGATAGTACTTTCACTTTCTGCTGTACACTGTGTATCATGCAGTATCTGCTGTAGTTATAAAAGTTTGTGTAATCTATTTTCCTGTAGTTTGACTCCTAAAGAGAGTTTATTTGTGTATGTTTTCTCTTCTCCTGTTGTTTTAAAGGCACAGAAAGAATAAAGATTTGTGTTGTCAGAAGTGGGATTCGAACCCACGCCTCCAGGGGAGACTGCGACCTGAACGCAGCGCCTTAGACCGCTCGGCCATCCTGACTGTGCTGCACAGCTGATTTAAACGCTGCAACATCACGAAGTGACACTTTTCCACGCAACGTGTCACGACATGGATTTAATGTACATATTTTGAGATATTTATCACAGGTTTTTAGGACAGCTTTGTCTTTGAAATAACGCTGTTGTTGGGAGCACTCAATGCTTTTAAACCATCTATAAAATCTTCGGGTAACAACTTGGAATTTGGAATATTTTAATGCTGCTGGCGAGCAGTCTGAGATACCAAAAACACTTTTCTGAGACTTACGTTATTATTAGGCTTTTGTTTTTGTTTAGACAACCACTGAAACCCCATCTACAAATACATTGTTTTAGAAATCCTTTGCTGTGCTCAAAAGTATATGTTAGTCCACTTGATCAACTGAAAAATGTTTATTTAGCAACAAATACGACGTTGATATGTAACATAAGTATTGATTGTAGTTTTAGTTCAGTTAAAAAACAATTCTGGTTCTTATCCATGATTAGTGATTTCTTCTGTTGCTTGGTGTGAAGAAATCTACTGTGGGAGCAATAATCAGAAAATGGGAGACCTACAAGACCACTGCTAATCTCCTTCGATCAGGGGCTCCATGCAAGATCTCAGCCCGTGGGGTCAGAATGATCACAAGAACGGTGAGCAAAAATCCCAGAACCACACGGAGGGACCTAGTGAATGACCATCAGAAAGCTGGGACCAACGTTACAAAGGCTACCGTCAGTAACACACTACGCCGCCAGGGACTCAGATCTTGCAGTGCCAGACGCGGTCCCCTGCTTAAGCCAGTACATATCCGGGCGCATCTGAAGTTTGCTAGAGAGCATTTGGATATTCCGGAAGAGTTTTGGGAGAATGTCTTATGGTCAGATGAAACCAAAGTAGAACTGTTTGGTACAAACACAGCTCGTTGTGTTTGGAGGAGAGTGAATGCTGAGTTGCATCCAAAGAACACCATACCAACTGTGAAGCATGGTGGTGGCAACATCATGCTTTGGGGCTGTTTCTCTGCAAAGGGACTAGGATGACTGGTCCGTGTACATGAAAGAATGAATGGGGCCATGTATTGTGAGATTTTGAGTGCAAACCTCCTTCCATCAGCAAGGGCATTGAATATGAAACGTGGCTGGGTCTTTCAGCATGACAATGATCCCAAGCACACTGCCAGGGCAACATAAGAGTAGCTTCGTAAGAGGCATTTCAAGGTCCTGGAGTGGCCTAGCCAGTCTCCAGATCTCAACCCCATAGAAAACCTTTGAAGGGAGTTGAGAGTCTGTGTTGCCCGCCGACAGCCCCAAAACATCACTGCTCTAGAGGAGATCTGCATGGAGGAATGGGCCAACATACCAGCAATGGTGTGTGCCAACCTTGTGAAGACAGAAAACGTTTGACCTCTGTCATTGCCAACAAAGGATATATAACAAAGTATTGAGATGAACTTCTGTTATTGACCAAATACTTATCTTCCACCATTATTTGCAAATAAATTCTTTAAAAATCAGACAATGTGATTTTCTGATATTTTTTCTCTCGTTTTGTCTCTCATAGTTGAGGTCTACCTATGAGGTCAATTACAGACTTCTCTCATTTTTTTAAGTGGGAGAATGAAAAGTTTTACATATTTCAAACAAGCTTTATTTGGCTTGTTTATCTGTGTCATGTGAGCCCATGACCTAAGGACTAATGAACAACAAAGAGCAAAATATTAAACCTACTGTGTCAACATCGTTACTTGGTACAAAGCAACAGGGCTAAAACCGTCAAAAAAAAGCAGTGAGAGATAGTACTTTCACTTTCTGCTGTACACTGTGTATCATGCAGTATCTGCTGTTGTTATAAAAGTTTGTGTAATCTATTCTCCTGTAGTTTGACTCCTAAAGAGAGTTTATTTGTGTATGTTTTCTCTTCTCCTGTTGTTTTAAAGGCACAGAAAGAACAAAGATTTATGCTGTCAGAAGTGGGATTCGAACCCACGCCTCCAGGGGAGACTGCGACCTGAACGCAGCGCCTTAGACCGCTCGGCCATCCTGACTGCGCCGCTTCACTGCACGTCTTCAAAATACATATATTGACATATTTATATAGGACAGCTTTGTCTTTGAAATAACGCTGTTGTTGGGAGCACTCAATGCTTTTCAGCTATCTATAAAATCTTTGAGTAACAACTTGGAATTTGGAACATTTTAATGCTGCTGGCGAGCAGTCTGAGATACCAAAAACACTTTTCTGAGACTTACGTTATTATTAGGCTTTTTTGGTCATTTGTTTGGACAACCACTGAATGTTAAAATATACAAGCTGATAAACGGAACTTGATCAACTGAACAACGTTTATTTAGCAAAATATGCGACATTGAGGTTCTTCTATTGTATATATCACCGCACACAGGAGTGCACTGTTCATCTCAGAGAGGTCTACCACTGGTTTGCTGTAGCTATAGGTCCAGGTCTCTGCCCTGATATAACATCTACAACAGGACTATCTAAGACCGACTACCTAGCGCACTCTCCTTTCCGCCATCCCTTTTCAGAGGGCGGCAGTTGCTGGTCGGGAGTTCAACACGGGCCGTTCAAACTGGGCTAAAAGATAGAGGCATCCACCTTCTCCGCCAAAAGTGCTTAATCAAGATTCATGTAACACATAAAGGAGAGATTACTACAGTTAGTAAGGTGATGTTTAACTGGGTGAATCCGAATGTCTTCACCTGTTCATTGCCGTTGCTGCAGCTTTACTTACACTAAAGACAAAAACAGACTAAAATTAAACACTAGCAACATTTTCCTGGATTCACTCGTGGTGTAAAAGAGCTGCTTTACTTCATTAGTATATCATAGTATTACACTTTTCTAATTATCAGTTAAATATGTGCTCAAATATGTGTCAAAATGCGCCAGGCTTGTTAAGACGTTTCTCTCAAAGCACAAACTGTCCAGTAATAGACGTGCTTCTGTCTCTGACTTTACATCTACAGAGTAGAGTAACTAGGTAGGAGTGTCTAGTAGCGTGGACAGTGAGTGGACACAGTGCTTCAAAGCTGCAGCAGCACTGCTGTGTCTGATCTACTCACACTAAAGCAACACACACCTGGTTTCTTATATAGTGATAGCGTGATTGTTCAATGTCCCAATGCATGTTTCAGCCTTCTAACTCCAACAGAAATAAAATAACTGAAACATATAAATAAAGTTAATAAAACGTGTATGCATATTTATAATATATTGTAATAACAATTATTAAATGAATGCATCTCCTCGCATTTGCTGCCAAACCAAGTACAGTGAAAAAACAATGGATCATCCCATGAAAAGTTTCACATATTTCAAACAAGCTTTATTTGGCTTGTTTATCTGTGTCATGTGAGCCCATGACCTAAGGACTAATGAACAACAAAGACCAAAATGTTAAACTCACTGTGTCAACATCGTTACTTGGCATACAGCAACAGGGCTAATACCGTCAGAAATGCAGTGAGAGATAGTACTTTCACTTTCTGCTGTAACTGTGTATCATGCAGTATCTGCTGTAGTTATAAAAGTTTGTGTAATCTATTTTCCTGTAGTTTGACTCCTAAAGAGAGTTTATTTGTGTATGTTTTCTCTTCTCCTGTTGTTTTAAAGGCACAGAAAGAATAAAGATTTGTGTTGTCAGAAGTGGGATTCGAACCCACGCCTCCAGGGGAGACTGCGACCTGAACGCAGCGCCTTAGACCGCTCGGCCATCCTGACTGTGCTGCACAGCTGATTTAAACGCTGCAACATCACGAAGTGACACTTTTCCACGCAACGTGTCACGACATGGATTTAATGTACATATTTTGAGATATTTATCACAGGTTTTTAGGACAGCTTTGTCTTTGAAATAACGCTGTTGTTGGGAGCACTCAATGCTTTTAAACCATCTATAAAATCTTCGGGTAACAACTTGGAATTTGGAATATTTTAATGCTGCTGGCGAGCAGTCTGAGATACCAAAAACACTTTTCTGAGACTTACGTTATTATTAGGCTTTTTTTTTTGTTTAGACAACCACTGAAACCCCATCTACAAATACATTGTTTTAGAAATCCTTTGCTGTGCTCAAAAGTATATGTTAGTCCACTTGATCAACTGAAAAATGTTTATTTAGCAACAAATACGACGTTGATATGTAACATAAGTATTGATTGTAGTTTTAGTTCAGTTAAAAAACAATTCTGGTTCTTATCCATGATTAGTGATTTCTTCTGTTGCTTGGTGTGAAGAAATCTACTGTGGGAGCAATAATCAGAAAATGGGAGACCTACAAGACCACTGCTAATCTCCTTCGATCAGGGGCTCCATGCAAGATCTCAGCCCGTGGGGTCAGAATGATCACAAGAACGGTGAGCAAAAATCCCAGAACCACACGGAGGGACCTAGTGAATGACCTGCAGAAAGCTGGGACCAACGTTACAAAGGCTACCGTCAGTAACACACTACGCCGCCAGGGACTCAGATCTTGCAGTGCCAGACGCGGTCCCCTGCTTAAGCCAGTACATATCCGGGCGCATCTGAAGTTTGCTAGAGAGCATTTGGATATTCCGGAAGAGTTTTGGGAGAATGTCTTATGGTCAGATGAAACCAAAGTAGAACTGTTTGGTACAAACACAGCTCGTTGTGTTTGGAGGAGAGTGAATGCTGAGTTGCATCCAAAGAACACCATACCAACTGTGAAGCATGGTGGTGGCAACATCATGCTTTGGGGCTGTTTCTCTGCAAAGGGACTAGGATGACTGGTCCGTGTACATGAAAGAATGAATGGGGCCATGTATTGTGAGATTTTGAGTGCAAACCTCCTTCCATCAGCAAGGGCATTGAAAATGAAACGTGGCTGGGTCTTTCAGCATGACAATGATCCCAAGCACACTGCCAGGGCAACATAAGAGTAGCTTCGTAAGAGGCATTTCAAGGTCCTGGAGTGGCCTAGCCAGTCTCCAGATCTCAACCCCATAGAAAACCTTTGAAGGGAGTTGAGAGTCTGTGTTGCCCGCCGACAGCCCCAAAACATCACTGCTCTAGAGGAGATCTGCATGGAGGAATGGGCCAACATACCAGCAATGGTGTGTGCCAACCTTGTGAAGACAGAAAACGTTTGACCTCTGTCATTGCCAACAAAGGATATATAACAAAGTATTGAGATGAACTTCTGTTATTGACCAAATACTTATCTTCCACCATTATTTGCAAATAAATTCTTTAAAAATCAGACAATGTGATTTTCTGATATTTTTTCTCTCGTTTTGTCTCTCATAGTTGAGGTCTACCTATGAGGTCAATTACAGACTTCTCTCATTTTTTTAAGTGGGAGAATGAAAAGTTTTACATATTTCAAACAAGCTTTATTTGGCTTGTTTATCTGTGTCATGTGAGCCCATGACCTAAGGACTAATGAACAACAAAGAGCAAAATATTAAACCTACTGTGTCAACATCGTTACTTGGTACAAAGCAACAGGGCTAAAACCGTCAAAAAAAAGCAGTGAGAGATAGTACTTTCACTTTCTGCTGTACACTGTGTATCATGCAGTATCTGCTGTTGTTATAAAAGTTTGTGTAATCTATTCTCCTGTAGTTTGACTCCTAAAGAGAGTTTATTTGTGTATGTTTTCTCTTCTCCTGTTGTTTTAAAGGCACAGAAAGAACAAAGATTTATGCTGTCAGAAGTGGGATTCGAACCCACGCCTCCAGGGGAGACTGCGACCTGAACGCAGCGCCTTAGACCGCTCGACCATCCTGACTGCGCCGCTTCACTGCACGTCTTCAAAATACATATATTTACATATTTATATAGGACAGCTTTGTCTTTGAAATAACGCTGTTGTTGGGAGCACTCAATGCTTTTCAGCTATCTATAAAATCTTTGAGTAACAACTTGGAATTTGGAACATTTTAATGCTGCTGGCGAGCAGTCTGAGATACCAAAAACACTTTTCTGAGACTTACGTTATTATTAGGCTTTTTTGGTCATTTGTTTGGACAACCACTGAATGTTAAAATATACAAGCTGATAAACGGAACTTGATCAACTGAACAACGTTTATTTAGCAAAATATGCGACGTTGAGGTTCTTCTATTGTATATATCACCGCACACAGGAGTGCACTGTTCATCTCAGAGAGGTCTACCACTGGTTTGCTGTAGCTATAGGTCCAGGTCTCTGCCCTGATATAACATCTACAACAGGACTATCTAAGACCGACTACCTAGCGCACTCTCCTTTCCGCCATCCCTTTTCAGAGGGCGGCAGTTGCTGGTCGGGAGTTCAACACGGGCCGTTCAAACTGGGCTAAAAGATAGAGGCATCCACCTTCTCCGCCAAAAGTGCTTAATCAAGATTCATGTAACACATAAAGGAGAGATTACTACAGTTAGTAAGGTGATGTTTAACTGGGTGAATCCGAATGTCTTCACCTGTTCATTGCCGTTGCTGCAGCTTTACTTACACTAAAGACAAAAACAGACTAAAATTAAACACTAGCAACATTTTCCTGGATTCACTCGTGGTGTAAAAGAGCTGCTTTACTTCATTAGTATATCATAGTATTACACTTTTCTAATTATCAGTTAAATATGTGCTCAAATATGTGTCAAAATGCGCCAGGCTTGTTAAGACGTTTCTCTCAAAGCACAAACTGTCCAGTAATAGACGTGCTTCTGTCTCTGACTTTACATCTACAGAGTAGAGTAACTAGGTAGGAGTGTCTAGTAGCGTGGACAGTGAGTGGACACAGTGCTTCAAAGCTGCAGCAGCACTGCTGTGTCTGATCTACTCACACTAAAGCAACACACACCTGGTTTCTTATATAGTGATAGCGTGATTGTTCAATGTCCCAATGCATGTTTCAGCCTTCTAACTCCAACAGAAATAAAATAACTGAAACATATAAATAAAGTTAATAAAACGTGTATGCATATTTATAATATATTGTAATAAGAATTATTAAATGAATGCATCTCCTCGCATTTGCTGCCAAACCAAGTACAGTGAAAAAACAATGGATCATCCCATGAAAAGTTTCACATATTTCAAACAAGCTTTATTTGGCTTGTTTATCTGTGTCATGTGAGCCCATGACCTAAGGACTAATGAACAACAAAGACCAAAATGTTAAACTCACTGTGTCAACATCGTTACTTGGCATACAGCAACAGGGCTAATACCGTCAGAAATGCAGTGAGAGATAGTACTTTCACTTTCTGCTGTAACTGTGTATCATGCAGTATCTGCTGTAGTTATAAAAGTTTGTGTAATCTATTTTCCTGTAGTTTGACTCCTAAAGAGAGTTTATTTGTGTATGTTTTCTCTTCTCCTGTTGTTTTAAAGGCACAGAAAGAATAAAGATTTGTGTTGTCAGAAGTGGGATTCGAACCCACGCCTCCAGGGGAGACTGCGACCTGAACGCAGCGCCTTAGACCGCTCGGCCATCCTGACTGCGCTGCACAGCTGATTTAAACGCTGCAACATCACGAAGTGACACTTTTCCACGCAACGTGTCACGACATGGATTTAATGTACATATTTTGAGATATTTATCACAGGTTTTTAGGACAGCTTTGTCTTTGAAATAACGCTGTTGTTGGGAGCACTCAATGCTTTTAAACCATCTATAAAATCTTCGGGTAACAACTTGGAATTTGGAATATTTTAATGCTGCTGGCGAGCAGTCTGAGATACCAAAAACACTTTTCTGAGACTTACGTTATTATTAGGCTTTTGTTTTTGTTTAGACAACCACTGAAACCCCATCTACAAATACATTGTTTTAGAAATCCTTTGCTGTGCTCAAAAGTATATGTTACTCCACTTGATCAACTGAAAAATGTTTATTTAGCAACAAATACGACGTTGATATGTAACATAAGTATTGATTGTAGTTTTAGTTCAGTTAAAAAACAATTCTGGTTCTTATCCATGATTAGTGATTTCTTCTGTTGCTTGGTGTGAAGAAATCTACTGTGGGAGCAATAATCAGAAAATGGGAGACCTACAAGACCACTGCTAATCTCCTTCGATCAGGGGCTCCATGCAAGATCTCAGCCCGTGGGGTCAGAATGATCACAAGAACGGTGAGCAAAAATCCCAGAACCACACGGAGGGACCTAGTGAATGACCTGCAGAAAGCTGGGACCAACGTTACAAAGGCTACCGTCAGTAACACACTACGCCGCCAGGGACTCAGATCTTGCAGTGCCAGACGCGGTCCCCTGCTTAAGCCAGTACATATCCGGGCGCATCTGAAGTTTGCTAGAGAGCATTTGGATATTCCGGAAGAGTTTTGGGAGAATGTCTTATGGTCAGATGAAACCAAAGTAGAACTGTTTGGTACAAACACAGCTCGTTGTGTTTGGAGGAGAGTGAATGCTGAGTTGCATCCAAAGAACACCATACCAACTGTGAAGCATGGTGGTGGCAACATCATGCTTTGGGGCTGTTTCTCTGCAAAGGGACTAGGATGACTGGTCCGTGTACATGAAAGAATGAATGGGGCCATGTATTGTGAGATTTTGAGTGCAAACCTCCTTCCATCAGCAAGGGCATTGAAAATGAAACGTGGCTGGGTCTTTCAGCATGACAATGATCCCAAGCACACTGCCAGGGCAACATAAGAGTAGCTTCGTAAGAGGCATTTCAAGGTCCTGGAGTGGCCTAGCCAGTCTCCAGATCTCAACCCCATAGAAAACCTTTGAAGGGAGTTGAGAGTCTGTGTTGCCCGCCGACAGCCCCAAAACATCACTGCTCTAGAGGAGATCTGCATGGAGGAATGGGCCAACATACCAGCAATGGTGTGTGCCAACCTTGTGAAGACAGAAAACGTTTGACCTCTGTCATTGCCAACAAAGGATATATAACAAAGTATTGAGATGAACTTCTGTTATTGACCAAATACTTATCTTCCACCATTATTTGCAAATAAATTCTTTAAAAATCAGACAATGTGATTTTCTGATATTTTTTCTCTCGTTTTGTCTCTCATAGTTGAGGTCTACCTATGAGGTCAATTACAGACTTCTCTCATTTTTTTAAGTGGGAGAATGAAAAGTTTTACATATTTCAAACAAGCTTTATTTGGCTTGTTTATCTGTGTCATGTGAGCCCATGACCTAAGGACTAATGAACAACAAAGAGCAAAATATTAAACCTACTGTGTCAACATCGTTACTTGGTACAAAGCAACAGGGCTAAAACCGTCAAAAAAAAGCAGTGAGAGATAGTACTTTCACTTTCTGCTGTACACTGTGTATCATGCAGTATCTGCTGTTGTTATAAAAGTTTGTGTAATCTATTCTCCTGTAGTTTGACTCCTAAAGAGAGTTTATTTGTGTATGTTTTCTCTTCTCCTGTTGTTTTAAAGGCACAGAAAGAACAAAGATTTATGCTGTCAGAAGTGGGATTCGAACCCACGCCTCCAGGGGAGACTGCGACCTGAACGCAGCGCCTTAGACCGCTCGACCATCCTGACTGCGCCGCTTCACTGCACGTCTTCAAAATACATATATTTACATATTTATATAGGACAGCTTTGTCTTTGAAATAACGCTGTTGTTGGGAGCACTCAATGCTTTTCAGCTATCTATAAAATCTTTGAGTAACAACTTGGAATTTGGAACATTTTAATGCTGCTGGCGAGCAGTCTGAGATACCAAAAACACTTTTCTGAGACTTACGTTATTATTAGGCTTTTTTGGTCATTTGTTTGGACAACCACTGAATGTTAAAATATACAAGCTGATAAACGGAACTTGATCAACTGAACAACGTTTATTTAGCAAAATATGCGACGTTGAGGTTCTTCTATTGTATATATCACCGCACACAGGAGTGCACTGTTCATCTCAGAGAGGTCTACCACTGGTTTGCTGTAGCTATAGGTCCAGGTCTCTGCCCTGATATAACATCTACAACAGGACTGTCTAAGACCGACTACCTAGCGCACTCTCCTTTCCGCCATCCCTTTTCAGAGGGCGGCAGTTGCTGGTCGGGAGTTCAACACGGGCCGTTCAAACTGGGCTAAAAGATAGAGGCATCCACCTTCTCCGCCAAAAGTGCTTAATCAAGATTCATGTAACACATAAAGGAGAGATTACTACAGTTAGTAAGGTGATGTTTAACTGGGTGAATCCGAATGTCTTCACCTGTTCATTGCCGTTGCTGCAGCTTTACTTACACTAAAGACAAAAACAGACTAAAATTAAACACTAGCAACATTTTCCTGGATTCACTCGTGGTGTAAAAGAGCTGCTTTACTTCATTAGTATATCATAGTATTACACTTTTCTAATTATCAGTTAAATATGTGCTCAAATATGTGTCAAAATGCGCCAGGCTTGTTAAGACGTTTCTCTCAAAACACAAACTGTCCAGTAATAGACGTGCTTCTGTCTCTGACTTTACATCTACAGAGTAGAGTAACTAGGTAGGAGTGTCTAGTAGCGTGGACAGTGAGTGGACACAGTGCTTCAAAGCTGCAGCAGCACTGCTGTGTCTGATCTACTCACACTAAAGCAACACACACCTGGTTTCTTATATAGTGATAGTGTGATTGTTCAATGTCCCAATGCATGTTTCAGCCTTCTAACTCCAACAGAAATAAAATAACTGAAACATATAAATAAAGTTAATAAAACGTGTATGCATATTTATAATATATTGTAATAAGAATTATTAAATGAATGCATCTCCTCGCATTTGCTGCCAAACCAAGTACAGTGAAAAAACAATGGATCATCCCATGAAAAGTTTCACATATTTCAAACAAGCTTTATTTGGCTTGTTTATCTGTGTCATGTGAGCCCATGACCTAAGGACTAATGAACAACAAAGACCAAAATGTTAAACTCACTGTGTCAACATCGTTACTTGGCATACAGCAACAGGGCTAATACCGTCAGAAATGCAGTGAGAGATAGTACTTTCACTTTCTGCTGTACACTGTGTATCATGCAGTATCTGCTGTAGTTATAAAAGTTTGTGTAATCTATTTTCCTGTAGTTTGACTCCTAAAGAGAGTTTATTTGTGTATGTTTTCTCTTCTCCTGTTGTTTTAAAGGCACAGAAAGAATAAAGATTTGTGTTGTCAGAAGTGGGATTCGAACCCACGCCTCCAGGGGAGACTGCGACCTGAACGCAGCGCCTTAGACCGCTCGGCCATCCTGACTGTGCTGCACAGCTGATTTAAACGCTGCAACATCACGAAGTGACACTTTTCCACGCAACGTGTCACGACATGGATTTAATGTACATATTTTGAGATATTTATCACAGGTTTTTAGGACAGCTTTGTCTTTGAAATAACGCTGTTGTTGGGAGCACTCAATGCTTTTAAACCATCTATAAAATCTTCGGGTAACAACTTGGAATTTGGAATATTTTAATGCTGCTGGCGAGCAGTCTGAGATACCAAAAACACTTTTCTGAGACTTACGTTATTATTAGGCTTTTGTTTTTGTTTAGACAACCACTGAAACCCCATCTACAAATACATTGTTTTAGAAATCCTTTGCTGTGCTCAAAAGTATATGTTACTCCACTTGATCAACTGAAAAATGTTTATTTAGCAACAAATACGACGTTGATATGTAACATAAGTATTGATTGTAGTTTTAGTTCAGTTAAAAAACAATTCTGGTTCTTATCCATGATTAGTGATTTCTTCTGTTGCTTGGTGTGAAGAAATCTACTGTGGGAGCAATAATCAGAAAATGGGAGACCTACAAGACCACTGCTAATCTCCTTCGATCAGGGGCTCCATGCAAGATCTCAGCCCGTGGGGTCAGAATGATCACAAGAACGGTGAGCAAAAATCCCAGAACCACATGGAGGGACCTAGTGAATGACCTGCAGAAAGCTGGGACCAACGTTACAAAGGCTACCGTCAGTAACACACTACGCCGCCAGGGACTCAGATCTTGCAGTGCCAGACGCGGTCCCCTGCTTAAGCCAGTACATATCCGGGCGCATCTGAAGTTTGCTAGAGAGCATTTGGATATTCCGGAAGAGTTTTGGGAGAATGTCTTATGGTCAGATGAAACCAAAGTAGAACTGTTTGGTACAAACACAGCTCGTTGTGTTTGGAGGAGAGTGAATGCTGAGTTGCATCCAAAGAACACCATACCAACTGTGAAGCATGGTGGTGGCAACATCATGCTTTGGGGCTGTTTCTCTGCAAAGGGACTAGGATGACTGGTCCGTGTACATGAAAGAATGAATGGGGCCATGTATTGTGAGATTTTGAGTGCAAACCTCCTTCCATCAGCAAGGGCATTGAAAATGAAACGTGGCTGGGTCTTTCAGCATGACAATGATCCCAAGCACACTGCCAGGGCAACATAAGAGTAGCTTCGTAAGAGGCATTTCAAGGTCCTGGAGTGGCCTAGCCAGTCTCCAGATCTCAACCCCATAGAAAACCTTTGAAGGGAGTTGAGAGTCTGTGTTGCCCGCCGACAGCCCCAAAACATCACTGCTCTAGAGGAGATCTGCATGGAGGAATGGGCCAACATACCAGCAATGGTGTGTGCCAACCTTGTGAAGACAGAAAACGTTTGACCTCTGTCATTGCCAACAAAGGATATATAACAAAGTATTGAGATGAACTTCTGTTATTGACCAAATACTTATCTTCCACCATTATTTGCAAATAAATTCTTTAAAAATCAGACAATGTGATTTTCTGATATTTTTTCTCTCGTTTTGTCTCTCATAGTTGAGGTCTACCTATGAGGTCAATTACAGACTTCTCTCATTTTTTTAAGTGGGAGAATGAAAAGTTTTACATATTTCAAACAAGCTTTATTTGGCTTGTTTATCTGTGTCATGTGAGCCCATGACCTAAGGACTAATGAACAACAAAGAGCAAAATATTAAACCTACTGTGTCAACATCGTTACTTGGTACAAAGCAACAGGGCTAAAACCGTCAAAAAAAAGCAGTGAGAGATAGTACTTTCACTTTCTGCTGTACACTGTGTATCATGCAGTATCTGCTGTTGTTATAAAAGTTTGTGTAATCTATTCTCCTGTAGTTTGACTCCTAAAGAGAGTTTATTTGTGTATGTTTTCTCTTCTCCTGTTGTTTTAAAGGCACAGAAACAATAAAGATAAATGCTGTCAGAAGTGGGATTCGAACCCACACCTCCAGGGGAGACTGCGACCTGAACGCAGCGCCTTAGACCGCTCGGCCATCCTGACTGCGCCACATCATTGCATGGCTTCAAAATACATATATTGACATATTTATATAGGACAGCTTTGTCTTTGAAATAACGCTGTTGTTGGGAGCACTCAATGCTTTTCAGCCATCTATAAAATGTTCGAATAATAACTTGGAATTTGGACATTTTAACGCTGCTGGCGAGCAGTCTAAGATTTATCCTTATACATACTAATTCAAACAGACTGAAATATGTAGAACATTATAAAAAATATACATTGGCAATGACATCACCACATCACCACATGTGTAAGTGTCTGACAAAACTCCTGTCAGTCACCAACTCCCTAATACTCCATTCCATCTCCTCAACGCCTCGTTACTTCACCCTCATCTCCTCAACGCCTCGTTACTTCACCCTCATCTCCTCAATGCCTTATTAATTCACCCTTATCTCCTCAATGTCCATTACTTCATCCACATCTCCTCAACTCCTCATTACTTCACCCTCAGCTCCGTAATGCCCCAATACTCTACCCTTATCTCCTCAATGCCTTATTAATTCACCCTCATCTCCTCAATGCCCATTACTTTACCCTCATCTCCTCAATGCCCATTACTTTACCCTCATCTCCTCGATGTCCATTACTTTACCCTCATCTCCTCAATGCCCATTACTTTACCCACATCTCCTCAATGCCTCATTACTTCAGCCTCATCTCCTCAATACCCCAATACTCAGCCTTCATCTCCTCAATGCCTTATTAATTTACCTCAATGCCTAATCACTTCACCCATGTCTCCTCAATACCTCATTACTTCACCCTCATCTCCTTAATGCCCCAATCCTCTACCCCAATCTCCTCATTGATAAGGTAAATTCCATAGTGAGAAAGACCACATATCAAGGGAAAATGCAAACACCATCATGCGCACCCATGCATGTTTGTTTTCTAACTAGGTTAGCTAAGTAACACTGGTAGGCTAATACAAGGTAATATTAATATCTACTTGAACTAATGTAAAAATTTCCAGCATCCCTCTAGAAAAACATTGGAACATGGCTAACATCAATCCTAGCAGTCAGCAGTTCAAAGTTCAAACACATAGGTTTCAGTAACTAATTGGTAAAACATTTTTATGGATGTTTACTCACCAATTTCTGCCAGCTGTGAGTTTGCAAAACTATCTAAAGAAAAGCTGTCTAACTGATTATGTTGTAATCAGTATCATCAAGTGCTGTTAATTAATAATTAATCCATTGGCTGGGTTGTTTCTGTGACTTTTGGTGAGAAAATAAGTTGTGTCAGTGTCATTGGGCTAAGATAACTACTCAAAACCTTCCAGCACTCTAAAAATAACCCAGTAAAGTGACATTTGAAAAAAAACCCACAGTGGTTAGAGGTTATATTCTTTCCAAGATCACAGTAAACTACAACTTTGTAGCCAGGATGTCAAACCCAGGTCTTTAGGGCCACAGTCTTGTGATAAGTAGGTTTTTTCAATTTAAAGGTGTTTTTTTTATACCAGATTTGAATTCTATTCCTAGGCAAAACATGAATTGTGGTCCAGTATATTCAACCCAGGTATGTACTTTTTTTTAACCAGACAGCTAAAGTTAACTGGCTTTAAGACATACTATCACTAACTTTTGGCCCTCCTTGAAGAAGTGCTCTAGCATATGGTGTTCACAACATGCATTAAATTGTGAACATCCTGTTTTGCACCTGTCAAGATGCTGTCATGACACGCTGTCAACCTTTGGGGACATATGAGTCATTTCCAGGAGCTTCATTTGATGTGAATTCTTAAAGGAAATGAGCCTGAGCATCCACCAGGAAGAGATTCCTAACAGACATCAACAACGTCCAGACATCAACAACATTCATACAGAAATGTCCGCACACATGTGGGGAAGTGCTGCTGCTTTGTGCAGTAGCCAAGGTCAGCATGCTACTGCTCCTCCCGCTGTTACCACACATAAACATGTAGGATCAAGGTGCTGGAAATTCCTTTTTTTACTGCACTGACATATTTGACTGTGAACATTTTTTTCAACTAATGTTTAGGAGGACTTAAATTCAGCTCATAATATCTTGACTTGTACTTATTGTGACTCCTTTGAACATAGTTCTACTTGTACTTAAAGTTATCTGATTTCAACATACTTCAGAGGCCAAGAAGTACATTTATTTAGCACTTAGGTCACACTGCCAGTTTGATGTGTCTACAAGAAATGGCACTGCCCACAATAGACAGACAGCAGGATGGAACACTTTAAGACATCACTCATCATGATCATTACTACCATTTCAGGAAATCAGTTGTGTAAACAAAAGCTCATTTTCTTTCCTTTCTTTAAAAACAGGATGGTGCAGAAGATATGGAATATAAGAGCTTTGAGGTGTTGTTTTTGTACTTATATTTAGTCCTGTAACGCTTCTGAGCACATGTTTTAAAATGGGTAATGGGTGCTTTTTTAAAGAACCATATTTGTAAATGATATTAAAATAATTTTCTGATATATTACATGCCAGACTTACAAAATAAAGAAATGAAGAGTTCCATTCCAAAACCAAACAATTGTTATTATTGTTTTTTACTAATACACACTAATAATAAAACGGATTCATTTTATCAAAATGAGTCATCGATCCAGATTTCACATGCCCAAAATGCAACAGAATTTGTGATTTCTGGACAATTGGACGCACCTTTAATAGGGTGGAATGTCATCACAGATATTTAAACATTTCACTTTCCAACACTAAAAGTGAATCAGTACTCCTCTTAAGTTCCTCTGATTCTTGGTATGTTTTTTATAGCACATTTGTCTTTGCATTTATATTTTAAGCAAGTGCTCTTATCCAGAGTGACTTACAAAAGTGCTGTATTGTCTAGCCAGAAAATGTATTTTTTATTGTTTAGTGTAAATACGCTAAACAAGTATGTAAACGTCTGGCCAACTTAAAATTCTAGTGACTTATTGCATTTATATATTTTTAATTAGCCCAATTAAAGTTCTGTGAAATGCTTATTTAATATAACATAATATGAATAAGAAAAATATTAAATATAAATAAAGATAATTAAAGTAAGGTTTGTAAACAAGGTTTGTAGATGTTTTTATTATATACTCTTTATATACTAATACTCTTTATTTACTAATTATTATGTACTCTTTATCATTTTTCTTGAGGTCCACATATAATGTGTATGTTAACAAATGTTTCAAAGATCATCTTTACATAATTATGGTCAAATAAAAGGTCCAGTTAAATATATCCACTTTATATTATTTTTAGTAGAAAGTATTTTTACATATTATTTTAAGTAGAAATTATAATTACAAAGACCTACACTGTAGATTTTGACTAGTTTGAAATGCATTTAAAATATGTGCTCTTTCATATCTCTGACATATTGTTTTAGAAATATGGTTCTGATTAGTGAGAATAATACTGATATCTCAAAACCTTATGGAAGGTTTAGAAAAAACTGGTGTACTGTATATAGTGTGGTAATGGAACAGAGCCGGCATATATGTTATATGAATTCAATTCAATTCGAATTTATTGATATAGAGTTTTTTTAAATGAATGTTTGTCACAAAGCAGCTTTATAGAGATTTGGGTCTGAGCCACTTTTGAGCAAGCCAAGGCCAACTGTGGCGTTTCTTCAAGAGGAAGAAACCTTGAGACGAACCAAGACTCAAACGTATATATTTACTTTTATAGATCTATGAATATATATGTTTATGTAAATATATTTATAGATCTTCAGACTGAGAATAATATGGTATAACCAAAGCTTACATGAAATAATAATGTAATAAGACCCAGAGGAATGAGGGGGAAGCCTAGTTCTTCCTTCCTGTCTTGCTGCTCTTCTAAACATGCCCACTGTTTTGTTCAGTGAACACAGATTGTTTTGGTGAATTTAAGAGGGTTCTCTAAACTCAGTTACACTCATTTACTTATGGATTTAAAGGTCTTTATCGATGAAAAGGTTCTTTATTGATTTATCACATCTCTGTCATCGGAAAAGGTTCTATATGGAGCCAAAAGTGTTTTTTCTATGGCATCGCTCAAAGAACCTTTTAATCGATAAAGACCTTTAAATCAATAAAGGACCTTTAAATCAAGAGTACATTTTTTGGGATATTTAAAATGTTCTTTACACTCACACATGTCTACAAGAAACAGTTTTTTATGGAACCAAAGGTGGTTCTTTTTTGGCATCACTCAAAATACTGTTTATAGCACCTTATTTTTAAGAGTGTACCACTGAGCTAAGACATTGCTTAACACAAGAGTCAGTGCTGATACCTACAAAGACGCACAATTGATGACATTTATTTGTTGATTGTGTTAATGACAGCAAGGGACTCCAAGACAGCCAAGTTTATTTTTGGGTGGCTGGACAGAGGTCTTGAAGAATGGTGGGTCAAGCTGAGATGTACTTGAAGCTCAAAGGCCTCTAGGAACTGAAGACAATGGTAATGCAATGCTATCCACAAACAGTGCAGCTACACCGTCTGCATTGTAAACAGGGATGATGAACACCGTCTTTCAGAGGCTTAGGTTATAAATATCCAGAATACTTCAAGCTTAAGTTGCTTCTTTATAATTAACAAATCATAATATATCATGTAAAAGATATCACAGCCTTCTCATTGGTAATGCAAGCTGATTGGTGAATAGATAAACTGTATTTTGGAAGGAATTAGAGGAACCAATGATAACTTTGCAATGCCAGCGAGTCAAAGCCATTTCACCACATTTGGGTGTCCACCAAGACCTCTTGCCAGTGGTATAACAGGATGTGACGAGATTGTTGCACAGACTAAATGAAAGATCCACATTGCAATTAGGAAGCACAATAGGAACATCCTCCTCCACATTGGGGTTAAGAGTTATTGCACCCCAGGGAGCTTCGTTGCTGCACAAAAACAAACCTGCAGCCGGTGATGCTTACTCACACTGACCCTGGTAGGAGGTGCACATTAGTATTATCAGGCATTTGCCATGTGTATGGCATAGAGCCACTAATTATCTACACACATCATTTCATCATGTGTGTTTCATATCACAAGTGAGGCAGAATCTGACACACATGTCACAGAGATTGAGGAAGAGCTCTTTTTAGCATTAGGTCAAAGGTGTGTTTAGTTGTGATTACTAAAGCTTTTTTCCAAAGCTGATTTCGGTGTTATCAGTTAGTTTTCAGAAATGTCCTCTGTACATTGATCTTTCTTGTTTTACTAATTATGTATGCATTTTTCTTTCGCATAAGGTTGAATCCAAATTAGAATAATCCCATAATTGCTATGCATGGCAAAACTACTGGATAAACAGTAGCAAACATGGCATATACAATGTTAATATTGGAATCAGTTTCCTCTGGAGCGGCAAATGAAGAGCTGTATTCCCATCCGCGAGACTGGCAGAAGAAAACCAGCCTCATTTTCCCAGTTAATGGCACCTTTCGGTATCTGCAGAAAACAGGTGTTGTACTCCATACTGCTGGCGTATTCATATGCAGGTACAGGTGGGTGGCCGTTGGCCGGCTCCAGCGTCCCTCAAGTTTTCCAGGGGTCCCCATCTGTAGGGGTGTGCTGGCTCCACCGCATGGCACAGGGCCCTGGGCCGGGTCTGCTCCATTCTTCAACCAACCCTACACCACGCCTGCACCACCGCTGCCTGCCGAGTCTGTTGTTCCACCACAATGGGCAGGAGAATAGCTAGACCTATAATCCCCAGCCACCAGTAATCGATGCCAAGTATGAATAGTAAGCAGGTTATTATTGCTCTGTGTCCCAGGTGGCTGAATGTGCTAGTCTGCAGAGTGACCACACCAGGCAGGCTACTGTTCAGGTAGGACGGCTTGGAAGAGAAGATATGTTCTACTGGAGTGACTGAGTAGGATGGCATTGTATTAATGTGGATTTAAAGAGACAGGGCAATGACTGTGTGTATTAACATAGAACTTTGAATTCTGTGATGTCATTTCAAAATGTATCTGGTCTCCTTTTCAGATATTTGGTCAATAAGGTGACCAAACAGCTTGTCCCTACAGCCTCACAGTAGATGAAAGTGCCCCACTGTGCCCTAGATTACTAGATGCATGCGTTTGGATATATGCTTTGGCCATCAAAATCCCTTATCTGTAAAAAAGCCAAGCTACTACACTCATGACACGTACCTCCAGTAAGTCACTTCCTTTAAGTTCCAGACTTCCTTTAAGACTGGCACTATATGATGTTTATCATTGCTCGTTTCCACACAAGGTCTAATGCGTTCGTGCAGCTTTTGTCCACACCCGGGCAGGCTTGGCGGTCAGAACCCAAGCCAGTGTGTCTCCATTAGGGACGTCATTAAGTATGATCTCCTCTCCCTCAGGATGCTTAATATTTTAGCCAGATGTGCTCACCAGGGCCGCCCACATACTGTCACAGCATCATATACCTGCCATGAGAGGGATGGCTCGCACTGCAAAGGTTAGCTTGTTTATCTGCCTGGCGATGTGACGTCACCACAAAGGAAACAGGAAATAGTTGAGACTACCTGACGGCCACGTTCCACAGAGCTGACCTGAGACTGGACCCAATCCAGGGAGCAATCACGGAGAAAAAAACAAGAAGAGGCCATTAAAAAAAGGGAAATTTGTTTACTCAGCCTGTTTCCTGCAGAGACAAGTACTGTGCATCTTGAGGGTTCCAGTAAAAACAACATATGTGAATATGACTAAAATGGCAAATAAAATACTGTTTTATACACATTTCTTATCGAACAGGACAGAAACTGTGTATGTGAAAATGTTCAGGTTATAAGATAACGGGTCAATTTTGTGTCTTTAAAACATTATACAGGCCACAATCTCAAACACTTAGCATGTTTTTCAGCAACCTTGTTGGGATCGACCTACCTCTTTAGCCTATTTAGGGAACAGAAGGGAAATAGTGGCCACTTTTTGGATGACACTGAGAACAGTATATTCTTAGCTCAAGCTCAGAAAGACTCAAGTCTCACACAGGAAAGGACTGGAGCAGATGAGCTGAATGTTTGCCCTCATTTCCTGTGTCAAGCAAAACTGAGCACTCATATATTCACGACTGGCCAGCTCTGGTTGAGCGTGATCATTGATCCTGGAGCATGCTCATTCAATGTATATATTCATATTGTGCATCATTGGTCAAACACACTTTGTCCTTTTATTTTTTATTAATTTATTGTAAATGTAGTAGGTTTTTTTTACAGATGGCTTATAGTTCTGAAATATTCTTGGGTATTATTTCAGCTTTAGCCTCAGCTTTAACAAATTATATTTCGTCCAGGATGTTCTGGTATTTTGTGGAATCCATTCTTCTCTCTTCTAGTGTAATATTGCCAAAGTCACTGGCAGCAAAACAACCCCAAAGCATAATGGATCAACCCGTCACAGTTGGCAAGGTGTTCTTTACATGGAATGCTTTTTTCCTAAACACACCTTTCCTTGTTGTGGCCTAAAAGTTTTATGAAACTTCACCAGTCCACAGCACTTGTTTCCAAAACTCATCAGGCTTGTCTTGATGCTGAATTTTTGTGATGAGGTCGCAAGTGAGGTTTCCTTCTTACAAGTCTTCTATGAAGCTTGTGTTTGCACAAACAATGCTGCATAGCCACCCTCTTGACTCAGCGAAACCTTACTGTAGGTTCTTGGCAGTCATTTTTGGATTTTAATTGTTTTAATAGTTGTTTTTGAGAGTTTTGGTATTCCAGATCTCATCCTGACCCTGAATTGCCATTTCTCAATAACCACCTGCACCTGGCTATCTTCTTATTACCTAATAATGCCTTATGTGTATTGATTACTTTAGTTTTCAGATCTTTCTTAAACAGTTTCTTAGAGAAGAGTTTATTGTTGCTTGGTGTTAGCACAAGATTTGAAGAGTCAGGGAATGTGTACAATTTGAACATTTGATTTATTTACCGTTCTTAATTATAATATAATTCAAATAACAAAATTCTAATAATATAATAATACACTCAATACAATATTGTATTTGTATACAATTTTTATTTTTTAATAAAGTTGAGTGGAAATTTGATATTTTATGATGAAGGAATCAGTAATACTTTAAACTGATTGGATTGCAATCAAAACAATTTTAGCAATATGAGGAATATACTTAGTTGTTATTTATTTCTTGTGTGTCATTGCTGAAATTATACAGAGTTTAATATAGCAGTTATTATAAAATGACAAATATTGTAAGTCATAAATTAAACAATTCAATAAATTTAACATTTCATTAATAAAGGTCTGTATGTGCCTCCACACATTTGGTTCATTTCATTACACAACTTAGTGGATCAGGAGTAAGTATGTAGCCTAAATAAGCAAAACAAGCAATCACTTCACTAAAGGACTGGGAAACTCTGGCCCAGTCTTTGGACTGAGAAAACAAACTGCTCTTTAGCATGTCACCATGCCCTACCCCTAGGGCAGCGGGTTAAAGTGGAGGACCGCCAGCTCCGACTCTTGAGATGAGGCAAAGCAAGCCCCTGGCCTGAGGGCTGCCTAACCAAGCAGCCTTTAGCCCCTGTCTCCCAAATGCCATCTTAGTCAAGCATGCATATACAGCCACAGGCAAAAGGAATAACAATCTCCCACAGTGGACCGTGGTAGCTTTCAAACAGTGGCACATGATGAATGTTATCATTTCATTTCCTGTAATCAGATTGACCAGAGGTGAACAGCTAAGAGATGGGAATCAAAACCACAAGTGGAGTGGCGACTGATAAAAAATAAACAAATAAAAACAAACAAACAAACAAACAAAAAGATCCATAATAGCATGTCTATATGTATTTATGAACGAAGTATAAGGATTATATAGGCTGGGAGAACCTGTGCTGGAAGTCCAATATGTGTGTGGTCAGGCCAGAGAGAGGGTCAAATTAAGAGGCCTGAAAAACTGCGGTGTGTGAGATATTAATCAGTGAGAGCCATGTTTCCTCCCTGCTAAAACGAACAGCAGGTTCCCTTTTCCCTCGCCACGGGCTCTTTTAATGCGGGGACCGGCCGGGGCCCAAACATCCTGACGGAGAGAGGCTTTACCCTTATCAGGCAGGAAACACTGCTCCTCCGCAACATCCTCTTTACAAGGAACGCGACTCAACCGTTCCCAAAAAATGCAGGAAGACCAAGCCAGACTCCAGGATTTGTCAAACGCCCGCCACCACCCGCTTTCTCTCCCTCTATGCCCCCACCCCTATTCTTCCAGATTCCTTTTATCGAAAAAGAAGAAGAAGAATTTGGGAGTGAAAAAAGGAAGAAAAGAAAAACGATGAACGCGTAAAACAGAGGTATAGCCTATTTATTTATTTCGCGGAGATTATGAAAGTCTGCATCAGCAAGATAGGAGCGAGGAGGGGGATGAGAGTTGGGTGGGGGGGTTGGGGTATGGGGGGTTATGGGGAGGGGAGTGAGGGGGGGCATGCTACTTAAAAAAAACACGCACCCAGAATAAGACAGGGCTGAACAAAAGGCCAGCAGAGATGGAGGCGGCGAGGCAGCGGCAACCGAGCCTGTTCTAACACTAATCCCCTGAACTGTGGAGGAGTGAAACTGAGCGCGAGACGGGGTGTTAGCAGCGGGAACGCGGGCTGGGTGGGTGGGTGTATCCCACCAGCTTCCCAGCGCAGCGCGTAATGTGGCATCAAAGCGCCCAGCCAAAAAAAAACGTACAGGCATATTCCTGGAAGCAAAGCTAAAACAAAGTGTGTGTAATTTGCTAAAAATATATATTCTGAATGAATCTTTTTTTTTTCAAATTATACAACACAAACTGACTCGCTTGTAAACGACTCCGAAACGGTTGTGTGTAAATTACCAATTTACAAAAGAAGGAGCATCCACGCTGGATTTGAATGGTATAAAAGAATGAAAAGAAGCGTAAAACACGTAAGACAAACCAAACCTTAAATGGAACAAGGCCTTTCTATTCAAGACTAGAAAACCAGGAGACTGTGTGTGTTTTAAAATCCGTTCAAATGTTGTTTTTATTTCCTGCGCCCGTTTTCAGACCCCGCTGCTCAAAACATTCATTTAATATTTCCCAAAACCATAAACAGCATCTACAGATCATTCTTTCCAGGTCGTCCAAAACTACAGCAGATAGTGTCGTTGTGCTGCTCTTGTTAGAACATAGACAATTCAGTGTACAGGTCCTTCACTTTTTATGATCATTCAGTGTCGATCTTCAATATCATATCATTGCAGCCATGGCTATTCATATGACACTTATATCTGTGGAGATTTATGGTAATTTTGGTATTTTATTTCAATTAAATTAATGGCACAAAAACCTAAATCAGCATACAATAATATTCATCATTATTATTTTCTTGGTAACAATTTATGAGTACAATATATATATATATATATATATATTCATATGGGTGTTGCTAGAAAAAAACGAGACTATTTCCTTCATGTGTCCCGTGAAAGATCTGCGGAGGAGTCCAGTCTCATTTTAAATACAGTGTCTTGAGGTAAAACAACTGAGGTTTGATTAAAGACATGATTATTAAGACAGAAGAAAACAGCAATACAATATGGATTAATGCAAAAAAAAAAAAAAACATATAGATACATAAATAAGCTGTAGAGCAAATGTACAAGTAGCAACGTCTGAGAACATTTCAGCAGGACTGACAGTTTGTCCAGTTTGTCCTCTTTTCCTGGAAACAAAGATGGGAATGAACTTTAGAGCTTTATCTATGCATCCCTGAGGTGTCCCTTGACATCCTTTCCTTCAGCTTTTCCTTGCTTACATGGGTGACCCACTTACAGCCCATGGTCTCTGTCCACACATAGTGTCTTTTTGTCACTGTGTCCCATTTCTTAAGAAATGCCATAATTGTTGTAGTAGGCGGCTGTCGCGTCAGCCAGCACAGAGATGAGACTGGTTTCTGTGGTGCTGCTGGGGCCGGTAGATGCTGGAGTTACTTGGATGTGTCCTGTCACGGTCATCCCGCCCTGTTCTGGGTGATAGTTGTTGGAGTTTAGGTATTGGTCAAACTCATCACGGTCCACCTCACCCAGCAGTTCAGCCTGGCTTAGCTGGTCCAAGTTCTCCAGGTGACCTTGCTCAGGTGGGGGCGAGAGCTGGCCTAAGTGTCCCTGGAGGCCATGATGGACAGGCACCTGAGGGAATGGAGTGCTGTAGTAGGACAGTGGAGGTGTGGGGATGAGAGTTGGTCCACTACCTTGATGGGACATTGGGATATGACCCAGGTGTGTGCCACCACAATGCAGAGGTGCCTGATGGGAGTAGTCAGGGTGGTATGGCGGAGGGCTACTTATGTGAGCCGATGTTGGGCGTCGATCCTCCGGGCCGGAGCCAGAGGCAGAGCAGGAGCTGCTGGGGATGGAGCTGGAGGACGAGTAGTAGGAGGAGTGCTCGTGGTCCACAGCATCCAGAGGTGACATCTCAGGTGGTGTGGGCAAACCATAGGGGTACGTGTCAAAGTTGCTAGTGCTGGCAGAGTCCCTGAAGACCCTCACACCAGGTAACGTTGCACTGGTTGAGGAGAATCCACCACTGCCACCAACACCACCTTCGTCTTCTTTGTCCATAGGGTGACAGCAGCCACGCGGATCTGACAGAGAGTTCTGGTCAGGGCCCAGGCCGGTCAGCAGGAAACCAGGGTCCACACGCTTACATATACGCTTCAGCTGCTTCTTCCGGCGAGGACGGTACTTGTAATTGGGGTAGTCCTGCATGTGTTGCACCCGCAGCCTTTCAGCCTCCTCCACATATGGCCTCTTCTGTGATGGAGTCAGGGCCTTCCAGGACTTTCCTATAAAACAGGAAAAGCAGGAAGTTATGGACTGGGCATGGAATTAGCACATTTCAGCAATTGCAGAAAAAAACATAACTGGAAAATATGTATTAGTACTTGTGTGTGTATTATATTGACATTCACTTAAAATATATATATATATTTTAAATTATACAAACTATGCTAAACTACTACTCCGAATCAGAAATGAAAACAATAATTAGCAGCAAATTTAATTACTGACTTATTTCTGTTAAATAAATTTTTTTTTTCAACAAATCTAATGTAGACCAGAGTAAAAGACAATATCATAGAAAACCAAATCTAGGTAATAATTCTATATATTTATTGTATAACCTTGTTGTTTTTATGTTCTAATTATTTATACTCATATTGTATTAAAATTGTAACTGACAATTGTTGTGAATTCGTGGATTGTGTATTTTGTTACCATTTCAAATTAGCTAGAAATGGATAATAATCATTTCAGTTATGAAAGAGATCAACTAAATTGATACTAGGATCAAACAAACCAAAATGCCAGTTTATTGTTTACATTTCTTACTTGCAACCTGCACTTTATAGCTGCTGCTCTTCATACTTGCTCATACTTGCACATAAAAGCACATGTAACTTTTATTTTAATTGTTTAATTGTAAAAAGGGAAAAAGTTTACTTTAATTTTATTTACTTCAACTTATATTATTATACTTTATTTATTTTGTATATATTTTTTATTATTAATTTCTTTTTTGTTATCTTTATCTATTGGTGAATGGAGGGACAGCAAAGTAAGAATTTCATTGTACAGCGTAACTGTCTGTTTCTGCTGTGCATATGACAATAAAACTCTTGAATCTTGAATCAGTAAATGTTACATTCGAGACTGCCTAGACACACACACACACTAAGGACTCAAATAATGTTTTAAGTTATTTTAAAACATACTAATTTATAATGAATTCATCAATAATACAAACTGTATTAAGTCTGTTATCTATTTGTGTTGCATTTTTTACGCACGTCATTTCAGTACCATTACTGATTACTGTCTGATTCCGCCCGGCACTCTTCCTCGCTATTTCTGCTAAGTATTTATTCCACCTTTGTAAATGGTGAATTAATAGTTTGTCCATGAATTTTAATAATTCAAATAATTTTCAGAGATGCCCACAACTGTCTGTATGATCAGAATCTGCTCAGCTGCAGGAGTTTTATAATCTTTCAAACAGCTAAACTTTATTTCTGACAGGAAGCGAAGAGTTGACTGAGCAGGCACGTTATTACAGACTTTTATTATTATTATTATTATTATTATTATTATTACATATTTAAATTGTAATATAATTCAGCGATTCAGACAAGATAATCTCTGATTTGAAAAGTTTTTGCTGCTCTACGAAACTTTTTTTAAAACTCAAATCGTTGCTAAGCAAGATGTTACATACAGCTATAATAATAATAATAATAATAACAATAATAATAATAGCAAGAAGATGACAACAACACTATTCCGTTTTTCTTCCTCTTACCCAGCATCTTGCTGAGCTCCGCGTTGTGCAGGTCCGGGTTCTGCACCGCCAGCCTCTTGCGTTCATCCTTGGCCCACACCATAAACGCATTCATGGGTCTGCGGATGCGCGGCTCCGGCGCCCTGTCCGCGGGAACGCGCTGGCCCCCGCGCGCGTCCCCTCCGTCCCCGTCTCCCGTGGCGGGACACTCGAAACTCTCGGGCCACGAGGAGTACGAAGTGATCAGCGCGGCCATGTGCGCGCTCACGCTGCTGACCGCCAAAGCTGTGGGACTGTGTGCACGCGCGTCTGATGCAGGTTATGTGTGCGCTAGTAGCACCTGCGCTCAGGTGAGCTCAACACCTGCGCGTAAAACAAGAAAGCAAAAAACGAAGCGAAGTGAGTCGGAGCCGCTAAACGCCGAAGAGGAGCGAGCCGGTGCTAATGAGGAGCTGCTATGGATGCAGGGAGCTTTTTTGGAGAGAAAGAGAGAGAGAGAGGGAGAGAGAGAGAGACGCCTCCTAGAAAGCAGTGATTCACTCTTTCCCGGCGTGCTGGGGGAAGCGCTTTATATGTGAAGAGCAGCTTCCAGCTCGAGGCCCCGCAGGACTCTCAGCTCCTCCTTGATTGCAACCTGAGACCTGCGACAAGGAAGAGGAAAAAAAAAAAAGAGGAGAGGAAAATATTTCAACACCATCCACTACAGAGTCACGTCATTAGCTGCTTGCTTGCGAGTCCGTGGCTCGTTATTTTGATTATGGGAGCCTAATGACAGATGCTATTGTTTCACGAGCACTCGTGCTATTTGCTGAATTAATTTGTTATCTAAACAAACACTTGTTACACAAACAATTATTTCTCTCAATGATGAACGATTGCTGTTGATGAGCTCGGGCCATAGATCAGGTCCATCCGTGCTCTGGAATCAGCCTCAGTCTTAAATATGCTGGCACATGATTGAATAGACAGTAATGGGAGATTTCTTTTTCCTGCTAGTAGAGCTCTATTTTCTGTACGTGTAACTTGCACTGTGGATGACGTCACGTGCAATCCAAACTTCAGCACCTCCATTCATTAGACTGTCACGGATGTGACTGTGACTTCAGGGAGGAGTGAAACAGTCAAGCTTATTTTTTCCCCTTCTTCTCTCACAAAGAAACTATTTCTGCCTTGTTCGTAAAGGTGAGACGACCCACATTGCACAAGGCTCGGAATCTTCCTCATTAGCATTAGGCAACACATTAGTGTTTAGGCTACTGAGCCGCCGTCCTTATTTTCTTATTAACATTACACTCACAACATATAGTTCTAGGTTCTCTTTGCCTATCCCAGCTTAGAAAGCAGGGGTCAGATCACAAAGTCAGCCTTGCGGTGACCCTGGAGCAAGGACCTGGTTAAGGGACTTGCTCAAGGGCCCAACAATGGCAGTGGTATTGAAGCCACAGCCCTGTGATCAGTAACCCAGTGCTCTAAACATGGAGCCTCCACTACTACATTCAAGGTGGGTCTGTTGCTGATAAAGGTGTTACAAACTCTTCATGGATCCATTTGGATGCTTGGTTAAAAGGTTTTGTAACCCAACCACTTAGGCACCACTCCCACTTTTAAGGTGCACTGCTGACACTGTTGACTGAAGATATTATACATTCTTAAAATGTTCTTCAAGGGTCCTATATTGAACCATAGGCACTCAATGAACCATGTGGATGGTATGTTAAAGGGTTATGTATATTGATGATGGTTCTACTGTATATATAATATCCTAACATTATATTATTGTTGTTCCGTATAGCACCAAAATGTGTTCCACTATTGTTCTTGTTGTGAGTCCAAGAACACTGTTTCTTAAGAATGTAGCATTGCCGATAAAATGGGACACTCTGGAGCAATCGCAAATGAGCCTAAAGTTACACAGATTAATGCCAAGTGTCGAATAGAAGGGTATAATGCCCTTAAGCATTGGGATGTGGAGTAGTGAAACTACATTCTCTACTGGGGCTCACTGCAATGTTCCAATATCGAGTGTAAAGCCTTTTCATAAGAGTCTTGCTCCTGGACTCCCCCTATATTTATGCTTTGCTCCACCACTAAAGAACGTGTTTTTCTTGACAAGCTGAGAGATACAGAACTGTCAATAAAGTAAAAGATGCATTTTCTCTCTTTTTCAGTCAGTGGAGCATCACAATGATTGTGAAGACAAAAATGTTACATAGTGTTGCTTTAATACACTTAATTTTTAGAAGAAAGGCGTCCACAAACTTCTTGGAATATAAGGAAATTGGTCGCATCACCTCTAGTCATCCTTATACAGAGCTGGAAAAAAAATCTGACCTAGTCTGACTCTGAGATGATTGCAAGTGTTGGAGTGACGCAGTGCCTCTGTATGGAGGTGGTTTCCCCACAGTGGGTCCCTATCAGACAGAGGGTTCCTGTTGACAGAACGTTCCATCGGCAGCCGCCCCTATGGAAGCTGTGGGAGAGACCGGAAGAGCTGAAAGAAAACCACACGACCACACAACAGACTGTGAGGAGAGTGGCCTCTGACCAACTAAACCAGTTCTCCATTCAGGCCAGGGAATAGAGCTCGTTTGCTCAGTGTACTCCTCAAATAAACCCAGATGAACTCAGGAAAGGCTGGTTAATAAGATGATTAGTTGAATCAGAGGTAAGGAAAAGTCTACGATGTGCTGGGCAGAGCAGAACTCCACTCCACTTATAGTCTCTTATAGGGCTTCAAGTAGGTGTATGTTCAAGGGTGAGAGGGACTTTAATACATTTTCTAAATACAATTTTAACATGGAATTAAATGATTGCATATTGAAATACACTCAATTTCCTAGACCAATAAATTACCTATATGCCTATCAGCCTATATGGTCAAATATTCTTCTTTCAGGTTTTTTTTGAATGACAATAAGAAAAAAATACAAAAATAAAATAAAGTCAGCTACCTTAAAAAACACTATTTTCCTGGGCACTTTTGAAGTTGTGAAGCGTGGTTGTGAAGATGCAGGTACATATGGATCAGTTTTTTTGGAGAAAATGTTGTTTTCAAAAAGAGGTTAAAAATAAAGTGTTTAAAGCTGTAAAAATCCATACACCAAATATGAAGTAACTGTGGAAGCAAACACTGACGGAAAATCAAAGCAAATGTCACTCAACTTAGAATTCCCAGCCGGATTAATTTTTCTGTAAAAGGCTGTCCTAAAGCTTACCCACATTTCTTCTACACATATATCTATACAGAAACATGAGAAAATATCTTTCATCAGAAAGAAAAAAAGTTACTTTATCTGTTTGTTTAACGATTTGTATTAAAACTATTAACATGCTCTTACTGTTTGTAGTGTAATTTGTTGTCTAATTTCCTTGTTGTTCTTCCACTGTCACAGAGACCGATCAGAACATTAGACAGGTGAAGTGAAAAACGTTCCTGTCAAGGGTTGGGGCCTAAATATTAGGCAGCAGGTGAACAGTCAATTCTCGAAGGTATTGATGTGTTAAAAGCAGAAAAAAATGCCCAGAATCTGAGCCACTGTGGTGTCTAGACAACTGGGTCAGAACATCTCCAAAACATCAGACGGGTGCTGTGAGTTGTTCTCAGTATACAGTGGTCAGTACCTACCAACAATGCTCTGAGAAAGAACAACCAGAACTCTACAGGACACCTTCAGAGATTGCTAATGTTATGGCTGATCAGTGTATGTCATTTGAAGGTTAGTGAGAAGCACTTCTGAGCTATTTTAGAGAACTATTTGTTGATCCAAAGTTCACCTTCATCAGTGACAGTCATGAGTCACAAGAGAGCTAATCGGCAGTTCAATTTTCCTAAAGAAGTCTGATAGATGTTAAAATCTGCTTCACAGGTGCTGACAACTGGTGCAGCACCTTTGAATGTCATGATGTATGAAGTGAACTAAAGCCTAGGCGTTTTGATCAAGTGATTGATAAAAAGTGATTGATAATGTATGAAACAGCAGACAAAAACAACAAAAAACTAAAACAAACAAAAAAAAGCATCTGCTATTTGTTTAAACTGCCTGAGATATGACTTTTATGATGGCCACCAGTGAGCAGATGATGTGGAGGTTGGACACATAGTTTTGAGAAATGCGACTGAGAAAAACTGTAATGAAGCCTCAGTTTCCAAACATAATCATATCAACTGCTAGACACTTACATTTAACCATTTAAGAGTAATCTAATGCATGTGCTAATATCCTTTTGGGAAATCCAGCCTGGATTAGTTGGATTACGGGTGTTGGAGCAGGGGAAATAATGAAATGTGCAAGAGCAACCATTGCCACAAAAAAACAACCTTTGGTTCCTCAAAGAAATTTAAATGGATGACTTTTGAAAGAACCATTTTTGTATATGACGTGCAAATGTGAAGACTGTTCTGAATGTAAATGTACCAATCAAAGCTTCGTTTTGTAGAACTTTACAGCCAAGAGCCATTTAGAAACCGCTACGCTTAAGAGCGTGTTTCCTATTCTCTGTCTTTGAGTAGCCATGTCCTGCATTTTCTGCCGTTTCCTTACTTCAGCACACCTGATCCAACTGCTCAGCTCATTAGCAAGCTCTTCCTGTGCTGGAGCAGGAAAAACACTGAACCATGCAGGATAAGGGCACTGCAAGACCAGGGTTAAGAACTTCTAATGTAACACATTGTCATTTTCAGTGATAAAAAGACTGAAACTGCTCATGAGCAATGTGTGCGTAGTGTGTCTGGGCCCTTGGGGCGTTAGAATGTGGGATCAGTCCTGTGTAGAAGAAGGAAGTGGAGCTTGGTGTCCCAGATTGTGCAAAAATTTGCCACAGAATACCGCCTTTCACTTCCTGCTCTCATTGCCTTGCCTAGAATTCACAATCTGGCTGTGTTTGCGTGTACGTGCGTGCATGTGTGTGGGCATTTTGGCGCTAAAAGATTGCCACCTCATATGTGACTAATTCTCCCTACTATTCGATGTTGTGGTACTGATATCCTCTTGAGTTGTTGGACCACAGTTGATTACAAACAGGTCTGCCGGTTCGAGACTTTGTTTGAGGATGCGTTTATCTGTGGCCTGCTATCTATTTAGAGTTCAGTTCGACAGATGTGCTGTGTAGCCCATGTTGTGGAGATTATGATCACTTGCAGGTTGAGGGCTTTGGTTGGAGGTTGAAGGCGGGAACCAAAATGTTTCTGCCTCATCTGTCCTCAAATAACCAGCCGTGTAACCACAGGGCTGCTGAAGATCGCTAATTATCCAATTGCAGGAAAGGGACCTGTGCAAACCTGTTTTATAGTTATCAGCAAGAGCGTAAGGTCTCGGAAAGGAAAGCTGGAGGAGCTGAGATGACTGATTTTGCAAAATTTGATTCACTGGTTCGAACTGGGCCAGACACAACTGCTGGAACTTTTAACTAGATCTAAAGGTCATCTGCAGTTCTGAAAGCGGTGGTTTAAAGGTGGCGGAGATCCGGTTCTCTCAGACAGCTTTATGAATAAGCACCAAAAGTACAATAATGCCTATATTATTTTTAACGGTACTGTTACCCATAATTACTACATTTTATCATAACTCCAAAGTACAGTAATAAGAGAGGTTTGGAGTTGTGGGTTCAATCCTAGCTCTGATCACTGTCCGTGAGGAGTTTGTTATGTTCTCCCTATGCGCTCCGGGTTCCTTCCACTTTCCAAAAAACACATGGTAGTTGACTTGGCTATGCTAAATTGCCCCCTAGTGTGACTGAATGCGTGTGTGGCACCCTACAATGGACTGGTGCTCTGGGGGGGGGGGGTATTCCTGTCCTACACTCCCAATGATTCCAGCTAGGCTTTAGACCCATCGTGACCCTAACCAGGAAACAGATAAGAAGGTGGATGGATGGATGGACATATGGTTACGGCAACCACTTCCATGTTCATCATTCATTGTGGCTGTATCGACTGTGCTACCAAGGCAGTTCTTTTCATTTTAACACTTCTACATAAACAGTCCCATTTGCTTTACTCCCTCAAGACCAAATCCAAGCTATAGGCCTCCCTATCCCCTGCTCACAGCGAAAAAAAAAACACTATGAGAAGAAGTGGGATGCTAATACCATTATTACAACCACACAGCTCAGAGATTTCCTCTCTATTTACTCTCTGAGGTAAATATCATTGTCAGAGGCGATGGTGACAAACCGACTAAGCCGCTGCTCTGCAGTGTGTGTTGCATGCATCATTATTTTCAGTAATATAAGCAGTGTGTGCTTCCTTTTCCCTATTTTCAATGAAAGACACCCACTCAAACTGTAAACAAGATTATCTTGCTGGGATTTCTGTTGTCTTCTTGAGTGACTTTGTCATATATCCCATCTTGCACAAATGTTGTCAAGTCTAGGCCTACATTATTTACTCCAGAAAGAAGAAGAAGAAGAAACGCGAAAAAACGCACACATTTGTCTAGGCTCAGGACAAGCTCCTTTTCACAAAGTCTCATAAGATGAATGGTAATGAATAACTCTTACAGCTAAAAGCCATGGTTCCCTTGAATTTGATTAAGCTCATAAAATAGGACATCCTCTTGTATACAGGAAAACTGGAGGACCAATATTGACCATTCGGCAACGTCGTCAAGCTGCCACACCGTTTTTGTTACTAGCCATCCTGCGCTAAATAAGACTCCATCTATATTTAGCCAGAAAGACTTTAGACACATGACATATTCTTTGTCAGGTAAGCTATACAATCTCACTGAAAACATTTCGCTAAGCCACACAGCACAGTCCACCAAGGCAAACACTCTGCACTGTACCATCAATCCTCCAAAGAAACTGTTTATTTTGCAATTCTGATGAGAGTTATTGTACAATGGCTATGTTTGAGATCCATAGCATACTTACAAATCACTCGAACAAAAGACAGCAGGGTGATTGGTTTGCCAAAGGACATATCCGGCAGGAACAAGTCAGTCAAAACTGAGTGTAAACTGAAATCATAAGTGAAAACAGAGTTGATATTGAAAAGGACTTAAATAGGCCAATGGGGGTTAATATATTTTAATAGAGATTAAAATAGATAATATAGATTTTCTCACTAGAAAGATCTGCAAGATCTGAATTATGAATTTGAAAAATAAGTGATTCAATCCAGATGTTAATGGGGAAATAGATTGAACACTATAACTACATTGATTATCATTTAGATCTATTCATTTAACAGAGAATTTTATGCTCAGGGAAAAAAAAAAATCCCCCATCTATTTGAACAGCAGTTCTGGGTTTTTCACTGTGTATTCACTGTTCCAGAGCAGGTTTGACAGCATTGCACAAAGGACGCGTGTCAAAAAATGACTTGTTTTTAATGTAATGGTGAGTTTTGGAGGTGTGGGATACAATGCCTTAAACATAACACCAGGAAGAGCAATCTGTGTAAGCAAGAAGTATCACCCTTTTAACAGCTTACCACACTGCTAAGTCACATTTTCTGTATTACTAAAACTCTGACTATCAAACGAAGCCCCAGACTCTCTATAAATCTTCCTTTACGTATATAGACATCCAAACAGAAGCTTCACGTTAAAGAAGGCAGTGATTTATTTTTCTAGAACTTTCAAGTGCTTACAGGCAAAATCTTACTAAATGTGCCGGCGCGTCATTTCTACCAGTACAGGCACCATACAAAGTTAACCAGACTTGACTTTTGAGGGACATTTTAATAGAGAATGTTATTGATGGTATAAAGTACACAGGGGGTTCTAAAAAAATATTAAATCATGTGAGCATAATTGCTGCTCATTTTTAGAGATTTAAGCGCCACTTAAAATTCATGGAGACGCAAACATTGAGTTATCAGTTTAATGCCTTAATTATCCGATTTCTTCCTTTTCTTGTCCTTTTTGGGTTTCTTTTTCTCAACTACTTCTTCTGCCTGCTCATCCAACTGTTCTAAATGTTCTCTCCGCTTCCTCTTCTTCTTCTTTTTATCAGAAAGCTCAGTGTCCATTACATTTTCAGTTGCATCATGTTCATTGGCTGAATCTGTAGGTGTTTGAGTAGGTTCTTCTTTGCCTTTCAGTTTATTCTTCTTATTTTTCTTCTTCTTATGCGTAGAGAGGGCCGCTATATCTCCAGACGAGTTGTCTACTGCTGTAGGGACGCTGCATTCCTCTGCTGTATCCTCTCTAGCTTCTCGTTTCTTCTTCTTTTTCTTCTTCCTCTCTGAAGGATCCTGCTCTGTATCAACAACCTCTGTCAAATGGAGTTCCTCAGTTTCTTTTACCTTTTCCTCATCCTCCTGTCCGTCATCCTTTCTCTTCTTTTTCTTCTTCTTCTTCCTACTCTGTTCCACATCGCTGGTGTTGGGAGAATCCTCTGTGGATGCAGACGGAGCTGATGGAGACTGCGGTTTGCTGCTGGCTGCCGGAGAGTAGGCGGCAGACTGGCCTTTCTTTAACTGAGCCATCCGCTGTGCAAAGTATTCCTGCATGGTCAGTGTGCTGGTCACAGTGTTGAGTTCCAGCTCCGTGTTGGAGGGCTGGTCTTTGTCCTCTTCATTGTTGTCTTGTTCTTTCTCTTCTTGAGAATCAGGACCACTGCTTCCCTGCAGAAGTCAAAACAGACAAACGTTTTAGAATGACGAGACATTTTCAAAACAGGCACAGCACCTGTAATAAGAGGTGGTGTACTCATCTGACATACTAGTAGCTTGGTAATGTGTGGTTTGTGACACAGACAGACAGTCGATATAATGTCTTTTAGGATAAAAACGCACACACAGAACCAGACAGGTTATATGTGGAGACTACATCACAAAATCCTCACTTACAGAAGAGAAGTAAAAAAAATACATCAAAGTGGACAATGCAACCAAATGCAGACATGGCAGCACTGAGCTTAACCTGCCCCATACACACCCACACCCTACCACTCCCAAAGAGGACGTGCAATAAATTAAGTAGCAATCTCTCTTTAGAAGACTTGCAGCTATGAAATCATAAGAACCTTTTCCAAAATGACAACTTTACAGAAGAAGGGAAAAACTTTAACTTTTACATTCAGTTACATTAAAGGTTTTTATTCCAAGTCATTTTGGATTATTTCTATTGGCCCATTCATTACAAAAAGTGTTGGCATTATGGAAAGAACTGCCGCCATGTGTCAAAATGGGGAAACATGGAGATACAAGGTTTATGGCATGACACATTAAATGATTTACATTATTAATAATTAAAATGTCTGCCAAGATAACCATGTCTATGTAGTTTTAGCAAGGTACCGCAAGGATAGTGTTTTTCCCACTGGGAAGGGCGATACAATGCATTATAAAACAGTACCCATGAAACTAGAAACGGGTTCTCTCCCGCTGCTTTGAGAGCCATTGTGTCGGGGGGATCGACTTCTTTACCCCCATACAACAACCATCATTCATCATTTAGCCAAGCTGGTTTTAGCATCCAGGGAGACACAGAGTGTGCACAGCGCTAAAACAGGTTTAATGATGTAGAAGTGTTCCAAGACTAGCAGTAGCTACACAGCTAACTGGTAAACCCACGTAGGATGGAGAGGGGGAATGAGAGGTAACCAAAATTAGCATGGGTACTTAGGTACAGTACAGTTGCATTGCACTGGAAAAGACATGAGGGGCTACAGTTTTGTGGCTATAGTATACTGTACCATCACTCTCTTCGTGCACCCTGCCACCAGGCCATATCAGTGAATACAGCCATCCTTGATCATATCTAGGATCTTACAGTGTACATTCTAGACTGTACTACAACAGCAGCAATATATACACTCACAGTCACAAAATATATATACATTCAAAATGTAAATCAATCTTTATTTATTTAGACAGAAAGCATAACTTTAAAAAGGATCGCCCAAATATCTGCAACTAGTACAGAGCACTTACCAAAAAAAGGAGAATTAATACATTTCACCTGCAATGACTTCTGACTACTCATTTCTTTGAGGGTAAAATTTAAAATGATCCTGAACACAATCAAGCGTGTAAGCATGCTGGGTTTGCTCGTGAGCCACAGATTTAATGACCTCTCTCCCTAGAAAAATTCAGACAGACACTTTCAATACATTCTTCTCAATTAGCCCCTTTATTAAATGTAGTTTTGCTTTATTAATTACATTACATTACATAATCTCTCAGGTAGTTTGTATAGCCTTCACAGGTAATTTACATAATGTTCATTTGAAAGCTTTTATGCTTTCTTTCTTGTCTGCTAAGTCCATTGCTAGAATATCTGGCAAGTGTGTACGCACTACACAGGTGTGTAAATAGCTCATATTGTAATGATTGTAGAGAGAAATTTGACGGATGAGTGTGCGTCAGTATTTCGGTGGTGCAGACGCATGTGATTATTCGTGAAGAACAAAACCCTGCCCAATCACAGCGGGCCACAAGGCGGTATACGCTGACTATGTTGAGAAGACCACAGAGGCGCACTTTGGACTACAGTGAGCCCAGCCAGCACTTAGTCACTGCAGCACCTCTGGCCCATTCGTCTTCATTTCGCTAATGGGCTGCTCAATGCATAATGATTTGGGGTGAAGAATACCCACTCTGAAGCCTGTGCTAAACAACAGCCCAGCTCTACATTATGTCACAGGCAGCCAAGAAAATGGCATTTTTCAAAAGTCCCATCACGGGACCTTAGGAAAAAAACTGGAACAGCCAGTGTGTAACAAATAACACTTTTCTATGCCTTATTCAATCTTAGAGACTTACACAGCACTACACACAGCGCTGTAGCCGGATCCATCATGCACAAATGTTCATCTACGAAAAACAATCTACTAAAACCATTACTCACATGAACACATAACGGTCCTTTTAAAAGGTGGTGGTTAGGGTAGTGGTTCTCAAACCAGCCCTGAGGGGCCACCATCCACATATGGTCCATTGCGCCACACATTGAAATAGAGCGTCTGGACATTTGCAGTCCCTGAGGACCAGTTTGAAGACCACTGCTTTAGAGAACCAAAAGAAGCTCTTCTAGATCATTGCTTAAAGGATAAAATACTGTATTTTTACAGTTACTCTGAACATGCGTTTCCAGCTTGTGCTTTCTACAGTGCAGAATGTAACTAAGAACTGATTGTTCAGGGGAACTTCGGAGGTCAAGATGGGAGACCATAAAGAATTCAGAGAAAATGACTTGCATGTTGGAAAGACAAGCAAATCAAAACCCCTGCATGAGAGAAAACAAGCTGTACAAAGGTTTAGCTAAGACGCTGTGCACCGTCGCTTGTATAAAATTCATAGAACACAAACCTTACTGATCACAAAATTCAATATTTAAAAATGATCCAGATCGTCTGTAAAATTCCTAATAGAACTTCTATTCTATGAATAGAACATTTTGGCCAATGGTACATTTGGAGGAAAAAAAAAAAAAAAAAAAAAAAAAAAAATATATATATATATATATATATATATATATATATATATATATATATATATAGTTTCATGACAAGATCAACTTGCCAACTGTGAAGCATAGGGTGGATCCATCATGCTTTGGGGTTGAGTTGCAGCCAGCGGCATGGATGGAGAGAAAAATGAATGCCACAAAACTCTTAGTTAAAAGGCTGAAGCTGAAAAGAGTGTGGCTTCTTCAACAGGACAAGGATCAAAATACACCTCAAAGTCCACCATGGACTACCTGAATAGACACAAAGTGAGACTTCTGCTATGACCCTCACTGTCCCCTGACTTTCGCATTTATCATTTCTTTTGTTTTGTTTTTTTGTTTTTTTTTTAAAAACGGTATAAAGCTACAGAGGCCATGTTTACTATACCCAAACTTTTGCATTAAATTGTATGTGAATTCTTTGCTGTATTTTTAACCAAGCTTGATCTGCTGGCCAATTATGAGGACAGCCAGGCTAGAGAACATACGAAACACTTGTATTGCACGGTTCAACATAATTTGTGTGCTGAACACTGGAGTCATCTCCATTAAAAGCTGCTGCTTCAGACCTTGCCTTGAAAGTTGTCCAGTTGCAAGGGCTGGAAGTGGAGAACTGCAGATGTAGGCTCATTAGAAGAAAACTTTTCCACTTTTTCCTCCAGAAAAGAAAAAAAAAAATCTATAATTCCCAGTTCTTGCACAATAGCATTCCCTCTGGTTTGGGCAGTGGCAGAGAGTGAGAGTGAGGTGTAGAAGTGATGGGCTAGGCAAGCAGCATGTAGCTGGGGCTTAGTGGAACGTCTGGGGGGCATTTTAAGAGTGAACTGTGAAATTACTCTCAGGAGGGGAAAAGGAGGAAGAGAGGGAAGAGATGAAGAGAGATGAAGTGAGCGGGGAAATCCTCTTCATCAGAGAGCCATGGTGATGCTGTGTGTGTGCGCGAGAGTGTGTGTGTGGTTGCGCGTTGGGCCCCGCCTGGGGACCTCCATTAGCCTTATCTCTCTAATGTGGCGAAAGGAGTGCTGTTGGTAGCGCTCCCTCAGCATTGCTGAGCAGGGACCAGCTTGTGCCACACACACACACACACACACACACACACACACACACACACACACACACACACACACACACACACACACACACACACGCTGTGCAAACAAACAAAAGCATGGAACGTGCAGGCACGCTGACACACAGGCGGTGTAAACCACCCCCCCCCCCCACCCCCACCCCCGCTTACATGACTGTGCTTAAGTGACTAAGAGGTCCCCATTGACAAACAAACAACAAGAAACCTCCACAGAGCCCATCTACCTTTCACTTCTGCCCACTGTCCACTCAGTCTTCTGCTTCTTCTTTTGGTTCCTTCTCTCCATTTCTCCTCCCTGTCCCTCACTTTCACGCTACTCCTGGCAGCTGGGGAGGCCCCAGGAAGAGGATACGTTCCCCACTGCCGTGTGCAAGGCTAAGATAAGGCCCCAGCAGTGCAGGCCACCGGCTCTTTCCTGCTCGCCGATCCCCAGGCACAGGCCTTTCAGGGGGTGTTTGTGGGAGGGGGGGGGGTTTCCAAAGGAGCAGCTCTGGGACTTGGGACAGCCAAAAAGGAGGAACGGAGGGACAATTTAAAGGCCGAAAACAGGACCACACCAACCACTGCCAACAAGCGGCAGCAGAGGAAGGCAAGCACTTTTATGATGAAATGCGACTGGCTGTGTTTTTTTACACACACACACACACACAAAAAAAAAAAAAAATTAGTAGTGCTCTGTAATTTGCTGCTGAAAACGGCAACAAATTTCTCCAACTCTGTGCTATGTCACAGCGTCTCCCTAATTTATGAAAGAGAAGCAATATTCCTCGCTGCATAAAGACTATGCTAGTTTAGCATTGCGAATGCTGTGTCAGCAATGAGAACTTCTAGTGTCCGGGGACTAAAGACTGCATATGGTGGAGAACTAGTGCAAAGATACAGTGCTATATTTAAGAGCATCACCAGGTGAGGGAGAAAGAGAGAGAGGTCCTCACATTTTAAACAAGGATACAAAGGATGTAGACTGACTATTTTAAAATAGAACATTTTGACCACAACCGGCAATGGTACACTTGGAGAAAAAATAGGAACCGTGTTTCATGAAAAGAACAACTTGCCAGCATAGGGTGGATCCATCATGTTTAGGGGTTCAGATGTTGCACGCATTGAGGGAAGAATGGAATACACAAAATAATCTGTTCAAAGGCTAAAGCTGAAAAGAGGGTGGCTTCTACAACAGGATAATGCAGGAAATACACCTCAAAGTCTACCACTGACCACCTAAAGCTTCTGGGAGGGACCCCCACAGTCCTTAAACATGATAGAAATCTTGTCAGTAGACAATGACATGTCCTGACTTTCTAAGGTGGTCCAACTTTTGCACAGAATTACTAATTATTTATTTCTATGTTTTTTTATGTTGTGAAGCTACAGAGGGTGTGTTAATATTATTAAAAAAAGGAAAGTCAAGCCATTTGTGGTAAAGGTGTGTGCTTTTCCATGTTTTTGATACCATCTTAATAGGTCTTCAAATCACCAATGTCATGCAAAGAACTTTGCCAAAAAGGATTAAAAAAATCTTGAACTCAATGTAAAAAGATTGTACTCCAAGTAAGTTTTTTTGGTGCATTTCTATTGGTCCATTCATCATTATTCTTGGCACAACCTGCACATATGTCCAAAAGTGACAAGAAAAACAAACAAAAATGAAAAGAAAATGTTTCTGCAACCGCAACGATATGCTCCCTCCTCACAGCCCTTCCATTCATCTATTATGCTTTATCTGCAGAGTACTTCTCAAAGTCTTGTGCGGAACTTCACTGGTCTAGTCGACGGGCTAGGACCCGCTATACATGTGTAAATGAGAAAGAGATGAGCTTGATATAACATGCAAAGACATGTTAGCTCCCTGAGCTTTAGAGGGGGAAAGGCAGTAGATAAATGCGTCCCACTTTTTCACTCTGTGGTTCAAGTCCAATCAATCACCAACTATGTGAAAAACATAGCAGGATGTCGGCATTAAGCGTCCTTTGAGGGTTCTGAGCTACGATAGGCGTATGCTAAACAAATCTGAACCGGGGCCCATTACTGGCACCGGCTGATCGCTAATATTGGGCCAATATTGGGTAGAGGGCTGACTGTGCGAGTGTGTTTTCATTGTCCTGCCACTATTATAAATTTGGCAGTGGCCTGGGTGTATGGATCGGGTGCAAGATTGCCCAGCTGCCCCTCCCTGATGAGGAGAGGGGGCTGCCGCGCCATCCTTCATACCACTCACGTGGGTGGACAGCAAAACAGGTGGCTCCCACGCAATACAGTGCTCCGCCCGGTCTAATTGGGACCTTAACATCTGATATTACAAGATACTAAATGACCATGAAATTATCAGATGGAACCAAACCAACGGAGTCAATTACCCTGTGTGATTTTGACCTTCCTCAGAGGAATCCCAAGTTCCATCACGGTCACAGACAGCCCAAAAATGATCTAATATTTTCTGATTAAGCATATGTAAAAAGGGCCATTCTCAGGAAAAGGAGGTAAATGAAGGATTTGAAAGAGAAGAATAATGTGGGACAAGCTCTTCAGGGTGCCATCCAACAATGGTGAGGATAATGCACAGAAAGCGATTTCGGTTTACATTAAAATGACATGACGACAGCTCAACAAGAGGAGCTTTGTATGTTTTTATGAAAACATAAATTACATATTACCTTAACTTTAATACAGGCTCATTAACACAGCCAATTAATCTGAAAAATGGTTATAAAAAAAAAAAAAGGAAAGGAAAGCTGAAAAAATAAATAAATAAAGGGGGGGAAAATAAAGCACACTGTCTGTGTCTTCGCGAGGCAGGCCTCTGCTGAAGCTGCTTGCATTGCTTATCACCAGAAACAAATGGCGACAACACTCTGCATAGGGCATCATCGCTAAACTCTGCTTGCTTTACATTGTAAAGTGCTTGCCTTTCCATGCCCCCCGAGGAGCTGATGTGTCAGCCCCAAGATGGAGGAGGCGCCGTTTACTCTCCACGCCGGCCGTGATTTATTCGATTAAAAAGGGCAGTGATTAAACACGAGCCGGGGCCTCCGCAACAGCAGCGGCTCTGAGGAGCGGCAGGCAGTTAGCTTCCTCCACTGCGCTGTAATCACCCTGGCAGGGCAGTCCTGCCCGGGCCTGCAGCTATCGCACCACACGGCAGTTTCTGTTACAGTTCTGCCTCTTTCTTTTCCTTTTTTTCCCTTTTTTTAAACCCCCTTCTTCTCTTTTTCTTCAACAGCACTAATCCATATGTGTCAGCAGGCTGGCACAGTCAGACAGCCACAGAGTGAGCTATTGGAGGCAGGGGGCAGGGGAGGGGGGAGGTGGGTAGAGGGTAGAGGAGGGAAGGGGAGGGGAGGTCAGGGCGGTTCTCACTTTGGCCCGTTTCTCTATTATTCCGTGGCGGCAGCAACAGCACCCTGTCAACAGCATGAGGGAGGCCTCGCTTTTGTTTGAGGCAATTAGATGTTATCTGATAGCGAATTAAGGCTCCCTGACTTCAAACAAAACATGCCTTTTGAGTGCAAGTGGTCGGTTACCGCATTGCCACACAAGCTAAACACGCTGGATCACATGTTCGCGCACATTTACCTTACCGCCCACTCATGAGCTCACAAACACCCCATTACGGTCAAAGACTTGATTGGTCATCAATTTTTTTCTACAGGCCAGATAATGGCAATTACATGGTACCCTTTATTTACACAACATAAAATAAATAGGTCTGGGGAAAAACGAAGACGCAAGCAAGAAATGACTGCAGACACAGTGTGTCTGCACAATGCAAAACTCGGATGGGGAAGGGGAAAGGAAAAAAAAAAAAAAAAAAAAAAACACTGCCAATTTTGCTAATAACTGTATGTCATACATTTAGCCTCATGGGTCAGCCTTTCTGCGAGAACATAGGAAGCACAATAGTCAAGGTAAATGATTGTAAATCCAGACTAAAGTATATAAAAACCCATTTTTTACACTGGTAAAAACAAAGGTGAAACAAAGGGTATGTAGAGTGATGGCATAGAAGAACCACTTAAAAAAAAATGCATTTAAAATGTCTTCACCAATTTGAGGGTTCTTCACAAGCTCATCTCTACAAAAATGGTTCGTCTATGTCATCTTTCAAACAACTCTTTGTAGCACCTTCATTTTTGATTCTGGAAGTATAAAACTACATGCATGTGTTTAAAGAAAGGTCTCTGAATAAGAGTAAATTTATCCACAATTATCACTTAAAACTGTTCATTTGACAAAAATGAACGATTTCTCAAAGTAAAATGACAAATCTATGCATATACTTCTAATACTTAATTATCATTACATCACATAAAATTATGCTTTGTTAAATTTAGTAAAATCAGTGCAATCACTACATCAGATTTCTCACACTCTATGTACAGTGATGCCCTAAACGCAGGAATTTCTTGGTGATGCTTTAAGAGCACCGGCGACTTTTGCTTTAGGAGGAAATAAAGTTCTGCATCGTCAGCAACGATTCAGTATTCTGCCCTGCCCACGGGGGTCTCCCTGGTGTCCCATGACTGTGCTGCCCCCCTGTCCCTTTGCCACATCTGCCAAACGGGCAGGCTGATTCGATATCTCCTCATTTGGGGACGAGGCCTCATCGAGGGAACGTGCGAACAAGCCGTCGGGTGATTCTTCATGAGGGCGGGCGTGGGTGGACTCCGAGTGGCTACAAGTGCCACCCGCTGATCCTGTGGCTTTGTGACAGCACGAGTGTGGGAGTGAGAGAGGCGCAGAGGGTTACAACGACCCCTGCTAGCAAACGTAAGAGATCCGAGGTGAGGTACGAAACTCTGACCTGGTCAGTGTTTCTCCTAATAAAGCATTTTTAACTAGTTATTAAAATATCTAAACTAATTAGTGTTAAGATTTTTATAAACTAATTATATTGGTATGTTCAGCTAATTTGTAAATGAGTAAATAACAATAATAATAATAATATTAATAATAATAAATCTTTAAATCACTTTAGTTGAGAGTCACAATAGATTTTGATCAAGAATCTAGCAACAAGTTGCCAAATAAATCAATAAATAAATAAATAAATAAACAAACAAACAAACACTTGTCATCACTTCTACAATTATGAGCTGAATTAAGCTAAGGTAAGGGCAGAGTTACAATATTTTTCACAATATAATTCTACAAAGTTTTAGGTGTATTTCCTGGATTTTAGTGGCTTCAAATCTCAATGAAAAAACAGGCAATTAATTTAGTTTTTTAGCCCCAAAGAAAAATAATAATAATATTAAAAAATAGAATAATCGTTTATGTTCAGTTATGCAATAAAACCTAAAACCTACTCCAAATGCACAAACATAGTGTCAAAAAAATTCCACGAATAGAAAAAAAATTATTGGCAAAAAAAACCAAAAGTGTAGGCCTCGATGATCCACCTTTGACGCGTGCAGCAGTGGTAAAAAATGACTAAGTTTGGTTGATGTATGAAGCAGGCGGGAGTCCATTTATCAGCAGGCCCTCAGTGGTCGCCCGCTAGGGTCCCTCAAGTCACAGGCCGCGACGCTCTCCTTTTGACTGATTAATTAGCCAATCACAGGACATTTTTCACCAGCGGCAGGAGGGTTTATTTCAGCTAATGCTGGGGCTTGGCTAACCAAGCTACGTTCAAGCAAACTCTGCTCTTTCTTTCAGGCCTGCTAGAGTAGAGGGGGCTGCAGAGGGGGCACAAGAGATAAATCAAACCCACACCTACACCCCACCCTGCAGCCTAACTCAAACCCCCAAGGGCTAGGAAATGGGGGGGGGGGGGGGGGGGTGGATAGGAGAGCGAGAGCGAGAGAGAGAGAGATGGATCTTAAAAGAAAGAGACTAAAACACAGCAAGAAATACAGAGATCACAAACAGGAGGCAGCCACTACCTTTCCTCACTCATTCACACCCTCCAAAACTCTCTCGTAACACCTCCTAAGACATCCTCGCAAATAATGGTTGCTGAAGCATTGCTCCTTCTGGAATTCAACGCATCAGTGAAATGCACAGGCTTTGCATTGGGAGATGACCAATATTTGTAGTACACAAACTATGTGGACACAAGTATTGGGACATCTGCTCATTTATTGTTTCTTATGAAATCAAAAGTCTGTCCAGAGAAGGCTTTCTACTAGATGTTGGAGCATTGCTGTGAGGATCTGACTGCACTCAGCGAGAATATTAGTAAGTTCAGGATGTTGACGGATCACCACCCCAACTCGTCCCAAAAGTATTAAATAGAGCATCGTCATTCCAGAGAACACAGTTCTTCCACTGATCCACAGGATCAATGCTTGGGGGGGTGGGCTTTAAACTCCTCTAGCCCACACCTGGCATTAGGCAGCATGGTGCCAATAGCCTCATGTTTTTCTGCTCCAGAGAATCCTAATCTATTGGCAATAATTCTAGACAAGCTAGACAAGTTGTTTGTGTGCACAAAAAGCATTGATTCCAACTAGGAGTGAAATGATCCCCATGCCACTGGCTGCAATACAAGCCCAAACCAAGATCAGTCCGCCATGTCGCAGACATAACATTGCTCACTGCAACCGAACAGTTCCATTTTAACTTTACTGGTTCTACATGACTTTCCTAAATGTATTAGGCTTGCTTAGATTTTCCTTTAAAAACATCTGGAGGATGATGCAGTATTTTCTTTATCTGTAGTGTCTCCTTCGTGAATACTTTTGCAGGTGTCACTGCACAGTAGAACAGCGCTCCATCACTCTAAATCTGCTAAATATTTTGCAGAGAAACAAAAGTTTGAGGAGTCACCTGACCTTTCCTAATAAAGAAACAAGTTATACCCATAACAAGCTAATTAAGGTCTGAGATCTTGATAAAGATCACCTGAGATTTCTTGGGGTGCCCACATTTTTACATGAGGTTGCTTTTGAAACAGAATGTCAACCACATGCCGTTTGGAGACCAGTTTATTATCTACTCACTTGACTGTTCACTATTGTCATGTTCAGGAAACCAGTTTGAGATGGCTTTTGTTTTGTGACATCGTGCATTATCATGCTGGAAGTCATCAGAACAGATTTGGGGAACTGAGAGCTGGACTCAAACAACTTGCTGATCTCCCTTCTGTAAAACACCTACTAAATCTGGCTAATAATTAGTGAGTTGAACAAGTGGTGCCTACGCTGAAAAAGCACAAAACTGAGCAGGGGCTGGAGCAGGATTCCCACAGGGTTCCCAGTGTGGCCTGCAGATGGACAGTTGTTATATTCGTGCAGTCACATGGTCTCTGCACCCAGCGTACACTGACGCCTCTAATGCCTAGCCAGGCCATCCAAGCTCACCACAGAGGCAGCATGTCTGCCTGTGCTTTACTCAAGGAACTATGATTAAGAGATTCCATGTTTGCAAAATTGTCATGCACCAAGTTTAATTCTTCCCACCGTCTGAGGACAGGCAAGATTAAGTATCATTAAAATCAACCCTGTGACGAAACAAAGGCAGACTCAGTGCTTCCTGAACCAGGGCCCAACCAATACGAGAAGTTCTTACACGCGGATCACAAACCCATAGGAGAGGAGGCTCAAAATGTACATGGAGAGGGGCAGTAAATCTAAAGTCAACAAGAAAAACAGATACACGCTAATCATCTGTTTTCACCTCAGCCTGACGAATCTAGACATCATATTTCACAGCTGCAGTGAGTTTGGGAAAAGTCAGTTTGCTAAGAACAAATGATAGGTTTACTAAATGATGCTGAAACCAAGAAGACTGACCCACCTTCCTACATTTACAGCTTCACCAGTACGTAGATACTGGCAGCATGGCACAATGCAGAGCTTTTCCTCCAGAGCATGGTGGCCTTTAGCTAGCTGCTGTAGCCCTTCATTGCTTCCTTCTTTAGACCACAGAGATAAGGACCTCTGGCCAAAATGTAAGAAAGATTCTACACTGCATTGTGGAGTTTAGATGATCTCACAGTTCTTCAAACCTAATCTGCATATGAACCTTAATTTACTATTTATGTATACATTAATTTGAATGGTTCATTTAAATCTTTTTAAAGATCATTTAAATGTACTTTTACAATTATTTAAACATCCTGACTTCTCTGTAATACACATACCTAAATAATGCAGCCTGAGGTGGTTGGAGCTTCTCAGGTTTTTGTCATTTTTGGTTAATTAACTTTTGCTGTGACTCTTGACTATGACATTTTATCAATCCCATTTACCAGGTCAACCTGCATTGCCGTGATAGACAGAAACCACTAACTCCACAAAAGTCAATGGTTTCTGTCCATTTTCTTCATGTCGATATGAAATAAGTAAGTAATAATCAAATGAAGGATAAATGATATGATAAATCTGTGGGAAGTCAGAACTGGCAGTGTTATTGTCCACCTGATATTATCGGCCAGGCCTTAACATGAACCATGATTTCCTTGAGCACTGCTCCTTTCTTTACTGGCACTCAAAGTAACGGGGTGGCCGGCGGAGCAGGGGTGAGTTAAGACAGCCTTTTGTGAGTGTGAGCATGTGCGTGCATATGGTGTGTGTGTGTGTGAGTGTGTGAGAGTGTGTGTGTCAGGGAGCACTGTGACAAGAGATAAGGGGCTGGCAGGAAGCTGAGCGAAGAGAGAGGAAAACCCCTGGTGCAAGAGGTGGGCGAGAACGCTGCCAGAACCTGGAGCGAGCAATCTTCTAGCCGAGCCTAAACAAACGGCTCTCGGCGCAGAACACCTCACTCTCTACCTGCTCTACACTAAAACAGAGAATAATGACTCAGTATTCTGACATTATGAGCGTTATGCAAACATTGTACCACAACATTTTACGCGTCCCGTCAGACACTAGTCAAAAATGTGATTCACTGCCACGAGAACTCTTTCCCGCTACTGCTTCGTATGAGATACTAGCCTAGGGGTACGTGCGGCTTAGTCAAAGATACAGTTCCCGTGTACCACATAAAAAAAACATAATTTGGCCTCAATGCCTCGCGAGCACACACATACACAACATAATACAACCTCCACCTCACACATGCTTCCTCTGCAGGCCTAACTGCCCGCTCTTTTCCTGGGCTTGCCACCAGCCCTTGCCGCACAGCCTCCTGGGATGCCATTGTGATTCTGCTCAGATTGGTTTTCGATCCGGTCAATGAAGTCCCTTCTGAACAGCACAATAACAAACCGGAACAAAACGATTACTGGGAGTGAGAAAAAAAAAAAAAAACAAACAAAAAAAAACACACATTGCTAACATTTCCAATTTTGGGCAGAGCAGGAACGGTGGCTATTGTGTGGTGTTTGCTGGGTAAGGAGGAGGAACAGGATGTTTAGTGCAAACTAAGGATTTGAAACATCAATTTCTTCCAGTTGCTTGGTGGTTATTATTATTATGTATTGGATTTTACTGCAAACCTCATTTACCTTCACCTTCATTAGCATGATAAATTCCCCACATTTAACATCGTCAGATGTACTTTGGCGAACAGTCCACAGCCATCTTTCTTCACCGCAATCAATGAGCAAATATCCACCCGCAACAATCAGCTGATCTGCATGGCTGGATTAGCCAAGTAACTATATACATTGCAAACTACAAAAAAATAAAAAAATAATTTAAAAAAAATAAAGATTTATGAGCCTGCCTATAGGCAATTTTTTCATTTTTTCCCCCGCCCAAGTAAACATTGGTGCTTAGCAACGGCACTGCTGAAATCAAAACAGAAGCCAATGTCGGAGAGCACCTGTAACCAGCGACAGAGCAGAGATTTCAATAGACTTCATTCCTCACAGCCTGGCAACTGTCTGTTGCAGGTTCAGTGCCAAACGGTCTGCGTGTCAAGGAATTCATTTAATTAAGAAATAATAACAAAATCACTGTTTAAGCTCAAGAATTTACCCAAAACAAGGCCTGAGGAAGAAGAGCTTGATGCCACAAGCTGAACATAGAACGTAAAATCAAGCAGACCACCATCTAAAGACAAGGAACAAAAAAAAACAAAACAAAGCAAAAAAACACTGAGACACATAAGGACCCCTGTTGGTTATGTGATGAATCGCCACCACTAAACCAAGTTAACTCTACTGAGGCAAAAAGCCACATAAGCCAAATACACAACTTGGAAGAGTAAACCACCCCCCCCTTTCCCCAAACTTTAAACTAACTTTCCAGGGATTTGAAGGAGTCATCAGAAATTCCTTTTGCTCATTTCATCAGTTCCCATGCCCTAAAGGACAGTAGGCAACAAACGTCCAGGGATGGTAACGGATAGCACGCCAACTGAAGAGCAGTACCTGATGTGACCGTGGTGGAGGCGGGGGGGGGGGGGGGGGGGGGGGGGAGTGGACAGGGAGAGTGGGGGTGTTAATCCGTTAATGGGATTTGTGCGCTTTCCTTGAGTGGAGTCCAACTGCACGCCATGACATGGCTAATCACCGGCCCACGGCCTGCCGCGGGCGGCTCACGTGACCCAGAGCAGGTCAGTGGTGCTTACAGGTAGACTAAACTGGAGTGAAGTGGTATCAGGAATATTGCCGAGCCATCGCTCAAACTCAGAACACGGTGAAAAATTTGTATCCTTCTTGATTACTATTCCCTCGGGTCTAAAGGACTAAAGATTTGAGCTGTGGTTCTTGGTGCTGGAAGGCAACTTAAAAACGAAAGAGACAGTCCAAACAATTCTTTGAGAAATGATTACAGGAAGCAAAACCATCTTACCTCATCCTGATCTCTGGTCTTTTTCGATCTTTTCCCAAAGATGCAAGCAAGGTCTGTCTCACTGCGATTGGAGAGGTCCTTTCCTGTGAGAAAAGGTTAAGAGAGATCTTAAGAACTTGAAAAAGACCTTAAATGTATCACATAGTCTGTGATAACTGATGCAGACCTAATTACAGAAGTAAATTGCTTTTTACGTTTTGATACAAGCCTTCTCGTTAGTTAACATATTACAAAAAGCACACACTGAAAATTTTGAGGTGAGCATGGACAGGAGTGCTGGTAGAGCTCTTGCTCAATATCAACCTCCTGTAGTTAAAAGGAGTCATTGTTTATCAGACCTGAGCTTTCTGCAACATGAAAAGAAAACGTCTCCGGCTGCGACCTGTTGACAAATGAATATTTTTCTATGGGGGGTTCGAACTCTGTAAATTATTGATTTAAATGGATAAGGGTCGCAGGACAGTTTTGAACTCCTGCCGAGAGGAAAGGTTTTAAAGGCAAAAGAGGGCGCGCTGCGTGGTCACAGGGGATGAAACGGCCGAAGAAAAACAAACGATGCAGGGGCGGCCCCGCCTCACGCCTCCCGCTTTCCAGCGGCTCAAAGGCTCCAGGAGAGCCCGGGCGCCCGTCTCGGCCTGCAGGCCTGTTCGTCCAGCTGCATCCTTTTCCTCCAAGCAGCCCCTGATAACGGCGGGTTATTTATTGCTGTAAGCGCTTTTTCTCTCTGCCTTTCAAAGGGGAGACCTTGCCTCCCTGTAACTAAGTTATCCTGTAAGGAGGCTAAACAAAAGGCCAGCTCACATAGGCCATCTATTGATCCAGTGGAAACCAAATGTCATCCAAATTTGGCCTCTTCAATGTTGTACAAGCATCCAGCAGCCTTGCTCAGGCTTTGGGGGGGGGGGCTGGGGGGACTGGGGTAATATGCCAGTGACACAGAGTGGCTTTGAGGCTTTACTTTTTTTTTTGTTTTTCAGGATTTTTTTCCAACATGGCTGTGGGCCGCTGGCAGGATGTGTTGGTATGCTGGTGCAGTTGAGGTGCTATGGAAATCCTGTTGGGAACAGTCGTCAAGGTCACCGTTGAGATGGCGATGAGTGCCGTGGAACTCCAGCCAAACCAGATTAGCAATCACAGAGGCTTTTTTGGATCGACTTGCTAATCTGACAACCAGCAAACTAATTGACTGCCTTAAAAGACACCCGGATAGGATCAAAGCTGTGCTCTCGCGTTTCAAAGAAAAGAAAACAAACAAAAAAAAAATGCTCTCGCAAACGCAAATCTTTCTTCTTAGTATGGCGGTGCTTTCTCCGCTGACAGAAAACGATCCCGGTAAAGGGGCAGGGTGTTCCTTTAACTGAAGGAACTGTACGAGCAGTCAACAACAGTGTAACTAACATTCCCCAGATATGATAAGGACGCACTAAGCTCTTAAAAAAATAAAAAAGGCCAATTATTTGGCCAAAAACGGTTTATGCATCCAGCATATAATGGATTGGCCTACTCAGCCAGATAGACGAAGTACTGCAGTTCAATGCACATCAAGAACTTCTGGACCTGTTGATAAATGGGCACCCAATTAAATCTGGGTTACTGGTTTACATTGCCAGTGCCTGGGGTGGGCAGCGGAGACACCAGTGCCTTTCCCCCCAGCACTGAAATGCATGGGTAGTCGCATGGGTGAAAGCCAGACAGAGCAGGGCAGGAGACACCAGCTTTATTCAATAATGACCAATCTGTGATGCATTCTGACACACAGGTGAATCTTGCCACTTCACAAGCCTTCCTTCATATTGGCCCAGACAGATACAGCTCAGACTATCAGCACGCTACTCTGGCTATGAATTAGGACGGCCCGAGAGAGCTTATTGGTCATCGTCCTCCTCCTTTGCGTCCCTGTTTGTGTCAACCTGAAATAGCTTACACGTCTATGCATCGTATAGCCCCTCTCAGCCTCTCAGCAGATATAGCACTGCATAAGTACCTGCTGAGTACAGGGTGCCTTCGACTACATATGTAACTGGTTTATCTCCGCTAAATCCTTTACCTGGCAGAGTGTGAAACGAGGTACACCTGGCAACAAACTCTCACCGTGGATTTCAGCAGGTCACACGGCAGACAGCACCATACCAAGAGCCAGGGACACGATCATGGTGCCTTTAAAAAAAAAAAAAAGGTCAAATCCAAGAGAAACCATATCTGATGAGTCATAGGCCCCGTAGCTAATGTTACTCTCCCTATTTCAAGGAACACGTAAGCCTTAGACTGCGGAGGTGGACTTACACATCACACATGATAATTAGCCAGGTATTTCACTTTGTGTTGGACAGTTAATGCTAAGGAACCGCATTAGCATCTGTGCATTTCCTCTGGTAACCAAGCGACAAAAGTTGAAGTTCTGGTTCTGCTTGCTAGTTTTAATCCCAACAGCAGGTGAAAGGGGCCGACATGTCACCAGAGACGGGGGCAACGAAGGCAACCAGACACACGAGTACTACCTCTATCGAGATGCACTGGATGAACTTTATCAGTTATTAACAGTTACGACGTCAAACTAAGTGAGAGGTGGAAAAAAAAGCATTCAAGACAACAGATTTGAAAGGTGCCCCTTGACAGGATGGCCTCAGCCTCAACAGCCCACAAGTAGCTTACTGACACCTGTGGCTTGTCTTCCCCTAAAAGCAATAGAATACTCAACTGTTCTGAATTCCCCTCCACGAAGCACAGCACCACCTGTGCTCTTCCTCCGGCTTTCTCTGTTCCTGGTTTACTTGGCTGTTTCTCCCCCCTATTTTTGCCCCGGTGTACTTTTAGCCTTTTCTTAGCTGTTAGCTCTAGCCAAGTCCTAGCTTAACTGGGCAGAAACGATTCATGGGCAGTGGCGATTCAGTGGTTAGAGTGTTGGGTTATTGATCACAGGGTTTGGATATGATATCTGGGTTCACTGTTCACCTCTCTGCCTCCAGGGGTGCCATAGTATAGCTGACCCTGCGCTTTGACCCTGGCTTTCTAAACTGGGATTAAAACTGGGCGATATGGAAAAAAAACAAATATCATTTTTATAATATATGACATTTATCACAATATTTTGTCACAAACAACATTCAGGGTAAAAAAATTTAAAAACTGCTACCCAAATACTTTCCCATACCATATTTTTCATCAGAATATGCTGCACTTCACTAAATTAATACTGATTAAACACTTTGTAGTGAAACGTGCAGTTAATCAGTGCTCTTTAAGCACTGACAATATACTAATAAAGGCATATTGTTTACCACAATAACAATTGTGGGGCAGTGGTGGCTCAGCGGTTAGAGCGCCGGGATATCGATAACAGGGTTGTGGGTTCGATTCCCGGGCTCGGCAAGCTGCCACTGTTGGGCCCTTGAGCAAGGCCCTTTACCCTCTCTGCTCCCCGGGCGCTGGAGTTGGCTGCCCACCGCTCTGGGTGTATGTGTGTACTCACTGCCCCTAACACATGTGTGTGTGTGAGTGTGTGTTCACTACCAGATGGGTTAAATGCGGAGGACACATTTCGCTGTACAGTCCACGCTGTACAGTGACGAATACGTGCACCTTTATCCTTTTATCCTTTAATTTATTGTGATTCAATAAAATATTTTCATATTGGGATATTTGAAGGTCATGTAGTCATGTGAAAAAAATAGGATATCCCATGAAAAGAAAGAAAGAAATCCACATTTTTTACCACTTCAAATGCCTAAACTTAGAATCAGGTGCACCACATCAGCTGCAGATGTTTAGGACATCGTTAGAAGAGATTTTGGAGGAGCCTATCTAATTCAAGTGAGTGTTATGACCATGGTGAGACCGAAAGAGCTTTCTGAAGTCTTCAGAAAGAAGGTGGCAGACGCAGACGAGTCTGGGAAGGGATTTAGAAAGATCTCAGAAGTCAGCCGTTCCACTGTCCGCTAAATCATTTACAAGTGCAACAACTGACCAACATGACCAGGTCAGGCCGTCCTAGCAGGTTCAGTCCAACAGTAGACCACAACATGCATAAAGACATCTCCAACAATCCTAAAATGTCATCACAGGATCTACAGGTAGCTCTTACCACAGCTAAAGTACAGCATCTACTATTAGAAAGAGATCAAAGACATTTGATGTTCATGGGAGGTGTGCAAGGAAGAAACCCAACCCAACATCTGAGCAAGATTAAGGTTTCCAGAGAACATCTAGACTAACACTAGGACATCTTGAACAGTGTGCTTTGGAGAAATGAATCTAAAGCTGAATTATTTGGACACAGAGGACATGCTTGGTGTAAACCAGAGACATCTTTTAAGCACAAGAACCCATATCAATTAATCTGTGGAGCATTGTGTTGGAAATGTCATGGTTTTGGGGGGGGTTGCTTTTCTGCAGGAGGGTCTGGAAAGCTCTCAAACATAGAATCCACTAGAAATTCTTTATTGAATCAGAGGACACTTGAGAAAAATGAGACAGTTATTAACAGTTAACAGTTATCTGTCTAAAAACTGAGGCTAAAAGAATTCTGCATGGAGGAGTGGGAGACACTTTCTCCCAGTTGATGTCAGAGACTGGAAGAAGATTTTTTTAACCAAGAGGGGAAAATACCAGCTAATGGCATAGAGTGTTCTAACGACTTTGCTTCATGAGAATATTACTTTTCTATTTACATCTAATTACAGATTTTAAAAGATCTTGTATCTCCGTAATGAATAGAATTTCCAAATCTGCCTTTTTTTTTTTGCTGTTGGCTGAAAAGAGGGGTTTGATTACATGTTGTAACCTAGAGATGCAGTATTTATCAGAATTAATCCCCTACGGCGGCGTCATTACGATATCTAACAGCTTCATTGAACACTGCATTTTATATCCACATCATGAAGCCCTAGTGCACAAGGTTAAAAGGTTAGTCAAGGCAGAGGTACGGGAATAAAGTTTTTCTGAGGACAGGAACTCTCCCTTATGAGTTATCTATTTCTGAGCACATCCACGCTCACCCTGTCTATAGGGACAGCAACCTTCCGTCTCACAGCTAAATAAAGGGCCTGAAATCACAGTGAAGACGACAACAGCATCGAACTCCCACACTCAGCATTATCTGCAAGACTCATCAGGCACTGATTGAGGCCATTTTAAGCTGTAAATGCATCGGCCAGCACTCCTCGCAGGAAACAGGAAGTCATGCTTTTAAGCCGTGTGCAACGGTAACTTGTCAGGTGATAAGAGATGAGAGCCCTTTTCCCCACATTCCTGGGATTTTTCAAAAAACCAAAACCATCAAGAGTCACTAAAAATACAACCACCGAAAAGGTCATGAAGAGAGACCCACATTAGGGTCACTGACCCTGGTGGTTTCGCACATTCCAATCAACGTAAAAACATGTGCATGTTTAACGCTGTACAAGTCAACCTGGTTAAGGTTTAAAGCTCCTGGCACGTTGCTGGCTAACTGTCAAGGTGCAACGTAAGCCACTCCCTGATCTCGAGGCCGCTCTCCGGTTAAGCTGACCGCACTGTCCTGGCAAGCTGATCTACTGCAGCATTGACCCGTGCGCTGCTGCTCCTACTGCTGCCAAATAACTCCAGTTTCAACCCCTCTAAAACCAAGGAGGCAGGAAGATGGGGTATGTCGATAACTGCACAAGTAGATTTCAGCGACTAGTTCAGGGTTTTATGGCATCTTTAACACAGGCTTATATTAAGCACAGATAGAGGGGTCCATTATAAAACTGAATAAGCCTGAGCAAAACATTCCATATGATTCAAAGCATGATTTAACTTATCAGCTACTAAAGTGATGTGAAGTAGCTTTACCTTTTAAAGTTCTTTCTCCAAAACATGAACATTAGGCTGATTTACCAATAGTGTTATCAGTTTACATTAACCCAATGGACCACAAAGCAGTGTGTGAACACACCCTTTAACTAATATGTGCCAGAGAACCAGTCTGTGTGTGTATATGCAAGCATTTACCAAGCAAGTAATTGTTATTGTTGTGTTAGAATATATAAATTAAAGCTTGAATAATAAAAATCAGCAGTTAAAAGTAAAAACCAAAAAAATACTGAAATAAAAACAACAAAAAAAACTTACAAGAAATTAAGCTAGAAAAAACTGTGTTTTTTTTTTTTTTTTATACAGGACAAATGAACCCAATAATGCATGTAATCAGTGTCTTACCTTTGGTGAATTTCATGTAATGGACCCTTTTTCTGGAGGTCTTTGATTTCTCCTCTAAACTGAAACCTTGCGTCTGTTCCTGGGTGGCATCTGTACGCAAAAATAAATGACAATTCAGGTTGGATCCACAAATGTTGACTGTGTCAAACACATGTATTTAACATTATTCATAACCACAGTTGCCCAGAACCCAGAAGAAAAAAAAAAAAATTATATAGCAGGCTAAATGATAACATGCATGATAATTAAGGCTGGTGTTTTCAATTCCTTTCCATAACGCATGGTATAACAACTGATTTTAATTTACTATGAAACAGAAAACTACACAGTCACACTACACACTGTGATACAACAGCCTGTCCACTGTGACACTGTGTTACAATAGCACCACCAAGTGGCACTGCTGGGAAAACATAACCAACTACTGATTAAGTACCACATTTACATATATTCATTATTAAAGATGCAGCCCTATTTCAGACGCACAGAGGGGTTAAGCATGCCTTGCCCATGGGTACAACAGTCAGAGCCAAAAGATGCTCCTTTATCAAGGAGTTACCTTCAGTGTTGCTCTGACCATGACAGTTGTTGAGGTCAGCAAGAAGCTGATTAAAATCATCCTGATGGGCAATCCAGTTATCCTACAAGACACAATCAGACTCATTACTCAACCATCAACATTACTGAGTAAAAATCGTAGGACGGACCACAAGAATTAGGATTCACACAAGATTCATACAAGAGCTCACCTCGTTATAGACTGCAGCTCCTAAACCCAAACTGTTGTTCTTCACTTTAACTTTAATGTGGTCTGTAGCACCCTGTTCACTTTTGCCAAGACCCTAATATAGGCACAAAACAAAGCAGCAATATTAGGTCACTGATATTAATAATCCTCATCAGGGCATATCAAGCAAGGGTCAGTTTTCTGGTCATATAAACTGCATAAATCAGTATGTCAAGGCAAGAAAAAGGTATATACAAACTCAGAGCAAGAGGGGAAAGCATTCCAACCTCTCAGTCGCTCAATGATTAACTCCAATTCACTTACATCCTTAGACATTTCAATTAAACTGCATGTTAAATACACTACTGTTTAAAAAATAAAAAGAAGAAAGATTTAAAAGATGACTGAATGGTCTAAAAAATAAAAAAATAAGTGTGTCAGGCCATTTACAGGTAAAAAAAGGTAACTGCTAATGGGTGCCAGACCAGTAGGGGGTGCACCTCTGTTGCCAGTTTACTGATACCCCTTAAAAGCAGGTTTAACTGAATCCAATAAGAGAAGAGCTGAGGACAGTGGACAGTCAGAGACATACCTAACCTGCTAATTAACTGATGAATTTAAATTGACCAAACTGCACAGGACAACTGCCCTCTAATAACAGCACGGACGATCCTGCCATTAATGAACAATATCCATATGTGGGTAACCTAAGTAAAAGTCTGTGCTCATTAAAATAAAGCACTGGACATTAAGTAGGGTTCTTTAGCAAAGCTAATACCAAAAAACTGTTATCTATTATACTTAAATTTCTTGGTTAACTGAATTATGATGTTGAAATTGGGACCAACTGCTTAATTTATTCGTCTTTACATTGATAGGTGCAGGGTTTTAGCCACGCATTACATAACCAGTTATTAACCTGAATCAACAAGTGCAGGCATATAGTGTATAATGCAGAGTGTTCAGAATTGGCTATTACTGCATAAATTAAGGTGACAATGTAAGCACTTTATTACCTTTCCCTTAGACCAGCCCATTCGCTCCAGCATCTTCTGGCCGAACTTGGACTCATCTTTGCTCCATGCACTGTTCCTCGGGTCCACAGACCACTTCTGCCTTCGGCGAGCTAATAAAACACCAGCAGTCTCAGTCAACTAACCTTTATGTAACTGGTAAACAGGTATGTATCAATAAGGACTGACTATAGCAGGAAATGAAGGAGATGTAATTAGTCCAAAAAACATCATAACAGTTTAACAGAGAGCCCCCTCAAGGTAAAGGCAGTGATAACCAATGTTGAGTTTCATGCTTAAAAACACACCCATTCATCATGGTCATTTGCTAAAAGAATTTGATCTGATGTGTCTCAGCAAGAAAATCACCAGACTATCCAGGACTACATATGGTCTAAAAGGTGAGCTGTGAAAACTTCACTCCCTACCCCACCCCTTGTCAACAACAGATTAATCAATTAACGAAAGTAATGTGTTTATCTAGGCATATTGAGTCTTAAGGCCACCCAGTAGTTTGACAACTAAGATCTAATGCACGATTAGTACAGCAGTGTGAGTGAGTGTGTGTGTGTGTGTGTATAAAGTCTGTGATACTGTAAATGCTCCAGAACCAGAGCCACTACCATACTGCTAACTAGCATATGCTATCCCGGACACACCGACAGAGTCTTCGTGACCAGCTTTAAAACCAATGAAAACGTCTCGATCAAAGCCTGACATCGCAAGTATTGGCTTATATCATGTATTCTGTGATTACATCGATAATCAAACCACAAAAACAACGAAGAACCACAAATAAAGTACAACAAACTATTAACTCACGTTCAGCAAGCATGGACATCGTGGGGTCCTGGAACACGTGGACGAAGCCGCCAGGCTCTCCTCCCTATGCCTGGTTGTAATCGCAACATTTTTATTACATCTCTGCCGACCGATATGAAAAAAGAATGATTCATCCCTTTACATTATACAGATTTATAGATATTTTTGTATTTATGTGTTTTAAATAAGGAGGTGATCGTATTACTCGGACAGTTTAAATACCTTTTGTAATTGATGATGAACGTGGTGCCGCTAGAGGGCGAACACGTAGCGTTTGACTTTCTGAATCCTTGGTAGTTTTGATATTTTACCTTCATTTTTTGAACGATTTTGTGCACGTCTCTCAATTTGTCTAACTATAGTTAGTATGGACAGACTAACTAACTATATCTGACTGTTGTTTTTATTCCCTTAAAATTAAAAAAAAGCCTGTTCGTTGCTGGTGAGTCTATATAAAAAAGAGAGAAACATAGCTATGTAGTTTGGGTGGCACAGACGATATACCTCATTTTACACTTTCCATACCAAGTACATGCTAAAATCAGCAACACTGTGGCGTCTGCCTCTGACAGCCTGAAGACCTGGGCGGTGTTATGCAATCCCCGCAGCTGCTGAGGAAGTGCCAAATGCCAAATTCACGATGTCATCTCGTTGGCTGATGCTACACTGATGTTGCAGGCTGATGGTGAAGATGGTGCTGAAGAAAACAGCTGGCTGGGGGACACAGCAAAAGGAACAGCATGGCAGAGTCCAGTGAACGATTAGAGCACCCATTACAGCACCCATCTGCCTACTGCACTGCAATGGCAAGGTCATCTTTGTCCTGTTTGGTCTTAAGTGAAGAAATCTGATATTTACCTGGATAAAAATCCAACGGAAATTATTTCCGTACTGCTGAAAAAGATCAAAAACGTTCATAAGACCAAAGAATAGACTATAATTCTTAAAAGTATTAAAACCACACTGTTTAAAATGGTATGATAAATATAAAACATTTCTTCTGTTTTTGTGGCAAGGCAAGACAACCTAATATTAAATCAATAATTAACATCACCACAATCATCCAACATGGCTGAATACAATCAAATCCTCACAGCAATGCTCCAAAATCCTGGATAGTAGAAACAGTTTCTCCAACAAAAGCAGGATTAACCCTTTTTAATACGCTTGATTTTTGAGGTGTCCCAATATTTTTGTCCATATAGTGTCTGTGTGGCTTAAATGTGAGGATTCATTCTCAAAAGGTAGCACTGAAATGTCAGGGTCAGTAGTAGTGGCCACCCCTACTTTAAAGATAAAAAAATATTGTATATTACATATAGTTCCTTAAAACAAACCTAAGTAGGCTAACTTGTCCTGCTGCTGGTTTAGCTTTGCTGGATGGTACTGGGGGAAAACATCCCATCTGGGGCAAATACGTTCATGATGTTTTTAACAGGCATATCAAATTTAAGAAGCTAAACAATATCCTTCTGATTTTACCTTTGAGCTATTCACCAATCTGCCATCTAAATCCCACAGTTTGAGGTTTAAGTGTGAGGTTTAATCTGTACTGTACTGTACTGTACTCTTTCTTTACTGACTTATTTTAGTGTACTTAGTGTATATATATATATATATATATGTGTGTGTGTGTATATATATATACATATATATATATGTTGTGTATAAGTAAATGGAGGAACTACTTGTTTCTGCTGTGCGCATGACAATAAACTTGAATCTTGAATAGTTTTTTATTGCTTTTATTACTGAAAAGAAGCTTAGGCAACAGTTGGGTAGAACAGGTGGAACCAACTCTTTCTCCCGGACCCCGTGTGCCAGATTCTTTACCGAGATCTGGTACGGCACACGTCTACAAGTAACCTTGAATATCCTTACACCAGACCTGAGAAGGAAATGTGCGATGATAAGGTCTGTCTGCCCTGTGTCTAGAAAATTTTGCTCCGTCAGATATAGCTGCTATCTGCTACTGTGGGTCTTTGACAAACATTTACACAGAAAACATTTGGATAGAAAAGAAACGAAAGTGTGATAAGTGCGATTGTGTGTTAAGTTTGCTTTAATATCAGTACACTATCATCAAGCAATCTCTCCTGTTATCTGGGCACTTGCTCGGCCTAGATATGAAAATAAGTTTTGGCGCTGTTTTTGCTGAACCAATCTCACTACAGTCCAGCTACGCTTAATACAGTGCTGAACACAGTGCTTCATGATACTCATTTAGTAAATGAATGCTAGTACTTTGCATTATACGACCGTTATACAGCCGTCTGTCTGGAACAATCACTAGAATATACAGTAATTAGTGAAATTTAGAGTTTCAGACTTAAAGCAAATGATTAAGACTGAGAATAAGAAGATCTTGTTGATTATAAACTTTGAGGTCATGCTTTCCTTTATTATTATTGCCTTGCTATCAGCGTCTATGCTGAACACATTTATGTACATTTTTCAGTAAACCCACTATATCATTTGAGAGTGCCAACGAAAGGTTAAAGGCTTCGTCCTCTCTCAGGAGTGCTATACGATACATGCTGAGACAGATGAGTCAGAGACAGTCAAGCACTGCCACCATAAAAAGTTTTTTTGATGCTTTATTGAAATCCAAACCTGAGGTCTATTGATTCTGCTCTACCTCACAGAAGAGCCATTTCCCAAAGGACACCAAAAGGGTTGCATCAGCAAATAGAGATTGGGTCTGTCTATATCACTGAAACAGTCCAGAAAGACCAGTCCTTTGGTGCCTCAAGCAAGCATTTAGAATATCAAATGTTCATATTAACATTAACTCAAGGAAGCCACCTGATTTACTGCACTACAGCACGGCCTGACATTCAATCCATGCTGCATCACAGGGGGCTTGTATTCTCAGCCTCGCCTATTGGTCAGAAAGCTGAGAGGTGTGTGTGCACACAATGAGACCTTACATAACACTACATGCTGAACCAGGAAACACAGGCCTAGTGCTTTCTTGACTGACTGCTACTCGAAAACACCTTCTGCCTTGTCCACGTGGACAAGGGGACACTGTTTACGCTCTCCAAGACAGTTCCAAGAAAGCCAGGATGGTTCCTTAAATTAGGAGCCGGGGAATCCTATCTGTAAAAAATTTATACAAGGCATCACGTAACAGGTACGGTGGTTGGGCGGGTATGTAAATCAAGGTTGTGTAAGCACTCCCTTTGGAGCTTATGCAGAACACAGAAAAACAAATGAACATTAGCTCGAGTCACGCAAAGCTGTCATGCAAAGGTGACACTGTGTCTGCATTGCTCTTACACTTTTAAAAGCAGCCAAAAGGGTTCTTGGAAGCGATGCCATGGAGCAGGGGTGGGCGACCAAACTGAGTCAAGCGCAGTTTGGTCATGTTCTTGCTCTAATACAAAGAACCTGTCAATGAACTACTGTGAGTAGAACAATCAAGTGTGCTTGAGCAGGAACATCACAAAACTGTACTGGAAGCTGGCCTTTTAGAACTGTTCCCGAACCCTGACACAGAAAAACACTTTTCCCTAAAGAATCTTTCAATGAATTTTGGTGGAGTGAAGTGAGATGCATGAGTGCATCCAAGCCAAGAGTGACTTGGAAACTGTAAATTAATTTAAATTAATTTGGACAAGTAGGAAGTGAGTCTTGTATCTGCATTGTGCATCTAGGCACAGCTACCACTGTAAAGAAGTCCTATTGTCCTGCCATACAGTGGGCATACAGGTCAAACTCTTGCCAAATAAGCTAAAATAGTGGGGTTTACCCTATATTTTGGGAGAAGTACCACGCCGTAACCCCTCCTCTACGTCTTCATCCCCTTTGTATATATCCACAGCTCACAGTCTATCCCATCCAAACAAACTTTGCGCCCGTCTCCTCCCTCTTCTTCGGACCACCACTCCAACAGAGTGGCCAGGCTGACCCGGACTCCTGACCAAAAACACTTTTGAGTCCGTCCTCCCATTTCACCTCACCAGGGTGTGGTCCTCTTTTTTTTTTTTTTTTAACCAAGATGGTGCTATGTTTTCTTATAGTATCAGAGCTGCACAGATATTTTGCTACTGAAAACTTTACACTCTTAACCACCAGTGTAAATCCAATGTGCCGTAAATGTAAGTGCTGTGATGTAATGTTAATGGTGTGATTGATCAACATAACTATACTGCTGAGAAAAATAGCATCCCATTCCTTAGCTGTGTTACAGTATGCACGAGCATTCAGGCATTTGTAACCAGAAGCAAGCTAAATAGATTGCTAACATCTGCCTGTCTTGACATGTTGTGCCACATGTAGCAAAACCTGCAGGATGCTCCTCAGGACTATTCTCAGACATTCATACATGTGCGAGCTGTACTTTAGAAATATAGGGGTATAGGAAGAAAACCACAGTAATCAACAGTACTTGGAAGTAAAGTATTGCTGTTATGTAATACAGGATGAGGGAAAAAAGAGTGGAAGGAATGCTGCAGTAAATTACTGTCATTTTACAGTAGTGATGTTTTTACATGTAGGTGTTCTCTTAAAGGAGACCAAGAAAGGTCATTTTTTTTGGTCACCTTTTGTCTGAGATTTGCCATTTTTGTGTACAATAAAACAGAGGTGCTAGAGACAGGAGGTGAGTGCTGCAGGTAGGACTCGCACAGACACAGGTTTATATATATATACAGTGAGTCCAAGAAGTATTTGATCCCTTGCTGATTTTCTTCGTTGGCCCACTAATAAAGACATGATCATTCTATACTTTTAATGGTAGATGTATTCTTACATGGAGAGACAGAATATTAAAAAGAAAATCCAGAAAATAAATCTAAGGAATATATATTAATTGATTTGTATTTCATGGAGTGAAATAAGTATTTGATCCCTTAGTATTCATTAGCAGTTCTGGCTTTTACAGACCAGTTAGACACTCCCAATCAACTTGTTACCTGACCTGAAGCCACCTGTTCTCACTAATCACTTGTGTGAAAAACACCTGTCCACAGAATCAGACAGATCACACAGATTTCAAGTCTCCAACATGGGTAAAACCAAAGAGCTGTCACAGGACCTCAGAGTCAGAATTGTTGACCTTCACAAAGCTGGAATGGGCTACAAAAAGATTAGTAAGGTGTTGGATGTGAAAGTAACAACTATTGGTGCAATTATCAGAAAGTTTAAAGAGTATAACATGACAATCAACAGACCTCGGCCCGGTGCTCCAAAGAAGATTTCGCCTCGTGGGGTGGCAATGATGCTGAGAACAGTCAGAAATCGTCCTGCAACCACTCGGCAGGAGTTAGCAAATGACCTGAAGGCAGCTGGGACCACAGTTTGCAAGGAAACAATTGGCAACACTTTGCGCAACAATGGATTCACATCCTGCAGTGCCCGAAAGGTACCCCTGCTGAAGAGAGCACATGTGGAGGCGCGCCTCAAGTATGCCAATGATCATTTGAAAGATGAACCAAGTTATTGGGAGAAGGTTTTGTGGTCAGACGAGACCAAAATTGAACTTTTTGGCCTCAACTCCACCCGCCATGTGTGGAGGAAGAAAAATGCTGCCTATGACCCCAAGAACACTGTGCCCACCGTCAAGCATGGAGGTGGAAGCATAATGTTTTGGGGGTGTTTCTCTGCCAAGGGTACAGGGCTACTTCACCGCATCACTGGGAAGATGGATGGAGCCATGTACCGCACAATCCTGAGGGACAACCTCCTCCCCTCTGCCAGGGATCTGAAAATGGGCCGTGGTTGGGTCTTCCAACATGATAACGACCCTAAACATACAGCAAAGGCAACAAAGGATTGGCTCAAGAAAAATCACATTAAGGTCATGGAGTGGCCCAGCCAGTCGCCAGACCTCAATCCGATCGAAAATCTATGGAGGGAGCTGAAGGTCAGAGTTGCCAAGCGACAGCCCACCAACCTTCATGATTTAGAGAGGATCTGCAAAGAAGAGTGGGCCAAAATTCCCCCTGGTGTGTGTGCTAAACTTGTGGTTAACTACAACAAACGTCTCACCGCTGTGCTTGCAAACAAAGGCTTTGCCACTAAGTATTGAGTGTGTTTGGCAAGAGGGATCAAATACTTATTTTCCTCATTGAAATACAAATTAATTAAAATATATTCTTTAAAATTATATTCTGGATTTTTGTCTTGATATTCTGTCTCTCCATGTTAGAATATATCTACCATTAAAAGTGCAGAAGGATAGTGTCTTTATTAGTGGGCAAACAAAGAAAATCAGCAAGGGATCAAATACTTCTTGGACTCACTGTATATATATATAATATGGCCAGTCAGTCACAATGATGTGGCGCTTTATGTGTTTCTCATGTAAGGCACTACCCATCTTTTGTTTCCCGGGCCAGACACACCAAGGTCAAACAGAGAGCAGCTCTTACAGCAACACAGAACTAATCAGAGTAGATGAGGCATGACTGTGTGGATCTGTGTGCATGTCACATTAGGCAGGCTGTCTAGAAAGACTTATGGCTTCTCTCAAAAACACACTCATTGCTTTCTATTGACTGGATGCTGATTTGTATTGCACCCACAAAAGGGTCAAGGAGAGTACCATGTTCTGCGATATATGTGTGCATACTACAGAGCCTACCTAGCTTGGAGTCATCACTTTACAGCACCTAATTTGACAAAATGATTTAATATATGTATATATAGTACTTTATAAATTTACACACCTAAGCAAACTAGGGTTTCCTCCTTGAACACCTTCTCTTTCTGATGATAGATGCAGCGCTTTACTGATATTAACTGTATGCCTATAAATTGTTGGAGATGTCTATATGCATTTTGTGCTTTGCTGTTGGGCTGAACAACTGGCCTGGCCATGATGGCAGCTGTTAATTATTATTCTTGTAAATTAATTAACGGTGGATCCATCCCCTCTAAGGTTGTTCTGGCGTAGCTAATTTTGGCCTTTTATAAGTAGTAATAAATGTAAGGTGTTTTTTTCTCATAGGAAAAGAGTATTCTTTATTAATTACATTTTACAAATGATGTTTTCTCGGTTCTATTTATTTAAAATGAAGATCAAATGTCTATATTTTCAAATAGGTCAGAAACAAAGGTTGTGGGCATGGGATGTCTTAATTATTCATGTGACAGATGCAATACTTTGAAAGAACAATGAAAGAGTAAAGCTATGTAGATTAACAGAAGATAATCTCTACCAGGAGTTTCCTCCTTTATGGTTTTATGCTTTATGGTGTTGACGTACACTAGAAAATCACCATGTAGTGCTTGTAAGCTGAATTCCCAATGTTATAATTCAATGCAAGGACCTGCAGATATTGATGAAAACTTTCAAACGCTACTTCCTATGGTCTACATATATCACTACATGATCTCATATAGAGCTTTCAGAGGTTAGTGATGTTAAACAAAGCTCTTCACATCTGTTAAACTACGTGTTACTGACTAGCCTGTTTCTACATTCCTATACAGCTTCATTTTCAGAGAAATAAGACTCCAGGGTTTCCAAACGCCTCCTCTCATGATCTTGAATAAAACAAGTACACATCCCATCGCTGCTCACCTTCAGCAACTCTAATGACAAACAAGACTATTTGCGTTTGCTGATTACAGGCTCATGTGTTGATATGAGCTAGTGTTTCATTTGACCTGAACATTCGACAGTAAAAGTTGTGCCAGACTGAAACCTGTCTGCCTTATCTGTTTCACATTACACATGCCAAAGAGGTTCTTTCGAGGCTGTGCCAAATGGTCTCCCTATCCAGCAAGTAGAACGCTGACCTGTCCTTTCTCACCATTTAAACTGACTCACAAGAACAAGCCAACAGAACAGTCTAAAGAGTCGTGACTCATGATTAGACTAGAAAACAGAGGACTAGAAAACAGATTTTGTTTTTGTAGATCATGTAAGCTAGTCTGTGTGTAACCTGACCTCATCAAACCACACGATGAGTCACATTCAGTTTGGCAGGTTATGAGATACTTACATAACCACCACAGGAATGTGGTTCTAATCTGAGGATCTATATTAATCTTGGCTTGCACAATGAAGAAAAGGCCAAATCTTTGCATTCATTTACTGCAAACTCGATCATCGCTATCTGCACAAGAATACAAAGCTATCTGCACACCCCAGAGCCCTTAACCTTGAGAAACAACTACTAATACAGGGCAGGGCCTCATTTTGCTCTCAAAAAAGCCCAAATTCTTCATAGCATGGATTTCACAAGATCTTGGAAACATTCTGTTGAGATTTTGGTTGCAAAACAAGGCCACCACCCTGGCCTGTTAACAAAAGACAGGGTTGCTCTACGGAATTCTGACCATCATACAATCTTCACAGTCTGTATATCAGCAATAATCAAGATTCATCAGACCAAGCTACTTATTTTCAGTCTTCAATTTTCCAGGTTTGGTGAGTCTGCGCCCACTGCAGCCTCTGTTTCTGTTCTCGGCTGACAGAAGTGGATCCCAATGTGATCTTCTGCTGTTGTGGCCCATCTGCTTAAAGATTGATCGTGTTGAGCGTTCTGAGAACCAGCCTGTTCATTCTAGACTGACCCTTCAGTCTGTGGAACTGCCGCTCACTGGATGTTTTATCTTTAATACACTATACAAGTAAACTCTAGAGACGTGTGCGGGAAATCCCAGGAGATCAGCAGTTCTAGAAAATACTCAAACAAGTCCATCTGGCACCAACAATCGTGCCATGCTCAGAATCACTGAGATTTCCCTGTTCTGATGGTTGATGTGGACACTGAAGCCACAGGATTAAATGACTTAACCTAACATTATGTCATTAAACTAATCAAACATAAAACACAATATTTTATTTATTTTCATTGTAATGAACAGAAACTCTTTCATAGCAAGATAAAAAGAAGCATCAAGGTGGGCTGTGCAAACGTTTGGGCACTGGAAAAGCAACCATAAATCATGACAGTTACACCTCCACGATTCACAGTTGGCAAGGTGTTGTTTTCATGGCCTGATTTGTTATTCAGAATCTGTGACCCTGTCCAAAATAAATAAATAAATAAATAAATTAGAGCCGTTGTAATACTTAAGGTGTCCAAACCTTTGCCCTTGCCACACTAATAACCGTATTATTATTTTTAAATGTATTTCTTTTCTTTTTTTTTACATTTAGTTTATGAAAGACAGAGTAACAGGTGGAATTTGGGATTTGACAAGACAAGAGAACCATATTGACCATTTGTGACGGACAAATGGCGGAATTTGGCTTCTGCTTTTATCCCATCTATACTGTGAACACACACATACACACCAGTGAAACACACACTGTGGACAGTCAGCCCACAAGCCCGGAGTGGTGGGCAGCCATTGTTGTGGCGCCCGGAAAGCAGAGAGGGTGAAGGCCCTTGCTCGAGGGCCCAACAGTGGCAGTTTGAAGGTATCAAAAATATTGTTTTATTGTGAGTCTGCATGGTAATACATTATTTAGAGTGGTCAAATAACGTGCCATATCAGTGCAGAAGCAGCAGCGAAGCACCTGAACACACTGATCTGTTGATGCATTTCTGACATTAAGTAGATTTATTGTTGATCTGAAACATCAAGTGCATCAAGATTTAATATGTTACTTCCATTAAACAAAACCTACCCCAAAATCTGATCCTAATCCTAACCTTAACCCAAAACCTACCCCAGCCTTACCCAAAATATAACCCTAACCCTGGCCCTAATCCTAGCATTAACCCAAAACCTAACCCTGGTCCTAATCCTAACTTTAACCCAAAACCTAACCCTAATTCTAACCTTACCCCAAAACCTAACCCTAACCTTGGTCCTAATCCTAACATTAACCCAAAACCTAACCCTAACGTTAACCCAAAACCGAACCCTAACCCTGGGCCTAATCCTAACTTTAACCCAAAACCTAACCCTAATTCTAACCTTACACCAAAACCTAACCCTAACCTTGGTCCTAATCCTAACTTCAACCCAAAACCTAATCCTAACCCTAACTCTGGCCCCTTAGTCTCAGCCAAGTCCAGTTAAGACCCAATTCCTCAGGTATACATCTACACATCTGAACTCAAGACTCTCCAAATAATGTGAAGAACAGCTGAATATAGCAGAAGTCTTCAGTGAATTTCTCTTAAATGTGCACGGCTACATCACTGATATGTTATCAAGAGCCTGATGAGTGATTTTATCTAAAGAGGACCTCTCCAAATTAGGGGCCACTCCATTTAACAGTCTTCCATTTCCTTCCCAACCAAATGTTTTACTACCAAAAACTAAACTAATTTTAAACAGAATAAGATTGTGGTCTTTTTTGATTCTCAACAGGTGAATTCTTAAAAGCAACAATTAATTTAGGTTATGAAAATAACCACTACCTAAACCATTGGGTAACAAAATATTCTTTATTATTGTTCTGAATATTATATTTACTGCAAATACACATTCTTACTATTTAACCTTATATGAAAATAAAAATAAAATAAAAAAACTGATTATACATTTCATTAACTTCAGACAACACCATTTAGTCCACCATCATGAAAAAAGACTTTATTTTATGTTTAGTAAAATCTAAATATGAGCAAATAAAAATGCTTTTTTTTCTAACATGTTTCTAATAAAAGACGTGCCTTCTACATAAGAGATAAGCTCATTCATGGAAAACAAATAATTTAAGAAAAAAATCATTACAAAGGCATGGTGCAATACGAAAGAGAAATGATATTCATTGGCTTGTTAGCAAGCTAAATAAGAAGTGCACATGGAAAAAAGCAGTTGAGAGGACGATAGCATCACTTATCATAGCGACTTCTGTTTCCCTTTTCAAACCCACCCTTTTACATGCACACAATATGCTCCAGTCATTTCCTGCTTCATTTCCTTTACTGAAGGAAATTAATTCAACAAGTTTCTTAGCTCCTTATCTTCTGATGGAGGGGCCTGACCACAGTCCTTTGGCATAAACTGGTGATTTATATACTGTATATCATGTAGTTTGGAAAGAGGTAAACTAACAATGACATTTATGGGAATTTAGTTGCTGAGTACTCAAGAATCAACTGCGGTCATTCATTTGAACATTTGATAAGTTCATTTTGCCTAAAGAATATAGGCTAGAAAAAAAACACCAACCACAGGGGGGTCCACACCTCGCCCCACACTGAGCTGCAGATCACTGATACAGTAGACTGCCCAAACACAGACAACTTTCCCTTCTCATGGAAGACCAAACATGACCAAAGATTTTCATATTCTTCTCTTGGCAGTGAGCTCTAGCCAAGCAGGATCTTTCCAAACAAGACATTAGAGACAGAGAGAGCAAACAACTATTTACACATCATGGGTCTCCCTTCTCCAAAGCAATCAGTCTTTACAACATGTATGTACAAGCTCCTGTTCTCCTGGACCAGACTCAGTTGGCTTGGGCGAGCCGTGACTCAGAGCCGATGAAGTTAAACATTGTCTGAACCAGCTCTGGCAGGTCATAGTCATGCTTCCAGCCCCAGTCATTTCGGGCGTTGGAGTCATCAAAGTTCATGGGCCAGCTGTCAGCTGTGGAAACAAGACACCGGGCCCAGAATTAAACACGATCATTTAATAACGGTGTGAACTGTCGAATTACTTTAACGGGGCATGACTCTTACCTATGGCTTGCCGCACGTGGTCGATTTCGTAGGTGACCTGCAAGTCAGGGAGTTGTTTCCTGACCTCCTGAGCGAGCTCTTCGGGTGTGAAGCTCATGGCATTGATGTTGTAAGTACGCATGGACAGCGTCTCAGCTGGAGCCTCCATCACCTCCAGCGTAGCACGCAAACAGTCGTCAATGTACATCATGGGTAGCCGTGTGTCTGGTTTCAAGTTGCACTCGAACTTGCCTGATTTGGCTGCATCATGGAATATCTGCACGGCGTAATCTACAGAGCAAAAGTAGATGATTACTGTTTAAGATCATTTAAATGTACAAACTGTAACCTATACCATGGAATTCCTATCCTTCATGAGCAGTATGTATGCTGTACATGAAGGAGCACAAACAAGACAGTATGAACTGAATTTGCCATGTGACGCATGTTATCACTACAGCTAAAAATACTTGTGCAGACCAGTAGGCAGTCTGTCGTACATCACAGTTATATAATTGCTTCACAAGTGACCTAGCCATGAGCTGAAAACATACCGTCCCGTACTGCACCCTTTTCCCGTTTTTTTTAGTAAAGGTAATGGCTCTATACAGAACTGTGACTACTCAAAGAACCACTTGAATGCTTAAATGGTTCTTCACATTGGTGGAAACCCTTGGTTTGGGTCCATTAAGAATCAAAAAGGGTTCTATTATCATAGCAAGGTTAATACCCCTTTTAAATTCAAGAACTCTTTTTAGAGCTTGTACTATTATTCAGCAATTACATAGTATTAATTTAATAACTACTATAAATTATTAAGCAATGCTATGAAACCATAAAATGCAAACTGATACATGACTCTCTATTTGAGGACAAATAGGTAAAATAAGGGCCCACAAACAGGCCTTCAGGGCCTTCTTAAATACTGGTATGTGTATACAATTGTGAAATCTGACTGGCTGCCCTGTACTGCACCTCAAACGGCAGTCAAGGCTGAGACGAATTCAACTAATGAATTAAAACCAGGCGGCTGCACGTCTCATTTACAGCTTTTTAAAGAACCATTCACTGAAAGGTTCTTCAAGGAACTGACAGTGGTTCTTTCATGGCATCGCTCCAAAGAACCATTTTAGGCATCTTTATTTTTAGGTGTGTAAGAGTGGCTGGGAATACTGTACCTGTCGTGCCACCGCCAGGCTGGGAGTCTGCGGAGATGATGCCAGGGTACCGGAGACAACGGAAGTCAAGGCCATACCGGTGATGGTAGTACTGTAGTGAGAAAAAGACGAGAAGACAAGTGAAATTAGAGGTCTCTGATATCCTAAGCTATGGTCATGGTTGTACAGATGAGGGTGTATGCAGGACTGACCTCGCCCATTAGCTCAGCATGGACCTTTGAGACTCCGTATATGGTGCGAGGTCGCTGCACACAGAGGTCAGGAGTGGGATTCCGGGGGGATGTGGGGCCAAAGGCACCGATGGTGCTGGGAACAAAGAGGCGAAGCCCATGCTCTGCAGCTATGTCCAGGATGTTGTGAAGACCTGAGTACATAAACACACATCATGTTCAGTGTTCAGTGTTACCTGCACACTAAGATTTTTATGGACAAAATCATTCAGTGAATTAATGATTACCACTAAGCTATATTATTAATATTATTATTTTTACTATTAATAATCAATACAGGCATGTTACTCAGTCATTGAGTATAGTTATTCAGTAATAACTATAAGTTATCTAGTAACTGCTGTTAAACTAACTTGTGTGTTATGTGTCTTGTTATGTATATGGAGAAAATAAAGTGTGGGCCCACATACAAGCTTCTGTAGTTCAGGCGGTTCATTTATGTTGCATAATGTGTGTGGTAAAATGAATGGCAAGGCTCTTATCAGAAAAGAAATGCTATCAATTTCATGCAGACGCACCGGTTATGTTGACGGCACGGGCCAAGGCCACGTTGGCTTCTCCCACAGCACTGAGAAGGGCACTGTAATGCACCAACCAGGTGATGCGGTTGTTGACGACAATCTCTCGCAAGTTCTTGTAGTCCAGAATATCAGAGTAGATAAAGGGACCTGTGTGAAATTTAAGACAGACAGTAACCCCATGAAGAGCATTACTCATGCCTTTCGACAGTTGTTGTGTGTTTACACTGTCAACCTCTTATCTAACCCATACAGCGCCAAACAGTTACCAGTACAGTACTTTTCCTGCCTTAATTATGGTCATTTGGATCTCTTGGTAAAAGTACAACCTGCACAAACCTCAATTTTAAGGAGGTTATAAACATGTAAATCACAAGTAATGGAGAAAACAAAATGTTGATAATTAACTAATTAATCTGGGTGATATTACAATAGTCGATAACAATTTTACAACACAAAATTTAAATGCTGAATTTCAAAAGCTAAGAAACACATCAAGAACTATGTCTACTACGAGGGCTGCTTTGTGTGCACTGGTAAGGCAGTGAAGGACTGTACCTGTACCCAAAGCTCTGAGACCAGGTCTGAGGTTACATGAATGAAACAGACCAAAGAGAGCACTCACCACTGTGAAAGACACTGCTGGGCGGTTTCCTGATATCTGAAAGGATCACATTGTTCTTTCCATATCGCTTCCTGTAAATCAAGAAGGCGAACGTCAAGTTAAAAACTTCTCTTTTCTCGAAACTGAGGAAAATGTGTGCTAAATATTGACCAGCTGTATGATACACCTGTTGCACACTGAGCAAACAGAAATCTCCCACTGATGCCCTTACCTCAACAGTTTAGCAAGGCCCACCCCTAGTTGCCCAAGGCCTCCTGCAAGTAAATGAAAAAGCAGAAGGAATGAGGAAACAATGAAGAAAGCAGAAACTGTGAATCACATTAGGCTACATCAGGGTTGTGCAATTTTCAGGGTAAGCTAATATCCAGAGCAGATCAGACCATGCTGATTTAAAAGAAACACTCTCAGATTGTGTCATAGGGAGCGTGTGTATACAACGCATATCTGAGTGTGAGCCAGCGATGTTAGGTAACAGTGAACGTGGCAAATGTTCATCATACCTGTGATAAGGACTTTGGGGTGATCCGTCTCCGAGAAGGACACTGAGTGAAAACTGGCGTCAGAGCCAGGGGTGACCTGGCGGGGGGAGAAGCTGATGTTGCGCACAGCCACTGCCAAAGACTGACATCCACAACCGGGGGCCTGGAGGGCCTGCTTGGCCACTTTACTCAGGGCTCTGAACACGGGCATTTTCAGCTACCTGTATATACAGTTGGTGGCAAAGGGAGAAAAAACAAACTGATTAACAGAAAATCCACAAAAACAATGTGCTATATTAAATGACGGTACCACAAAATACTCCGAAATTATTGATCGGATTTCCAAACAGGATTCAGTGACCGTGCTTTATTTTACCTTAACCCATTCATGTCCATTTCATTTGTGATTTCTCTCAAGGACTCAGTTGTGGATTTTCTATATAGTTGTTCATACAATGACATAAATCTCATAAAGTACATACGATAAAGACAAAAGAAAGAGGTGGTGCTCTTCATGCTGAGGCAGTGGGGGGAAATGGAGAAAGCTAGTCTTTAACATGGCTTAGGAAACACTGGAAGACTCCTCTCGAGGTTCACGTGTTCAAGGTAACCTCACTCTCCCCCCTATCCCCACATTTACTATACAGACCGAAGGTGAAGGCAACTGGAAGCTGGCAAAAAAAATGGAGATGTAAAGCTAGAACTACCCGCTATTCTGAAATGTGCCTCAAAAATAGCTCTGTGCTGACTCTCACCCTACAGTTAGGAGAAAATGAGCGAGGGTGTAATTTGAGAGTATTTATACTGCCCTGCCTTCGCTAACAGCCAATCAGCGCGCGGGAAGTGGGACAGAACGCGGCGTCGACACAGCAACCAGTACTGGACACGAGTTGGCAAGGCAACGACTTTCACGTTCAGCTGTGGGTAGAGGCGCTCGAAGCACGGAGGGTTCAGTGCGGTAGCTACATCCAGCAGAATAAGGAAACGACAGAAGTGAAACAGCCCCTAAAACAAAACAACACATCGGAGCAAGTGCATTTCGCATCTGCTAGCGTAGAACTTCTCTGTCGATTTTCTGGTGCAAATCAAATTGTTAAACAAGAAAATGAGAGCAAATAACAGCAAATACGTCCAGGTGCAACTAACAGCAGAAAAGAACCGAAATGTGAGTCAGATATAACCTATGGAAATGTATGCATTTTTCTTTCTAAAGCTTGAGGTCACATTTGCATAGAGGGTATCAGCTTATTGCTCAGCTCCGCAGTACAACCACCACCCCTAGATCCTACACCCAAATCCTACTATGCAACTGGAAGCTAGTTTTAAGCCAGGCTTGATTATACACAACACGACTAAGCTGATATATGCTGGACATTGTACTAGCTGTGTTCCCTATAGTGGGATAAAACTGGGGTGGCCAAGCTTGCAACTTTTTTAAGATATATGACCAGGCATTCCTCGTCAACCCGTGTGCACACTCAGTCAGCTCGTGCTTAGCTCCGTGCACAGAGACTCCCATGCATACGTTCATGGGTGACGTGGGTTTTTTCGGCCCTCTTAGTGAGGTTACACCCACCGTGCCACCTCACAGACAAGCATTTCTTCGACGCCTTTCGACAAATCTGCTCGTTGAGGTAAAATCTAATGTATTTTAAGTGAAGCACGAGAGAGTCCATTGTTCCCAGTCAAGGCTGCGAGGAACCACCAGCAGTAAAGATGGAGCTGGGAAAGAAAAAGCGAGGGTACCGTTCCACCCTTATCTACAGCTCATGCAGCTTATCTCACACACCCTCCCAAACGGATGGCGTCGCGGTGTAAAGAACTACAGATGTCAGTAAACGTGACTTACCAACAGATGCTAACAACACTCTGAATGACTGACTGACTGACTGACTGACTGACTGTCGTCTCTTCTTTGCCGCTTCTTTAATTAGGCTCAGGCCCAGAGACTGGATTATCTCCTTCCTCAATTGCATCAGCTCTTACGGGAGGTTATATATCAGGGGCCAGCTGCTTTCAAGAGAAGCCGGTTCTCGCTCTGATTGGTCGCCGCGCGGAGGTGCGGTCAGCGGCCCGGACCACGCCTCCTTGACGTCACTGGAATGCAGCGCAGCGCCACGACAGAAACCGCTCAGGCCCCACATGTGCTCAATCTCTCTCTCTCTCTCTCTCACACACACACACACACCCGCTCACACGTACACGGCGCAGTCTACCGTTGAGCCTCCACACATACACGTCATGACAGATCTGCTGAGGGCTCGAGACAGTACTGAAGCATGACTTCAGCCCTGCTGAACGAGACTGGAATAGGACCGAGTGAATGACAAGGACATATGTGAATGTGTTGAAGTGGAAGTGGAAAAGTGAACTTTCAAGCATCCATATAAGAGTAGATACAACAAACATAGACGCTTAGAAGCAATGAGGAAATACTGTACTTACTGTACTGTCTTTACGCCCTTGTGTAGAGAGAAAGCTGTCGATATGTGCGACAACCGGTAGCACTCAGACTCCAAGATCTGAGAGAGATGATCAGAACAATGAACGCTAAATGGCGTAATGGCATATCACCCATAACATTAAAACCAAATATTTGTTGTCTCATTTATACTGTACAAGTCAAGGCACGGACTCCACAAGACCTCTGAAGGTGTTCTGTGGTATCTGGCACAAATATGTTAGTAAGTCCTGTAAGTTGTGAGGTGGGGCCTCCATGGGTCGCATCTGTGAGCCTTGGGCGTCCATGACCTCCATGAGCACTTTTGTTGGGTACTGAAAATATCAGAAAGACCACACAAGACCTGACTGATGTTTTGGAGATGTTCGGAATCAGTTGTCTATTCTAGACTATTTGACCCTTGTCCAGGTCACTCACCCATCACCTCATCATTCTCACCCAATCGCATATACAGTATTCACCCCTTTATTGCTGTTATTGAATTGAATCGTGGCAAATGGCATTTACAAAAGACATTTTTAACATTAACTTGAAAACAGATTTCTACAGATGAAATGGAGATCACCTGAGTGCAGTGAGTGTGTCTCAAGTGATTGTAGTAGACTGGTCCTATCACTGGTTAATCAGTATTTCTGGCTACATATACACTGTGAAGACAAAACACTGCAAAACTCCAAGAAAAGGTTATTAGGGAGTATAAGTCAGGGGATGGATAAAAAAATCCCAGTAAACTGATCATCCCCATGGAGAGCAGCTAAATCCATTATTAAGAAATGGAAGAAATAGGACAAGTGTGTAAATCAGCCTAGAACAGGCCGTCCTCACAAACTGAGTGACCATGCAAGAAGTAAATTATGTAAATTGTAAATTATGTCTAACCCAAACAGCTTTTGTAATTTTTTGGTAGAAAAGCCAAATTATATATATATGTATGGGGTAAATATCCTAAAGGGGTGTATATTTTTATAGGCACTGTACAGTGTAACTAGCATGGCATTACTTTTAACCTAATCTGGCTGATTTTGTGCTAGGTTTTAGGATAGATGTAGATTCAGGTAGGGTCCCAAAAATGTTTTAACGTTTTAGTTTGAGAACCTATTCCGACTACCCAGTTACTGTTAATGACGTCCCAAAAATACAAACTGGGTAATGTCTCTCACAATGACACATTTTGGCACATGGGGCTACGACAGCAGGTTACTATTGGTCAATTCACTCTGACACCAACACACGTCATTTACGGCACAGTATATGGGGGGGGGGGGGGGGGGGGGGGATGTTTTTAGCACGCTTATATTGCAAAACTACTTGACAGCTGAAACTTTCAATCCCACTGAAAGAAATTCTACCTATTTTTGCCAAGTTTATTATTTTATAGTTCTTGGACTACATGAAGAAATATGTAATTTACTTTGATGTTGTTAAAAAAAAGTTTTGTCTGTGAAAACTGAAGTACATGACTGAATATTCAGACACCCTGATGAGATAAACTTGCGCTAGGAGCAGGGACACGTGGGAGATAGGGCGTCAGACCAAGTGAAACGTGCACACTTGCACTCCTCTAAATGGTTCCTTGTACTGCTGGATCCCCTCCCCCAAGGAAAACTGAAAGCCTCTCTTCACGAAATGAGGAAGCTGCCAAATACACAATAGTCAAAGTGCTCCCGTGGTGAGCTACTTATCTAAACCATGGACTCAGTATTCAGTTATCCCTTTAGTCATAGTTTCACCTCAAATCTGCAAACAGAATTCACATATACTCAATGACAGAGGTTTATACATCTTTCAGGAGAATTCTGTTCAGAAGACGGTGCACTTTGTGTGTCAGAGCCACTGCACTTAAAACTGCCTTAAACAGTGTTGTGGTAACTGGTCTTTATTAACGGCTTGTTAAAGTAAAGGGTGAATAAACAACATTTACAGTCATTCATTTTTAATGCCCACAGAACATAAAATACTAAAGCATAGCATACACTCACTGAGCACTTCATTAGGAACTGTACCTGTACACCTATTCATTTATGCAACTCTAATCAGCCAATCGTGTGACAGCAGTGCAATGCAAAAATAATCATAAAAATGCGGGCCAGCTTTAGGTAACGTTCACATCAACCATCAGAATGAGGAAAAATTATGATCAGTGATTTGACTGATTTTGCAGGACCGGCCAGTTTGGGATTTTCAGCACAATAGCCTCGGCAGTTCTGCAGATGAAAATGCCTTGTTGATTAGAGAGGCCAAAAAAGAATTCCCAAACTGGGAAAAAAAACTCTTCTGCAACTCAGATAACCACTCCATATAACTGTGGTGAGAGGAAAGGATCTCAAAATGCACAACACGTCCAACCTTGAGGTGAATAAGATACAACAGCAGTAGACCACGTGAGGTTCCACTTCTGTCAGCCAAGAACAGAAAGCTGAGGCTGCAGAGGGCACCGACTCACCAGAACTGCATTGTGGAAAACTGGGACAACGTGCCTAGTGTGATAAATTATAAGACGGTAAGGTCAGCATTTGATGTCAGCTGAAAGAATCCACAAATACAACCAGTCCAGGCAGGTGGAGGTGGTGTAATCGTGTGGGGAATGTTTTGTTGCTGACCATGCGCATCCCTTCATGGCCACAGTTTACTATCTGCTAACGGCTACATCAGCATGATAATGCACTGAGTCACAAAGCAAAAGTGGTTTTCATAAACATGACAATAAGACTCATTGCATGAAAGTCAATACAATTCCTGAAATATCTACAGAAATTGTGTGACACAACCATGTCAACATGGACCAGGATCTTAAGGGAACGTGCCCAACATTTTGAAAGAAGCCTCTAGTTAATATCGGTACAGTGTTCAAAATAAAGTGCTTGTGAGTGTACGTCAATACCTATATTTGTACATCTATAAAAAAAAATCTATAAATTTGCATTATGACCAAAAAACAAAAAAGGTACAAAAAAAACAACAACAGATTTTCACTTTCTCAAAAAATGCTTTACACTAAGCAGACTTCACAACAATCATAAAGTGACAACTGGCAAGCCTGCCAGGAACACCTGAAGAACTGTCTCTACTATTTAAAATAAAGTATTTTCTGAGTGAACAGTGCACACATACAGTACATCACATAATATTTGGTTAACATGCTTTCCTGGGAGTCATCTTGGCTAATTACAGCTGTGATGCTACCACTACAGTTGCACTCCACATGTTGGGTAAAATGTCAATTTAAAATGATAAGCTGAGCAAATGTAACAGAATGAGGATATTTTTGAATCATTAAACCACACAACTGACCCAAGGGCCTTTCTGAGGAGTTCAGATTCCTAAGGGCTCTGTTTGAGTGATTTCTGCTTTATTTTATTAGTGTAAATAAGTACATAGATCAATAGTTTATTTATTCATTACATATTTAATAAATCAGTGTCCTGAAACTGGCCATATGGCCATGTTCGTGAAAAACACAGAGGCTTTAAGGGTTTTTCTTTGGGTTGGGCAGTATATTGGTAATTAGGTGGTATATAACAATTAAGATGGTGTCTTAAAATTATTACTATCAAATTAAGGTTGCATTTACATTTTATGGTTACAGGGAGTTCACGGATTAGTGGGGTCTTACACCACACATACCGCTGGCATAGAGACGGTATAAATGTATGAAAAACAGTAGTTACTGCCCAGCAACTCTACTGAGTTTTTGTTAAAGCATGACCGCAACATCAATTGCATTTTGGAAATGTGACTTAAAACCAGCACTAGGCAGTTTATGCTTAACACCCAAAATATATTCCAACACATTTATAAGAATGTGAAAAGCTTTATCTGTTTACCGTTTGGCAATAACGCAACTATGAAAAACCAGCCAAGACACTGAGCCTTAGGCCTGCAGAATGTGTGTATATTGATCAAAGAGGTTTTGCCTTACCCAGCTACAGGTGGACATGTAATTCTGTCCTTAACTATAGGTTCTAGCCTATCTGAGGGAATTCACAGCTGTCTGAAAGAAAGGCAGACAAATCAGTAATATACTATTAATAAGAACATCAAACATAACTCATCAGCATTACAGTGCAAACTTGAAGATTTTCCTTCTCATTCTGCTCTTGGAGGTACAGAGAGAGAAGGAGAGAATTCTGGCATTCACACACAGCAGATACTATAATCATCTTCTTGTGGGTTTAGGTCATTCCAGACTGAGGTATGACACTTCAAAACATCAAGAAACACATCATAACGTACTGAAAGGACACATCCTATCTACAGATTAAGAGAGGAGCATATTCTAAGCATATTTCGTAAAATGAAATGCATACTATATTGTAAAAGATCTACTTTATCAACTGGCACTTTAAACTGGTGTGTGATGGACATGTCAGCAGAAGGCAAAGCACATTGTGTTATCTAACTGCAGTCAGCACATACCAGTATGTTGAGAAGTGTTTTTTGAGGGGAATAAAAAGTTGCTAACAGTAAGTAATCTGTATGGAGTAATCCTTACAGTATGTCCATAAATATTTGGACAGTGACATTGTCAATGTATATCGCCTCAATTGATTTTTGTTTAATTAGGTAATGTTAAATTAAGTAATGTTGCAATAACTATTTAGGGATTATAGCCATTTCCCCAGAAGACTGGAACCCACAGACATCAATTGCTGAGAGTCCTTTACCAGCTCTTTACTGCAGCCACCTTCAGTTCCTGCTTGTTGGTGTGTCTTCAGAAAGTGAAAAGCTGTTCAACTGAGTTGAGGTCAGGTGACTGCAGATTTCTTTCCTTGACTAAGAATAATGGCTGTCAATCTACTTTAGTTGTCTTCAGTGCTCTTCCAGGTTGTGTGGGGTTGCTGATCTTTCCATAAACAGCTACCAAATATAAAATCAGCACTTGGAATCAACTCCAGACTATGGACCTCCTTCATTTGTCATGAACAGGCCACTTATCAGTGAATTAACTAGTTATTTCTGAGACAGTAAAAACTAAAATTCACTGTTTACAACGATGGCTGTAATTCCTAAATGGTTTGTGTAATTTTGTGTAACCATTTACAAGAAAATTGTACACTTCAGTCACATCTTGATGACTTCAATCCAAATCTATTGTGGAGGTGTACAGAGGCAAAATGACAAAACCTGTTACCTAATCTAAATACTGTACTTATGGACCCAAATGTATATTTATACAACATTTTGTTTTGGTTTAAAAAAAAAAAAAAAAAAAAAAAAAAAAAAAGCAGCTTTTAAACCAAGGCATGTAAAACCAATAGACATGCTTGTAGAGGTCACCTAAACTCAAAGTCCTAATTTTTTCCATTTTAAAAGACATTTCACTCTCAAGTCATCCACTACTGTAAGACAACAAAAGGTTTGCCACAATTTCAGAGAATGAAGCAATCATTCACCGTCAGTGACTCCCTGTTTCTGAAAAGCTGAAAACAGTTTAGTGTAGGACAGCCACATAGACAACCACTACTCACTGGACATCTCAAGCAAGTAGTGACTACACTCAAGCCAGTTTTCTATCAGCAATAACACTTAGTGTGTGAAAGGTGCTCAAGAGGCATGAATACATAAGATAGTGTTAGTATAGTGTGTGTGCGAGAATGAATCAGTCACAGCAGTGGCACATTACCAGAGCTAATCAATTAGTCTGAGCACAATATAGGCCAAGGGCAAGAGCAAAAAGTAGAGGTAAAACAGACAAGACTATAGCTAGGCCTTACAAGCAGCACATGGGTAGCATTAGATTCTAAAAAAGTAGTAGCAAACATTAAAGAGGGTAGCGTGTGTTTGTGTGTGTGTATATATGTGTGTTTGTATGTGTAGACATACATGCATTAGAAAGAGTAATCTCAGTAGTGCTGAAGAGGAACTCCCAAGAGTACCACTTTGTTGAAACTGCTTTGAATGATGGCGCTATATGTCTTAGGGAGACTGTAGAGGGCCGTCTTCCGTCTCCAGCTGAGCAAGCTGTCTTCTCAAGCTGTTCACTTTATTCTGTAGCTCCTTGTTGTATTCAATAATATGGACCATTTCTTCATAGGCCTCATCCAGACACTTGGTTGAGCGATTCCAACGTAAAAATACACCTATAAAGAGAAGGGAAAAGACCAAATGAAGTTTTCAGTTGAAAGTAGTTTATATAGTTTTACTGTTTAAATGAAATGCTCATCGTAAAACTGTCCTGTATTCTACTCCTGAGATGTAAATTTCCAAAGTGACACCTGAACCCAAGTCTATTTTTAAGTAACAATTGTAAAGGGGATGCCACAATCTCATGCAGGCTATTGTAATGGATTGGGTATTGGCTATTTTAGTCTCAAAACAGTTCAGAGACTATGTTTTAACAATGGTCTTCAGAGCGTCATCTGGCCATTAACAGCCATTACAGCTCAGCCGACGTTTTCAGAAGGTAAATAAAAGAGTGTATAGTTTGCAGTATGAAGCTATTTTACAGTGGAACATGAAACTATACCATAATATCTGAAACTATCACTGAAAAGCTCTGTTTTACTGGCTGGAGAACCGCTCACCTTTCTCTGTTTTTAAACCAGCACTGAAGAGAGCGTTCAGAACCGAGTGGAGGCTAACGCTAATGCTAATACACCCATCTGCTATAGAAACCCTAATCACAGCACACTCAACCACAATAAACCATTTTATTTGTTGGTCTACTGGTAATTTCACACCAGTAGACCAACAACAGATGTCAGTCCAAAACACACACACATTATTATAAGATATTAAACACACTATAAAACTGTCATTTAAAGAAAACTCTACTAAATTAAATCAATCAGTCTACAATGTCTCATTATAGAAACTGATACTTATAATAAAGTGAGTTTACTTCAGAATTAATTCTATAAAAAGACATTTTAGAAGATAAACAGTAGATAAACTCAGACTGGACACAATCCACAATTCAAGGCCACAATTGAACGCTGCGTGAGACAAACAAACAGATACTATGACAAGGCAAAAAGATTCATGCAATAAAATGACAGAGGCACAAAGCACATGACTACTCAGTCCCATGGTAACTAGGGTCTTGTGAATGACCTGCAAAACCTGTCATGCCTTTTGAGTAACAGAAGAAATGCGCTGCCTGATTGGCATTACCAGTTGCTCAACTCATTACACCACTGTTTCCACTGACACCAAGAGGAAAATGTATCATATTACTTTTCCTGCTCTTCAAGAACAGACAACACCACATGTTCTTAAGTGTCCAGTACAAATACCCTCTTTTTAAAAATGTGTTTAAATGGTCCAGAACATGAATCTCTTTGTAGAATTAAAGTACATGATCTCTTGTGAACTTCTGAGATGCCTAGGAACAAATGCTCCAGTGACTTAAAGATCAGAGGAGGATAGCACAATGATGCATACACTTCCTCATTATTCCTCCCACATAGTACCTGTGTGATAAACTTTATGTTTACGGTTCCTCTCTGCCTCAAAGTGCCAAATGTGTGTGCCATCTATTTAGAGAAGCATGAGGAATTTTCATGGAGGAAGTTGTAGGATCCAGGTTTAAACTCATCTGCCAGTGGGTTGCAAACTGCTCCAGTGACCGCCCAAATACCCCTTAAACTCAGTGACCGTTGAAAATGAGCACACTGACATTCACTGTGAGAATCGAGGACAGACAGGAACAGACACTAAAGTTACATTTCATCCTGAGAATCAAAATTAAACAGAAATTAAACTGAAAGCAAAATCACTCAACGCATCAATTCATATCTTATCACTACACAAACAAACTAATCTCTGAATATACCTTTAAACCTGCTTAGCAAGGCCAAAAAAAAGGTTTGGGTTTGAAGAGCGTTGTGGCTAAGCTAATACTTCATGTCACAACGTGTGCTGTTTTCTTTATGATATATTGCAGTGACTCTAATACTGTTCACTGCTCTTCTAACAGGTTTCTTCCAGAATTTGCTTTAACACTGTCCAAAAACACTGCAGTATTCTTCACTCAACACAATGGACACCAAACTGTCTGTGAGCTGACTGTGGGCTTAAAATGACAACGAATACTAACCAATCTAGTTCTACTTCCTGGATTTGTCACCATATGAACAACCTGAAGTAACCCTGATTAATAAGAGTTGCAACCGACAGTACTGTATACACAAAGAAAAAAGGCTCATTCGAACACACAACATACAGAGCATGTGTTGCCAAAAACAAAAACAAACAAAAAGCATTTAGCAGTCAACTGTGACATAAAAAACCTTTATGAGCTTCAAAAGAGGCTTTAACAGCTCACCCTAAAACTCATTTCTCATTATAAGAGTCATTTGTTTTTTAATGTAGCAATTCCTGTAATTGTAGTCAGCATACAGTAATTGCGCACCTTGCATTTATAGTACATTAAAGACCACATAGGGGACCATCTGCACTATAAGTGCCCTGTACAAATGCACTGCTGCCCCCTGTTGGTTAAACCAGAGAAATGACTGACATGTTAAGACAAGGTCAGTAAATTATAAAAGTCAGCAAGCTGTATATTTGGGGGATTGGGGGAGAAACAAAAACAAAAAAACAAACAAAAAAACAAACCGCTTATAACATTCCTTCAGCTGTATTAGAAAAGCATAATTAGTCCAATTATGGACAAGAGCAGTTTTTGATTGTTTTAGAATCACAATACCAGTACATTTTATCTGAGCATAAAAACTACTGATACATATTGTACATCATAAAAGTCCACAACCATCACAATATAGTATTTTTGTCGCTCCTAACAAATCATGAGGACTTAAATGATTTGAGGAAAAAAAATAGTATTCCAATATTCAAAGATATTATATAATTATTAATATATAAATATAATACATATCTAATATATTTTTTTTGAAATTGTGCCAAATGTTGTTATTGTGATATAACATATGACATTAGTATACCATAGATATTTCCGTGCTAAAAGAGCACTGACCACCTGCACATTATAACAGAGTGTGATTAGTGCGGTTTAATTCAATTAAGTGTAACAGATTTTGAATATAAATCACCTGAGTACGTGAGAGTATTTGAACAGTAGTTTTTAACAATCTACTGATGCATGTTGTTTGCAAAATATTGGCATAAACATTGTGTATTGTGAAATTGTCTTTAAATATTGTAATATAATATTATTCTCATATCGCCCACCCCTACTTCCAGTTTGCTTGCCCCACCTTAATACAATCCATGTATTCAACATACATCAGCCAATATCAGTCTAATATGATAGTTGGGTTTCATAGATGATCCAGACACATAATTTACATAACGTCTTCCCGCTGTTAGGAAATGCAAAACCATAATCCCTGAGAAAAATGATACACACTGCAGATCAGTAAGCACTTAAAATTACAGCACCTATCCATATAAACCAATTTCAGTATGAATAAGTATTAAGTTTAAGAACAGATGGAGCAGGGACACCGTCAGACATTAAGATGTATCTGCAGTGCTAGCCAGCAGGACTATGTGGGTTAGGTGTTAAGAGTAGATGAGTCTGATTCTCACCCTCCCACAGCAGCAGACTCTGCGGGGCTACAGAAGGCCAGATCACCAGGCTGTTGGGCTCATAGAGTGGGTTAACAAAACGTTCCAGTTCCTGAGGCCTGTTCACCCACGACCACAGAGACACCGTCTTCCGAGACAGCTTCAGCTTCACCCTGGCACGGCAGAACAGATTGCACACGTGTACTTATTACTACAAATACAAATACATTCACTGTAGCTTACAATTTAGAGCTGGATAACGTGATATTTACCGTAATCATGACAAATGACATCACTAACAATATGTTTTTCAATAGTATATCACGGATATCGTCAGTACCCACAATGACCACAATGAAAAACTAACAAGGGGGGGCGTAATTAGTGCTGTTTAACAGGGTTTAGTTCCGTGTGTACAATGTAGAACAAAAGTTGTGCTTTTAATAGTTATAAGTGTCTTTTATGTGTTATTTTCAGTCCATTCCAGTTCCTTAAAATGTACACTCAGACATGCTGTATATCATTAAAAATGTCTTGAAGCACTGTGATATTAAATTTATGACTGTGATATTACATTTATTAATTTATAAAAGTATTTAGTCAGCCACTGATTTTGCAAGTTCTCCTACTTAGAATGATGAGAGTTCTGTAATTTTTATCATAGATACACTTCAACTATGAGAGACAAAACAAATCCAGGAAATCCCATTGTAGGATTTTTAAAGAATTTATTTTTAAATTATGGTGGGAAATAAGTATTGTCACCCACAAACAAGCAAGATTGCTGGCTCTCACAGACCTGTAACAACTTCTTCAAGAAGCTCTTCTGTCTTCCACTCGTTACCTGTATTAATGGCACCTGCTTGACCTCGTTATCTGTATAAAAAACATCTGTCCACAGCCTCAAACAGTCACACTCCAAACTTAACCATGGCCAAGACTAAATAGCTGTCGAAGGACACCAGGAAGAAAATTATAGACCTGTACCAGGCTGGGAAGAGTGAATCTACAATAGGCAAGCAGGTTGGTGTGAAGAAATCTACCGTGAGAGCAATTGTAAGAAAATGGAAGACATACAAGACCATTGATAAACTCCCTCGATCTGGGGCTCCATGCAAGATCTCATCCCGTGGGGTCAAAATGATGAGAGCAGTAAACAAAAAAAAAAAAAAACAGAACTACACAGAGGGACCTGATGAATGACCTGCAGAGAGCTGGCACCAAAGTAAGAAAAGTTACCATCAGTAACACACTAAGCCGAGAGGGACTCAAATCCTGCAGTGCCAGGCATGTCCCCCTGCTTAAGCCAGTACATGTCCAGGCCAGTCTGAAGTTTGCCAGAGAGCATATGGATGATCCAGAAGAGGATTGGGAGGATATCATGTGGTCAGATGAAACCACAATAGAACTTTTTGGTAAAAACTCAACTCAATGTGTTTGGAGGAAGAAGAATGCTGAGTTGCATCCCAAGACACCATACCTACTGTGAAGCATGGGGGTGGAAACATCACGCTTTGGGGCTGTTTTTTTGCAAAGGGGACAGGACGACTGATCCGTGTTAAGGGAAGAATGAATGGGCCATGTATCATGAGATTTTAAGCCAAAACCTACTTCCATCAGTGACAGCATTAAAGATGAAACGTGGCTGGGTCTTCCAGCATGACGATGATCCCAAACACACTGCTCTGGCAACGAAAGAGTGGCTCTGTAAAAAGCATTTCAAGGTGCTGAGTGGCCTAGCCAGTCTCCAAACCTCAACGCCATAGAAAATTTGTGGAGGGAGTTTAAAGTCTGTGTTGCCCAGCGACAACCCCAAAACATCACTGCTCTAGAGGAGATCTGCATGGAGGAATGGGCCAACATACCAGCAACGGTGTGTGCAAACCTGGTGAAGACTTATAGGAAATGTTTGACCTCTGTCATTGCCAACAAAGGATATATAACAAAGTATTGAGTTGAACTTTTGTTATTGACCAAATACTTATTTTTCACCATAATTTACGAATAAATTCTTTAAAAATCCTACAATGTGATTTCCTGGATATTTTTTTTTTTTGGTCTCTCATAGTTGAAGTGTGCCTATGATGAAAATTACAGACCTCCGTCATCTTTCTATGTAGGAGAACTTGCACAATCAGTGGGTGACTAAATACTTTTTTGCCCCACTGTACACATGAAGATTTTTTTTTCCACCCTGTTGCTCACCATTGTGTCAATAAATAATAAATAATTTACTCACACCTTACAGATAACAGTCTAAACTATTGTTGAAAGTGCATACTGAAAACCTCCTGTCTTCAAAGGTGGTTTAAACACCTAAAAGGTTTGAGTGCTGCTATGACAGCAGGGTGATACATGGTCACTTGTATTTAACACAGTTTCATAGGGAGGGGCAGCAGTAAAAATGGGGGGGGGGGAAAGAATAGGAAACAGGATGTCACTTTTCTGAGACCAAATACGACCAGATGTGTGTGTGGGATAGAGACACTGACCTCTCAGCGGCGCTGTTTCCCAGAAATGTGCCAAACTGGGAAGCATAAGCATGTTCGAAAAGCGTGACCAGGAAGTGCTCGTTGAACTCGAAGGAGCAGGGGAACTGGCGCAGTATCTGCCACACGCAGTCCAGGAAGAGCAGGAATACTGGCGCCTCGCTCCGTGGCTTTCCGTTGGAATAAGCGGCCTGGGCGCAGCGCTGCTGGAATGGGTGACCAGCCTGCAGTCAAATGTTAGAAGTCAGAGGTCACTCAGATATTAATAAGATGAAATGTGATTAAGAGAATGTAAAACCCAGGTGCTGAAGTTTAAAAATCACTGTTTTAAACCTAGGAAACAATGTGTTCAATAAAATAAAAGCAAAATCAAAATCTAATAACACAATATATAAAAACATAATACATAAGAAATATAATCATAAGTATTACATGATACTGAATATTCTCAATATCTTCTTAGATTCTCATATTCTACTGCAAAAGCTGTAAAACATTAAAGAATAAATTTAATAAAATGAATATGCAGAAGGCATGTCAAACATGGTACATGTACACTGAGGATGAGGAGATATTTATTTTTTAAAAACACCTCAATCATAATTATGACAACAAAATGAAAACTATTAAATGATGCTGTATATGCACTGTATATACTAGTTCCTCAATTATGAGTAAGGTTTTATCTGTGTTTATCTGTATCTGAGTTTCCTCAGTTGTGTTAATTGTTGTAGCTTAAAGGCATTTATCGTCCAGCTCAGCAAAGAATGTTTGAACCGTGAAATACCCAACCAGGTTTTCCCTCACCTGGAGCCACTCGCGCTCCACCAAGGCCTGGAAGCCACGGATAGTTCTGCAGACTGGCTCAAGGATGATCTGGGCTAGAGAGGTCACCTGCAGTGTGGAGTCGGTGCCCTCTGTCCCATGGACCAGCACTGACGCACCCTCTCTGAGGACACAGCCAGAGGGACAAACATAAGCAAAGTCAATAACTGAAAGGACACGGTTTTCGCCTTTAACATTTCTATCACTGGGCACCACAACCTTCTCCTCCTTAACACGGGCCAACTGGGGAACATAAACAAAACATTTATTAAATAACAAAGACCTAGAAAAGAGAGAACCAGATGTTTATCTTAGTGAATTCATTTTTATAAACCCTAAATGTGCAATTTGATAAAAGCTCATAAGAGCTTATTCATATCACAGAAAAGAAAGCTAACAGTTAAAGTAGGGCTTTATTGAACCAGTAATATCTCCAAGTTACAGATAAAACATCTGTAGACTTCTCATGGAGCAAAAAAACAACCTCCAGCTCTTCCGTGGAAAGGTTACGAAAATATACAAGGACATGTGCACGAAAAAACAACCTAAATTAGCTCAAAGTCATGACAAAGCACAGAAATTACCCCATATCTAAAGACCCAGCAGCATAAAGCACAGTAATGAGCTGTGTGCCAAAAGCAGCATGGAGCACAGCAGTACCAGGGTTCCATGAACTTAATGATGATTGCAGGCTAGACAACAGCTAGCAATTATCACTTTGCAACAAATGCAGCATGAAACAAGGCAATAACAGACTTAGTAATTAGCTTAGAATAGAACAACCAGTGAGAAAACAATAATTAACACAGTCATAAACTAGTTACACGTATCTTCTGAAATGAGTCTTAAGGTGAAACAGCGAAACAATGCCTGAGGGTAACTTGTGACAGATATCTGTCCATATAGATGGATTTAATATTCAGACTGGCAAGTCTGAAACTTTGGAACACAATCCCTTAACATTCATGAGTGTGTTCTTTTCGGCTCTTCCAGATTGCCTTTCCTCATAATTAATCTCCAACTTAATTCAGCTCTTATTTTGCAGTGGTATTTTTCCTGGTTTATTTTATTGTTCTTGATATTAGTTCTACATTTTTTTGTTAGATTTTTAATGTGTTTTTGTTCAGTGTCCAATGCTACATATTTATTGTTTTGTATAATATTTAGATTTTTTTTTATTAGTTTTGAATATTATTTTTTTAAAGTGGACTTTGGACCATATTATGTTTCTCCAAAACAATCGGAAGCTCTGTACTTTTCGAGATCTGAAAATTGTATCTGCACTTCTAAAAGTCATACATTTCCAGACTGTCCAGATGTGCTGCAGATCCTTAAAAAAAAAAAAAAAAAAAAAAAAAAAAAAACAGAACAGTGGGAAAAGAGGGAAGAGAGGGCAAGTGAATGGGGGAATGCAAGATACAAAGACTGGCCAAACACTTACCTGTCTATGCACTGAGCAGCCAGGCAGGCAGTGGTGAGGATCTCTTTTACATGGCTCTGCCAGTTGGATGCTTCCAGCTTGCTAAGCCAGCGATCCATGCTGTTAGACTGATCGTTACAGGCTTCCACCAGCTTAATCAGGCTCTCCTGTAGAATATTGGACCTATGAAAGACCACAGGATTACAACATTACAACAAATGTATATAGGTTATGTTAAATCTACAGACTAAACAGAGTTCACAAACACAAAAAGGTCCTTCCAGTCCTTCATTCCAACTTTCCACTCTCTTCCATGTAGGTTAAATAATGTCTATATAATGTAAAACTTCTAAACCTTCCTGAAGTTCTTTTGCAAATAAATTGGGGGTTTTGTTTGTTTTAGCAATCATATGAAGCAGTTTTCCTATTAACGTCCCTTTTTTATTACATCACAAACTGAGGAAATGGCTACTTGAAAACACCTTTCTGTCTCCTTATAGCCTTTTTCTACTTTAACTAATACATTAATTAATCTTGGTTAAAATGTTGTAAATCATGTTTCATCTATTACATAATGCCTTTTGCAGATCAGTTCATTTAACTTACTTAAATATTCACAAGAACAGAAATTTTAATCAGGGGTGCCCAAACGACCCCTGCCCAAACCCATTTCACTGTATGGACGGGATTAACCGATACTGGGGCAATTATAATATTGTACATACCTGTCAATGCCGACAGTTGCACAAATTTCATAAAATGTGGAAATAAAGAATAGGATCACCCAGATGGACATTTTATTGTAATAGCACAATATCTCCAATACATTCTTCGCTAAACAGTTTGAAGTATCAGCTAAACGTAAACATCAGCCTTTTTTTTTTTAAAGAAACTGCGCTGGTATGATTTCTGTGTAATCACGTATCCACTATGTCCAAAAGTATTGGGATATCTGCACATTCACCATTCACCAAAGTTGCACCTATTGCTGACACAGATGTGAAAATGCACACACTGCCTGTCTAGTCCCAGTAGAGAAGCACTACCAATAGAATAGGACTCAGAGGAGCAGAAACATTAACCTGTTGGAACCATGCCTAATGGTAGGCGTGGGCTAGAGGGGTATTAAGCCCCCAGCACTGAGCCGTGGCGCAGAGTTCTCTGAAGCAACCACACCCTTCTTTCTTCTGTGCTTACTATCCTTCTAGTAAACATAGTGTTAACTCACCTCTCAATAGCTTTGTGGATTCTTCTCCACTGTGGGTAATTGGCCTCCTGTTCAAATCCGCCTCCACGGGCCTTAGCCTGTTGTGCTACTGCAATGGTGCGGGTGTCGATGATGTACCCACGCTTTCCTGGACGAAGTGTAGCATTGATTAGTTTCTCATCCTCCTTACAACGGCGTCCGTTGGTTCCTGTGAGAGGCTGCCCTGCTCGCATCATCACCTGAAGACAAATGAGAGGATATTGTACATACATGTGTGTTCTTGATTAGACCTCAAACTAAACTATAGTAAACAATTTTCTTAGCTGACCATGCCGTTCTTTTTGTGGTAGTAGCTGAGCACAGGGAAACGTCCCCCATGGCGAAATGCTGCAGCTTTGCAAAGAGTGTCATCATCTATGTCCTTGGGCACAGTCACCAGTGATGGATAGGAGGGGCAAATGGCGAAGTCTTTATTAATTTCACTAAGTCTCCACTCATCTGTCTGTCAACAGAAAAAAAGGGAAAAAGTGCATTCAGGAACCAAACAGAGACTCAATAGAGCCTAAGCCTACAGTACATTGAATTTATTTGGGTGAATGCACTGTTGATTACTCCATGATGAGGCTTAATCCAGGTCTAGAAAACCAACCTCAGAAAAAAAAGCAGTAATTGTGAGCACAAACCCTTAGATGGTATAAAACTGTACCATAGACTCCAAGTCTTTGAAAGCCTCCTCTGGTGAGAACAAGTGCCACCCATCTTCAATGACCTCAAACATTGGGCGGTAGAAAAACGGATACATAAGGGAGACAGAGTCGAGTGTAGACAACGCCTAAACAGAGAAAGAACAAGAAAAAAGGCTTGAAGTTAGATCAGGGAATGGCAATCCTTTTTTGTGTGTGTGTATATGTGTGTATATATATATATATATATATATATATATATATATATATATATATATATAAATAATACAACCACATCTTGGCTTAGCATCCCTGCTACGACAGTCATTACTAATTATATTAGTTATCTAGTACTATACCAGTTACTTAACTTATTCAGTTAATAATTTGGGGAAAAGACTAATAAATAAAGCTTTTGCCTAATCAATAACAACCCACAGATCTTCACATATTTTATGTTCTAACAGGAAGCATATCTAGCAAAGAAAACAACAATAGCACAAAAAAAAACTCATAAAATACAATATTTTTATACAAATACAATATTTTCACAATATTGAAAACCCATAAAAGCATTCACAAGTTGAGCTGTTTACACTAGAAATGGGCACCAGGCTGCAGTCTGATGTGGAGCACCACAAATAACGTTGTATTATTTGCCACATGCCAAGTTCCTATTTTTGATGCACTGTGAGGATACATCATCTTAAAGACATTTCAAACAGCAGATAATATGTCTTTGTCGTATTGTCATGTCAGGTTTTTTTAATGACATGCTGATTTTCACTCTATTCAGTGCTGGTTCCCCAGTTTGGGATAAAAGCACTAACCTGTTCACCTTGTGTAAACATAAACTCTACTTTCACAGAATGAAAAGAGGTCACGGTCTCGGACCACATTAATGATTAAACAGTCTGGGCGATTAATAAAGTGACAAATCTGACCACAGTTATCCTAAGCAAATATTAAAACCCACCTCAATGGAGCTGGCGATGTTAAGGCACTCTTCCATGCCAGGGATGTCCAGCTGAATAATTCGCAGGTCCTTGCATTTCACAATAATTGTGCCAAGAGAGCCAACAAACCTAAAACAGAGGAGTTTTGTATAATTAATTTGTATAATTTGTAATTAATTCTATATTTTTTTTACTTCTACTTTCGCTTTCTTTAACAGCGTTAAACAAAACTGTTTGGGTTGCCTAAAACTACAAATCTTCTGGTTTAACATTTTACAACACAAACAAACTGCCACATTCTGCTCATTTACTCTTCATTATAAACAGTCATATATGTTACAATGCCAAGAAAATCAGCAGAAAATCAGAAAATCAGCATGTCATTGCCAAAAAAAAACATTAGTCTAACATCTGCCGCTGGAAACTAAGAAAGCACATGTCAGATATCAAACATGCGTTGGCCGAGGGATTGCATCGGGGGTCAGTGATTAATTAAGTTCATTTGATTTATCACCAAACGATTCTTAAAACAAATGGGCTTCTCCACAGTTTTCCCCAGAGTGCACATGTAAATGAGCAAGTGCAATGAGTTACTGCCTATGCCTGTATGTGGGTGGCATTCGGTACTTACATTTACTCAGTTACATATTTGTAAAGAGAAAGCAAATATGCCACATATTTCATGTGACAGTAAACCTCTTTTCAATGGCGTCTATGTTGGAATGGAGCAGCCAGAGCTCCTCTGTGTTGTCCTGTCGGGAGGAGAGGATGAGGTGGTGTCCAGTGAGACACAGAGTGCCCTCCACTGTGGGCAAAAAAGGACGGTGGAGAACAACACTGTCCACCCGCGGGGTCTTTATCAGCTCGGCGAACTCCATCCTGGACAGAAACATGAAGCCCAGAGATGAGACAGAAATAAGCTCTGGAGCAGCTGGACACGAGCCTTAGATCACCACGCCAAATGTCACGTGTCACTTAGTGGGGTAGCCCCAAGCACTGGGTAGCGGATCTTTGGAGTGATGGCACTCCATCCAGTCTCTCTGGAACTAATCGTTCAACTTCACTACTTGACCTCACTAATGAGCCTGGAGCTGAAAGCAAAACCCTCACAGCAGTGTTGGCCAGCTAAATAATTGAATGTAAAGAATAGAGGCTGTTACCCCAGCAAACGTCTTATTTATACCATATAACATTGAGTGTGCAGGTGTCTGCATACTTTTGGGCGCAATAGCGATGGTGTATATTCGCTCAGCGGTACCCTAGATACACTAGTACCTACATGTCCAAATGTTTGTAGACACCCCTTCTAATGAATGCATTCAGCACCCATTGCTGACATTTGGACATACGTTGCTCAAGACACTCTAGAGAAGCACTTTTAATAGGAAATGTGAATTTTATACAAATACGAGGCACCAGACCCACTCACTTCTGTGAGCTGGCTAGCTAGCGTTGCTAGCTACCTCAAGCCGGCTCGGCGCATTAGCTTACAAAGACAGAGGACAACAAAGGACCAGAGGCCAGCCGAATGCACCTCGCCCTTTTGTCTATATAGCAGAGATGGATTAAACGGGTGTTATTGGAGCAGTTATGTGATATCTAGCAGTGATTTCATTGATGTATTCAGGCTACAGCTTGCTAGCTAGCTAGCTCGCTGTTCAGGAACTGGGACGCAGATTCCGCAGCTAGGACAGCTAGCTTAGGTAGAAACACGAGCGAGAAGCGTCACTGGCTGAAGGGTCGACTCGGGAGGTCACAACAGCTACATACACGTGAAATGTCCCTTTCTTTTCATTAAAGTAGGCCATTAAAATATAGCAATGAAGTGCCTTATACCTGGTCCACCTGACGGCTCTCTCGCTCTTGTTTTCCACTCTTTCGGCTTTTCCCGCAGCGGCTGGCGAGGCCGAATCGTGACATTAGCGGCGCCTACAGACCTGGAGGAATGGCTGCACTCGTGAGTCAGACCATAGAGTGAACATGACCTTTTTGTTCTGATCAAACGTGTGTGTGTGTGTGTGTGTGTGATCAATGATGTGGTCCGAATGTGTAAGACAGGGCACTACTAACAGCTGGACGTCTCAACCCACAACAAGGTCATGTAAAAGTCAGCACAGATTCAGCAAAACTGTGACTCATTTATTTAAGGGGAGTCTTATAATACTCGGTAGCTAGTTCTTCAGCCCACTGTGAGATGGGGCTCTCAGTACTGGTGTTATTGTTAGAACCATTCCCAAGCTCTGGTTTATATATTACATATGAACACTGGCCTTATCTTTATTTTAAAGCTGCAATAAAAAAAAAATCACCAGACAGTCAATAAAACATAGGACCTTCTAGCTACCATGCTCATGTAGGGCTCACATGAGTAGAACGTGTGCTAGGTGGGTTCCACGTGGGCATGAATTTTACAGGACTTCCCAAATGAGCCTCATCGTTACAGCCCACCTTAATCTCACATGGGTCCCGTCTAGTCCCCATATGCAGTGTACAGCACAGAAGGGGCCCATATGTAATCCCATTCTGGTCCAATCAGTGACCCTGGTGGACATCAATATGTGGGGCCAATGTGGAACCCGAGGACAAAACTTTCTAGTTCCCAACTGGGCTACCCATACAGGCCCCACAGGAGCATGTTATCTGGGTGGTGATTGTGCTGATGTTTACACAGCAATATCACTGTTGACACCTGCTTATCCTTCTGATGTCAACAGTATAATATATGCCCCCTTTCACTGCAGCAACAGCATCCAGAGCATCCCATTCTATTGTCATGGCTTTTCTGAGATTATAGAAGATGGCTGTTTGCAAACAAACACTTGTGTAAGTAGGGAGTGCATCTTAAAGTAGCTGAATTTAACAGTTAGCAGAGACATCTGCATCAGTCTGGATGTATATAGAGGACATATGCAATGGGGTTCAGTTTCATTATGCAATAGGTGGTGCAATTTGGCCCATTTTGCCCCGCTGTGAAGTAATTAATGCTAATTAAATTTATTACATGTATTTGTAGGATATTTTCTTTATTGTATCCAGAATTGAGTGTGAGTTTAAGCTGCTTCAGCACATATTTGTCTAGCTACACCTTAAGAGGCTACAAGGCTCTTGCAGCACTGCAATGGAGGAACCACTTTCAGCTCCATCAAGTATCTTTCAGTACCATTTTTTCCTATATGAACACAGCTTTTTTGTACGTGTTACATTTTGTGTTGGGGGTCAAAGTGCAGTACTTGTGGCCGGTCAGAGACTAAAACAATGTACAATACAAAAATGAGAAAAGTTTTTTACACTGCACTGTGAATACGGGTGTAACCGCAGATTTACTGCAGATTAAAGAATGATGCGTTCTGGGATGTACAAGAATGCATCTGTCAGAGAAGTCAAAAGCTGTGCTCCAAACCCTAGGCTGCAGCCGAGGCAGGCTGCATTGCTCGGCTGTTGCATCACAATGAAGGACTCTTTGTGTACAGCCTAGAAATGCAGCCCATGTCCCTACGTGATTCGCAACCCCCGCCAAATTTGTGCGTGCACATGTGCAGTGCAAACTAAGCAAGGGACACGAATCGGGTAGCCAGGAGCAATATCTGCTGCCCATAGAGGATCACAAAATGATTAAGAGCTAACATAAGTTAGGATTTAAAAGTGATGTGTCGTGTCGTGTCCTGTTAGACAGCAGGGTGGTTCAATGCTCTTCTAACTGCAATAGCTATATTTAATATATGTGAAGCCGAAAAGCTCAGGATGTCTTAACGGTGCTTGGTGCTGTTGGCTCATGTTTCGAGGCAGATAAACAAAAAGTCTGGCTACACACTAGCTGTCATAAATACGCTGGCTAAACATGCTAACTCAGTGCTAGTATTAGCCTGCTAAGCAGCAAGGAGTAAGGATGAGGGTCGTGTTGCTACCCAATCTGCATCCCTTGGCCAATTTGTGCCGCGACGCAACTGATGTGTCCTTTTAGACCCTCGGTTATCCACAGTTCTTAAAGCCCATACAATGCAAAGGGGGATAAAACAGCGCCATGATAATGGTGGAAAACTAAGCCTCCAGAGCAGAGTTTGTTTAAAAAATTTATGTTTTTATAATTATACTTCATTTGCTTGAAGAAATTAAAAATCACTCCAGTTTAGCATCGCAATTGCAAGAGGCGTGACCTTTCTGGTGACATCACCACACTGCCTCATTAGACTGTTCCATCTGTGTGACCAATAGGCTACTAAGAAGGAGTCTTCATAGGGCACTGAGAACCCGCTGTACCTCGGCTGCAGTCTAGGCTTTGGAACGCAGCTAAGATGTTGGATGTTACAGTAATTAGCTGTTATTTGCAAAGCATGAAAAGGACTTGTAAAGTCTTGAGCAGCTCAAGACTGGTTCGTGTTTTCACGTCAGATACGTATTCTAAACTTTTTGCATGTTCATAAATTTTTTTTTTATCTTGTGCATTTTAACCCTTTTTTGAGCATTTTTAAAGTAAAAATTTCATGCATGTGATGCATATTCATGGTCCTGGGGTGTATTTTATGCTTTTTGTGTTTTAACCCTTTTTGTGCGAACCTCCACAGTAATGTTCTACACCAACTGAAGGCCTTTTCCAGGAACTATACGCCCAAGCCTAGAACCAATCAGTTTTTTTAGAGTGTAATTGTTGGAAGATTTACTTAGAAGTAGAGAGGCCTCCTGTTGAGTGGGGTGATGAGAGCATGTGGGGCCTCCAGGGAGCCGGCTGCAATTGCAGCGACTGCATTATTTATCTTGAGTTACATGTGCACCATGAATCCCACACTACTCCTAAATACGTGGCTCCATTTGCTCTCATTAAAAATGCATGGGGTTTTGCGGAGAAACTGATTCCCCTGCCTAAGAGCTGATATTTTAGCGGCTGTAACCAAACAGAGGTGTCTGTGTCTGTGGAGGTGAGCTTGTGGAAGACGAGAGCATGCATTAGCCCATCAGCAGTTTTATTGCACATCAGTTCTCGATGTGGAGGTCTGGAAGTGTCTTCCAGCAACTTGCACAGTCTTGCAGCGACTGCTTCTTATATGGCGCCGTAATAATCTCGTCTTTGTGTTGTTACTGCGGCATGACAGGGGTGGCTTGTTAAAAGCCCAGAGGCTATGATGGCGCTTTGATGAGCCATCCGCCTCGCTGCAACGCCACGACACGCTGCTTCGCCGCGTTTGGGGCCGCTTTGATAGGCCCTCCTCGCCGACAGTGGCCCAGAAATGCTGGTTATTCCGGGTTAATGCTTCTCATCAAACATCTCTATGAGATTTCCTTTGCTCTGAAACACAAAAAGAGCCTCCAGCTGACACTGACAGAGTGGGCTGACCGACTCCACTAAAGCTGCTGGAGTGTAATGCACTCCTCAGCGAACTGGCTGCAGTGCAAAAGGCAGCTTACAAACCTCTGCACCTAGCGTTCATTTCCCAGCACGCTTAAAAATAAACACGGCTAAAGGGTTCTTTGGAGATATGCCACAGAACATCTTCGGTGGCCTAAAGAAATTTTCCGAAGCGTGCACCTTCAAAGGGTCCTTGTTATGCAAAACTGAATTTTCACTGCCTAAATAGAGAATGCAAACACTGGTATAGTGTCAAACGTCCATACAGTGCTTATATGGAAATTAAGCTGCAAAACATTCTGCTGTTTTACACTGTCATACTCTTTTTGTGACGTCACAAAAAACACCACATTTACACCTATACATCCAATCAGCATGCAGCAGTTTAGCTGCGTTTTCTGCTAAAGTGATGAAAAAGGGTTTGAGCTTGGACTGATTTTTAGAATGAGACACAATACAGGGCAGCCAAAGTGAACAGAGCACAGTAGATATACATCAATCAGCCCTAACATTAAAACCACTGGCAGGTCAAGTGACTATCATTGGTTATCATTTGGTCACAATGTCACTTGTCAAGGGGTGGGGTACACATATTAGGCAGTAAGTGAACAGTCAGTTTTAAAGGTAAAAAATGCTCAATTGAATCTGAGACACTTTGATAAGAACCAAACTGTGATGGTTTTGAAGACTGGGTCAGAACATCTCCAAAACATTTTTCTGGTATGCATTGGTCAGCACCAGCGACACGGTCATGGGCACTAAAAGCTCAGTGATGCGATCCATGGAGACCTCACCTCACAACGTACAGGATCTGCTGCTAACGTCTTGGTGCCAGATACAACAGGACACCTTCAGAGGCCTTGTGTAGTCCATGCGTCAATGAGTCAACGCTGTTTTGAAGATACAAGGGGGACCAACACAATATTGGGCAGATGGTTTTAATGTTATGGCTGATTGGTGTAAATACTCCATGGACTCAAAATGCACCACCCAATTGGAGTCTTTAGTATATTTTGGTATTTCTAGGATTAATTGCACTGTGCATTATGGGTCACTACAGTACTGTATGTACTACATTACCACATTTATTTTACATGCTTCACGTTAAATAATACTGACAGTAACAGTGTAAAGGACCAGTACCAGTGCCCACTTGAGAGTAAATATTTAAATATTCTCATGATTTTAACCCTCTTTATTGCAGAGTTTAGTCGTCAACACCCTTTTGGGGCTTGGCAGTTAGAGCACCGGGCTATTGATGACAGGGTTGTGGGTTTGATACCCGGACTCGGTAAGCTGCCACTGTTGGGCCCTTGAGCAAGGCTCTTCACCCTCTCTGCTGCCCTCTGCTCTGGGCATGTGTGCTCACTGTCACTGTGTGTGTTTGATCACTAGTGTGTGTGTGTGTGAATTAACTACACGAGTGGGTTAAAGGCGGAGGCCAAATTCCATCTGTGTCCAACACAAATGGTGAAGTTGGTTGTCTTTGTAGAGGGGTGATAGTCATCGACTCTCATCATGTCCCATTACATCATTTTGTATTGTTTAGAAATGACCCTGCCCCTCCTGTATTTAAGGCCATGACCACCACCCCCTCCACACTTGCTTTTATACTCTCATCCTCCTCCCCCTCACCCTCCTCCTCATACACCTACACCCTCTCCTCATTACTAATGAATACAAAAGTATGCATACTTTAGACGGGACTTGACTGTTGTCAGGTTGTTGATAAACTGTGCAAATGAGCTCCGGTCTCCTGAATTTTCACAGCTGAATTACAAATAATTACAAATATTAAATGAAACAGTTTTTTTTTCATTCTCTCAAGAATCTAGAGGATCACTCATCACACTGATTAATTAATACGCTGTAATTAAGCTTCTAATATTACTTTTGGACATTCATCACTCAGCATCATGGAAGAGTCTATGGCTGTTGGCAGACTGAGGGATGGAACTGGACTTAATGTAACAGTGTCTTAATCCTCATAAATGCCTCCCTGCTGGGGGCACAGGTGTTGAGGATTTATGATGCTGTGAAAGCAGAGGGGACAGTGGGAACTGACAACACTGGAATGCTTTGACTGCTGTGCTGCCAAACAGAGTGTGTGTCCCGTTGCAATCAGAGCCCAAGAATACATGGTAGCTTTATCAGTGGTAAGTGCTGATGATATTCAAGACAGATAAGAGTTTATGCCTTCCTGATCTCTCTCTCTCCCCCCCACCTCTCTCTCCTCTCTCTCTCTCCCCTCTCTCTCTCTCTCTCTCTCTCTCTCTCTCTTATATGTACATACACACATACACCATACATTACAACCTCTCTTCATGTCTTAGAACTGAACAGGCTGTATCCGTTGCTGTGCTTTTTGGGCTAAATAGAAATGAATAGAAAGAGCTGATTGGCTGATTTGTATTAAACAGTATTTAAAAAGCAGATTTCATCCTGAGTGGGTGGAGCTAAACAAAAAAGAAAATACTGAAGGTTGAATAGCTGGATATATGAAAATGTGACATCACAAATATATTGATCTCAAACTGAGCTGTTATTACAGGTATGTATGACTCTTACAAACTCTATCATAAAAAAAAAATAGATGCCTTTACATGTTATGGGCAGTGGCAGTTCTAGACCATTGGGGGGGGGGGGGGGGTCCTGCTGTTTATGAACTTTTTGAAGCTTATAAAAAATAATGAATGGACCAACATTAAAGGAGACACAGTAGATTCCTCGATAAGAAAAAGAGTTATGGTTAGAATTGGAATAGGATGGTTTAGGTTAGGTCAAGATTAAGTTTAGGTGTAGATTGAGGTTAGGTTAAGGTAATGTTCAGGCATAGATTAGAGTGTAGACTAAGGTAAAAATAAGGTTAGGTTTAGGTGTCTATACTTTAACCTCCAACTTAATGTACACCTAAATCTAACCTTAATGTAATTTTTACATGCACCTTAATCTACACCTAAACTTAATCTTACCATAATCTTAACCTACACCTTAATCTACACCTAAACTTAATCTTACCATAATCTTAACATACACCTTAATCTACACCTAAACTTAATCTTACCATAATCTTAACCTACACCTTAATCTACACCTAAACTTAATCTTACCATAATCTTAACCTACACCTTAATCTACACCTAAACTTAATCTTACCATAATCTTAACCAACACCTTAGTCTACACCTAAACCTAATCTTAACCAACACCTTAATCTACACCTAAATTAAATCTTAACCAACACCTTAATCTACACCTAAACCTAATCTTAACCAACACCTTAATCTACACCTAAACCTAATCTTAACCAACACCTTAATCTACACCTAAACCTAATCTTAACCAACACCTAAACCTAATCTTAACCTACACCTTAATCTACACCTAAACCTAATCTTAACCAACACCTTAATATAAACCTAAACCTAATCTTAACCAACACCTTAATCTACACTTCAACCTAATCATAACCTACACCTTAATCAATTCCTAAACCTAATTTTAACCTACACCTTAATCTACACCTAACCCTAATCTTAAACAACACCTTAATCTACACCTAAATCAAGTCTTAACCAGCACCTTAATATACACCTAAACCTAATCTTAACCTACACCTTAATCTACACCTAAACCTAATCTTAACCTACACCTTAATCTACACCTAAACCTAATCTTAACCAACACCTTAATCTACACCTAAACCTAATCTTAACCAACACCTTAATCTACACCTAAACCTAATCTTAACCAACACCTAAACCTAATCTTAACCTACACCTTAATCTACACCTAAACCTAATCTTAACCAACACCTTAATATAAACCTAAACCTAATCTTAACCAACACCTTAATCTACACCTAAACCTAATCATAACCTACACCTTAATCAATGCCTAAACCTAATCTTAACCTACACCTTAATCTACACCTAACCCTAATCTTAAACAACACCTTAATCTACACCTAAATCAAGTCTTAACCAGCACCTTAATATACACCTAAACCTAATCTTAACCTACACCTTAATCTACACCTAACCCTAATCTTAACCAACACCTTAATCTACACCTAACCCTAACCTTAACCAACACCTTAATCTACACCTAAACCTAATCTTAACCTACACCTTAATCTACACCTAAACCTAATCTTAACCTACACCTTAATCTACACCTAACCCTAATCGTAACCAACACCTTAATTTACACCTAAATCAAGTCTCAACCAACACCTTAATCTACACCTAACCCTAATCTTAACCAACACCTTAATCTACACCTAACCCTAATCTTAACCAACACCTTAATCTACACCTAACCCTAATCTTAAACAACACCTTAATCAATGCCTAAACCTAATCTTAACCAACACCTTAATCAATGCCTAAACCTAATCTTAACCAACACCTTAATCTACACCTAACCCTAATCTTAACCAACACCTTAATCTACACCTAAACCTAATCTTAACCAACACCTTAGTCTACACCTAACCCTAATCTTAACCAACACCTTAATCTACACCTAAACCTAATCTTAACCAACACCTTAATCTACACCTAAACCTAATCTTAACCAACACCTTAATCTACACCTAACCCTAATCGTAACCAACACCTTAATCTACACCTAAATCAAGTCTTAACCAACACCTTAATATACACCTAACCCTAATCTTAACCAACACCTTAACCTACACCTAACCCTAATCTTACATTTACATTTACATTTACGGCATTTAGCAGACACTCTTATCCAGAGCGACTTACAAAGTGCTTTGCTATTTACCCAAGAAAAGCCTTAGCTAGTTAGAATAGACTCATAATACAAAAGATACCTCCAAGCTTTAGACATTACTAAACACAATACAATAAGGCAACCATAGAACTATTCGTCCAAGTACTCTCTGAAGAGGTGGGTCTTCAGTCTGCGTTTGAAGGCAGCGAGCGACTCGGCCGTTCGGACATCCAGGGGAAGCTCGTTCCACCACTTTGGTGCCAGGACAGAAAAAAGCCTGGACGCTTGTCTTCCGCGGATTTTGAGGGATGGTGGGTCGAGCCGAGCCGTACTTGAAGCTCGAAGGGCTCTTGGTGCGGATCGGCTTTTGACCATTGCCATTAGATACGGAGGGGCTGGTCCGTTCTTGGCTTTGTAGGCCAGCGTCAGGGTTTTAAATCTGATGCGGGCAGCTACAGGAAGCCAGTGAAGAGAACGCAGCAGTGGAGTGACATGGCTAAATTTTGGGACATTGAAGACGACCCGTGCCGCTGCATTCTGGATGAGTTGCAGGGGCCTGATGGTGCGCAGAGGGAGACCAGCCAGAAGAGAGTTGCAGTAGTCAAGTCTGGAAGTGACGAGAGACTGAACAAGCACCTGGGTGGCCTCTCTAGAGAGGAAGGGTCGAATTCTCCGGATGTTGTACAGAAGAAATCTGCAGGACTGAGTATTAAGGTGTTGGTTAATATACATCTTAACCAACACCTTAATCTACACCTAAATCAAGTCTTAACCAACACCTTAATATACACATAAACCTAATCTTAACCTACACCTTAATCTACACCTAACCCTAATCTTAACCAACACCTTAATCTACACCTAAATCAAGTCTTAACCAACACCTTAATATACACATAAACCTAATCTTAACCTACACCTTAATCTACACCTAACCCTAATCTTAACCAACACCTTAATCTACACCTAACCCTAATCTTAACCAACACCTTAATCTACACCTAACCCTAATCGTAACCAACACCTTAATCTACACCTAACCCTAATCGTAACCAACACCTTAATCTACACATAAACCTAATCTTAACCTACACCTTAATCTACACCTAACCCTAATCTTAACCAACACCTTAATCTACACCTAAATCAAGTCTTAACCAACACCTTAATATACACATAAACCTAATCTTAACCTACACCTTAATCTACACCTAACCCTAATCTTAACCAACACCTTAATCTACACCTAACCCTAATCTTAACCAACACCTTAATCTACACCTAACCCTAATCGTAACCAACACCTTAATCTACACCTAACCCTAATCGTAACCAACACCTTAATCTACACCTAACACTAATCTTAACCAACACCTTAATATACACCTAACCCTAATCGTAACCAACACCTTAATCTACACCTAAACCTAATCTTAACCTACACCTTAATCTACACCTAACCCTAATCTTAACCAACACGTTAATCTACACCTAAACCTAATCGTAACCAACACCTTAATCTACACCTAACCCTAATCTTAACCAACATCCTTAATCTACACCTAACCCTAATCTTAACCAACACCTTAATCTACACCTAACCCTAATCTTAACCAACACCTTAATCTACACCTAACCCTAATCTTAACCAACACCTTAATCAATGTCTAAACCTAATCATAACCAACACCTTAATCAATCCCTAAACCTAATCGTAACCAACACCTTAATCTACACCTAACCCTAATCTTAACCAACACCTTAATCTACACCTAAACCTAATCTTAACCAACACCTTAATCTACACCTAAACCTAATCGTAACCAACACCTTAATCTACACCTAACCCTAATCTTAACCAACACTTTAATCTACACCTAACCCTAATCTTAACCAACATCTTAATCTACACCTAAACCTAATCGTAACCAACACCTTAATCTACACCTAACCCTAATCGTAACCAACACCTTAATCTACACATAAACCTAATCTTAACCAACACCTTAATCTACACCTAACCCTAATCTTAACCAACACCTTAATCTACACCTAACCCTAATCTTAACCAACACCTTAATCTACACCTAACCCTTAATCTATAGGAGTCACCTATAGTCCTTTGTCCACTGCTAGAGGAACGTAGCAGTGGGTTGTTTTACAAGCCGAAATGAAAAACGACCAGTGTGAGTGTTTTCACCAGCAGATCAGGCTGACCAAACCAAAACCTTTTTGTTAGCGTAACTAAACAGAAATGTTTTTGTTTTTTTTTTGCTTTCAGGTTTCAAAACATTTTCAAATAATGGAAACCAATAGAGTTACTTAAGTGTTGTTTTGAGACATTCTCAGTATATTTCAACCTTATAATATAGTACAACCTTAAAAGGGGGTTATTTATTTAGTTTTTTTAAGACAGTGGTTATAGAAACATTATGCCTAAACCCTTTTCACTAGTATATACAGTACAACCTTTTTTGCTCAGTTATTTTTCTCTGTTTTTATCACTTTATCTCATTTTCAACAGAAAAGCACACACACACACACACACACACACACACACACACACACAGAATGCTCTTGTATAAGAGTCGAAACAGAAACTTAACTGGTGGCAGGGACTCGTATGGTCGTGTACTTGAGTGACTCGTAAGTAAACCTGCTCACACCTGCTCATGCCACTAATCATGATTCACGGCGTGTTTCACTCGCCTACGGAGACGCATAGTGGCACCACATGGCGCCCACACGGTTCCGTATGCTCACAAACTCGCGGGGATCTAGTTATCCAGCTAGCAGATGACACACGCTTTGCACTGCTTTTACTGCGACGCAGATTGACTGAGTACACTGAGTAACTTCAGCACCGCAGACAGCTCCGCTCCTCGGCTGTCCGGCCTGTTAGAACAGCTATGATTCAGACAGCTCCTCTGCGCACCTTTCCCCTGCGCTATTAATGGACCTGCTATCGTGCTGCCGTGCAGTCGTGATCTGTAACGGTCCAGAAAGTGCACACACACACACACACATACACACACACACACAAGGAATTGTTTGTGTGTGTGTGTGTGTGTGCGTGTGAGGTATTGTCGTCGTGTTTGTGTTTCTTGCACGTGCGTCTTCTTTCTCCCTCTAGGCTGGAGGGATGCACGGCACGTAATGCACCCCAGCACGTCAGGTGAGCGCGCGAGTGAGTTGGGGAAACGAAAAACATCACGACTTCGGACGAACCTACGACTGGAAACGGTTAAAAGGGGAGAAACACGCGCACCGTGCTCGCTGCTGCATTACATCATTCACCTCCCTCCCCACGCTCACCACCATCAGTCCAGCTTTAGCGTTGAAAGCCAAACACTAGGTGGCATCATCAATGAGCAGAGGAGGAAGAGCAGGAGGAGGAGGAGGAGGAGGTTGGAGGGGGGTTTGGAATCGTGCCTTTCGCTGAGGGACATTTCGACCGAGGAGAAGCGAGCGAGCGAGCGAGCAAGCAGGCAGCGCTGCATTCGCCTCGCGCAGCTCAGGGACGAGAAGAGGGGACACGGCAGGGAACAGGGCGCGCGCTCGCCATGCGCAGGTGACAGATGCAGCGTCCTGCCAGCAGACTGCTTCTCTCGAGCTTAATCTCTGACCCCTCGAAGCTCCCAGACACCTGGCTGTAGAGGAACGGTTCGACTCTCTGTGCTCCCTGGACTCTCTCTCTCTCTCTCTCTCTCTCTCTTTTCGGGGTCCCGGGAAGTCCTGAGGATGCTCGCGCCCCGCCGCGCTGCCTCCGCTGGCCCTGCCTCTGCTGCTGCCGCCGTGGCTGCTGCTGTTGCTGGGACCCGTCCTGGCGATCTGCTGCTGCTGCTGCATGCGCGTGCCCCCAAAGCTCCATGGCTCCCTCATTAGGGGTCCCCTCGCGAAACAGGTGTCAGGGAAGTGACGTGGGCAGGCCCGGAAGCCGGAGGTGGGCGCTCGAGAGAGCAAGATGGCCGCGAAGTCCGACGGTCGGGGGGTCGTCACCGGCTTCGCCCAGCTGCACAACCTGGACGAGGTTGGCGCGGGCGGCTGCGGAGAGGACGACCCGCGCGCGGGCAGCTCCTTCCACATCTGCCACTGCTGCAACACGTCGTCGTGCTACTGGGGCTGCCGGAGCGCGTGCCTGCACTACCTGCTGGGCAGGCGGCAGCGGCGGGGAGGCGGCGGTGGAGGTGGTGGAAGAGTTGGAGAAGGTGGAGAGGAAGGAGAAGACAGCGCGCGCCAGCGGCGGCCCCCCGACGGCGAGGAGCGCCTCTGGCTGGACTGCTTGTGGATCGTGCTGGCACTGCTGGTCTTCTTCTGGGACGTGGGCACGGACGTGTGGCTGGCCGCCGACTACTACGCCAAGCGGGACTACCTCTGGGGCGGCCTCACGCTCTTCTTCGTGCTCGTGCCCTCCGTGCTCGTGCAGATCCTCAGCTTCAGGTGGTTCGTGCAGGACTACACGGGAGGCGGTCTGGGCGCCGTGGAAGGGCTGAGCAGCGGGCGCCGGGCGGCGGCGGGCTTGAGCGCGAGGGGTCGGTGCTGCCGCATCTCCGTGTGGCTCTGGCAGACGCTCATCCACATCTTTCAGATGGGACAAGTGTGGAGGTGAGTTCAGTTTTGGGGGTGGTGGTGGTGGTGGTGGTGGTGGTGGGCGCCCTCTACCCTCTACCCTCACACACAGCCCACTTTACTTTCTGTTGGGTCGCCGTCACCTGGTTTAACCCGAGCGAGCGGAGCGCGTCATGCTCTCCCCCTCCTCCACAGGCGCACCGTTGCGCAAATTCGCGCAGCGCCTTTTACGCATTTCCATCCAGCGCTTTGAGAGGTAGACTCTCAAAGCCCAGAGCCTGACGATGCACATGGGGTTATTTGGAGGGATGCTGTAGAAGAAACCCCTTTTAGTTCAGTACACAAGCTTTCAGTGGACCTTGCAAGGGTCTTTAAAGAGGGTCTTCCATGCAGGTTGTGAAGAAGCCTTTTATAGGTTACAACCCCGTTACGTAATCTAAAAGATATGTACCAAAGAACCGACTGGAGGACCATCTACCACCCCTTCTAAGGGAGTGTGTAATCGGGGCGAGTCTGAGCCTGGGTGTGAGTGAGTGAGTTGGAAGAGTGTGTGTGTGCGGCTATGAATGCTGAACAGGCTAGAGTAGGGATGATGAGGCGCGCGTGCACGGTGCATCTGAGGACCCATCACACACACACCATCCCTGTGACCCGCGATGAGGATCCGCGATGTGTAAAACAGAGAGAACAGGGAAGGATGTGGACTGAAGACTACCTTCCTGTTCTTTCTGTTTTACGCATCTCCGCTCCTTACCACAATGATGAGTCACAATGATGGTGTGTGTGTGTGTGTGTGTGGGGGGGGGGGGGGGGGGGGGGGGAGAGACAGAGAGAGGGAGAGAGAGAGTGAGGGAGTCCTGCGTAATGTCTGTGTCTGGTGAGCAGCACAGTGAGTGCATGCAAAGCAGCGGACTGAACATCAGACTGTGTGTGTGTGTGTGTATGCGCGCGCGCGCGTGTTGTGTTTGTGTGCGTGCTAGACTACTCGGGGAAAATCTCTGCAGCAGACAGACGCAGTGCCGGCATGTGTGTGTGTGCGCGCGCGTGTGTGTGTGCGCGAGCGAGCGAGAGGATTAAATAAATGTGACTGGCTGTTTATTTTTGTGAACGCGCTCGAGGTATAGCTTAGCGCGGGCTCGCGCGTCCGTTTGTGCAGCTGTTTTAAAAAGCCACGCTCGCGCTGATCAATGCCTCACGACTGTCATGATGTCATCGCTTTCGAGGTGGCGTAGTCTCTTTCTCTCTCTCTCTCTCTTTTTCTCTATCTCTCTGTCTCTCTCTCTCTCCCTCTTTCTCTCTCTCACTCGCTGTCTCTGTCTCTGTCTCTCACTCTCTCTCACGCTCTCTCTCTTGCTCGGTCTCTCTCTCTCACACACACTCACCGTCTCTCTTCCTCTATTTCCCTCTCTCACTCACTGTCTCTCTGTCTTTCTCTTTATCTTGCTCTCTCTGTCTCTCTCTCTCTCTCTCTCTCTCTCTCTCTCTCTCTCTCTCTCTCTCACTCTCTCTCTCGCTCTCACACACTGTCTCTCTCCCTCTTTCCCTCTCTCACTCTCTCTCTCACACTCGCTGTCTCTGTCTCTCACTCTCTCTCTCTCTCTCTCTCTCTCTCACACACACACACACACACACACTCACTGTCTCTCTCCCTCTATTTCCCCCTCTCACTCACTCTCTCTGTCTTTTTCTTTATCTTGCTCTCTCCGTCTCTCTCTCACTCTCTCTCATACACACACAAACTCAGTCTTTCTCTGTGTCTCTCGCTCTCTCTGTGTGTCTCTATCTCTGTGTCAAGCTCTCTGTCTGTCTCCCACATGCACACACACACACACACACACACACACACAGGACGCACACATGCACACATTACTTCTCATGATTCTATGATTGCGATAACAAATTAATTAATTAATGAATTCATTAATTCATTCATTTATTCCAGTCCTGACAGTCCTGAAGAAAACTGCATGGCTAAACACACTGCTTCACCCCCTCTAAACAAACAAACTAACAAACATATAAACAAATACCTGTGTGTAATGCACATAAATCTGAATGCTGTAAAGAATAGGGATGCTTTCATTAGCCAACAAGCTGAAGAACATACAGTGCTCGTCTTAAGTGGTCTTCCATTTGTGTGACTGAAAGGATGGATTCACAGCAAAGACCACTTCAGGATCCGCCTCAAGATTCCTGTTTAAATGAGATGGGCAGCATTGCTGCATTAATGAATGTAATGCACCTGTGTTCTGAAGTGTCTGTATCTTAAGCTACTGGTGCATCGTCCTCTCTTAGCCTCAATGTAACCAAATGTATTGTTTGAAGCCGGCATCTGCCCACATATATACACTATACTGAGTGCTTATTATAGCCATCGCCACATTAAAGCCACTAAGGTGGCGTGGAACCGCTCAGACATTCATTATTAGGCTCAAGTTTCCATCAGAGATGTAGCCTAGAGCATCAGAAGCATAATGTGCCAGCAGATCTGCAGGACTTTCCATAATGCTCAAAAAAATTGCGTCTTGCGATTTATTTTACTATTTAAATACCAAAAATTAGAATCAGGTGCAGCACATCAGCAACATCGTTAGTAGGGATTTTGAAGGACTCTGTCTTATTTAAACCGTAGACCTTTAGTTTGCTTACTCTTGATAGTTAAAGTGAGTGTTATGAGCATGGTGAGATCCAAAGAGCTCTCTGAGGTCTTCAGAGAGAAGGTTGTAGATGCAGACTAGTCTGGGAAGGGATTTAGGAAGATCTCAGAACACACTGTCCGCTAAATAATTTAAAAGTACAGTCCAACAGCAGACCACAAAATGTGTAAAGAAGTCTCCAATCCTAAAAGTTCATCACAGGATCTACAGGTAGCTCTTGCCACAGCTGAAACCAACCATCAGAAAGAGACCACACACGTTTGATTTTCATGGGAGGTGTGCAAGGAGGAAACCCTTGTTCCTAGGTGGGAATATCATGGTTTGGGGGGGTTGCTTTTCTGCAGTAGGGTCTGAAGGGCTCTTCAACATAGAATCCAGTAGGAATTCTTTACTGAATCAGAGGACATTTGAGGGAAATGTGAGACCATCTGTCTAAAAACTAAAGCTGAAAGAATTCTGCATGGAGGAGTAGGAAACACTCTCCCAGTTGACCAACATGGGGCCCATTGACAAACCTCCTCAGCTTCTCAGTTATGCTAACCAAAAGTAGTTATTTGATGGCATTGTCCAAAGAACCATTTGTAGCATGCTTTCAGTGATAAGGGCTCTTGGACAACGTAACAAATTGGGCGACAGTGTCTCTAGCTGATGAGGAAGCCACTCCTCCAACTCCTCAGAGTTTTGTTCTGCTGTCATGACGCTAGGCCTGTCTGTAGCACAGTCACCAACAGCAGCCACCACAGCAGCTCTGCAGGCGAGACCCCAGGCTGATCCCACTAACCTTAGCTGTACTAGCCAGACAGGGTGAGCGCTGTGGGGGGTAGAGGGGAGGGAAAAATGCCTGAGGCGTGTTTCCCCAGTCAGTTATGCACCGTGCACCGAGCCCTTGGGCTGTGGAGACATGAAAACCTCTGTGTGTGTGTGTCTTGGCAGTCTGAGGAGCTTTGTAATTCAGCTGCACACACACACTTATTGCTATCACGATCCACCTGACGTACTCCGTCTGTCTGACATGCTCTGTGTGTTTCTGCCGCATTCCAAGGCTGTGTGAATCTCTGGGGAGCAGAGTGCATGCTCGCTGTGTTTTTTCTTTTTTTCCCAGGGAATAGCGATAGTGAGGAGAGTCTGCCTCTGTTAAAGATTTTCCCTAGCTATTTCACTGAATACCACAAAGCCATGACCATTCCACCCTGTTCAGCAACATCGCTCCTAGGCCCTCTTCACTGGGCACTATGTGGTCAGGAGTGAACATGACATCTTACCCAGCCCACTTTCTCCACAGTTTAGTAAATTCCATTCCCTACCCACTGGCTAGGGCTCTCCTATCACACAATGCTACCAGTGCTGGGAGGTTGAAGTCTAGGATGTGCTTTCTCTCCTCTCTTTTTGCGCTGATATTTCTAGCCTTCTTTTGAGTCATCAAGTCATCAATTATATCATCCCGCCCTCCTCTCCATCTCCTACGTCTCAGTGGGAGACCTTCCCATGCAGTAGCCCAGGCACAGACTGGCTATTGGAAAGTTCAGGAATTTTCCTGATGGAGAAACCTCTGGCTGGCGTTGCAGGGAAGGTGCGGCAACTGAGGAAAAAGACTTGTGTGCTAAATTAAATTAGCAAATGAGTCTGCAGGTGACAATAAGTAACCACTCCCCTGATCTAAACATTCTTTGACAAGATAACGCTCATATTTCTGCTACCTAAGTCTCATATTGCAGCTCAACAACATTTGGCCATGGGTGGCTATGGCAACACCAGGGATCAAATCTGTAATAGTCCCATCAAAGGCCCAGCGCTTAGATGGCAGTCCAACTTGGGACTACATGGCTTTACTTTTTTCCAGAAGTGATACTGTGGATGTTTCAGTCGGTTTCCTTTCACTGCATTTTAGCAGTTTTGTCTCTTATTATGAGCAATATGCAGTTTACGCTTCAAAATATCAAAATTTCTATAGGAGATGCCTTGATTTTATAAAGGACCACTTTTGGAAAATATAGATATATTAGATATATGCATGCATGAAGAATGCTTTAAAGGTTTACAGAGGTCAATGCAAAGATTCTTTACCAATGTAAAAGGTTTGTCATACCCACAGCTCTTTTATAAAACAGGGTCTGTATGGAACCAAAAATGGGAATCTTTGTATCACCTATATTTTTAAGAGTGTGGGTTTGATTTGGTTGAATTCATTCATGAAGCGCAATATGGTCTTTGTTCAGGTTGGAATACCTGTGGACACTGCAAGCCTCACTGAGTGCCAGATGTTACATTGTAGTCTGCTGGTTGCTGCTGTTGCTGAGTAGGAGGAAAAAATCATCTATTGTGGAGCGCTGGTAAGAACTGTATATTGGGGAAAAAACCCTGAGACAGCATGCACATTTAAAATAGGACAGTGTGTTTTGTACCCAAAACAGCACAGAGCGAGATAAGAAAATACAGGTGCATTCCTGCTGCAATAGCTTTCAGGAAGACACACATGTGGTTCAGATAAGCCAAGAAGTTCAATACACATATACAGACAAAAGAAAATCATTCATGCAAATGGTTTGATCTTTTCTCTGAACATTTAGGTTACTCTCACTTAAACACACTATGATAGCCTAGGGGCGGAACTGCCATCAGTCCCACAATCTGCAACTTGGCAAGTTCCAGAAGACTGAAGGATGCTATTTGGTTGTTCTGCAGTTGGAACAGCACTGTGGTGTGAGCTACATTCTGGGATTGGCTGTCCCAAGACCACACAAGTTACCATCCGACGCATCCTTAATAACATGAGTGGAGCAAGAACACATCTGGGCATTTGAATGGAACAGAATTTTGGCTGCAGCTGATGACATTTCACATGTCCAGAAGAACAAGAACAAGTACAGGTGAGAATGCAGACTGGGACTCAGCTGATGACTTTTGCCAATAGGCTAGGGTTTTCTTTATAGCAGTTTCCTTAAGGAAGCCTGATGTTTCACTTATACGTCTCAGTAAAACTTTGTTGTTCACCTGCACTGGCATCTCTGTGTTCCCAAGCTCGTATTGGGTTTCCCAGTGAGTTCGATTGGGGTCTTTATGTTTTGTTTTTGTTGTTTGATCAATGCCGTACTAGAATCATTTTGGCTTTGTTCAGAAAAGCAGTTGAAATCTGACTTTTCCGTCATGTTTGAGCAGCAACACGCATTGTGTTTCAAATGTAGTGTGAAAAGCTGATTGGTCATATTGATTTGTCCTGCAGTGTGAACCAAGCTTTCCAGTTCTCTAGAACCTGCTTGTTACAGACCCATTTTAATAAATGCTACAATACCACACTGGTCTACCTAGCATTCACTCCCTAATGGACCTTAATCACCCAGCCTTAATGCACATGTTTACACATGCAAATACATGTATTTTGTATTATTTTATATTTATTGTATTTATTGTTTTCGAACCCTGTCTCATGTCCTGTCTATTGTCCTTGCACTATTGTATCATGTCCTACCTCTTCTGCACCAGAGACTAAGCCTAACAGTGTTTTGTTGTACTGTACAAACCTGTATTAGTATACTGACAACAAAGCTGAATTTAATGAGAAGGGAATGTGAAGAACCTTCATACAGTCAGAAAAAAAAACTCTATATAATGCAAAGATTCTTTACTAATGAAAGTTGTTTTTTTATTTTACAGAATTCTACATCTAGGACATAACCCATTTAGCAGGTTTTTATTTGTAATATTGCACAGAACTGCCAATAGAATAGGACTCTCTGGAGCAGATAGATACACATAAACCTATAAGCATCATGCCTAATACCAGACATGAGCTAGAGGGACTTGTTCTCTGTATCTATGTCCTTAAATGTTCTGGTTGGTGACCATCCAACATCCTGACCTCACTAAATAACACTCTTGTTGCTGAATGCAATCAAATCCTCACAGCAATTCTCCAAAATCTAGTAGAAAGTCTTCCTCCCTGGATAGAAGAGACAGTTACTCCAACAAAAGCAGAATAAACTCTTTTTTACTATCCTTGGTTTCAGAAGAAAAAACGAGCAGGTGTCCCAATACTTTGTGGTGTTGGCGCAAAACCCTGCCCTGCAGGAATTTAGACCACTTCTCTACACCAGCTGGTCGTGCTTTGTTTGTCACTGGCAACACATGTTTGTCTGAAACGCAAAGAACAACAAATGTTAGGTCAGTAAGATGACGTAAGAAATCTGACAGTTGCCAAGTGACACAGAAAACCCTAAAGTACATGTTGCGGGAAGTCTGTGTCACATGTCACAACAGTTACTCAGGCATGAATAGAATAGAAAGAGAGGCAGAAAGTTGGAACGGGGCCTTGACATGAGGAATGAGAGTCATTGTGTCACATTAATAGCTTGCTCTAGATGCTCCAATGGCCGCCTGTTGTTCTCCCATCCCTTCAGTCCTTTAGAACAGTAGATTACATGCACTCTAGACTCTTAAAAAGAAAGCTTTGTACAGTTTGGCTGTACAGTTCTATGAAAAATTATTAGTATAGAACCTTTACATTAAAAAGGTCTTCACATTCGCAGGGGTGCAAGGTTTTCACACATGTATTAATGGAGATGAGATTTGGTCTAGTGTTTGTGATCATTGTTAGTCTAGCATCTCCTGTTCTAAATTAGAGAAGCGCATGTCCGATGAGCATGTTTTGGCTGATCAGCTGCATCTGGGGTCAGTGAGAAATCATTGTTAATTAGATATTTGCTGAACCATTACTTAACAAAAGTCCACTGAGTTTTGTTTTACTGAATGACCTACGATGCTTGACCCACAAGGCCTGTGCTACCTGCTGGCTGGTCGATATGCAGTCATATGCTACAGCCTCTGTAGCTAAAGAAATATAAAGGACTGCTAATATGCTGGTAAGAAGCCAAATAAAAACCCAGCTATGACTGACAAGGTTCAGTAGTGGTGGTGCACCGTTCTACTGTGCAGTGTTGCTTGCACAAACATAATCATAATGGAAAAGAAATCTTACCTGCAACCTGATGGTTTAAAACATACATCCCCAGCACTGTTATGCCTTCCAGTGAATGGTTGTTTAGGGAAACTAAAGGTGGAACATCTGTGGCGTCATATAGTTCCTTTTGCCACCTTAAATGCTTGAGAATATACTAGATTTTTTTTTTTCCTTTTACCCCCCCGCCATCCCCCGGTCCTTTCCCAATCCACTAGTTAGTCATAATGTGCTCCTTTGCCTTCGCTCCCTCTCCGCCTGTGTTCTTTTCACATAAAGCTCCACTTGACCTCCATTTCTGTCAAGGAAACTGGAGCATCTGTCGGCCTCCCCATTATTGCAGAATTTTTTTTTTTTTCGCCCCCATCTGTGATGGTTAGAGTGTACCACCAAGCCCTTCTCTTACTTTCTCTCTTTCTCTTTCCCCCAGTTGTCCCTGCACCGTCTATCAGCTCTCCTAAACTCAAACGGACACATGCAGTGTCCCAATTCTCTTCTCTGTCCCCTCTCACTGTCAGCCCTTTCATCTGAAGCTATGGTGGGGTCCCTTGGTGGTCAGCGCAGCAGTATTTTGGCCCTTTCATTGGTGAGGCAATGTGAGTGCTCAGCTGTAGAGGCGTATGGTTTCAAGGCTTTATCCCCACCAGACCTGTATGTTATTCATGTTTCACTGAGGTGTTGATTAAATATCACTCATGGAATTAGAGCTTGGTTGGTTAAACAGTGCTAACAGTGTTAGTGGATTCCTCTATTTATATTTGTACACATTAACCCCACCTGCCTAATATTAAGTAGGCTCTCTCTTGAAAGCTCTTCCTGTATGTTCTGAGGTGGGGCCTCCATGGTTTGCACCCATGACCCTGTTGCTGATTCACAGGTGGTTCCTTGCTTGAGCCACTTTTGGTGGGTACTGACCACTGCATACCGAAAACACCCCACAAGACCTGCTGTTTTGGCTCATGTACTCCACAACACCTTTACCATGGTGATTATATAACCTGTGTACAAATGTGAACTTCTGTGAAGGCAATTGGTGAATGTTAAGTAGCTGAATTCCTCCATAAAAAGGGCTATCGGGGGTTTTTGTTAAATAATCGTTTTGTTGATCCTGACATAGCAGGTTGTTGTTCTCTGGTTTTTCTACAATGTTGGCCCATTTTCTGTGCTGAAAATGTGAAAAAAAACTGTTCCAAACACTCCTCAACACACACACACACACAGTTGGTGGTCGAAACCAGTGGGGAGTGTGCTTGAAGTCAGTGAATGCCAGACAGTGTTGCTTTTCCCCCCCGACTGGTGATTAATTTAAAGCCTCACAGAAACAGTAGCATGTACTGATTTAAAAGTGACAATGAAAAGTACCAGAATCCTCTCATTTACATTCTCTCGCTCTCCCTCTTCGCAAACACAGCAACCTTCCTTCTGACATAATGTGAATCTGGCAGTTGTTCTTTACTGTGTGTCAGTGTTCATGATAAAAGGACCAATAGAAATGCTCCAAAAATCCTTTAATATTGACTTCCAAAGGTGAAGCTGCCCTCCCCCCCTTTTCTGTAAAGTTGGCATTTTGGAGGTCTAAGGTGTTTGACTGACAGCTGTGATATAAAAAAAAAAAAAACTTTCAATGGAAATCAATGTAAAAAAAAAAGAATAACACACCTCTCAGATCTTTACATGCGCAGTTGTTGTGGTGTTAGTTAATTCATCTGTGTATATGTACAGAACATACAGTACAGATACTGTATATATCCATGCAGACACATGAACACTGTTTTTTTTTTATTATTATTTGTATTTTTTTTAGGGGAACGCAGAGGAGAGTGGTGCTGGTGGTGTGTCTGCTGAAGAGCAATAGATATAGTTCGACAACCTTGTCAAGTGCTCTTTCATATAGCAGCCACTGGCAAACCCTGCAGCAGACCATTCAGGAGCCTCCACACATTCACCTGTCTTCAGAAGCAGCCAGCCCACACACACATACACACAAACAAACACAGAAAGAGTAAGTTAGAGAACAGGTGTACCCAACATTCTGTCAATATTAACCTTTGTATTACCGATAATGCACTGATAATTCATGCAAATGAACATACTTACACATCACATACAAATATTCCACTGCAAAAATAATAACACCTGGGCAGATGAAAGCATGTTTAATGATGTAATGCATCTATTCTCTGTTAAGACATGGTTCTACAATATTGTCAGATTATATTGCCTTTATTTCTTCCCTCAGGTGTTATTTCCTGAAACTAGCAGAATTGTACACAAAATGTAGGCATCTGTTGTAAGGATTTGATTGCGTTCAGCCTCAAGATCAGACACTGGTGTTGATATTTAGTTCTGGATGCCAAGCGTCACTTCACCTCAACCAGAAGTGATTGGATGGAGCTCAATCATTCCAGAGCATGAAGGGTGTGATAGGCTGGGGTGTGATAGTGGGAATTGGCAGAAATCAAATAGGGGAGGAAATCTGTTGCTGCTGTGAATTGCACTGTGTGACCATCCTGGTCAGTCCCTTTATGAGCGTTCCTTTAGTGTTTTGATGATTCAAGGATAACATGATCCTATGACCCACCAAAAGGTTGGTAACAGTACTGTGTGTTTAAAATTTGGCAAGATGTATAAAACACATAACAGGTAGCAATACATTCAAAATATGCTGTTTTGTTTAGGTCCTGCAGCTCTAACACACACACACACACACACACACACACACACACAGTCTCTCATGTACAGCCACCATTTAGAGCGTGGCCTTCCTCAAGGCTGTTCAAGGCAGCCATTGTTCTGGCTCACTAAAAGCTTTTCAATGCAGACCCCCTGCCTGCACCGCTATCATACGCGTGCAAATTTCTATATGCTCATATCAGTCAGCTGTTATTGTGTTTAGCAGTCGCATGGCCTCGTGATATATAATCCATATATGCCAGTAAGCATGATGAATTGTCACAGCATGTGCGCTAAGGCTCAGTTCTGGCCCAAACTGCAGAGAGGAGGATAAAATGAGTGATGAAGTCACGTGGGCATCATCTGCGGCAATGAGTGCCAAATACACAGTTGATACTTATGAGTAATTTGCGCATGTTTTTGCTTGTTGGTGTTAAGACTGTAATGGCTTATTTGCGCGAGCTTGTGTCGGCTTGGCTGTAAATTGTAGTGACTAATTTGCGAGTCTGTTTACCAATTGGACCGCAAAGCGCAGTGAATAATTCCAATGTGTTCTATCACACCATCTGGGTTTAAGATTATGACTGTTTTTGTTGTTGTGCACCAGTGCTCCTGACAGCTAACAAGTTCTGGACAGTTTCTGGAGCTGCATGAGAAACGCAGAGCGCTAGATGGAGCATGCTTGTGGACATGTCTTACAAATACAGCCTGGCTTGTGAAAACTCCCATTTCTCTCGTCTTGAGCAGTCTCCAAGCTGCCACACTATGTGTATTCTTGCATCGCATGATGTTTGTCAAAGTTTAGGAATTTCTGTACTGTATACACACCGACCACCCATGACATTAATATTGTGTAAGTCCTCCTCGTGCTGCCAAAACAGCTCTAACTCATTGAGGCATAGACTCTACAAGACCTCTGAAGCTGTCCTGTGGTGTCTGGCACCAAGACGTTAGCAGCAGATCCTTTAGCAGCAGTGCTGTAAGTTCTGAGGTGGGACCTCAATGGATCGCTTCACTGAGCCTTAGGTACCCTTGATCAGTGGTTTTAATATAATGGCTAATTGGTGTAAATTCACATATCTTGGAGTGACCCAATGGTAATAACCTCGGTCAGCCACTGCATGGTCTTATGCCTCCTCTTTAGCAACTTTCTTTGGATTAATAACTCTCTGTATTGCACCTGTATTGTGCAAGCCAATGGTTGGGCCAGATAGCAAATTTGCTCAATGTTCTGCCTACCCCAAGTACTGTCAGCCAGCCAAGACACAGCTGAAGTCTGAATTTGCTTCTGTAGTTTTGCCCCAAGGCTAATGTAGCCAACAAGCAATGGAAGCTTGGAGCCACCTGTTAGCAAACTACACACCTAAAGAATGTTGCATGCTGTTGTCATGTTGTTAAGTAATCGAGAGTAGAGCTGCTTATGTGGTTTCTGAAGGGATGTGACATTTTGTTACCTGTAAAAATGGACATGTATATTGCATCAGTAAAATAGTAGTAGCAACCAAAACTCGATTTGAGGTGGTGCCAATTTAAACATAATGCTATTGGATGCTTCCACTACTCATTAGCTACATATTATCCATGTAGCCGCTGTGCAAAAGAAGCAAATTTCACACCTTAAACACATTTTAGCTCATCAGCTCTACTTGGGGTTAAAAGAAAATGGTGTCAGTTTGATTTCTGGCCAAACTCATCACTTAAACAACACGTCCTACACCTTCTAATTATCTTCTATAAGACTGCACGCCTCAGAAACAGGCCGTTCTTTTTATCATGGTCTTTTTGTAGCTTTTGGTTCGGCACCAAACAAGATTGGAAATGATTTATCAAGTTCTTCATCTGTGATCGCACGTCAGCCGAAGCAGAAGGCCTGTGCGGACGCATGCGGTGGTTCCTCTGTTGTGCAAAGCCGTGAGCAGCGCTCCCAAACATTAGCACTCCTAAGTGATCCCAAAGTGTCACAACGTCTTTCTCTTCAACTTGCCGCTGCCTTTAAACTGGAAACCTGACAGCTCTTCAGTCCTATGCCTCCAGGTTTGATGTTTGAGGAGCCGTGCCCAACACACTTTTGTAGGGGGAACTTTTGGAGATTAGGCCATGTTTAATCAGCGGGGGTCTTTGAAGAAAAAACATAGAGGGAAAATGTAGCATTTATCTGTGAGCCAGGAAATCCTTTACGCAGAGGAGAGCAAAAGATCCCCAAGCCAAGCGATTCTGTTGCTTCGGCAGTGTGAACGTACTGGCTTATATTTATTTTCTGCTATTTTTGTTCATGTGAGTGGGACAACTGAAGCCAATTTAGACATTCCTGCACAGCTAGCAGGGATTCCCTGCTCTCTGCCTGTACTATCCGCACCTAACACTGCCTAACACTCGCCTAATCTGCAGATTCACTTTTTTAAGCAATTAGACCATGCAAAAAAGCTTTAGCGCAAGTTTGGGAGTAGTTGGACTGCAGTGCTAATGCATTATCCGTTTAGCATGCTGGCAGTGGAAGAAACTCTGAGAAATCTTCAAATCCCTTGTGCCTTTTTTCAGTGGATATTTACACTTTTGCAATAGGATGGACAGCTACCATCCAGTGGAAGCGTGTACTTACCTTCTAATACTGTGTGATTTGTTTATGCTATTTCTAAGACTGTATGAAAAATGAACATCAGCATTGTGCAACAGCAGACAACACCTGTCATTTCCAGTCAAAATGGCCATCAGGTACAGGTTTTTAAATTTTCAGCATCAGAAGGAACAATCTGGAAACATACCCACCAGAAAATGACTCGGAAGCCTCAACAACTAAAAATCACTCGCTTTCAGTATGTCTGCAGAAATCTGCTGGGAGATTTTTCTGTTTCTGTTTCTCAGTAAAAGCTTCTTGACCAGCTTCACATCCCTTTTGACCCACACCGTTGTGTTTCTACTTCTCTCACAGAAGAAGAATGGAAAGAAACATCTTGGAGACATCCAAGCTTACTATGTTTCTATGATTTACTGTTATTTTGGAGACAATGTCTCTGAAAATATATGTTTTGTCTATTTCAAAAACTCACAGAACTCACATTCTTATTTATGATATTAGTATGTTCAAGCATTTATGTACATGACCTCTGCTCTGGCTGCCCTGCATATACCTCATTCGAAAGGGCAGCCCTTACAACTTCAGTGCCTTCAGACCCTGAGTCTGTGGCCAGGAACACAATTGTCCTCACTTTCTCTGGGTGGGTAGGATGGTCCTGAGCATGATGAAATGAGCTGATGTAACAGAACTGGGTTCTCCTCCAAGCATGTTGAGCTGAACCAATGACACTGCATTAGCAGCAGTTTAAAAGTATTGGGTGGCTTCATGTGATTCGGAGAAAGCACTGTAAATACCTTCTCCATCTATCTCCATTTTTGCAGTTTTTCAAAACTGCCTAATCTGGCAGTTGTACTTCATCTGTCCACATTTTATGATGAGTGGGCCAATACAAATGCTCCAAAATGACCTGTAATTAAAAAGATTTTTAATTTATTACAAGCTAAGAATTTAGCTACTTCTTTAAAGTTCGCATTTTGAAACGTTTACCCTCTCAGCACTGGTAGCATTGTGTAATGGGTGGGAATTGGAAATGGATACATTAGGGTAAAAAAGGATCTATTTTTGCAGCTTATTTGTCCATATCATCGCTGTCCAATGAAAAACATGTATCTTCAAAATGGTGACTTTACTAGAGAAGGCAAAAATGCTCTTAACTTGGAATGGAAGTCAATGTAAAATAGTTGATTGCAATTAATTTAGATGACTTCTGCTGGCCTGTTCCTCCAGAATTATTCACACAGTGTGTAGAGCAGCTACGGGGTTCAAACCATTGAGAAAACTGAGAACAGACAAAAATAAAGATACATGGTTTATATTGAACAGCAGCAATAATATTTGGACTTTTAAGGATTGCAGAGTGAGTGGTATGTATTAAACTGTAACAATTCCATGATATGGACCTTTTAAGATCCAAAACATGCATCTAAAATGGAATGCTACAAAATAAACAAATTACTCAAAGAAACGAGTAAGACTAAGCAAGCTGCAAGTACTGGAGTACATGTGATACATTACTTATCTCCACTGCACAGAAATGTGTGTGAGACATGACTGCGAGCCGAGGTGGCAGTGTGTAAAATGCATTCAGTGCTGCATGTTAAAGTGTTGATTAAGAGTGCTTTTTTCATTCCTGCCGTGATGGAAGAGCCTCCGATTATAATTCAGATGATAAGTAGCTTGCTGGAGGCTATCGGGGTAGCAGCAGCAGTTGAAGTGCTGCGATGTGGAAAAAGCGGAACATTTCTCTCTGGGTCCAGGGACTGCACTGAGACTCATCTGAATCTCTGCCCTGGTGCCAGCACTGACCTACTTTACACACGCAGTCGCGGCGTCCTGCAGTGACCAGTCAAGTTGTTTGGTGCTTAAATGTAAAAGCCTGTAATAGTAGCTCGACCTCTTGTACTTTGAGCTATGCCGAGACACATGTAGCATCTTGCCGTCATTCAGTCTGTCAGCAGCTTCAAGGAAATTGCTTTAAAGGTAGAAAAACACTTTTGGCTAAAGCACCAGCCCTATTGTAAGAGTGTTTTGAGCACAGGCCTGTTGTAAGAGTGTTTTGAGCACAGGCCTGTTGTAAGAGTGATTTGAGTCAATAGCTTTTCCGTTATTTTCTAAGCGCAAGTAAATTGCTGGGGGTTTTTTTGTACATTTTTTCTGTACATTTAACAGAAATGGAGTATTCCATCAACTACAATGGCCTTGTAAACTCATATGACTATACCGTCCTCTCTCTCTCTGTCTGTCTCTCGCTGTCTCTCTCTCTTTTTCTATGTAGGGGATTTTAGGCTCCGAGACTCTGTCGCTTGGTTTTTCTGCTGTGTGTATGTAATCCTAAGCATCCGGCAGATATGTTGACGTTGTGCTGACTCCAGCACCCAGGCTTGGCCTCGTGGGGGAAACTCGAAGAAAATCTCACGCTGATATGATGTTACAGATTCCTAATCCATGTAGGTTGAGCTCTTTACGGGAACCCTAATCTAGGGATTTCTGAGTGAAAAGGTACGCTCAAAAGGGAGATTTCACCCTTTGTGTTCACTTTCAGTAGCCGCACACTGTACTCTCCCTTCTCAGGGCAAGGGATTTTTCTCCTGTGTCTTGATTACGCAATATGACCTTCACAGAGGAAAAGAAGCCTTTTTCCCTCCCTGTCTGTAAGAGCTCCTCGCCTTGACTTTACTCCAAACATGTTACACACTTCCTAGTAGTTGGTGGTGAGAAAAGCTTAAGCAGTGGTAAGACAAATGGGGCACCAGCCTCAAATATTTCCTCTCAGTGTTAAGTGTGTATAGTCTTGCTGCTGGAACAAAGCATCATATCTCCAGAACATGGGAGAAGGGGAAAAAATCTGCTGAAGCAAATAAGACTTTGCTCCAAAGGATTGTGGACCATTTCCAGCTGTCTATTTATCATGAATGTTTCAATCTTTTTAATCTATATTCTAAAATGAAAAAATAAATAAATACAAGGTTACATGGGTTGTCCTTGCAGTGATAATGTATGTAGATTTTCACACCACTTGAAATAAGGTCACCTTCCCTTAGTGAATACATTGTGTGAACAATTTATAATGAATAGCCCAATAAAATGGTCCAAAAATGCTTGGATAATGTAAAGTCTGGTTACGATAAAGGGAATTCCACTGATTTTTTGCATAATTAATTAGTTTAGAACAAAGTCATTCAGAGAGGGTTGATGTGAAATGCTTTGTTCTTGAGAAAATCACCAAGTCAGCATTGTTCTCGGTGGTGGGGGCGGCAAAACAGACGCCTAAAGCATTTAATGCCTCTAAAAGCTACCTCACAGAAAGCAGTGCACAGATGTGTTTCCTCATGCCTCATGCCTAAGACATTTGGTCGAATAATTTTGAGGTAAGCTTATGGCCTAATAATGGCAGAAAGGTACATGCACAAAAAGAATGAAACCTGTTTCACTGTTTTATGCTTATTATATTATGCATATATATATATATATATATATATATTAGACTGGTTGTTTTGGATGGTAAATACAGTGGCTGGCTACATTTGTGTTGTAGACATCATGACCCTGTTAGGGGACATTGAACCAGTATGTGATCAGTATGTATTGATCCATTGATCAGTATGTATGTTGTCAACAGTGATATTTGTGTGTGGTGTTGTATGGATTTTAGTCAGCCCCACTTGTCTGTGGAAATGGTTTAGCCCAGTTTGATTAGAGGAGGGGCTACAGCTTGTGGGGAGTTGGAGGCCTGATAGGAGTACTGAATGGGACAGCCTTGTGGCTTTAGACTTATGCTTGTACTTATGTTTGTCAGAGAAATCTTGTAGTGGACTGATGTTCAAGTTGACTAAAACACACCAGCTGGGGTCCTGGTGTACATATCAGCTTTTAATTAGTTTGTTTTCCTGTTTGTAAAGTTTTACCTGGGTGAACACAATATCACTTGGGATTGAAACTATCTACTATCAATAGGATGAACGTAGATGTGGAAACTGAAGCCCTATAGAAAGTTGTGTTCTCATCCCTACACTACACCACTAGTTCTCTCCAGTGAAGGATATAAACATCAGTGTTCACTCTGGTCTTTGTTCTGTGTTGGTTCTGTTCTTTCAGTTTCTTTGTCTTTCAGGTTCCTTTGCACTGTAAGCCATTACATGTAGTATTTATAACAGCTACTTAAGATGACAGAGGTTGCATTTAACACTAGTTTCATATCTGTGTATGGAGCCGAGGGTGATGAAAAACGGTGTCTCTTTCCTTCTAAGCATATATTTTATTGAAAGCTGCTGACAGATATTACAAAAATGTGCTCCGACATGAAATTTATAATTTTTTGATGAGATACGAGGTCTTCCTCACACACACAGTGCCGAAGTACATTGCCACAGTAGACGTTTCCTCCTGTAACGCGCCATTTAAAAACTGAAGAACTGACATTGCACGGTCACACATGAGCACCCACAAGCAGTACCATCAGGACGCCACACCATTTTAACCTTGATACTCCAGTATGTCTGTCTCCATGACTCTTCCTCCCTTCCATCCACAGATACTCTCACACACACACATACAGTCTCCCAGTTTCATCCCTCATTGCCTCCTACCAGTCCTACTCCCCCTTGCTTTCCTCCATTCTCCTGTTCTCTCCCTATCTATCTCTCTCTCTCTTACGCGTGCAAGCTCAATGTCTCTCTACCAACACCACACCCGCCCATGCCCCCCCGCCCCTCTGCTGGCTTGTCGCTGGCGGCTGCTAGAAGGCGATGACAGTTGTATTAGCAGTCGATTGCAGGGTCACTCACGCTCAGCTCCTCTGAGACTCAACCACACAGAACAGCACAGCAGCACAGCAGAACAGGAAAGCTGGGGGGGGGAGCGTTCAAGCTCACAGCAAACTCTACCCAACGGTATACACAGTGACTTGTTTGTTAAAATCTGTTGTATTTGCGTGTCATTGGATGTTGTTTGTGTGTGTGTGTTGAAAGGACGTCGCTGTGCACTGAAATACCTCCACTTGACAAGTTGCAGAAGAATTCCTCAGCTTATAACCGCAGGGAACAAACAAAAAGCATGAAAGAGGATGGTTTAACATTTTGTCCTGCATACACTGAGGGAACGTCTTCATGCAGCAATGTGAAGTTTTGCGCTTGTACTTTTTACTCGAGGGCACAATGCTTGCAGCTTCAGCTAGGAATGAAACCATTTCATCTGTGGAACGGCATTGCCTTTATGAGGGCTGTCTAAACTCCAAAGTCCAATGTGGGAATGACTATTTCTAATTTTCGTTTGAATGGTTATTGGTAAGAGAGATGAAACAGTGCTCGAAGGTTGTAGTGTTCAAATCCCAGCACTGTCCAGAGCCTCCTGTTTTTGCCCTTAAGCAAAGCACTTACATGCCTCAGGCTGTACTGTGCCGCTCCCAGACTGAAGTATAGTTGGCAAAATATGGAGCACAAAATGACCCATTTCCCTTTTAAGTGGATCAATAAAGTCAAGTGCATGACTATATATGGTACACAGCTTTAGTTGCTTGAAACTAACTTGTAATCATGTCAAATGATCATTGAGTAAAACAAAAAAACAGATTGGTCTCTTAGAATAATAAAATGCTTATTTGCTGGTAACTACAGTTGGTTGATGAACTGATGTACACACAGACCTTTAGTAGTGCTTTTGCAGCCTTTTCTAACTTCATGCATCTCTATAGCATGTCTTCTGAAAGTTGTCTTCTCAAACTATCTTGAGAAGAACAGATTTGCCAGTAATTAGGCTCTGTGTGCCCTGTATTAATTAAAACCAGCTGTGAAACCCACACTTTCAGTCTCAACTCCTTAACTAAGAAACACATTTAGCCCTTGGAATAATCACTTACTTTTTCTAGCCTGCACTATGGATTCTCAGTTCTCAGTGTATGTAAACAGAAATCTAATTTAATTAGATTTCATTAATCTATAATTGTGACTTCAGTAATGATTAGACCACATTTTATTAGTAATTGGTGCAGAAACCCTTACTTTGTCCTAAAACTGTAGAGATAAACCTGAGAAACCACTCCAAAGGAGGTTTTCAATTTCCAATCGCTTGTGGTCAGAATTTCAAAATCCTTTTGAAAACCCTTACAGAACCCTCTCTGTAAGAGGGCAGCAATGTGGCCACTGAACGACAGAAGTAAATTAGAGCACAAACCCTATCTAGGGCATGAAAGGCACTCACTACTCCCTCCCCTGTGAAGAAGGACCCATGGGGGGTCAGTTGGTGGGGTGTCCTCTTCCTTCTGCTGAAGGTTTCTGCTCAGCGTCACACACAGCAGGGTGGCAATCACATCATCAAAGAGAGCAGGATAGTAAGGATCTAGAGGAAAGCGTCTAATCTCCCACCATAAGCACACTGATTTAGATGATGTCCTGCGGCCATGCCACAGCCTCAGGGTAAAGACAAGCTGCACGAGGATGAAGCTGGTGCACACTAAGCAATGTTCAGGTTTAACTTGGAGAACCTCCCTGTTTGAATGCTTTGGTGACTCTTAAATATCACAGGAAACTGAATTTCCACCATGTTATCTGAATTTTAACAGTTTCAGTCCATACAGGTCATATGTTGAATATAGAATCTGAATTGAGCAAAATGCTAATGTCATCTTGGAAGGCATCTTCCAAGCCTAGAACTCTCTATTTTTTACATTATTGGTCATATCTGAGTATGATTGTAGTACCATTTGCTGGATAGGCTAGGGAGTACAGATCATCTTTCAACTGTGATACCCCCCACCCCCCCTGAAATGAACTGGAATGCCATCAAAACCACAATTAAATAACAATATTGCCTCCAATAAATTTAGAACTAGTGCTGTTAATGTTAATGTGTTAACACACATGATTAATCTGCAAACTTGAACCTGTTAACCTTTTTTTAACCCAATTAAATGTCTTACCAAGTTTGGCCCCAACTTCCACCTGTAGGGCACTCTCTTTACAAAGCCTAGTGACGTATTGGTGGTTTTATTTAGCGATGTAAACACAGCGTCAGTACTTGAGCTCAGAGGGCAGATTACACTTTATTTATGCTGAAATATGGATTAAATCTCATAACTAACACTCATTCCCTCCCAATGACTGATCATTTATTTATCTCTTAAAAAGTTGTTTTTGTTAAAGCTTGTGTCCGAGCTTCAACACGTTCAAGGCTAAAGTTCTCAAAACTACACCAAGGCTGACAAGGGAATGGTCAAACAAAGGGGTACTTATTCAGAGACTAACAAGGGACACCTGGGACTAACAAGGGGGCGTGGCTACAGAGGAGGCACAGGTGGGAACACTGATGAGGCAGGCATGACTGAGATATTACAAGGAAAAAAGGATTCCTCTAGCCCATTTATTAGCCCCCCCACCCACCCACCCACCCAAAAATCAGGGATGTGCTAGCTAGCATTTCAACTTAAAAAAAATAAAAGTAATCATAATTATTTTATTGGATTAACAAACATTTTGACACCAACATGACTGACACCACTAGTTATAACATTACACACTACACTCTAAGCAGAAGGGGTTTTATGTCGTATTGAGAAAGATATTTACAGCATTTGGCTGAGGCTTATATCCAGCGCCAGTTATGGTTGAATCATGTCACACAGGAAGGTCAAATTAGTTTATGGAGTAATACCCAGGGACACCTATTTGTGTAGTGTGGTGTGCTTATCCAGCTGGGGAGTCAAACCCTAATCTTCCACAGGGAAGGCAGTGTTGTTACCTACTAAGTTACACCAACAGGTTTGATTTATACCAATGACAGTGCGCTTTTTGGTGCAATAGAGATTTGTCTGTTGATGTAGAAATAGTACGTATGTGACTTTAATGGGGGCAAAAACATACCCTCAATGAAACTCGCTGTTTTTCTTTTTATGATGGGCTCCTGAATAATTTTATTAACTCTGCTCTGCTCTGATTTGCTGGTTTATGGCACCATGACAGCTCACAAAGAAGCCATGTAGCTTAACATAGTATTGTTTTTAGCACTGTAAGAACGCATTATTTTTATTCCCAAGTTTTACCAGATAGATGCTGATATACTGTCCTGTGGTGTGTGGTTGACTAGCAGAAAAGATGGTAAAGATCATCGGCCAATATTAGCTTTTAGTCTAGCTTTTGAGCTTAGCTTCTGTAGACACAGTCACAGGACATGCATCAGTCACGAACCTGTGATACAGTATCACTCTTAAGAACCTTTTTTTTTAGAATGAGCCTTACTTGATAGTGGGGAATCTGATGATGGTTGAGAAGGAAACGCCTACTGAATATTCAAACCTGTGCTGTTATCTGTATGCCTCTCTCTTTTGTGACTTTACCTGGCAGCAAAACTGTCTGTGAAATAAAGCAACCAGTTATGTTCATTCCCCACAGGGGAAGTAGCAGTCATCCATAGAAATACTTTCATTACTGCAGCTGTGAGTTAGATGCGGTGTGACTGTGAGACAGATGCTGTGTGGCTGGTTTAAGGTCAGTGGTGGCATTCTGTGTACTTTCATTCTACAAATTGGCAGGAGGATTAAGAGGAGAGAAGGCCTGTGTTGCTCTCTCGCAGCGAGCAGTGAGCATGCTCCGTAGGGTTTGCTCGTCATGGTGACTGGAGGTTGACATGAGGCTCCTGTGAGGCTGTCTCAGGCTGTTTGTATGGCCTCAGGCTGTACAGGGAGCTGCTCTATCTCGGAGGACATCACACACACTCTGCACACAGATAAATGCACCCTGACAGAGATTGAAAGAGAGAAAAGGAACATATAAACTGTCTGTCAAAAGTTTGGATGCTCCTGCAAAGGTACTGTGCACTAGCTGCTACCGATTTACTGATTTGGATATTTATTTTCGCTCCTTCACATTTGCTTCTTCAAGCTGGGCTGGAAGTGTGGAGGGATAGAAGGAGATTACCCCAGTTTTCTTAAAATCCTGAAAGTTGGAGTGGGTAGTAACGGAATACATACAGCGCTACGTAATCAGGATACAAATAAAAAAGTTACTGTATCCATTACAGTTACAATTGTTATGACCCTGTGTGACCTCTGCTGGTTGTTAGTGGGATAGGTATGACAAGCAGACGGGAGGCGCAGTGATTAGGGAATGCACCTGGGGTAGATGGGGATAGGCTGATTTATTAGGAACTTGAGAAGGAGTGGCTCACACGCTCGCCTGCTTGCTCAGATCCAGGGTAGACTTACATTCCCAGGAGAGATATTAGACTTTAGCTCTCAGGGTGTAGCTTGGATTGTTGTAATATTGACCATCTGACCATCCTAAATTATAATCCTAATCTATCTAGGAGAGGCTGTTTGTTTCTCTCTCACGTTTCTGTTACAGAGCCCAAAGACCCTAGATGACCTTAGATCAGGAATGGTAATCTTATTTGCCCTAGACTTGTAAAACGCTTTTGATAGTCTTCAATAAAGCTTATTCATCTACATTTATCCATGTGTCTTCTATGACCCGTCCATAAAATAAAAAATAAAAAAAATGGAGAGAGAGATTAGCATGATTACATTTCAGCCTAGCAAGGATGACTACTCTTAGGTTTTTCTTTGAGTGAATGTGTGTGTATTTATGACATGCTGCTGTTAATGGGGTTCTTTGTGACTTTCATTCTTTTTTAATAACACACAAGATAGCTAGCAACAGCGAACAGCACCCCGTGGAGAAACTTAAGCTTGCGGGTGCACAAATGTAAATTTCAGAAGGACGTCATGTTTAAAAGGAAATCTCACTGTCCAGTGTAAATTCTGTCTTCTAACATTAGCTTCAGCAGACTCTCGCTTGAATTTAAAGAAACATTTAAAGGTAAAACAAATTGCCAATGAATCCATGTAGACAAGCCAAGACTGCTGTGTGATTAGCTGCCATTTAAACTACCCTGTTAGAAATACCAGCAAACCAGACCAGCACCAGACTAGCGCAAACCAGTTTAGACAACATGAAATGTATTCTGGTCTAAGCTGTTAGTTTTCATGATGAATGGACCAATATGAATGATCCAAAATCACTTAGGATAAAACCATATTACTTTTTTAAAAATCTTTCTACATTAACTTTTAAATATTTTTAGAATTGCTCATCCTGTGAAGTTCCCAGGTTATGATATGTATATAATTTAGTAGACAGGAGATTTCTTTCATAAGGATACAGGATTGTTTCATGTGGACATGAGATTTTTTGGTGTAGACACACAGAACTGTTTGATATTAATGTATATAATGTGTGTGTGTGTGTGTGTGTATATATATGTATGTATGAATGTGTATATATATATATATATATATATATATATATATATATATGTGTGTGTGTGTTTTTAGTTTTTATTTAAATTTGAATATATGACTATTAAAAAAAAAAACAGCAATCCAATTGTTCAAATGCAGCGGAGAATAATCAAATTACATTACTTTAGTGTAGTAAATCCTTTGGAGTTTAATACAATTACACTCTTTGAACAGGTAATCAGTAATCTGTAACTAAATACATTTTATAGTTACCCTCCGAACCCTGCATATAACACATCTGTTACAGATACTTTATTCCATCCAAGTTATGCTTCCAGTTGCTTGGATGCTTGAACCCAGTTGTCATTTGAAGCATCACTCCATTTGGTTTGTTTTTTTGAATGTACCATATTATGTATTTTGGTTTCAAGTATCTTTCTTTGTGAAAAGGCCAGATCAAGATCTTCTGGAGATATGTTGTGCTATCCTCACAAGCTCTGCAAACATTACGCTGTCCTTATCACATACAGTTTACAATACTAATAACCAAAGATCATGTAGTAGTTTTGGAGCGTTGGGGGCGTCTTGCCCAAGGACTCTTTGGAGACTTGAGTCGTAGTTTACCACGGGAAAGGCTACGGTAGATTCAGTTATGCTTTGGCTTCTCTAGAAAAGAGTGTTAAAATCATTTTCAAAATGACAGACCTATGGCCTGCCGATGGGCCAAAACCAACGTCTATTGCCAGAGAATAGCCCCACCAGTTTTACAGTAGTCTCTGTGTATTACATCTATGTGTGTAATAAAGGGTTAAACAATAACATTTTATAATACCAGCCAAACCTTTGCACAATAGTGTATGCAAGTTTATGCATTTATTTATACAATGTTTATCAATATGCATTTATAAGGGAATCAAATGAAAGTCACAGAGATATTTTTACAATTAAGACACAAGATTTGCAAAAATTCAACTCTGTACAGCTGTCATTCTTCTTGAGTTTCTTTGAGAGCTGTGCTTTTGTGCTCTTCTCTCGTCATCAAAACCCTTTGTTCCGATATTAATCACCAGTGCCTACACAAAATGTAGTCACGTGACACAGCTATAATGACACACCCTCACATTTCAGACTGGGCTTTTTTTTTGCATTTCCATATGCTGTTAATGCATAGCAATTTTTCATAGGTACTGTTTAATTTTAGCATCCCTGTGTATCTGGAATGTAGCAGAGGTGTAGGCTAGATGCATATGTGAGTGAGCTGTATTGACGTCCAAGCTAACCGCAGCAGTCAGCAAGGGAGCGGAAATGACAGGCTGATCCATGATGACAACAAAGGGAGAAGAAAAACAAGAATATATGTCATAGGAGATACAGGTACATAAGCAAACACTACCCTGGAAGAACGTGGCGGAGCTGAGGGGAGGACAGGACAACTGTTCCATTTAGATGTCATTGAATTAGATGTTGATTATTGATGAAGTAACACTGACACCCTTTTTGGTCGAAGGCACTCCCCCATCTTTATATCATGGTAGTGTATTGCAGTTGCTATCCAGGGCAAGCTCATTTACAGTGTAATCAAGTACAAATGACGCAATGTGGAATACAAATAAATGGCAGAAATGAAAGCTGAGAGACAACATCGTCCAAGCGTGTACCCAGTGATGTCATTCTGCGATCCCTGAAAGACTTCCTGACTCACAAACGCTCATTTATTCTTCGTCCTAAGCCACTTCAGCAGGTGTTTGGAGACGCATCTGTCATCTCCTTCGGTATTGCAACAGCCAGCTAGATGGCCTCACTGTAATCAATTTCCAAGAAGAGCAGCTGGACTGGGAACAGGAAGCGGTGTCAGTTGGAGTGTGTGGATGCAGCCAAAGAGTAGTGATGCCTTAAAGTCCTCCTCGGAGTCCTCCTGCTCAAGACTCAAGAGGTCCTAAGTACAACGTAATGTGCATATTTCCAGTTAGAATCAGTAGCAACCTTCGAAATACAGACAAGGACCAGTCCGAGTGGATGAGTATGCAGCAGATGGTCACTGTCACACAAAAACATTATCTCTAAAATGCCGACTTTACAGGATGCCAACGTTTAATGGTAGTCAATGTAAAAAAACTACTCCATGTAATTTTTGGAGCATTTTTATTGGTTCAATTATAATGAAACAGTGTTAAAAACTACTTGCCAGACTAAATTATGTCAGAAAATGACGAATTACAAAAGTATACATTCAGTATACATTCTTGTGCTACAGCAGTGATATGCTCAATCAATAGTAGTTCCTAGAGTGCTCATACGTGGCTGCTGAATAACTAGAACACAACCACCTTATGTGGCTTACTTTTGCCACATATCTCAGCTTGGAAAGTTAGAGCATTCAGTGTTTGCCCATAAATGCAATAATTCTACAATGACTTGAAGGCAGCATGAACACTGAGAGTTAACTAGAAACCTGTGGAGAAAATAACTACAAACACAAATAGAGTTGTTGCACATGGCAAGAGGGTGGGGCTAAAGTGAAATGGAGATGGGATGAAGACTGGAAGGGGCGGAGCTTGTCCAAGGATACTGTGAAAAAAGACCTGTCCGAGTTGGTGTGCTTGCAAACCTCATTGGCCTGGGCCTTCAAGATGTCTGGGTGTTGGAAAGAACCATCTATGAAGCCCCTAGTATGACTTTTGGCAAAGAATGCGTCATTGTAGAATGAGTATCCGTCTTTTATTATTATACCTTTTGGACAGAGTTGGCCTAAGCAGTTAACGCATCAGGCTATTGATGACAGGGTTGTGGGTTTGATGCACATGCTCGGCAAAGCTGCCACTTTTTGGCACTTGAGCAAGACCCTGAAATCTATGGCTGCCCACCCCTCCGAGTATGTGTGCTCACTGTCACTGTTTGTGTTTGCTCACTACTGTGTATGTGTGAGTTCACTGCATGGGTGAGTTAAAGGTGGAGGCCAAATACCATCTGTGTCCAACAGCCTAAGCTTAATATCTACATTGTATGTTGCATGAGTCTGTGCCACACTTCTTCTAAAGGACTTAAAGCACCTACAGTATGTTAGACCAAAACCTTGTATCGTGCGTAAACAGAGTGCCTGGTACCTATAGCATGCTAGATGGCTACAAGTCTCGAGATTTTGACAACTGCATTCTGATTGGCTATCTGAATTCCTTGTTTGTGCTTTTTATCATTTAGACATGAAACAGCTTTTGGTTTCAAAGCAAAATTATTTGTCAGCAGTGGTTGAACAGCTGTCAGCACTGGAAATTAAGCCACAAATCAGTCCTGTCAGAGCAAGATACACCCCTAAGATTCATTCCAGTGGTCTCCCTGAAAACAGCAATTTGTGATTGGTTGGTTTGCGTGTCATTCAAATGGCCCTTTCCTGTCAAAGTTGGCATGTCTTGTCCACATTAAGCGATGGAAGGCACCAGACTTTCTGTCATAGGCGTTTTGGGCACACAAGGTCTTGTTTAGAGAGCAAGGGTATTCTGTATTTGCCATTGCTGAAGTGAACACACAGTTCATATCAAGCACAGCAGAGAGGGGGACCTGGTGAGAAAGAGAGAGAGCGAAAGAAAGCAAGGTAAAAAGCGTGAGAGACAACTTTACCCAATTTCAGAGCAAACTTTACTCAATGGTACACCCAGTGGTTTGTTTGTAAGAAGGTATTTTTGCTGTGTGCTGCTGGATGGTGTATGTGTGTATGTGTGTGTGTGGGAGGAAAGTGTTTCACAGTGCACTGAGCACTGTTTCATTCTTGAGTTATAACTTCAGTGTAGAAAACAAACAACCAGACACACGTACAGGACTGGTTTAACAGTTTATACAGTTTAGCTTAACCTGAGGGAGAATCATCAGATAGCATGGCTAATATATTTCCATATGAAGTTTCATATGCATTATTGCATAACACACAGCTCATCTCAAAGTTTGCCAAAGTAAACACACTGAGTGACTCAGGCCTCGCCGGGGCTCTGGTGTGTTTGAGCAGGCAGTGTGTGTTCTGCTGTCTCAGTGAGTGCGGGCCTCAGACACAGGCCGTGGATGTGTAGCAGCCACCGCGAGGCATGTGAGCGGTCTGGGAATGTGATAGCGACAGTGCACACACTCACACCGGTTCACTGAGCAGCCTCACAGGCACTGAGAGACACAGACCACTAATGACTTATTGACTGAGCATGCTCCATGGGCTGCACTGTGATGTGAGGGACAGTTCACGTCCCAGACAGGCAGGTGCACACACATGTTTATGTGTGTATGGAAACGCATCAGTGCGTGGTTGCTAATTGCACTTCAAACCAATTTCTACACACATACACTGGCTTTTATTCAATAATGTTTTTAATGAAATGTTTTTAATGAAAAATTAATTTGAATATTAAATAGGTTTGTAAATGTTTGTGACAGTTTTTTTTTTTCCCAAACTGCATGCATATATACATTCCTGTGATGTCAGCACTCAAATATTTTCCATATGTGCCAAATTTTGCCTTGCTGTGCCCCTCTACTCCAGGTTAAACTAACCAATCAAACATGATTAAAGTACACATCTCACCATTTTAAGGGTATTTGCATACATTTCAATTGCACCATGTGGAAATTACAACACTCTTTACACAGTCCCCCTCATTTCAGGACATTGTAATGTGTGGGACATAGACATAGACATAGAATCTGTTTTTTTCCTGTCTAAAAAAAAGGACAAGGTTCAGATGTCCAGCACAAATACAGTGGAGAGATCAGAGGAGGGAGATTGTCAGTTGACGACTGCTTGAGCAAGTGGAGAGGGATGGAGGGGAGTGGCAGCTCTTCTGGATTTTCTACTGCTATTTGGCGTCAGTGCCTTTTGTCCCCACCCCTCCTCAAAATGCTGACTTTCAAGGGGCCTTGTCTTCTCCAATTTGTTCTTAATGCCTCACACTGACATTTTTCTGAAACACTTGGTTCCAGGATCGAAGGTGGTGGTGGGGGAATGCTGGGGCTGTTTTGAGAAAGGCTTGTTATACATCAGTTGGCATTTGATATTGGAAACTCTGTGGCACATTAAAGGAAAGCATAGACACAATATTACTTAAATGCATACATGTTATTTCAGTGGTTTGTGATTATTCATTTTGCCATCATAAAATAAAGAAAATGTATATAATTGATATGTAATAGTTGATAATGATAATTATTGTAAATTAATTTGCTATACAAAGCTTGGAATAAAGCTCATATATACTGACACAGACAGTTAATAAGGAAACAACCTGGAGGAACATAGTGAATGCAGATGCCTCTAGTACTGCATGAGACAGTTAAGTAATTAACATGCTCTGTGGCATGCATCAAATGCTAAGCAGGCCAAGCTGACCTCAATTTTGGATCAAGATGGCAAAAGGAAAGGATCTAAGTGACTTTGAAAGAGTGTTCATTATTGGGGCACGCATGGCAGGAGCTTCAGTAACTGCTCAACTAGCTAGTGTTTTAAAAGGTAAAGGTACTCAATGCATTTCAAAATACTAATCTGCATGTACAGTGCCCCACAAGGGCACATTTTTGCTTGCTGTGTTAATTAAAGGGTATGTTGAAATTACAACACTTTATACACAGTACAGTATGTGTCCCTAATGTTTGGAACAATGGCTGCATGACTGCCATCTTCAGCCATTGCTTGTTTTGGGGTCTTGTTCTTTTAAGTCTTCTCTTCAGCAAATGTAACGCCTGCTCAGTCAGATTGAAATCGGGTGACTGGCAAGAACTTTCCATTTTTTACTTTGAAAAGCCCCTGGGTTGCAATAGCAGTGTGTTTGGGATAATTATCTCGCTGTAGGGTGAAGTTAAAGGCACTTATTTGGAACTTGAGTAGATAAGATGTCCCTATACACCTCAGAATTCATTGTGCCACTGCCTTTAGCAGTTACATCATTGATAAAGACAAGCGCACCAGTACTTGTGCTAGTGCATACATGTCCAAGCCGTGATACCCCACCACCACGTTTGACAGATGACGTAGTATGCTTTGGATTGTGAGCAGTTTTTGGTCTAAATATTTAGCTCTTGCCATCACTCTGATGCAGGTTAGTCTTGGTCTCGCTTGTAATCAGTACCTTTTTCCAGAATTTTGCAGCTCTTTTAAGTACTTTTTAGGCATTCTGTTTAGTGGTTTGCATCTTGCAGTGTAGGCTCTGTATTTCTGTTCATGAAGTCTTCTCCAGATATAAAGACCTCTGTCCCAAACATTATGGAGGGCACTGTAGGTCAGTAAACAGATTTGAATTGTGATCATAATCCTGCATTTACTGGGCATTATGCTATTGCATTAGAGCAATATGCAAGAAAAGAATTAGTGTTCCTCAGGTGACTCAGAATGCCAATGTGGGATGTAATTTGACTGAGAAAGTCCTCCCACAGCTACATAGAGAGAGGTGTTAAAGTACGTCTGTGCAAAAGCTAGTTTTCACAGAATGAAACAGGCTATAGTCTTTTTCACTATAATTTGCACTGTCTATCCATACTTCAGTTTTAACAAGAGGCACAGTAATGCTGAGTAAAAGCATCCCAACAGCATGGTGCTGTCAGCCTCATACTTCACGGTTCTGGTGTTTTTTTTACGGAATAGGCATTGTTAGGTTTGTGAAACGCATAGTGTTTTGAGTTTTGGCCAAAAAACTTTTGTTTTTGGCTCATCTGACCACAAAACCTAATTCTGTGTTTAAGCTGGGTCACTCTGATGCTCTCTGGCAAAATCCAGATGTGCTTTGATGTGTTTTCTTCTCAGGTCACCCTCCCATATAGGCCATATGTACTGTAGGCAAAGCTCTTGATCTTGAGTGGTTTACTATTACACCTACAGTCTCTGCCACTGAACTCTGTAGCTCCTTTAAAGTGATTGTTGGTTTCTCTGTATTTTCCCCTACAAGTGCCCTTCCTGCTTAAGTGCTCGGTTTTGTGGGACGGTCTTATACACGGTGGCTGGGTGGTATAACTATTTTCTCAGAACTGATTCAACAGTGTTGACTGGGAATTCAATTCAGTTGACTTTAAATTCACAGTCTGACCAGTGGTCTTGTTTCCCAAAAATACATTTCACAAGTAGGGGCAATTCAATTCTGTTGGGTTCTCATTAGGGCGATATTATTCATTAGTGTAAACATGGAGCAAAAATTGTTCATGGACATGTAGCAGATGCTTAACCTGTTATAAAGTATTATGTAGTATTATGATCCTAGCATTTCCCTTTACCCTAAACATTGCATGTATTCAGCTTGACTTATAAACCAAGAAAATAATTCTTATCCTGACTGGTTTCTAATCGAGTTGTAACCAAATAGTAATTAAGTAATCTGTAGATCATGTATAGACTGTCCTCATATTGTAGGACCACATTTTTCCTTTTCAGACTGTTCCTGTGAGCTGGTCAGTAAACGTACTGTGGTCTGTGTTCCTGAGAGTGGTGCATAAAAGCAGCTGCTGAGCCCTTATTATTGGTGCTGTCCTTTTAGAGCAGAGCCCACACACACGTCTCTGTCCTACTTTTCCCCGCTCACTCAGCCACCCCCCCCCTCCTCCATCCTCCTCCACCTCCCTGGCACCTGAGGGAAAAAACAAATGGCTTTCTCCTTAGCATATATTGAGTGTTTATAAAAGTAAACATTAAGTTCAGAATTTTTCCCAAAATTAATTTCCCAAAATTAATTCCCAATGGCATGTTCATGTTCAAAAAGCCAGCTCAAGACCAGATTTTGCTGGTAGCCGGTAGCTGGTTTCAGATGGTCTAAGCAGGTCTTTAATGGGCAAGGTGGTTGAAAAGCTGGTCTTCCAGGCAAAAACATAGCCTATGCTGGTTAAATGTTTAGCTGGGTAACCTTACCGGTTCACTAGTTTGGTAAAGCTGGTTTACCAGTTTGGTCTAGGTGGTCATACTGGTGGACCAGCGTGGTCAGGCTGATCATGTTGGTAAGTTAGCTTGGTCGTGCTGTTAAAACATGTAATGACCCTCATATAAAGGACTCTCAAAACTCTGAACACTCAGAACGCTCAATCAAACACAGAGAAACTCAGTATTAAATAGTCAAGCACTGAGCTGTTTTTTTTTCATTGGTGCTGAAATGGAATTGGCTGTACATAGGAACATAGAGGTGCCAGCTGAAAGGCGATAAGTGACAGGCTGGTGGACTGAGTCACAGTGAATCACAGGCCTGTGTGTAGGTTCTCAGCACAGCGGGGAATGGAAATATGACCTGCCTTATCATAGTGGGAGTGGGCCGCCACTTCCCACCATAGACATATAGCAGATTCCACTGATGGAGTGACCTATTAAAGACCTTCTCTCTCTCGTTCTCCCTCTCTCTTTGTGTGTGGGGGTGTGTTCCTTAGGGAGCTCTGGACATATCTGCCTATGTGGGTTTACATGGATTGAAGTCCAGTGTCATTTTTATGCCAGTATTAGTAAGTGTTGCTGATGTAATGCATCTGTCTGTCTGACTCAAAGGCCAGTCTGGAACATTGACATGCCTAGCGTGTGTATGGAATAGTGATGATGTGGCAGGGGAAAGTCTCTCAGCTGGTCTTGTGTAGCTAAATGATGTTGTTTCAGTCTAGTATCCTTTCTGTTTAACCCTTTTAATCTCACCTTACGCATTTATATGGCTATTCAGAGTCACACACATTCATTCAAACCTTCCCAAAGGCTAAATGAGCCTTCAGCATAGCAAAGTGAATCAGCATGTGGAACTTTGGGCTTTTTTCACACCTTTTACATGTGGTACCATGTTTTCCATCACTGTATAAAAGAAGCCCAGTGTTGTCTTTATTGCTGGATGCGCTGTAATATTTTCTGAGCATTTTCCCACATTCAGAACGGAATTTAGATTGTTAATAGCTTATTTTTCATCTGTTTATCAGGATATAGACACTGTTTGAGATAAAGGTTAATCCACTGAAATCTGGAGCTCTAGCTTTGGATTTTCACAAAAGCTTTGCTTTAACTACCGTTGGTTGTAACAAGGTGTTCTTTAACAGCAAGGTTAGGTCAGAACATGATCCTTTAGAGCTAGCGACACGTACAGTTCTCTAGTACACACGGATTGCAGTGGTTGGAGGCCCATACATCTATGTCACCATCACTGCCAGTCTGACCTTTTCACTTCTGATTTTTACTTCATTTTCTCCAGCTTTTCTCCTGTAGCGATGTTCATTACCATTTGTTTTCCATCCCTCCCATTGCTTTATCAGTGTCTCATTCGCTCAGTGTCAGTGAGCATGGTCTCTCTCTCTCTCTCTTGCTCTCTCTTTTTCCCGTGTCTCACTCTGTTTTCTCTTTCTTTATTATATTAATTCTGTATCTCTTACCTTCTCCCTTTCTCTCTTTCTCCCTGTATCTCCCATTTTTCTCTCCCATCTCTTTTTTATACTATACTATCTCCCTTTCTTTTTTTTTTAACCTGTCTCTAATTTTCTATCTCTCTCTGGTTCTCTTTCTTCAGATCTCTATCTGCTTTCCCCTCACTCACTCACTCACTCCTTTCTGCTCTCGCACTCACTCATGTCTGCTCTCCTTTCCTCACTCTCTCACTCTCTGGGTCTCTCTTCCTTCCTCACTTTTTTCATCTCTTGCTCTCTCTCTCTCTCTCTCTCTCTTTCTCTGTGTCTGTGTCTGTGTTTGTACTGTTCTCAGACCTCTCACCCAGAGGAGATCAATGAAGGATCAGATGGCACTATGCTTTTCATGTCCGTAGGCGAGGAGTGTGTGTATGTGTGTGTGTGTGTGTGTGTGTGTGTGTGTGTGTGTGTGTGCGTGCACGTGCGTGCCAGGTCTTTGGCTATGGGCATTAAATGGACGGCAAGAGCTCTCTCGCGGGACTGCCTGAAAGGCTAGTTGAGAAGGAAGTGTAGACATGGCTGGAGTTTTATGAATGAAATGAAGGCCTTGGAAGCGATCCCGCAGCTTCACTGACAGGAGCCACAAGGCTTCCCTGCCTGGGTGGGTGTGTGTCCTAGGTTCTGCTCTCCACGGGCCTCTCAATCCTTTCCTGTAAAACCTCTCTCCACCAGTGCTGCGTTTTAGACTGCTGCTGATAATAATAACCTCCTCAGTGATAGTGTGGGTAGCAGTATAACATCATATACCTCAATGCTCAGACAGGGCTCTAGTTTTACTATTCCGCTGGCTGTTAAAAAGCGCTTCACTGCCTCATGTCTCAGTCCTGTGTGGTTGTAAAACCTTGGCTGGCTTTAGCCCTAGAGTTAATCAGACAAAATGCTGTAAAAAGCAGTGATACTCAGTGACTCCGGGCATAAGAGCATCTAGTAAATGAATAAATGTAAATGTACACAGTGAAATGTCTTTCCACCAGCCAGAAAGGTTTAATGTTTGTGTCCTTTTTGACCAGCACAGCCCTTTGGCCTAGCCTAAAGATCAAATCCTGTCACTGTGGAGCTCTGGATCAAAGTGACTCGAGCCTTGCTAGCCCAGAAGCGCCTCACACGCTGACGGCCTGTCTGTCACTAAGCGCCGGCGCAGTCAGACGTAGGCCTGGGACATACGCTCAGTGTCGAGAGAGGCCCTGAGGCCGGCGCGGCGCTCCTCAGCCACTCCGAGCCCGCAGTGTGACAGTGCTAGAGCCGGGGCCGGGCTGTGTAAATTATGATGGATGCTTAGAGAGCCAGTAACTGTGGGAACTCGGTCCCAGAGGCACGAGGAATCAAACAGTCCCCCACAGGAGTGCTAATGCTTCTTCTGTTACTGGAGTTTTAGATAATTGTAATTGATTACAGCATCCTCTAAATGCTGAAGCTCCACCATGTTTCTCCTAGAAAGTGAAGATGAATGAAAATAATTGGAGGGGGAATGAGTACAGTAATATAGTCATTGTGCTTGTTTATCCTCCTGGGTTTCTCAGAGTAGAGCGTGCTAAGAATAAGCAGGCGCCGCTCTGATTTCCATGCATTTTTGATGATGGAGGAACCCCCACCTGTACGTCTCCATAAAAGTGCTAGCGCGACTTTGCAGATGTTCACATCTATCATCATCACAAAGGCGTCGCTAAGCTGGGAGGCGGGTGCCTGGGGAGAGAGGAACGCCATCAGCGCGCCATGAAACGATACACATGCGCCATCAAACGTTCTCTAAACGCTTCGTCCTCCTGCGAGAGCATCTAGCAGCAGCTGCTTTTTGCTCACTGTTCCCACACTCTTCTCTCTGTGCAGCACAGCAGTGAGGGTTAAATACAGTCCATATTCATCACCCACCAGGGCTGTAAAAATGCAGCGATTGTGGCAGTTCCACTGCATTCATTTTAGATTCATTTTATCATTAATGTTAAATGCATTAAAAATCTCATTACATAAATAGTGCCCCTCCCCCTCACAGAAAAGCTTCATTTTTATATATCTGCATGCATAATTATTTTTTGCCACTAATTTTTTACCCTACATTCACATTAGCAAGCAGCAGAGCGACAGACGACCAGTCAGTTCCAATGGGAACTGGCAATTTTGCAAAAAGAGGCAAGTGACATAGAGACAGGGTGACAGGTGACAAATAGAATCAACTTTAGGCAAAATAATTGTGACGCAGTGAAACAACAAACTAAATAACTGCTGCCAACAAAGTCCTTGGAGCAATGAGGGACACAGGGGTCCAAGCTCCCCAGCCTCCACTCTCTGAACCTGTTTGTTATAGCATCCTGCAAAAAAGACTTGTGATTGCACTCGTGTCTTAGATTATTTTTACATTTAGTCACAGTGTTGTACATTGTCGCTGTCATGCAAAAACCTTGTATCTCACAAAATGGCCACTCTACAGGAAGAGAAAAATAATTTTGGGGCATTTCTATTGATCCAGTCATCATGAAGCTTTCGCACAACATAAAAACCAACTGCCAGATTCACAATATGCCAAAAAAAATCACAAGAAGTGTTTGTATAAAATGCTGCCTGCTATGGTACCTTCATCTTGCCAATTTTTGAAGGCAGCATAGATGTATCCTTTGCTGCCTTACATATCTCATGATCCCCTGGGTTAGCGCCAGCTCATCTTATGAGAAAAAGCAACATGGTGGAAGCGAGAAGCAATCTGTACAAATGATTTAGGATTATGTGTTATTTCTAATTATTTTCTCTTAATATTTTATTTCTGAGGAGAAATTGTATGTCTAACTATATTAATTAGTTAGGCCACCAGCTGATAGTAGTTGTCAGTATCCTGGCAACACTATGACGTGTTGCTGCCTTTGAAGTGAGTCTTAAACACAATTTGGTTGTAGGTACCTTCATCACAGTGCTGCCTTCTAAGATACTGACTTTTGAGACAGCATAGGCAGGAAGGTATCCAGGCAGCTGTCTTCTGTTTTAGACACAGCCAGGGTTTTTGCATGAATGGTACAATATGGATGTAGCTGTTTATCAATCTGTAGCATTATCAGTCTGTTGTATTCAGGTATTAGTGCAGATTTTTGTATTTGGGCAGTATTTAAGCTTACGAGATATTCATGTACACTAGCTAAGGATATTTTCTGAGTGAACAGCAAATTTCTTCTGTGCGTTGCTCTGGATAAGTGTCTGCTAAATGTTATACATGTAAGTATAAATATAAGAAATTGAACAGAAAAGTATGAACTTATGAATTTAGAACTGTGGTTACATATTAGAAACAGAACAGTGATACATCTAGTGTACATATTTTTACGTTTTACTTTCAGCAGCATATTATGTCCTCACTGCAGTCTGCAGTCACGCCTATAAGAGTCCCACTTGCTGCGATCTTCATCTACCTTGTTTAATGTGAATCATATTTTTTTTTTACTTTGGTCTATTTTGACAGGTGTGAATACTCCATCTGTGCTGATCATTTGTACATCAGATAACGAAACTGTGATACCTCAAAATGGCAGTTTGGGTCAGGGCCAGAGAGTGGCATGTTTTGGGGACAAGAAGTAGCGTATGCTGCACAGGTAGCACAGATGGTACTGCATTTCTGTGGTATCCACACAACCTCCTCCTAAATTATAAATGTTAGACTGCTCAGAATCGGGAGAGAAAAGCTGGTTAGCATTTGCTTGGTTTGCAGGACTACAATTTGCACAAGCCTGGCTGACGGAAACCCCACTTAAGAGTTTAGTTGAGACTCATGAGACTGAGTGACTGGTGTTGGAAAAACAGAAAGCTGAAATTAAACTTGTTTTTTTGTGCTGCTGGATCTCTCGTCCACTTGCTAAGCTATCAGTACTTTGCTTAGCTAGCTCAACAGCAGATCCACCAAATATCAGATTGCTCAGTGCAGCTGCTGCTGATAAACTGGCACAAGTATTGACAATAAAACCCAAGCGATATGTTGGAGTGACAGAATGACGAAATGAGGCCAAACACCACAGCACAGACCACATTCCAGCTAACTGAGGCTCAAAACGATATCTGATGATATCTGAGAGCACAGAATGGAGTGAATGGTCCTAGAAGTGTTTCCACTGTTTTCAGGCACATTTAGTAGACTGGTTTATCCAGGTTTGCTTGCTTTTCCTTTCAATCAAACTCAACATGTCGCTAAACTCACAAATCAGGTCGGCTTGTTTTTTTCCCCACCTGTTTTCAGACCATGAATTCACAAGTCAGTGAGCTGCCCCCCCCCCATCTTAAATGCACATGAAATAATGAGCTGTGGCTGTGTACTAGGTATGCATGGTTCCATTTTAATATGAAAACTTCTACACTAATTCAACTTCAAAAGGGTTCCTCCTACTCACATATCCTATTTACAAAAAGAAAGAGTCCATATAAATATGTCGTACAAAACAAAATCCAATCAGATGATGAAGTGCTGCATTTAGAGCTGTGACGACGCACTGAATCAGTTGCTAACGAATCTGAATCATTGCGAAGGTCGGGGATGTACACCTCTATTCTCCAGTGTACCGCTCCCACTCTTCCTCCTTGTAATTTACCTCTGCCACTCTCACTCCCTCCACACACCCCTCCCGCACGGAGAAGCAGAGTGGATATGTCCGGCAGGGGCTTGCGACAGTGGGGGTGGACGTGAAATGGTACAGTCTGATAGATGGAGCGGGGGAGAGACGGAGTGTGTGAGCGGAATAGTAAAAGAGCCCCGGAGACGAGGGGGGAGGGAGGAGGAGTGGAGGCACAGAGCCAGAAAATTGCATTGCGTGTTTGGTGATTAGTTTACCTCCTGGGTTCTCCCTTTCGTTCCTTCTTTCCTTGCTGCTCACTCTCGCTCTCTCCTCTTATTCTTCCCTTTGCTCTACATCCTTCCACTCCACCCCTTCTTCCTTTTTCCGCTATTGCCTCCACTCTGGGGCACTTGATCTTTTTTTCTCCGCTCTCCTCGCAGCCGGAACATTACGCCTTGGCTCCAGACTGTATCTCACGAGGACAGAGTCTCATGTGCAGCCTCACTGACACAGCCCTGAAGGAGATTCGGGCCACTGTAGGCTTTAGATAAGTCCAGGCCAGTTTTCACTTGCTCACTTTGCACAGGACAAGGTTTCACAGCTGCTCTGTGCCATTATTTAGAGGTAAAAATGACCTATTTGAAAAATTTTAGCTTGGCCTTTTGTGCAAAACGCAGCACTGAAACTATGCTGTTTACAATGACAAATGACCTGCTTATAAATGCAGACACTAGCAAATGCTCTGCCCAAGTTAGTGCGCCTTGGAAATCTGAAAGTCTCCACTAGCAGCTGCCAACAAATGCAATGTAGCAGAACTCAAATGACCAAGCCTTTGTTGGAAACAGATGCTCTTGAATTCAGTTTCAGTTTATTTCAGTGCAGTGAATGAAGTCTCACAATAAAATGTTAAAATTAGCACTGGCAGTGTGTTATGTAAAACTCCTTTATTGCAAAAAAGGAATAAACGCTGTTTCTGTTGCTGTGCCTTTTACATGTGCTCTGTTCTGACTGGTAAGCTTGTAAAATGCCTACTGCAAGCTAAAAAAGCAGATATATGTTAATATTTTCGATGACCATATCATCACTGTCCAGTGAAAACCATGTGTCTCCAAAATGTTCTGAACTTTAAATGGAAATGAATGGAAATATAAGAGTGTATTCCAAGTAAAAAATTCTATTGGTCAGTTTATCCAGAATTATTTACACAGGGTTCAAAGCATGGAGAAAACTAAAAACAGACAAAAATGGAGATACATGGTTTTCACTGGACAGCAGTGATGCAACAGGGGATGAACGGTACATTTTGAAACTTACGTCTTTATATTCTAATTCACCCTCTTTTATTGCGATTAAGTGAGGACAATTCAATGTGTTATGGTTTCTAACTCTCATCGCTGCTCATCTGTCTTTTGAGTTAATAGCTGTTCCCAGCTGTGCTCTTGATATATCTAACCACCATTTCTTTGCCTTCACCTCTAGAGTTTTGATGTTTCTGTAATATTCTATCAAGAAGCATTAAGATGTAACTGAGGCAAGGTCCATTAAATAAACTAACAACTAAGGTCAATGCAAGTTTAGCAAAGACCATCAGACTTTTAAGTTTAAGAGAGTTTAAGGGCCCATATCCTACATTTGTCAACAACAGTCCCTATAACAGTCTGGCATGAATAAGCAGGGCTAAACTACTGCAGACTGAAAAGGAGGGTATATAAAACTAAGTTGTTTTTATGTGGCTTCACAAAAACCTAGACCCTGTTTACACCTGGTCACTTGATGTGACTAGTATTTGGATTACATCCTGATTCGATTTTGGCTTCATCCATTTACACTTGGTAGTCAAAAGCGTATCTGGTAAGTCAGAACGAAATCCAATTGCTGTGTGCACATTTACTCGTTGGGCCGCAATTATTACTGGTGTTTCAGTTGTAGTTGGAGGGGTTATGGTTGTCGGATGAGTCTTAGAGAGACAGATGTGTTTACACTGCTCTGACATGTGGCTCAAATGTGCCTCAGACCACCTCCAGAAGTGGTTTGAGAGATCGAATTTATATTTGGTTTATGTTTTTTGGGTGTGTTTACACTTTTTATGTGGATTGACCTTATCCAGATTGAAAATGATTTCAAAACAGGCTGTTTTTGCAGCGTACTTTCCATATTAACCGCATGCACTGGGGAGCTTGTTCAGTTTTTTTATGTCAAACTCTTATTTAATGTCATAATATGAGCCATGTCAATATGCTAAGCTTTGAGAACATCTTAGGTAAGGCAGATTGTGGTTTTGTGCAGTCCAGGGATCAGCAGTCATCTGCCTAAAACAGACTATAACCATAATTCAAGAAGGAAGAGATGATTGATTGTTCATTCAAGTCTGCAGCACATAGAGATAAGGTTTTGTAACAAGGGGGAGTAAGAAGTGCAGGTAAGGCGATAGGTAGGTGTCGTTCTTGGAATTGGCTTTGTTATCACGGGAACTGTTTGGGAAACATAAGCTGTACGTCTTCATCACAGTCTCTGATCCCTCAAATTCGAACCCAATGCATTTGGGAAAATGCCAAAAGGAGCAGATTGCTATGGTTTGTGGTTCTCAAAAGCAAGTAGGTCAAGATCTCTCTCTCTCTCTCTTTTTTTAATCCTGGCTTAGTCTAGCCCCTTGTCTGGTTGATGTGAGAGCTCATTCTCCAAAGGAACAAGACAAGCTCCCATCCTTTTCCACACAGCCCAAAGCCTTCACTTTCTCTTGCTGTTCGAAATCAAAGGCAGATGAGCTGCCATGTCTGATCTTTTCTTCCCAGCCTTTTTGGTTCTGTTTGGGTTCTTTTAGGATCTCAGCAAACACCCAAATCCCTTGAGTCCTTGTTTGTTAGAGAAGTACATCTACTGGTTCTTTTTTCCTGCAAGGCCGATTCTGAATCTTAAGCAAGAGTTAGGGAACATGCACAATGCAGATGAAGACTGCGCTGTCTGTCCAGCTGCAGAAGCAGATAAGCCTTTGAAAGACCAGCCTCATCCATTAAAGGAATGGTTAAGCATTAAATTTAACAGTGTCCCTGTAGTTTTACACTAGATCTAGCTAACAAGTGAGGGGAGCACTTTCCAAACTGCAGAACTCATGCTTAGACTTGCTGGTCTATAAAATCTAGAAGAACATAGTCCAAAATCAGGCTTCTAGAGGCCTTTTTTAATTTTATAAAAAAGCATGTCATAAAGTGTCACAAACCACATAGACCAGTGTGTGCTTAGTTAAGCATGCAGTTTGCATGATGGTAGTCGGAATGGGTGGGGGTAGGGTGTAAGAACGACTGCGTTTTTGCCAAACTATCGCTTTAAGCCCTGTGTGTTCTCTGTGGTGCAGTGAAACAGACCGGTTAACAGGACTCAGCTGACAAAACTCAAAGTCTGGCTAATCAGCACAATGCTAATCCGCTACTCATTCGCATCCAGCCACAGGAGAGTGGAGCGGCCGTGGGCATTCGGCTGCATCCTCAGCCAAATGCAGCAGCGGAACACTGGCTGGCAAAGACGCGGCCGCCGTTCATTGGCTGGAGAGCAGATTCAAAAGGGCACAGCTTCTACCCAATTAGCCACTTTCTGTTCCCTCGAGGCAGCGATGGTGGACGCGTGTGCTCTCTGACCGTGATGATGGAGTAGCATGTAAAGCGCTTTTGTAGCTGAGGATTTCTGCTCGGGAACTAGGACACGGACACAGCGTGCAAGGACAGCAGGTCCGAGACATGTCGAACATAAGTGGAGGAACAAGGTCTTGAGACGTTTTTCATGCTTTCTGCATGGCTGCAAGTAATACTGCCTAATTAGGAAGGTGACACTAAAGCCCATTCTGGCTACACTGACATTGTTTTATAGGTGCTATAGGACCCAATTATTCAGTAATTTAACCTGTTCTATGTCTAAATGTCTATATGTGACATTGGTTGGGTCCAAAAAGCCCAGATACAAATGAATGTGCCCATTTCTAACCACCTTTAAGGTGGGCTAAAGAATATTCTGCTCTGATTGGCTGGTTTATAGTAAGGCACTATGACCGCTCACACAGAAGCCACATAACATAGCTTTGTTTTTAACACTGTAACAAACATTATAATGATTTTTTAGTAGTTAGTTTATAGTACTCACTGCTGCCCTGTCTTAGCTAGCAGGAAAGCTGGTAAAGCCAGTCAGCTAGGGTTAGCTTTTACAGATATCCCCTGCTTCCCCAGCTTTCGCTATAGACTCTTCCTACCTTGGATCAGGCATCAGGCAAAGCCATGAGGACTGATTTACGTAGCAAGGGAATGATCAGAATGAAGCTGGAGGAGACTAACAGTGTATTTGTAAGCTTGAGAGAACATTGCTTGACTTCACTAGCTCTGTTTGATCTGTGTCTGTTGGATGTTGATAGAGGGCATTTAATCCTATGTGCTAACTGTCATATTTTTAATTGACACTACTCTAAACAATCATGATGAGCGGGAGCTTTTTATGTATTCTGGTGGAAGCCTGCCCCTGATAACCCAAGTAAAGGCTTGTATAGCACCCATCTATAAATCTGTAGTAAGGCCCCTGTTGATAAGCACAACTGCCACGCTGAAACCTGCAGCAAATTTCCTCCTCAAATTCGTGTTTAAAGTGTTTAAACAATTATTTATTTTGTTTGTTTGTTTTTGTTGATTTTTTTTCTATTCTTTTTCCTCCCAATTTAGCACTGCCAATTAACCCACCCACCCAGCTTTTGCTGGTAGCTGGTCTCTGATGGTAATAGTGATTGAAAAGATGGTCATCAAGGTGAAAAACCTACCCTGTGCTGGTAAGCTAGCTGGCTAACCAGCTCTTGACCAGCATGTAGTGTATGTTGCATTTGATTTTGGTCATACTTGGTCATGCTGGTGGTCTAGCTTGGTCAGATTGACCATGCTTGTAGACCAGCTAAACCATCAAAGTCAAACAACGACATACCCTATACTGGTCAAGAGCTAAGCTAGCCCACCAACTTAACCAGCTTGAGCAGCATAAGCCAGCCGGGCTGTTTTCTTCAGCAGGGTAATAAGAAAAAAACATGTGGCACATGGTGGACAAGTGGTCAGGGATGGCTGCATGGCCTTATCTCACACTACCAAGATTCAGGCCATAATGCCTTCGTCACTGCAGCCACTTCCCTTTTACCTCCCCTTTACCAGGATGAGCTCATGTTGATGACACACACTGTTGCTGCCCATACAAGCGGATGGTTTCTAATAGTGACAAACAACTGTGGTCAAGCGGAGGAAGCCAGAGCTGTGAGACTGTGGGAGACACACGCGTACACAAAAACACAGTCATAGACACAAGCATATCCACATCTGAATAGCTGAACTTTTGCCTGTAAATAAGGACATTGCTCTGTTGAATTTTTTTATCAGTTTGAAACTCTGTTCTTTTCATTTAATCAGGGTTGATTTTAGCCGGAGAGTTCTGTCATCTTTTCAGCTTCAGCTTAAGCAAAAGAGACGCTGACCTGTGTATCCAGAAATACCCACTGGATCCTAGAGAGATTTTAGTATTGTTAATTATTCCAGCTCGCGCTGGCTCAGTGCTTCCGCCACCACATTAGTCACTCTTTGACAAAGGAAGTTGTTTACTGCCAGGGCGAACTTCGAGGAGATGCAGCGCTGTCACAACACTGTCAGTGTGGGTCCAATGTGCTTAATCTCCACGTCTCTCTCTTTTCTCCTCTCATTTTCCTGAGGAACGCTCCGTTCTCTTATGCTTCTGTCACACACACACAAACATGCAAACATTGCCTACACACACACTTTCCTCCACACATGAATACGCATACATGTATGCATGCACTGATACTTAGGCAGTAGGGCTGCACCTAACGATAATTTTTTTTTTATTGATTAATGTAACGATTCTTTTTTTTTCATTAGTCAATTAATCTAATAACTAATTGTAGATTACTCTAATGTGAGTGTGTTAGGAATTAAAATAATTTCTTCAAAATAATGAAAAAAATCTGTTTACTATTGCAATATTTTCTTTAATCGTCTTTTCTTAAACACATAGTATGCACTTAAGGGCACTATTCTGTAACAAAAAAAATTATGTTAACATAAAAATAATTCAGGTAAAAGAAATAAAGTATGACACATTTAACAGTCTAACAAAATAAATAAAACAATGTAAAAATCAAGTCACTTCCAAGAGGAACATTAGCAAGCTAGTTTTACGGTCCAAAAAAGTCCTACAATTATTTTACAGTATTTTCAAAATATTTTTATATTTAATGAGTTTTGTTTTTACTAAAACTAGTAAAATATTAAAAAATATTCTCCAATAAAGTGCAGTTTTAGCAAAATGTAACTTTTCCTAACAAAATGACTCAAAGTAGTGCAGAAATCAATCATTTAGCTCAAAAACACATGGTACATGGTTATATATATATATATATATATATATATATATATATATATATATATATATATATATATATATATATATATAGTCTACACACCTCACAGACAGGAAATATTGTGGACTATATATGTTGGCTTTACGGGATTTGAAAAGCAGCTGTGTGTGTTTTTTTTAAGCTCTTGCGGTATCAAGAAAAGCCTTAGGTGTCTACACTGGATAATTAAGAAACGGTTAGCAATGTGACTTTAGATGCACGTGGGCAATTTTTTTGTAGCTGCAGGTTGCGCTCCGGATAAAATCCATGCTTTCAGTTGGCGCAGCCATCTTTGCGACGAATCAGTGCATGTTATGCAAATTGTAATTTTCAGTTAACATTAAAACATTAAACATTAAACAATCACACTGACTGTTTGTGACTGGCACAGATAGAATTTGGCTTCTGCATTCATCCCATCCGTGCAGTGAACACACACATAGTGGACAGTGAGCACACATGCCCAGAGCGGTGGGCAGCCATTGTTACAGCATTGCCCAACACCATTGCCCAACAGTGGCAGCTTGCCGAGCCTGGGTAGCAGACCCACAACCCTGTCGTCAATAGCCCGGCTCTCTAACCAGTGAGCCCCAGCCCTATTAGGCAGATGTGCTCCCTTTCTCTTTTTCCCTCTCTGTGTCTTTCTTTCTCTCTCTTTCTGCCTCTTAAAAAATAAAGAATGCTAAAAGTGTTCTTTGGGTAAGTTCCATAGAGCAACTGCAATTGGTTCCTTTCAGTGGAAGGATCTTTGAAAGAAACTCCTTTCACAGTTTATATTCGGCACTTATCATGGGAACAATTTGGGAAAGCGTCCTATATAATAGTTTGTTACCTTTTCTTAGAGTTTAGGGAATATCATGACAGATGCAGCTACGGTGCTGGTCAGTATCTGCCACCATCATGATATGTGAAATCTTCATGATCCACACAAAGCAAGTGTACTTGAGTAAACCTGCTTGTTTAGCCATCCAGACTAGTGTTGAGATGTCACATGTTTCCAGCATCACATTCTGGATTCATTCTTGACACATTCTGTGTCAGTGACTGGTGTTGGATTCAGCAGACTGTATTTTTCATTTATATTAAGAGGTTCTCTGGGTATGTTTTCCCAGTACATTAAGCATTTAGCCAAGCTAACATGCACCAGCAATACTTAGAGACAGACTCTAAGTTAAAACCTTTACTGAAAGAATCAACAATTTAACATTACAGATACTAGCATTACTAGCATAAATTGACGTTAATCCTAGTGTTAAGATAATGGGTTAATAAATAATCACAGATAGTTAAAAGGCTTATGTGTTAAAAGTTGCTGTGTAATGACATAATTAAGAGGCTGTGTTCTGTCATTTAACATAAACTAGCTAAAAATATAGAGAATAAATTCTCTCCCTGTACTGCAGCAGCACAAAAGCACACCCCCTATCCCATTCCTGCTACTGGGACAGCCAGTTAGATCAGCGGTCATCAAGATGCCAACCCAAAATGGCTATCAATTCCCAAAAATGTCTTCAGAAAACTTTTACACAGTTCTGCATCATCCTATGTGTTGAATACAGTGGTCATGCTGACACAGTCATTTCTTACAAATGATCAGAGATGACTGTCCATCCCAAAGGCCTCCCTCCCTGATTCAGCATCATATAATCATCTGTATATGTGATGGTGTTGTGCTGAAGCTGTGACTTCAGCTGCACTTTTTGTTGGCATTGCAGATTTAGGGTCTATTCTCAGGCCTTCATGAATCATTGTGCCCCATGTCATAGAAGTTTTGTGGCCCTCTCTGATACATGGAAAGCCTTTTGTGTCCCGTCGGGAAGCGTTTAAGCCCACACTGTCTCCAGCACGCTGATGTAATGGGAGGCATTTTCTTGCTTCCTCCAGGGAGGACTGGCCGCCTCTAAATCTGGCCCTGTCACACTTTCATAAAAGCTCAAATTGAATTGCGAGCCATTTGTGTGTTTCTCCCTCACGGTGAATAGGACTGCAGCTATAAATACTTCAGACGCAGAGAGACGGAGATACTCTGCATAATGAGAAAGAAAGAACCTGAAAAGAGGTGAAAACTGAAAGAAATCATAGAGAAGAAAAGAGAAGAGAAGATGGAAAAAGGGAAAGGGGAGATGAGAGACATGGTAGCCTAACCGGTGTGTTGGAGGATTTCTTTGCAAAAGGAAGCAGAAAAGTCAAGAGAAACAAAAGGTGGTCTGGAATTGGCACTTTCACAACAGGTAGTGTTAGCAGACTTCAGTGACAGTCTCAGCAGTGTTCCACACTGGTTAAGAGTTCCCCCTCACCTTCACAGAGTGACTCACTGAGTGAGTCATCTGGGCCCTATTCCACACACATACACACACACTCCCGTCCCATCAATTACACATACACACATAAGTAGGCAGATATACTTTGCCTGCAGCCCACTCCTCAAATAAACAACACTTAAGTCCACAAGACAGCAAAGATAAAAACCTTCTGTTAAAAGAAACGTACAATTTATTGTTTGTTAAGGTTGACCCTTATACCCCTTTTCCACAAGTGAACACAGTTCCCTTATGTCCTAACCAAATAACACAAGGATCAAGTACAGCAGATGTCTTTGCAACCTATATAAACAGCCCTGTGCAGAATGTTAAAGCATCATTATTAGAGGATTGTTTATTTTATTGCTCCTGGGCTGCCCGTAAAGTTGGGCAGATTAATCCACGCTTTGAGACACCCCTGGACATGCATTTCTGGCATTTACTGTCATTGAAAGTGAAAAAATCATGTGGACTGAGGCAGTGGAGTAATATTATAGGATTTTATATGAATATAATATATATGATACACAGCATTAACAGCTCTCACAAGTGCAGTCCTGCTCTCTTTACCTGAGTTACATAGTGCAGTTAGCAGCATGCCAAGCCCGGAATAGCAACGATAGAGACACCATTCTCTCCATGACAGGTTTGAAGTGCATCACAATGATTTTGAAGCTGCTATTTTAAGGTAAAAGTATCTGAATAAACACTTGAATAAGGTATTCCATTACATTTGGACTTTTTACAGTTGTCTGCTTGGGCCAGTGCATGATTTACATTGTGGAAACAGTTTGATGTTGCTCATGGTCCATTTCATATTTTCTCTTGGTTAGAATTAGACAGGCTCACACCTCTGTAACTATAACCTAGATTGAATCAGAGTGATTTTAAGCTATGCAACACTCAGGTTTCTTTTCATGCTAGTACACAATACCTACACTCTCCAAAGGGTGCCTTAGAGCATGACCGTAAAGCATTTCCCCCTAGTGCAACATGCAAACATGACTAACCCCTGATAATTGTCTTGCAAGTTTCTGTAAAATCATCAGCAAGAAACTGTAGAGGCATCAACATTCATTCTCTCATTTTACTAAAATGTTCAGCTTACAGGCATTTACCTAACAAGCTAACTGCGTTCACACTACTGTGGAAAATGACATATAATAAATTAGCTGTTAATTAAGCTGTTAGCACTGCCAGCGTAATTATCTATATATGCTTATAGTATTAGGTTGCTAAAATTAGCTAAAATAATTAACTTTGTTAAACTTGTGCTCACACAGTTTTTATATGTCCTTTTTGAATAAACAATATAGCATGCAGCCTACCATAGCTCTTTGTTGGACACTAGAATGGTCACTGTTGCTTAATGGTCAGAGATGTTGCAATGCCAAGCCACACAGTGATGCAGCTGCTGAGGATGCTCTCTACCTTTCCTCAGTTGAACATGGTGTGAATGGGAGAAGGGGGAGATGAGTTTTTTTCAGTTTTCAGAGTGTTCTGCAGGAAGTGCAGACACTGCTGGGCTTTCTGTGGTTATGGCGCTGGTGTTGAGGGACCAGGTAAGGTTCTCTGGTATGTGAACACCAACAACCTTAGTCGTTGAAGTGCAAAGCCATTGATGTTTGGTTATAGGGGTTCACCTTGTACTCCCGTGAAGCCAACAACCACTTCTTCAGTTCTATCCACTTTAAGAGACATCTTCTTCTCAGTCACCAATACTCTACCAATACTTTAATAATTGAATCACTAATGTGTTTATAATATTTAGCAAAGAATGTCCTTATTGCAGTATATACCAATGTAATCATGATTGCAGAGCTTCTAAGTGGTACAACTGTCTAAGTGTTGGCCTAGCTTAATCCACAGTGAAGCCTCAAGAGTATACCTGGCCTCATATAATGGCCCTCCCTTTCCCCCACCCCGCTGCATGATGCTAGCCAATTTAAGCTTCTCTGAGCAGAGGGAACTAGAACTGGAAGCTCAGTGAATTGAGCTGTCCAATGATGTTGCATTAGTGCCACCTTGAAAAGATTTGGTTGTCCTTGAGAAAGCATATAAATAATAATAATAATCACAATTGCTACTTTTTTGTCCATATCATGATGCCCTATTTTGCAGCTCGCAGCACATGTTGCTCCCCCTGCTCCTGATAACTCCATTATAGATGTATAGTGGCCATTATGGCTGCTGGAATGTGCAGTGCATAGATGAGGAGTGCTGCAGTCATCATATTGTCTTCAGCGCCTGAGAGAAACAAGAGTATCTTCAGCATCGCCTGTCAAACTGTCAGAACGGTAGTTAGCCGAATTCCTCCAAAGCCCAGCCAAGAACCTGAGTGCATACGTGCACATGTGCATGAGTATCTGCAAGCGTGCATCTTCTTGTTTGTGTATGTGTGTGTGAGTGCCTGTGTGCCCATCCACTCCACCTTTCACGCTTTGACGGCCTTTCATTTCCATCCAAACAATGCATGGTCCTCAAACAGGAGTTAATTAAGCAGAAACAATGCGGCGTGTGTCTTGGTGAATCATTAGTCGTTAGCGCGTGGGCGCGGCAGGAAATGGGCTGTATCAGTGGCACAGACGGGCAGACAGGCAGAGTTCTCAGACATGACCTGGCACGGCTAGGCCAAGTGCAGGCTAGCTAACGAGGCGTGAGTGAACGCTATGATCTCAGCACGAATAATTCATGGGGAGCCATGTTCTAGGACGCAGTGCTGCGAGGAGAGCCAGAGAGCCAGGGGTTTCACACGGACTACACACTCGAATCTGACAGTGGGGCAAACCTGTTGTACATGTATGCCTACATGAATGGTTGTGATTGTGTGTGTCCTGTAATCCCTGTGGCAGATTGGGGCTCAGTTCCAAACCCAGACAAGCATGATATACAAGTAGGAGCCCTTGAGGAAAACGTATATAACACTATATTGGTATCTCTGTAACATGGTTAAATTGGATAAATATGCTAAAAAGGGCTCCTGTCATGCAACTACATTTGCTTTTTTAAGGAAATTAAAAATAATAATGAATAAAAAGTATAATAAAAATATTATATTTTAATAAAAAATAGTATATTTGTCATTTGCATTAATATTTGGACAATTTTTGTCATTTTGCCTCTGTACACCATCTCAATAGATTTAAGATAAGATAATCCTTTATTAGTCTCACAGTGTGGAAATTCTCAAAAAAAAAAAAGAAAAAAGGAAAGCAATCAAGACAGCATATTGAAATGTGTGCTTTGCAAGACATATCATAATCACATTTTGTAGTAATATAGTCACAATATGGTGTTTTGTTCGTATAGTGCTACCCTAGCCTGTACTTGTTCGTTCTGTTAATATAAGTGTTGACCATGTTACGTTTGAGTAATGGATATATCACTTTAATTGCATCAATGGAAAAGATACTAAGCCCACAGTGGGCCAGTAATTGAATTGGATCTGTCTCATCTGTCCATTAATCTCGATTCGGCTCTCCTATCTTGATTCTTGTTGTCATAGGTTCAGCAGCAGGCTGGTAGATATAGTGTTTCAATGTGGATCTGAATTAAGAGACATTGGCCAAATTTTCCAAAACAGTAGGGCTGATTTCAGTTGAGTGAGACAGTGTGGCCTGGAAGAAGTGTTTTCTGGAAATATAGGTTAATTACCTGCTTATACAACACCTTGCCTTGGAAAACATCAAGTGTTAAGCCTGTAGTTAACGAGGGGTTCCCGTTGTATTTAAATCTGCCGTTATCTTAGGGGAGTAAGAAAGGTGAGTGTTTGGGGGGGTGGGGTTGAGGGTTGTCTCCTAGCACCCCTGACATTTACAAGACTAACAGAAAATGTCAGTGAATGCCAGATGTTACCTCAGGTTATGATGCAGCTCTTGAAAGGCCTGAGCCACTGATCCATAGTTTTCCTCTTCTCCCCCAGTTTCCCACTCCTTCCCTGCTGATCTTATATTCTCATCCACCATTCCTGATCTCTCTCACACTCAACCTTGTTGTTCATGCTAACACAAAGAACCCATTTAATCCTTGATGTCTCACTGAAAAGACAATGTGCAATGCAGGAGTCTTTTTGGGATATGTTGCCATGCATAATCAGGTTGCAGCTATGTCAAGTTATGGACTCCACAAGTCACATTAAAAATATGGTCAAACATAAGCAACTTCTGGCAGTTGGTGTTCTCCTCTTAATGATGTTGGGTTAGCGGCAGTTTTTACCCTCCAAGCACTGGCGGCATCTTGTGATGGGCCCTAGCTAGTTCTCATCAATAGGAAATGACTAAAAATGGGGTGAAAAATAACACCAGGAGATAGGATAATATCCCAGTAAAGAGATTTGAACCTCTTTATGGTCATTAAACATTTATTATGCCATTGTAATGTAAGTAAAATAGGGTTGTTACTCTGAATGTTAAGCAAGTGAACAACAGCATGAAATCTGTTGGTCAGAGTGGCCTCTACCAGTACTCCACAAGCCTCACACGCCTGACTAGCAGAGTGACATCCTGAACTTGCCTATGATCAATGCTGAATTGCCTAGAAGCCAACAGGCTAATGCCTGGCAAACCAGGGTAGTTTCAGAGAGAACCATTTTAGGCTGACCTGCCCTACCCCTATCCACACATGGCGTGAGATATCACCTCCAATCTCTTCACCAGTGCTCTGCCACTCCTCCAGCTGTCTCCCACGGTTAGCAAATTGAATGGGTGACTAGCGCACCAGGGCTGTTTCCTGCTATGGAGACAAAGCCAGGCAGTCGTTTGTTCCACTCGTTGGATTTTGCCATGGCTGTGGCATTTTTTTTCCCCGATCTCAGTCTGACATAGAAGATTATGCTATCATTTCACACAGCACACAAAAGGGTGTTGATGTGCTATATTGAGGGTTAATCGTTGCATTTTATGAAAGAGCAATATAATAAATAATAGTAGTAATAACAGTTTTTCACATGGTGACAGTTGTGAAGCTTATTTGTCACAAACTATCAGTCATGGCTGAGCAGCCAATAAATAAACATGCTTTACAGATTATTTCATGCTGTGCAGCGGAAATGGGCCATGCTATGTGACATGAGCACAAGCATGAACGAAGCTAGTGCTAGGCCTGTACCAGTTCACCATATGGTGCTAACCCAGAGGAATGTTCTCATGTTGGAAAGGCTTAAAGAAAAAAAATGTGACCTGCAGCTTTTCTTGCCGCTCTGAACCGGCTACAGATAAGTCAGAGCTATTTCTGTCCGTCTTCAAGTTATTGTCTTCGCTTGACTGGCCTCACATCATTATCGTGAACCAGACTCTTGTGCTCCAGCACTGATTCCCCTGCACTACAGATGCGGGCGCAGACTTGTGGGCAGACGGTTTTTTCGACTTTTGCAGCCACGAGCACTGCAGTGGCATGCAGTGCTAAACGACAGAATTTCCAAGGCTTTGTGTAGTTTGTGGAGAATTTACTCTCTCGAACATAATGTGCTTTGCTAGAGTGCACAATGAAGACTTTTTTTGTTGCTGTTGTTACTGGTGTTTGCCACCAAATGTTCCTCTCACTTCTCTATAATTACCAGCTCCGATTGCAGCCATTACGCTCTGCCACAAACACAAAGATGATTATGACTCTAATTAGCTACATCTGAGTGCAGAGTGGCAGGGAGAGATTACGTAGTATTCAAAAAAACACTCCAGCGAGGAATTTCTAAAGATGTGCTCCCTTGAAAAGGAATGGAGTCAAGAGTCATTTAGAAATGATTTCATGTGGAGCTCAAAAAAGACAGAGTGAAATAACGGTAAAGGGTGGGTCATAAGGCTGAGAAAGATCTTTTTACATCTTGATGGACATAACAATAAATGATAACACAGCTTGAAAGATTGATTCAACACAAAAGATACATTAGCTCTGAAAAGTACAGAGGGTTGTTGCAGTATTTAGTCATATGTCTTATTATGATATGAGCTTGCAATTTTGATTTGATTTATTTAAAAATAAAAGTAAGAACAGAAACATTTGTTAAAGATGATTTTAGAAAATGTAAACTCTGTAGTATGCGTTTTACATACAGAACAGTCTCCAATATGATGCAGGCCTACCGCTTAAAAATGTAAGTGTGTGAGATGAAGTTGTAGCCATCTATGCTTGAAATGACCCATGTTAGCTGAATTTCTTTTGAAATGTTTTAATCTAAACTGTGAATAACACTGTTCTGTATGTTGCTAACTTACTTATTAACTCATTAACTCACTCTCTTATTTCTGATTAGAAAGAAAATTAAGTTTCTTTCTAGGACCATTAATTGTCATTTTGCATGTGTTCAGGATGGTGAACTAAAAAGACTATATATTGGCTTAAAACGCACAGTAACAAACAGAGGATGAGTGTTTCATGTGTGAGATGATGATCATTTTTAACCTAAATCTCCAGCGATGCCCTAGCCATCCATGTCTGGGAGTCCAAGAGAGCACAATTGACCTCACAAGCTCGTAAGGGTGGCCTTCCGCCTTCCCCATTACTGAACATGATAATGCTAGTTAGTGAAAATGTGTTCAGCTGTTCAGTGACATTGTGTTATTGGCAGATGCTGTCCTTTGTCCTCCCAGCACTTGTGGCATAGTGATAGAGGGAGTCCTAGTTAGTGGGTGAGGACTGTCAATAATGGCATTACTAAATTGAAGGGGAAATTAATTCCAATATAAATAAATAAATAAATTTTACTGTAGAAATAAGTGAGCCTAAAACTAAATGTACTTGTTAGGGGCTTTCATGGTAGAGTATTTCATGTGGTAATCTTAAGTACAGCTGCAGGAAATGCAAATCACATGCTGGGAGTTTGTTTATGGTGTCTTACATAAAGTCAACAATCAATAAGAATCAAACTACTAAAAAACTGGAAGTTTAAGTAGTACTGACAGCAGTAGGTGATTTTAAGCAGCAGCCATGCTGAGTAAAAATATGTGCGTAGCAATAAATAGGTGAAATGTAAGCATGCATTTAGTTACATTGTTGGGAGTACAGGAGCGCTGTGCACTTTTATCTAGTGGAAGAGTCTGTTTAAGAGATTCATACAGTTCAGTGTGTGGCGTCATTGAGATAAGATGCTGGGGAATATGTCTTTCCTGGGTCTTACACTAACCAAGATTGTGCACCAGCATTACTACCATGCAGTAGCCTAGTTAGTGTGTAAACAGCTCCAGAGAACAGCCTCTTTGAACAAGTGCCTCTGAGCAGATGGTACAGTTACGGCCACGAGAGTAGAAGAGAGGCTGCTGCTGCTGGTCGCTGCAGCAGCACTTCTTTCTAAAAGTCACTCATCCGCTCAGATCCGGGAACAGCTTCGGCAGGTCCAGTTTTAAGGCTAATCCTTGTGAGAGGTGCAGCAGAACAGATCTGAAATCAGGTCCAGCAAGATCACAGTAACCTGGCTGGGTGGCCCAGAGAGAGAGAAAGAGGAAGAGGAGGGCTGGGATGGTGTGCAGACGACGTGAATGAGTCGAGCATAAGGCGCATATTGGATGAACAGAATGGAAAGTGCAGACATGAAAGGAACATGGAGGGACGAGGAGGGGGTTCAAGGCTGTCAACCTCCGGATGGACCTGAGCCAAGGGGGTGGAGCAGCATCTGAAGCTAACTTTGATGTGTGTGCGTGCACACGTGTGTGTGTGTGTGTGTGTGTGTGTGCTGCAATGCACCTTGTCTACTTCATCTCTCTCACACCAAGCCCCACATGGTAATGTGGCTTCTATGAGCGGCACAAACACTCTTAAAGATGCCAGAAAAGGTTCTTTGGAACGATGCCATAGAAGAACAACTTTTGCAACACTGATACCCTTTGCAAAAAAGAAATGTCTCATGTTTTAGCACATTTTTTAGCATATTTGTAGTATTTGATTAGACAACAAGCTCTTCCCAGGGATGTGTGGCTTTTGGCTTTAACAATCCACTCAGCAGCTAATCGTATCCAGACTCCAGACTTTTTTCTGTGTCCTGGAGAGTACACTCTTGAGAATATTACATTTTGATCTACAGTCACTGTTCTCATTAAAGCCTAACACTATATAGTCATCATTGGACTTGAAATTCAGTTAATTTCAGTTGATGTAGCAATGGTGAGATATGCAATATTGTGGCATATCTCACATCATGTTTCTTTTAGGTCATGTAAAAGTTAATACTGGCCCAAACTAAATATTGCATCCCCCCTATGGCTATAAGTCTTATACAACACTTTGACAAGCAATGCTTTCAAAAGTGATTGTGCCATTGACCCAGAGAACCTTTTTGGCTCCTTTATTTTGAGTATATTGAGTGTGAAGGTTTAATATCTTCTTATTCATTATACTGCATTATAGTATATGACTGGAATCATAGTAAGCACTGACTGATGTGAGATGTCCAACTAGCTCAAAAAAAGAGGTAATGCTATTAACATTTAGGACCAATTATGAATGCCAGTTTAATCAGATAAGTCATCTAGGCGGCTGCCAAAGCTATCTTGGTGCTAAACCTAAAATAGTGCTAAACCTAGCCTGAATTCAGGATTTTCAACCAGATCTGTATAAATGTGGTGTTAATCTAATCATCTTATTTGAATCTTTCAGATAGCACACAAGAATTTGTATCACTTCTTTTTCAACACCTGGTAACAAATAAGCCCCCAAGTTCCTGTTGCTTAGTGTTAAAATACTGTGAGTGACAGTGAAATCTTGATTATGTCCAGAGAAACAAGAGAATCAGCAGCAGCTGTAGATCACACTCAGCAGATCTTGTCAGCAAGGTAGTGAACTGTACCCTCTAGTGGTGTTATGGCCTCACCACAATGATCTTGTTTTTAATTGTGGTCATGTTGTATTAAGTGCAGTGGGCTTAGGAGTACCATTTATCTCACCTTGACCTCAAAGTCATATTTTGAATCAATCTCAGTTTTTATCTTTATGCATTATATGCTTTGTCCCTAGATGGAGTATAATCCAGTTACTCCATTCTTTACGTTGATGCCAAACCGTACCACCAGACGGAGAACAATAATGGCACCACCATACAATGAATCCTCAGAGGTTAACCTAAGCCAGAAGTCCCAGACGATTGATCTCGGACAGTCAATTCCAGACGGCCGGTGACATGGAACCCTCTGTCTCATTGCCTACCCAGACAGACGCCTGCCTCCCACTGGCCTTATGTGTGCTGTTAGAGCCCTCAGAAGTGACACAGACCACACACATACAATAACAAACAATTTGATTCAGGCTTATTCTCGAGAGTTCATTCAAACACTATGTTTTTAATGCAGTTGTACTTAAACTTAAAACTTACAGAGTACTTAATGTGTGTGTGTGTACTGTGCTACACTGGGCTGTTTATCCATTCTTACACACACAGACTTGCAACTAACCATAATGCACAAAACACATTTGGTGACACTGATTGTACTGATTAAGCAGTGATGTGTGGATTAAGCTATCATACACTGGTGATTTGCACCTGATTCTATCGGGCAACTCCATCCATTGCATATATGCCACTTTGGATAATTGCACATGCCAAAAGTAACGATGCAGTATCTGTGCAGTACCTTGTAACTGCTGCTGTGTCGGAACATGATTTGTTTTGGTGGTAAATAATTGCAGGGTTGATTGCAGTACCATAAATTAGTAGACCTACCTCAGGTATGGTAATCCAGGGAAGTACACTGACTTTGAATTCTGTAGGCTTAAGCTTGTAAGTAATGTTATTCTGGAACCTACTCTGAATGGTGGGTTGGATTTTCGCTCTAGGATTTTTGAGAACCTTTTAAAAAACGTGTTCTTTAGTGTAGTTACATGTTTTGTAGGGTTTGCAATTCTCATAACTTCACCAAAGTTCCAGTCTGACAGTGTGCCTGCTTGTCTTCTCTTCCTTGCCCATCTCTAATCTGCAGGTATATCCGCACCATGTACCTCGGCATACAGAGTCGCAGGCAAAAGGAGAACCAGCGGCGATTCTACTGGGCTATGATGTACGAGTATGCTGATGTGAACATGCTTCGACTCCTTGAGACCTTTCTGGAGAGTGCCCCACAGCTCGTGCTCCAGCTCTGCATCATGATCCAGAAGAACCGTGCCGAGACACTGCAGTGTAAGGAGTGCCCCAAGGCTCTATCCTTGGACCGATGATGTTTCTGCATTTAGATGCTTTTCTGTTTTCAGTATATGACTGTCACTTTGTCTGTCAGCTGTGTAACTGGTCCAATTTTTAAGGTGTCGTAGAATATCATAGAACTCACCTCTACCATAAGCAAGTTCAAATATGTTCATGTATTTCTCTCACACTACTGTACAGATTGCTACTGCTGTACACAATAGATGTTTCAGGAACGATGTAAGTTGACTTGGTTTGCTTTGCAGTGGTGTGTGCAATTTTTTTATATGCATTGCATTCTGTTTCTCGCTTAGAGGTGTTTCTGATGAAGCACTTTTTAGTTTTGGATGAGTATGGCTCCAGGCCCTAGAACAGTTTAATGCATTTCCACACTCTGTAGTCAATACTGTTTTTGAAATCAACCTAGAATTTGACTCTCTGAATCTCATAGTTTGGTCTTGCACTAATTCATCAACAAGTTTTAAACTTTTAATCCCGTACAGATGGGGCACATCATTGCCTTTCCATGGCGTATATCTGAAAAGGGCTGACTTGTGTATGAATCCAAGAAAAAAAGGATAAGAACTGTCATGGTAGAGACTTTTGAATTATCAACAGTATATGTGTGGGGACAAGCTTTTTCTGCTGCTCAGCAGATAGGCTGAGATGTAGGACCATTTCTCACGTTTGAGGTGACAGCACTGACAGCAACGCGGATGCCTCTATGAACATCCTGAAGAACACTGAGCTCAGCAGGATGAATAGTAAACTTGGCTATGCTATAAAAAAGGGTACATAGCAAAAGCAAAAGGTAAGTCTTAGAGAGCGCCTCTAAGAATGAGTCTGAAATGGATGAATACGGTGCATATTATTATTAATAATAAAGCAGTATTGTTTCTGGTATATTATTGTTGAGAAATACACAAGTAAGATGCAGTTAAATCATTTCATCCAAGCTCTTTTCCCACTAAATAAAATGAGATGTTATAGCAGGTAAAATCTTTGTGAGCCATTAGATATATCAACCTAACCTAGAAGGTGCTGTGTCTCTTTGTCCCTTACTCCTGAGCGGTTCATTCAGACGAATTGTGGGCAGCATTTGTATTTTTAGCAATATACAAAAGATATGACTCTTTTTTTTTTACATGTTTCTTTTCCTACTTTCATTCCTCCCTGCCCTCCTCTGCAGGCATGTCAGCAGTGGCCTCCCTCTTGTCTCTCTCTTGGGTGCTGGCCTCCTACCACAAGCTTCTACGCGACTCCCGCGATGACCAAAAGAGCATGAGCTACCGGGGAGCTCTGGTGCATCTCTTGTGGCGCCTTTTCACCATTTCCTCGCGGGCTCTCTCCTTTGCCCTCTTCGCGTCAGTTTTCCACATCTACTTTGGCATTTTCGTGGTGCTGCACTGGTGTGCCATGGCCTTCTGGGTGATCCACGGTGGCACTGACTTCTGCATGTCCAAGTGGGAAGAGGTGCTCTTCAACATGGTGGTTGGCGTGGTCTACGTCTTCTGCTGGTTCAACGTCAAGGAGGGCAGGACCCGATACCGAATGGTGGCCTATTACTCCCTGGTGCTGGTGGAGAACACCATCCTGACTGCCCTGTGGTATGCCTACAGAGACCCGACCACCACCGACTCCTATGCCGCCTCCATCCTGTGCGGCGTCTTCCTGTGCTTCGCCTCAGGAGTGGTCTGCATGATCCTCTACTATGGGGTCTTGCACCCCATGGGGCCAAGGCTGAGGGTCCTGGCCAGTTCCTGTTGCGCTGAGCTCCTCTGGGGCCTCCCGTTACCCCCAGAGGCTGAGCCTATGGCCCCTACCCCAGGGCCTCGTGGCTCTCAGGCCACCCCCACCCGGGGCATGGTTTCGGGGGACTACGGCGAGCCAGAGGAGGCTGCCACAGACACTTGCCTGCCCGTGTTCCAGGTGAGGTCCATGGAACCCACCGACGAAGCAGGCAGGCCAATTCGGCCTGAGGGGCCCCTCATTAAGATTGACATGCCCAGGAAGCGCTACCCAGCCTGGGATGCGCACTTTGTGGACCGGCGCCTACGGCGGACCATAAATATCCTCCAGTACATCAGCCCCAATGCAGTGGGCATCAGGTACAGGGATGGGCCTCTCCTCTACGAGCTGCTCCAGTATGAGTCCTCCCTATAAAGGCAGTCTCTGCCATCCTCTTTCTCTCTCTCTCTCTCTATCTATCTATCTCTCTCTATATATATATCTATCTCTCTCCCTCTCTCAGAGTCTCTCCTCTCATTCAGTCTCTGCTTCACTTTTCTCCATTTGGTGCTTATTTTTCTTCTTTTTGATTCAGTTATACTGTCAAGCTATTAGAGTATATCTAAAGGTCTAAAAAGAGTCTAAACAGAGAATCAGCATTTATTTTCACAAATACAGACATAAAAAAACTATTGCAGAAGAGGAGTATAAAGTCACAAAAATACAGTGTTTCTTAAACTTGGCCCTTGTTATGGTGTGAGTGTTCTAATGCCATGTATGTTTGATGGTGTCTGTGTCCCTGTCAGCTCTGACATGTGCTCTAAGAAGCTTCATGGGAATGATGGAGGACCATAGTACTCATCATAGTCTTTTGGGTTTCTGGTAACTATTTTGTGCCTATGATAATTGTGAGTGAGTGCGAATAGAAAAACGATGACTGAACAATAATGAACAACACAATCTAAAGAGTCCTTAAAAGCACATTTGTTTGCAAAACAAAAGCACACAATCAACCAGCATGTTTTCCACCTCTCTTCTCCCTTTGAGTAGATAAGAGGGCAAAGGTTTCTAAATCCTGAATGTCCTCAGTGACCCTTGCTGAAGTCTCAAAGATAATTAGCTTAACTTTAGTATGAACAGAACTACTGTGTCTTGCATTGCGGATATACAGAATATGCAAAGGTTTAGGCACCCCTGGTCAAATTACTTTATTATTATTTTCTATGTGACCACATTTTAGATTATAAAATGATAAAAAAAGTACTAAATGAAATGTACTATAACCTTTGTTCATGCCACATTTCGGGTTAATTTTCTTTCCAATATGTAAAATTAAGCAAACAGTCAGTGTACATAACAATGTGCAGAAGCGTGTCTCTGTACAGGACTGGCATTTATTTTCACTCCACAAAATCAACAAAACATTGATTTGTCATTATACCAGGGGTGCAAATACATTTGCATAAGACTGTATTTTAGATGTTTACATATTAGTGGATTTAATTTATACAGTTGAATGCAAAGGTTTTGGTATTCTTTGCCTCATAGCCTGTATGCCTGTAGCTATTTAAGCATAAAGCAAAAACAATATTTCCAGCAGACAGTAATACAGTTACACAAAAATAAATAGCATAAAAAATAAATCATCAAAATCATCAAAGTGGCCAGTGTAGACACCCCATTAGATCTGTATGACACAATCTCAGACCTTCTTTAGCAAATCAGGCCTGATAAATGTCACCAATTGTAATTAGGAACGTAGTCAATGTTTCAGGCTTTATAAGTTCTCTGACTGTTCAAACCTTGTATTAACACTTATCAAACATGGGCTTAAAGTGCTTGTATACAGATAAAAGGGTGGTGCACTATTGTACTGTGCAGCATTGCTTGCACAAACATAATCTGAAGCCAGGAAAACAAGTGCTGTAGACTGATAAAGTGAAAACAGAACTCGCACCACAATGGTCCAGCATTTCATAAAAAACAAATGGATTTAAAAACAAATCCATAAAACATGAAGGCCTGACTTAATAAAGTACCCTAGCATATACCCAGGCCACACTGGTGATTTAATTTTTCTTTTTTACTTATGCCAAGGGTGTCCAAACATTTGCATACAACTGTATTCCAATAATTAAATCTAAAAATTCACAATCCCCAAATGACGTGGTACGTGGTAACACCATGGTACTACAATCATTGTATAAGTATGGGCAAATAACACTGCCAGAGGCATTTTACTGAATAAGAAGGCCTTAAGGTACCCATATTAAATGCCTTTACATTTGTGTGGTTTTTCATACTGTACCCATTCGTGGAGTGACGTCTGGTGGTGTTGTATGCGTGAATGCAATGCATGAGTGTTTACATTTTACCCATTTTAGGCATTTTTGTGTGTTTCCTTTGTAAACAATAGCACAATTGATGAGATATTTTGCATATATGGCTAAAGGCTTGTTACATATGTGTATTTTTTATTTAAACAAATTCTGAAAAATAAGGAGTTTCCAAAGATTGGAAGGACCAGGGTTTTAAGACAACAATGGCTTCAGATGGACGACAACGACAACAATAATAATAATATTAATAAATGTATAAAATAATGCATAATCATAACTATTAGAAATAAATCACATTGGTTTCATTCCTACCTTATGGCTTTTTCAAATAATGATATCCTTGCAAAATGTGGTGCTAACATTAATCTCTACAAATCCTCCATCATTCCCTACTCAAGTGAAGGTTCCAGCTGAATAGACTTTGAGTGGAAAAAAAAACATTTGTAAATGAACTATTCTTACTATCAGTTTTTCACTAGAATGCATATTCATTTTATTTTGATGTCCATTCAAATATTTACAAATGAAATGGCTATTTTAGGTTACTTTACCTGAAATGAATCTGATTTTTACTAAAGAATGCATGCCAAGGCTGCGCACTGTGATGAGTAATTGGGTTCTCAATATGTGCCAGCCAACGTGTTTCAATGGTGCTTCTCTTTTTGCAAAATAATTGGAACAAAGCCCTGCCGCATTATCATCAATTTCCTGTACATAGACCATCTCGCCTCCCTTGAGAGAAACGTAATACTGAAAGTGAATGTGGTATTTTCCATCAGTTTTAGGGGCTTGTAATGGGTTTGCCACAGGGACTGATGTCAACGCACAATGTTTATTCTCAGTTGCACAGCAGATGTTTTCTTTTTCCTCCGACTTTTCTGATAATGTGCTAACATGCATCTTAATAAGAACAACAAATACACACATGTGATGCCAATGTTCACCACAAAAAATGGAGACATGGGCTACTACAGACCCCTTTGTGCCTGCTGTGATCTCAGACTGGTTGTAATGGACGGGGTGAGGGGTTTTTGCCAGGGGTGGAAAAGAATGAGTGGACAGTGCGTGTGTGTCTGTGTGCATGTGTCTATTAATGCACACATTTCTATTCCACTAATCTTTGGATCTGGTGTCCAGTAGTTCGGCTCCATCCTTGGTTGCTGCTTTGGCCCTTACACCCTTATTATGTAAGTGTGATTGGAAAAATTCGGATGCAAAAGCTATATCTTAGGACAGCAGCCTGGGTTCATAAAAGGGATTGGAGGTCATATAGCACAGGAAAGCAATTTCCAATAGTTGCAAGTGCAGACAGACTCTTTCAAACCCTTATGTTTAGCAACTTGGATAATAGTTTTGAAATTAGTCTTTACATGCAAGTTCCTGGACACAGATTAAGATTAAGCTACAGCCTACAGTCTTAAAAATAAAGGTTCCTAAGTGGTTCTTGGCTTTGGTGTATGCTTCTCAGAAAAAACACTAAACAAAAAAAACTTACATTGGCGTAGGACGTTTTTCGCCATGTGTGAGGTTCTTCAAACTGGTTCTCAGGGCCCCTCAGATGCCCCACATTTTTAGCATGACTCCCAGCAGACAGGGACAGGGCAAAACTGTGGATCTTCTGGTGGGCTGTGAGGTCCAAGCTGAGAACAACTTCTTTAAACATCAAAAAGGGGATTAAACATCCACATGTCAACAGGTTTGTCACACTGCTTCGGAAGGTTGTGGGTCTTCTATGACACTATGGCTTCCATTTGGCATCTTTATTGTTAAGAGTGTAGACCCAGCTTGTGTATCTCATGTTCCCTAGCCTGTCCCTACGCTCTTATGGTTCTCTACAGCTCTTCTAGGTGCTCGGCACATCATTGCACTGTTGTTTGCTGGGATTTCACAACCCTCCTATTCTATGATTCATGATGGTGTGAATGATTAAATGGGCGCGATGGTTGGATGACTTGGCTGCCTGGCATCCCATAGTGTGTTCACACTTCACATAGGGTCTCCGTTACTACGGGATTAACACTCTTCGAGGAGAGAGATAAACATTGAACCAGGTGCAAATACACTGTGATTCCTTTTTCCCTTGTTCCGCTTGTTCACTGCTGTTTCTGAATGGATTCGACAGGGCGATTAGCAAGAGGATGTGGCATGCAGAAAAATCTGAATACGTTTGTTTAGATTACTGCCTTACAAGACAATGAATCACAGGCGAATAGCTGTATATAGACAATAAGTAGACACTCAAGTCCTAGTCTAATAGATGCTCGAGTCCTTCACCACAATGTTTTATGTACGCCGAAAAGGGTGCACAACAACAACCCTCCAACATCAGATCTTTTGTGGTGCCTTGTTTCTCTGGGTGCTTCTATCTAGCCATGGCAGCCAGTACAGCAAACAACAATGCCAGTGTCTCTTTCTCCTTTCAATTACACAGTACTGTAACCAAAAGGATCGATTTCAGCTTCAACCCACAAAGACAATGGGTTCGATGTAATGACATTCCTGTCTTTGGGCAAAACTAAATTACCAGTGTGTTATGAATGCAAGGCAATACTTAACATTGACTTGAATGTTGGGTTATACATTTTCCTAGTTGGAGCAGACGTACACACAGCCTCTACTCCTCTACTACAGTCTACTCCTTTTTGGTGAAATTGGATACAATAAGGGATCGGAATGTCCATCATTCTACAGGGTTCACTTCAGTAATAGAACGACAGTGATGACGAAATTTAGCAATTTATTTGATGATTGTTAATGTATTTCTGTCTATGCCTTCCTCTGTCTTGCAAGATGAATGATCTGTAGTGCCAACAAGTTAACCTTCTCTGTCTGTTGTTTGTCTTTGTGAACAAAATGTCTAGCCAAATGGATTTATGCCTGCAAAAAAAAACACAAAACAAAAAAACAAAAACAAAAAACAAAACAGAACAAACAAAAAATAAGTAGGAAAAATATGAATAGGAGAAATGTTGTTTGTAGACAAGGTGCTAACTGGGTCAAATATTTAAACCTGTATCTAAGACGGTATTGGAAGCATTGAAGGCCTGTAGTGCTGAATCCCTGACTGCCCTCACATCACCCGGCTTCCTAGCATGCCCACAGAATGCATCCAACGGTGACGCCTCCGATACGTTTGCATGTTAGCTTTCTTCAGTGCAATGTTTCGCCCATTGCCTGGGTTCCTTAAGAGCATTGCCAAGTAGCAGCTCATCGCACTGGGTTCAGTTCTGACCTTGTACATTTGTGCCACAACCATCTGTATTGAAATAGAGCCAAAAGTTCTTTAAATTAAAAGAAGAAGATGATGAAGAAGAAGAAAATAAATGGTGCATTTCTGTTTCTTGACCTGGTGCTTACACATATTCTAAAGGTGCTACCACAGAATGTGGACTGCAGGACCTGTGTTGTGGCTCACAGAGCAAGGCCACCATCCGAAGAACCCTGATTCTCTAAGCTCACGGACTTTCTCAGCTCTGGAAGAACAAGCACCTCAACACAGTTTACAGCTGAACTTCATTCTTTGAAATATGGTGGCACTTATTTAGTTCACAACATGCACAAAGAAACAACAGTGGATGAAGAGTATAATGTATATTCATTTGACCTTTTCCTATTTTTGGTTGTCCCTGGTTTTGTATTTTTATTTTGAATATGAGTTTTTTTTTGTTATGAGTTATCTGCACTAGGCTTTTTCTTTAGAGGAAAAAAAAAAAGAGAGAAAGACGCATCATTCTGACGTTCATCCAGTGGCATAAAAGTAATGCTGACAAAAAGGAATCACTAAAAATATAGAAGGTGATTGCTGTGTTGTATATTCCTGTCATCTCTATGTCCTAAACCTGTGTGTAACTCTTCTGTTATTGTTCTTGTAGATCTGGCTGTAATATTACGTTGGAAATTGTTCTTATCAATGGAAATGGTTGTCAGACACATTGCTGCTGATTTTAGATTTGTTATGAATGCTGTTGGAGACTGGCTTGAATAATACTGGTTCTATTTTAGATTGTGTTAGATTGTTAATGTATCTGATGAGTATGTAAAGATATCCTGGAATTAAATAGGGGGAATTTAAGAGAGTCGATCCAAAATTATTTAGCCAACTTTTTGCTACAGTGTGCAGCATTTTCTTTTTTCCTTCTCGGACTGTATTCATTTCTTTTGTTAAAAACATAAACAATGGTTTATTTGATGTTGTCAAATTGAAACGAAAGTAAACTGTTTCATTCAATGGATTTCCCATTATTTGAAAGCAAATTTGATGTCCAGTATTGTATAATCCCTTACATTCTGGGAACAACATCAATGATGTTAATAACATATGGTGCTACAGTTGTTTTTTTCTGTTTTTTTATACTTTAATTTTTAGATGAAAAAAAAAGGAATATTACAACAGAAGAAAAGAAATATACATGTCAAGCCTTACTGTAGATCATGATATGAGACTGTTCATCTCTTAAGACAGAAAATGAATATAGTATTTGAAAGTGAGTACAAATAGCTATACCATTAAAAAATGTATACTGTACACACATGCACAGTTTGCCCAATGACAGATCAAAAGTGGTTATATACAGATGTATATGTACAGATGTGTATGTGAATGTACTGATATGATAGAGATAGATTTCCCAGAGTAACAAATTGTTGTTTAATAAAGAATTATTACATTCTATAATTCATTTTATCATTACATTTAATGTCTTCATGTAACTGCATAAAGATGTGTGTTATGTGTGACACATATATAAATACAATGCAACACTGTTGTTTCCAGTTCAGTATGATGCACACTCAACCATGTTGATTCCAAGATCCTTTTGGGAAACCCAGCCTTAATTATTACAATCTCATTCTCAAGTTTTTTTCAGGTCATTGTGCAGTACCAAATTTAGCAAAGTAATGTTGATTCAATTTAGTCCATCAGTTTTGGTTGATGATTTGGTTCAATTTCTAAATTTCAGGTTGAAAACAAAACATTGTTTATCACAGTAACATTTATTGTATTCCTAATTAGACAACAGAGTATATATTGTTAGAATCCCTGTTTTACATAAACCAATTCGTGTTGAATTATGGTAAAACTATTGTTGATTATGTTTAATGTTAATGGCTTTCCCACGTTTATTAAATATATGCTGTTGAATCAACATCAGAAATCAAAGTTGGTTCAACATTGTTTTATTGCTTAATGGGGTGGCAGTAATAAAAATCCTGGTGTAATATCCATAATATGGTTAGGGATAAACATGTAAAATTCCAAACATGTAGTTTAGAAGCAGTATATGTAGTATATGTAGTTTTACTTTTTCTTCATGTACAGAGAAGCAGATTATAATAATCTGACATATTACATAATTTATTAGTGTCTACAGGTAAGTGTGTCTTCGCTAAAAGTGGCAGAGCTAACATTCATGCTGTCTTCAAGTAATTGCTGTTTATGACATGATGCCAGTTGACGTGGTTTGGGTCAGGAACAACATGAACACCCTGGGAAAGTGTCTTCTTGTTTATTTCTTATTTTATGTCGGCAAAGGAGAGATTACTTAATTATTATTTTAAATAACTGTGACAAAATAAAACATTTAAACAACAGCATCAGTACCTCAAAACAATGACGTATAACCTCAAATAATCATATTGTATCTCAAAATGACTTAGCATCTAATAGTAATGACTTAGTATCTCAAAAATAATGAGATAGTATCTCAAAAAATAACTTGGCATACGCATCTTAAAATAATGACCTATTACCTCAAAAAAAAAAATCAGAAATAATCTCCAAATAAAAATCTGCTACTAATGACTTTGTATCTCAAAATAATGAGATAGCATCTCAATATAATAACTTAGTCTCTTACTATAATTAAAGTATCTCAAAATAATGACTTAGCATAAACATCTCTCAATAATGACTATGTATCTCAAAATATTGACTTATTACCTCTAAATAATCACATATTCTCTAAACAAATACTTAGCATCTGATAGTAATGACTTAGTATCTAAAGTACAGTATCTTAAAATAATGAGATAGTATCTCAAAGAATAACTTGAAAGAATAACATCTCAAAAAATGACTTATTACCTCAAAATAAATCATAAACATCTCTCAGTAATAACTTGGTATCTCAAAATAATGAGACAGCATCTCAATATAATCAAAGTATCTCAAAATAATGACTTTGTATCTCATATAACAAAAGTATCTCACAATAGTGACTAGGTATCTAAATAACTGTATCATATCTCAAAAAATCTCAGAATTCCAAAAAAAGTATCTCAAAATAATGAGACAGGCTCTCAGAATAGCGAGATAGTATCTCGAAATACTGACTCAGGCTTTAATATAATGAAGGTATCTCACAGTGATGGTACAGCAGGTCGCCTAATAATGAGAGGCACAGTGTAAATGGTGGGGACGGGCTCTCATTCCTAATACTGCACTAAAGTTATCACCTTAAAAACACCGGTTTTCCGGCCACTGTAACGAACTGCGTTAAAGCACCGGTCTGAGAACTTCCTGACGGGACCCTGGTCGCCTTCATGCCCGCCTGTGGTTTCAGTAAAACGTGAAGGGCGAGGTGAACGTCTCCTCGACTCCGGCCAGCCATCAAACTTTGGTCTCCTTGCAAAGCATATTGGGTAAGCGTTCAACGCCCAAAATGGCGGCAGGATTGAAAAGTTTGGAGCTGTTTTTGTTCTAGTTTGCAGTCCTGCTGTACTTCATCTGCGTCCCCTCCGGCAAGACGAGCGGCCCTGGTCGCTAACGAGTAGCTTACTGTTTTCCTAGGCTGTGATGAAGATGCGCTGTGAGCTGCGGGTGGTCACCCCTTGCCCACTTTCCGCCGGGGGGACTCCTGTGTAACGCCGCTCTGGGAAGCTGCCACCATTGATTGCTGTCTGTAAGCTGTTTGGCACCGAATCCGCGACTCCCTTCTCCGCGTAATTAGGGTGAAGATGAAGAGCATTTGTACGTAGAGATGGAGGATGATGTGAAGAAAGTGAAAAAGGTGAGTAGTGCCTGTCTCTCAGACTTGTGTAGCCCGGTTTTGAGGAGTTGGCTCACTGTTTGGAGACCGCAGTCAGCGTGTTAGCCTAGCCGCGGTGCTAGGGGGTGAGCTAACGCTACGCTAATGAGACCTGCGGCTGACACAAGGAGCAGCTGTGCCCAAACAGCTGCCTGCAGAACTTGGTGAAGGCACTGCTGGCGCTGGGGACGATGTCGCAGGTTAATATTTGATAAGTGTGCTCGATCCAGTGTGTCTCCACTAGCAGCAGCTGTAAAAGTTAAATGCAGGAGGCGCAGAGTGCTTAGGTGGTGGTGGGGGGGGGCTGAGAGACCGTCCTGGCTAGGTGGTCGTTGTAGCTGTTGGACTGTCAGCTGAACAGCTGTCAATATAAGACACAGCTGGCTCATAATAAATATACAGGCGGACAATTGATTAGTGAATTAATTAATTATAGTTCTGTAAGTGCACTAACATTCTCTCTCATACTTGTATATGAAAAAAAAAAAAATATTATAAATATATATATATATAGTGTGTGTGTGTGTGTGTGTGTGTGTGTGGAGTTGTATAATAGCACAAAAATGTGTGATTTTGAGGAAATATTTGTTTTTCCACCAATTCAACTTATTTTGAGTTTGAACAGAAAATCCATTTATTCAGAAATCATAGATACAGATATTGGTATGTAATAAGAATGTAATAAACACATGGCCATTTTGCACTTCTATGCAACTGAGAGCTTGTTCATATAGTCAAGGATTTTCTCTGTCTCTCTCTCTCGCCCTCTAAGCTGACTCTGCAGCCCGTTTCCCTTTAGACAGTAAGTAAGTAGGGCTGTGCTATGATACCTGAACAATATTTTATTTACCGTGTGATTGTGTTCCAGCCACAAGCTTAAAAGTATTGTTCAGCTACCGAAGCACAGGCCTGCTTACATTGTTAAAAGGGAAGTGGGCAGTAGTGCCAGCTTAGACCATCTGATATGAACAGTCTTTCTGCCTCAGGTTTGAAATGATGAAGCTGTGTATTTCAGTCCAGTTGTTTTTTTTTGTTTTATTAGTTTTAAATTTGTTACTGATACAATAAGTCTATTTTCAGATTGGCTCACACTTATCCACTTGTCAGATCAGCCTTACAGTGACATGCTTTCCTCAGGAGCGGAGCTGACCCTAATCATACACAGGGGAGAATAGAGGGCTGGGCTCACTAAAGACTCAAACAGGATATGACTTCCCCTGTGAGCGCCCACTCAGGAGTCGGGGAGGGACTCTCCTCTGTGTTTTCTTTTTCTCCTTAATTTGGAGAAACAATAACACTATCTCCACTTAGCTATTATTATTATTATTATTATTATTATTATTATTATTATAGTAGTAGTTTCTCCGACAGGTTACAGGCCATGCCGAGTAAATGAAGCCCATCTGCTCGGTCAACAGGTGTGGCCTGCTGTTGTAAGTTCTGTTTATTATTATTTATTTATTTTTTTACTTATTTTTATTTATTGTTTCTTAAACTTCTGTCATCCTCAGGTTCACACATGATACAAGAACAACTGAATTTGTGACCAAATATTTCAAATGGATAAACCTCACATGCTTATTTATAAATAGCTGAGATTAAACCAGACAAGAAGAGAAACGACATGGCCACAGGATGGCACTGTTGGCTCGTATGGCATGGAGAGCTCTTTGCTTCAGAAGCACTGTAAACAAAAAATAAACTACACAGCTGGGCAGAGTGCTTCTGTAGTGCTTCTTCAGCTCATGGTGCTGTTTTTATGGTGTGTAAGGTAAGGTGTGAATGATTTTATGCAGAATGATTAAAGCCCTAGGCCCAACTGCATAAAGCATCACTGGTTCTGTAGTAGGAACTTGTTTAACTGGACCCAGAAGGTTTGAAGTAGTGCTGGGTGAGGTGTTGGTACAGTGGTGTACTATGAGTTTGTCTGCTGTGCTGTTGCTTTTCACTTCTGCGAACTTTTTAGTGTGCAGTTATGAAGCAGCACATGTGGTCATCAGAGATTAGCCTTTTACATCATTTACATTTACACGTCTCCCAGCGTTCTTTGGCAGACTTCAAAAGCTAGTATCTTTTCAAGTGTCGTACAGAATATGTATGTGGTGTTAGCCGTACAAGACTACGAGAGGATTCAAGTTCTAACCAGTATGAAATTCAGCAATTTGCTATATTGTCAAAGCAGTAACCGCAGCACTGCCCTAGTATGTTTGTTTGAAGAAAGCTATGTTTATTGGGCTAATTTACAAAACAACCTATTAATCAAAGACTGAACTCACAGTTTTAATTTTACAAATGTCTGCAGTCCGAATAGGGCTGTAGGGTCTAGGTTTACATTTTGATGCTGTGGGCTTGCAGCAGCAAATGTATTTAGCGTATGGAAAATATTTTGGTGCTTCATATGAGAATAGAGAAATCCTACTATTTAAATGTCTTTATTTGCTCTTCTGTAAATTAATATTCTTTGTTTTTATTGGTTCAAACTTCTGATCAGCCATGGACCAAGTGTATGCTCAGAAATTCCAAATATAACCTGCCATGGCATAGGTTGGGTGTTCAGCATGGACACCCAGTACTAAGTGGTCCATTGGCTGGAGATGGAAAATCCAGGGTTAGATCAGTCAAATTTAAGCTAGCTAGCCAAATAATAAATATGCCTCATGAAACAAGCTCGTGGAGCTCTGCTTCTCGATTATTGAATTTAGGAACAACCAAATCACAGAAAGTCAAACTAGGTGATGGGCAGCATTTTCCCAGCTGCTGTTCCCATCCTGACTTATTTCACTTCTTATTTTTTGGTTGGCCAACAGCAAGTTAATTAGCTGATATCAAGCGTCCGCCAAACAGTGCGTACTTCTATTTCAGTGCTACAGCTTTCAGCTTTTATTATTATTATTATTATTATTGTTGTTGTTAGATAACAGTACATCATACAGGATCAGAAGCCAAGTAAGACTTTCAGAACTCTACAACCCAACACAATTAAGTGTCATTTAAAACTAAGAACTGTGACAATGCTGCATGAGCACACTGTGCTATCCAAATAGTAAGCTGTATACATACTGCTCCACATGTGCATGTCATGTTAAACCGCACTCTACAAGCTATACGTTCATCTGCCAACCACATGGATGGTCCACTGTCAACATTGAGAGCGATATTTGACCCATCTGTCATTAGTGGGGTGTGCAGCTGTGTTTCTAAATGACTAGACTTCCAAATGGATGCCAGGATACTGAATAACAAGACCTGTGAGTTGTCCAGAGGTGGCATGACTGGTGGCAAACTAATGTAGAATGAACAGAAATGTTTACAACATGTAAATGGAATTTGTGATTGACTATTACTGACTCTTCACAGTCAAGCAGGTATCCTCACCCAATGGCTTCCAAATCATCCAGCTATATGTTCTGCTTGTTTGTTTGTTTGTTTATCTGTTTGCTTATTTATTTGTATTAGCAAAGTCAGTGGGTTAACAAGAAACTATAGATTACATTTGCATTATACATTTCATAGAAATGGCCCACATGTTTATAATTCTGACTAACTGAACAGCAAGTTCTGCAAGGGGCTCATGAACTTAAAAAAGGAAATGTGTCCTTAATTCTTTTAGTTTTGTAGGGCCAGTGTTCAGTATCACACTTGGCATGTTAATGTTGCAGTGAAGCATTTATGTATGTTTGACTACCCAACATGTGTTTCAAGCTGCTTTGTTGTGTGCGTTGTCTTGGCAGAGTTCGCCTGTGGAGTCCACTGTTCTCACATTACAGATGGAAACAGACTCATGCAATGTTGATGCTCCTGTAGAGTCTCAGCACTTTGGCTTCTCAATAATTAAAGCAGGCGAGGGACCACTGTGGAGTGAGCCACAGGTAGTATGTTGTAGCAAGTCAGAAGTTGTTTATTTTCAGTTAGGTTATTTTAGAGAGTGAACCAGTGTCATGAAGGATGTTGAAATAAGGAACATCTCTAAACATCACTTCTTTTCTTTTTTTTTTCTCTCCTTATCCTTTGTTGCATTTTTGCAAACAAGATTTTGCTCATTTTCACCCGTCCACAACTGTTTACTACAACAAGACTGCAAATCCTCACTCCATGTCTTTTTTTTTTTTTGGCCTGGATACACATGAGCACAATGCATTCATCCTTTAGCAGCATATGATTATCTTAAGTGGCTGTTTAGTTTGCAATTACAGGTCTGGAATCAACTTCATTCTGTTGTTCATTCTTTAGTAGAGAGGCAAGGTGTCATTAGTGGGAAGAGCTGAAGAGAATGAAACCAGTTTTACATACCTTTTTTCAGTTCGGCTGTGACTTTCATCACAGGAAGCGGTGGTTGCTCATCTTCCTTTTCACCGCCCTGTCGTGCAATAGAGTGCGAGCAGTTGGGTTTAGTGTGTTTGTGTGCGGTAGAGAGCACGTTCTCTCTCTGCTCTGAGGGCGGTGGCCCCCGTGCCGTTTGTCTTGAACCACGTGCCACCTGTTGCATGCACAACAGCCAAAACTGAATTAGTGAAGGAGCGCGCTGTTGAAGACAGTTGACTACGACCCTGCTCCACTTCTCATTGTAATTCTTTTAAAGCTTCTACTGAGAAATCATGGAGACAGAGGTAAGTTGACCAAGAACTGCTTATTCTTGCCATTAGCTTTATTAATGTTGTTGTAATGCCAGGGCAGCCACTTGACCAGTCATTTTCACAACGCCACAATAGAGGACTTGAAACATTTTAAGCTGCTTCCAGTTGTGAATCTGAACTTCTTAAATGTGGGGAAAAAGAGGAAGGAAAGCGTGGAGGCTCTAAGATTTGATACTAAGCCAACGTTAGCATTCGGTTTACCACAGGAATTGGTTAAAGTTTATGGTTTCATAAAAACCCTGAGGCAAAATGTAATGCTTGGACAAGCGTTTATTTTCCCTGTCTTGTTCCAGACGTACATTTTAAAAGCAGACCGTGTTTGGTACGGTGAGACTACTGATCATTTGTTTCTCTGTGAAAATGAGCTATCCGTCTTATTTGTGCTGGCGTCTATGAATGGAGGTGGGGAAGGGCTAGAGTCAGCATGTTGCACGACCCTCTCTGTTTGTATGACCAGCTCCACCACACGATTCAAAATGCCTTGACTAGGAAAGCATACAGTCTTATGCTAATGTTTGGGCCCCCTTGAACAAATGGCACTTTTTTAGTTAGTTTTTTTCCCCCCCATTTACAAGCAGTACACAGAGCCTCTGTTTTTAGAACCTAGTAAAATGGGCTTGTCTAAGCCATTCTCTAAAGATCTGAAAGCAGTGTCTATAGTGCAGTTTATAAGAATTGCTATATCAGGGGAACCATGGACATCAGAATGAGATCTGAAAAGATCAAGAAAATAATCTACAAGAACCGCTCATATGCTGGTGACTGGCAAGAACATGCATTAAAGTCTTGCGCACATGCATTGTGGACCTGCACCCTCGTTACAAAACTAAATGTGTAAAGTATGCTGCAGAACATGGAAAGAAGCTGCATGCTGCACCCACTGTACCCAAACTTTTGCATGGTACCGAATGCTCAGGGCTGGTGTTGCTATAGTTACAGTATCCACAGCAGCTCGTGTAACTGTCACAGAATGGGAGCCCATGGAATGGTAGTTCCAAGTCCTGGTGTATTGTCTTTCCTGCGCTTTCCTGCACATCCCTGGAGAGCGGTAAATTCCGATATTCTGGCCGATAAAGGCCTGGATTAACCTGATCGCCTAGGTTAGATTGCAGTTGCAACTAAACCTTTATTCTGTCTCTTTATTTCTCGTTCTTCCTTTCCCTGTTTCCTCTAATCCCCACAGCCAGGTATAGTGTCTCCGTTTAAGCGTGTGTTTCTGAAGGGGGAGAAGGGGAGAGATAAAAAAGCTCAAGAGAAGGCTACTGAGCGCAGGGCCCTCCACACCTTCTCGCTTTCTGTCCCCGACCATCGCATCGACCCGGACATCCTTCTCAATGACTACATTGAGAAAGAGGTCAAGGTAAGAACATACTCCGAAACTCTGTGTAGGACCACGGTAAACTTGCTTTGCCAATGGTTTTTGGTGAACTCCTTGCTCAGGGCTGTCTTGTAGACTTTTCAAAATGTCCAAATGTTTATGGACACCCCATCTAATGAATGCTTTCAGCTACTTGAAGTTGTAGCCATTGCTGACTCAGATGTGTAAATGCACACACAGTTTGTCTAGTCCCTGTAGAGAAGTATTGCCTATAAAATAGGACTCTCTGAAGCAAATTAATATGAACCTAGTGGCACCATTCCTAATAAAGCCCCCCAACATTGAGGCATGGAGCAGTGGAACTGTTTTTGGTGCTCCATCCAATGGGGTAGCGATCCAAGATCCTGACCTCACTAATGCTCTTGTTGCTGAATGCAATCAGATCCTTACAGCAAAGCTCCAAAATCTTTTAGAAAGCTTTCCCTAGGTAGTAGAGACAGTTACTCCAACAAAAGCCGGATTAGCTATTTGTTAATAACCTTGGTTTTGGAAGAAACCATGAATGAACAGGTGTCCCAGTACTTTTGTCCATATAGTGCATGTTTATTCATAGATAACAGACTTATGACAGTTATTGTGGTCGTCTGTGTCGAATCACAAGCTCTGACATAGTGATGCACTGTATTCTTACTCTGACCTGTGTGATGGTGTGTTTTGTTTTTGGGCATCTTGTAGTATCTGGGCCAGTTGACCTCAGTTCCAGGATACCTCAACCCGTCCAGCCGCACTGAAGTTCTGCATCTTATTGACAATGCCAGGGTGAGCTGATTGATAAAAGAGAGCAACACAATTTCATTTTCCAATTTCATTTAATTGATCTGTGCATGCACTGAATGAGGAGCTTCCTTTTTTTTGGTCCTAGAGAGTCAGAGTCCAGTGCAGTTCTTAAACCTACTAACCTAACAGTTGAATAAATTGCGTTTGAGTAGAAAAAGTCCTAGACTGTGTTGGATCAAAGACCTTCAGGACCGGAGTTGGACCCATCGGGGATAAGTGGTGTCAAGTGTGCAGTATGTAACTTCCTATTGCAACACCCATAATTAGTATCTTCTTTTCTTCCCTTTTTATTTGTTTTGTTCCTAGAAGTCTCACCAGCTAGCAGGTCAGTTGACCTCGGAACAGGATGCTGTGGTCAGCCTATCAGCATACAACGTGAAGCTGGTGTGGCGTGATGGAGAAGATATCATCCTGAGGGTGCCCATTCATGACATCGCCGCCGTCTCGTACATCCGAGACGACTCGCTGCATCTAGTGGTGTTAAAAACAGGTTCGTCCTCACAGTCCCTACCAACTGACCTAGCTAATAATGAGGAAACGTTTCTCAGCTGTATGTGTTTCTGTGCAGCCCAGGAACCTGGCAGCTCTCCTTGTCCCAGTACGTGTCCAGAGCTGTCAAAGTCGCCCACTCTGAGCTCTCTGTCTGAGAGCGGAGTCGTAGAGGTCTGCTGTCTTCTCGTGCTGGCCGTTGAGAACAAGGTGGCTAACTTCTTGGATGACTTCAACTCCAATCCAGTCATTTATTACATTCATTAAGTTAAAACTAAAACCAAAGCCGTTGCTCACTCTGCAGATCAGTATCGTTTTGGGCTGGTTTCCTGGACGTGGAGTGAATCTAGTCCTGGACTACACAGGTCTCTGAAGGGAGGGAGGGGGGGGGTTGTAGTCCAGGACTAGGCTTCATCTTTGATCCTAGGAGAAGTCCCTGGCATTGCATTTTAGTCCAAGGCTTGTTTTTCTTCCATGTCTTTAGTGAATGTATGTCTTTACAAAATGTAGCATAGATAATTGTCTGTCTGAAAAGCTTATGTTGGTTTTGTCATTCCAGGCAGCGGCAGAGGAGCTCTGCTTGCTCCTGAGTCAGGTCTTCCAGATAGTCTACACAGAATCTACCATCGACTTCCTGGACAGGGCCATCTTTGATGGAGCCACAACACCTACAAGACATCTCTCTCTGTACAGTGGTGAGTGGAGAAGATGACTGCACAACTGCACTGTCACATGCTGACTGAGCCATTTTTGTGCCTCCCGAAGGGTTGGTAGTTGTCATAGTAACAGACACACCACATATCAAGCAGGGAGATTGCAGACTAGGAAATTAATCAGTATTCTGGACCTTGTTTCCCAAATTGGTTTGAGCTAAAATATTCAGCTGCTCAGTTACTCGTTATGTTACACGGTTAGAAGGCTTTTACAAGGCTTGAACTGCTGAAGGCTGTTTAAGTTCACGGCTGCTGGAATTGACGTCCTCTGTGGAGGAGGGGTGCATATGTTAAATGAGTTGTTCAGTACAACCTCTGTGTGCTAGATGGCCCATGCTGAAAGTTGTGAATCACAAGGCTTGTGTTCATTTTATCTTCAAGATGACTCTTCAAGCAAAGTAGATGATAAAGAGCAATTTGAAGGAGAAGCAGGACCCTTGTAAGTAGTTCAGTTTTTTTAAATAATGCCTGATTTTGTTCTTATTCTCTTATTCGCATTGGCTTTTGGAGATGTGAGATTTACTATGATGGTGCTTCTTTTTTTTTTTTTGTGGTGGTCCAATCCTAGCTTGTTTCAGAGCTCACTGGAAGCAGCAGGGCACTCCCCTTGTCCTTCCCCGTCATCCACACCGGCCTCACCACAGGACAAAACCGCTAGCGAGAGTGAACTAAGCACAACAGCAACAGAATTACTCCAGGACTACATGACCACGGTGTGTGTGACACGCATGGACGTTTGTAGATTATCATAAAGCTCATTTTCTTAATTAATATCTTTTAGTTATCCATCCCTTATGATTCCTCCATTAAATCACCATCTCTGATTTGTCCTTTTTTTGAAGCTGAGGACCAAGTTGTCCTCTCAGGAGATTCAGCAGTTCGCCACACACCTGCATGAGTACAGAAATGGCGCCTCCATCCACGAGTTCTGCATCAACCTGAGGCAGCTTTATGGGGACAGCAGGAAGTTTCTTCTACTTGGTGAGCTCTGTTTCCTGTGGCTAGACAGCAAGTTGTTCTCAGCAGAATCTGCTATGTTAAATGAACCATGTGAACCATGTAGGAACCACAACATTCAATGCTAAGTCAAAGTGAAACTGTGTTCATAGGTCTTTTAGTGTAGTTTGCTGGAAACTTTTAGAGCTGGTGTCAGGTGTACACTTGTAGCATGCATGAAATTGCTCTGCTATATCATCAGTTCTACATGCCAGTTCTCTACCACTGTACGATATAAAGAGGAAGGAAAATTACTGCTGTGTGTAGCTCTTGTTCTTTTGTTTTAACAGTTTGTGAAGAGCTTGACAAAAGCAAGTGTGATAATTAGGCATGCATTTTGAAAAGTACTAATTTATGTGGTTTAAGTCTTTACTGCATGTTGGCAACATTAGCCCAGTTGCTCCAGTGCAAAACTAAAAATTCAGATCAAAGATACTTGGCATGTTCTGGCTGGTGGACTATAGTTGGAGCAAAGGTGCAGTTTTATTTTTGGCCAAACTGTTGCTTCAAGTGGAACTAATTCCAGCTTGTAAGCGAGGAGATTATTGACCCCAAAAAGCCTCCCAGTTGCTCATCTTGCTTGATTCTAACTCCTGCAGGCCTCCGACCCTTCATTCCAGAGAAGGACAGCCAGCACTTTGAGAACTTCCTCGAAACCATTGGAGTGAAGGACGGCCGCGGTATTATCACTGACAGCTTCGGCCGCTACAGACGCACAGCCAGCTCTGCCTCAGACTCCACCACCAATGGCAATGGGGCAGCAGGTGGCTCAGATGAAGGAACGGCGCCTTCTGAGGGCGACGAATGGGACAGAATGATCTCTGACATCAGCAATGACATTGAGGCGCTAGGATGCAGTATGGACCAAGACGGGGTGTCACCCTGACAACAGAACTTAAGGGCTGGAGAAGTCACCACTTGATATATACTGACTGTTACATGGTCCGCTGGTCCATGTCGCGGCCAGTCAACTGATGCTGGAATGTGGATACTTTGCCACCTAGGCTCGATCCAGACTGTCACGTAGTGGTGTGGGTGTGACCACATTACTGTCATTCAAATTGGATGATGGTGCTTCTTGAGACACTTGAAATGCATGACGACTCTCTGTAACTGTAACAGCACAGTTCGCATTGTTTATTGGCAGTATCTGCTATCAGCTATTGGACTTTTTTTTTTTTATTTTCTTTTTTTTTTACTATTGATCTGAGACCAGCCTTTCTATTTCTCTTCTAATGGGTATAGTACAGTGGGTATAGTACAGGTGACTTGGCACAGTCCCATAGGGTTTTATTTTAGGGCCTATGGATCTGATGTTAATTACAGTAAAGTAATTATGAAGGTAAAGAAAATGTCAATTACAGGGTTCACATTAGTCTTTTTATAACCCTACGAGGTTTGATAATTAGCTTCCAAGTTGAATCAGATGTTTTGGGAGCAAGGAAAACACTACAGTGTGTAGCGTGAAAGGATTCCAGGACTGGAAAACAAGGTCTAGATAAGACTAGAATTTGTATTGTTGTCACGTAATGTCTCTATGTGTCGGGATGAGACATTAGAGGGATGGAAATAAAAGGCAAAAGTCTATTCTTAACTGATTCTCACAGAAATTGCAGAAGCAGTGAACTTACAAATGCTGACAATCTGGCAAAGTAAAGTATGCTTCCAATAATTCTTTGAAATGACCTTGCATGACTTTATCAGTCACTACCTGTGTTAGGTAGCATTGTTAACTGCTGTTTACCAGTATTACATAGTTCTCTGATTGAGGTTCACCCAAAACTTTACTCAGCTCTGTGAATGATATTTATCTACTCCATTTGTTCTGTCTGTCAGTCAAATTGTATTATACAGGTTTACCAAGTTGTCATACCTATAACATCTTTAATTCTGCATTCATCTTCATCCCCTTCTTGTGTGATAATTCTTACCAATTTGGTAAATAGAAACACTTCCACTATTCACTCCTGTTTATATTTTCTTGTTTTGGGGCAGCATAGTGTTGCTTTTGTTGTTGTTGCCTACAGCAATTTTCTTCCTAACAGTCGGAGATGAGGGTGGAGTAATTGAGTGCTGAAGGTTCTCTCATACATTCTGACAGGAAAATAACGCAAACATAGACAAGGTCCGGACCCAGGCTCGGTTTTTAATTTTTTTTCCAGCATCTAATACGTGTGCTGATGCCATTGCAATTTTTTTTTAGAATTAACATATTGTGGGAGTTCATAATTCAAAAAGGTAATTTTATATTCATTACATGTAAATTGACATTTTCAAGCTTTTTGTTTCATTTTACTCCATGAGGTTCTATGTTCCATTTTCAGAGATTATCATTGTGTGGGAAAAATGTGAGCAAAGTTTGTTTATAAGCCATAGCAGTAAAATTCTTCTCCATCTGTAATGTGACGCTCAAACATCCTCCTTACTTTACTCTGCTAGCTTGCTACTTTAAGATTACTTAGCTAACAACACAAACACTACAGGTTTAAACCAAAGCTGTTCGCTGAACAAAGAAATCACACTCAATCACAAGTATAATGTACATCATGTTCAGACTTCTCAGCAAACGGTTATGCATTGCAAAATGTGATCAGCTCACAAGGATGGGTGCGTTCCAGTTGAAAATTCTGCTTCTCGTTGTCCCCTTCTGGCCTTGTTCTGTGAGCAGCCACTTATGTAACGTAGGTATGAGGTATGTCCAAGGGGCGAGTTGAACTTGGCAAGGGGATGTTAGAAACAGCATTGAAATGGGCCCACAGTATTTGTTCTTGTTTTTGGTAGCAGTGGTTTGGCTCTTGAAAGTGAGCAGTAGACAGTAAGGGTGGTAAATTGGGCTGTGGGCTGGGGTTATCTGTATTTTCAGGATTGAAATGAATGTGCTGGTTTCAGGTCATTAAAAAAAAAATCGAAGAGCTAACTGAGTAGCTTTCCCTCATTTAGCCTTTATGTGGATCAATGGTTTCCTGTGTCTTGCAACATAATGATTTGACTGACGGTCAGTATAGTTTTTCTGTCCCGTTTTAGCCCAACTTGAAACTTGATCCACCAAGTGCTTTTATTTCCAGCCTTATGTTAACTGTTTAATATCTTACTCTAGTTTGTATTGCATAACGTTTTAAACACAGTTTTACAACTATTTCTGGTTGTAATTACCCATTAAAAGTTTTCTGTGAATTGCACCAGGTAGGGTATGTAGCTCTGTGATATTATTTCTTTTGTTTGTTTTTGGTTTTGGCTGAAAACCTGGAGTATTTGGAACTCTGACGAAGCCAGTTTGCCGGCTGATTTGAGAGCTTACTGCTTTTCCATCTGCAGAACAATCACATCTCGTCCTTTGGTTTTTGGAAGCCTGACATTGTGCCTTTCTGAACAAGTACTTTTATTGTATCATCCAACAGGGATGTAAGAATGGTTCTGTAATCTGTACAGATTGTGACTGATACGTTTTATTAAATATTATGCGCAGTATGTAAAGTCTTGTGTCTTCATCTGAAAAGCTCTCTGGAATTACTCACCCTTGTGACGGTCCACAAGACAGTCCTGTAGAGGGTGCCGTTGTTCATAAGCTACATACACTGTCTTGAGATCTTCAACTGAGACAGGTTTTCATTCATAACCTGTTCAGTGTATGAAATGTGCAACCTGATCCTAAACTGTACCCTTCAAAAAATGTCTCTGCTGTTTTGATTAACACTGTAATGTAATGCCAAGGTCTTGCAGGATGAGAATGTTTGTTTCTTCAGGTTAAGGGCTTGTCAGAATTCCTGGTTTGTCCAGTACAACCGGATCAGAATCAGGCATACCTGGTGCGCAGTGGGAGACTTCATTTCAAAGGCATGTAAGTAGATTTAATTAGGTACGGTAACTAAGAGACTGCACAATGTGCTAGTTACAAGGCCACATAGTGTCACACGCAATCATGGTGATGGTTGGCCATTTTTAGAAGAAAGAGGTTCTACTGCAAGGGATGATGGTCAGGATAATGTGATCTCTGGAATATTCGTCAAAAGATTAAAAATCTCACATTGCCTTCTATTGCCTTGGGTGGTGTCAGCTGTCTTATTTATTTTATTTATTTATTTATTTATTTTTTCTCAGGGCTGCCAAAGTCCAGTGTGTCTGAAACCAATCCTTCAATCTGTGAAGTATCGCTCACTGTGTGGCCTTGGCAGCCTGCCTTCTTTAATGCATTGTTAACTAGAAGTCCTCAAAGGCGCTAGTCATGGCGTAAAATGTGCTGCGCAGGAGTTTGTGAAGTTTGCCAGAGCTCAGTGTCCGATCAGATGACCATGCCCACTTTCTCCCAAAGCCTATTCCATTCATGCTTGCTTGGACTAATGAAATTATGGTTGATTTCCTGGAGACATCCTTAAACAAATTGCATAATTTGGTGCATCTACAATGTCTGACTTGGCTCTCCTGCCTTAATGACGCTTGCCCAGAGGGAGGCTATTTGGCCTTAAATGCTTTACTTGGTACAGAACTGAGTACACAGTACTTGTAGCCGAAATAGAAAATCCTAGGTTGCCTTTCATTTACCAGAATAGACAGACAAGAATTCTTTAAATAGGCATTAAGCCTTTGTGACTGATCTGTGCATGCAGCTTTCTCGGCAAGATAAGGAGGATTAAGTTATCCCAGGGTGCAGTAGGGGAGCCCTGCTTTTTTTTCATCTGCAGACTCTTCCACTGGAGGCTACAGCCTGGTATGACCTCCCTCTGGGTTGCCTGTAGGGCTGCTAAAAGAGTAGTCGATAAATCTGTGCCTTTAGAAGCGAGCATAATCTTTTAGTCTTTAAAGAAATGAACACGGTAGTGAGCAGTTTCTTCTAAATGACTGACTCAAAGGCTCCACCGGAACAAACCTATGCATCCTGTTGAAGGTCACAGAGTTCCAGCTCCAAGTAGGAACCCAAGCACACAAATGCTAGCCATTCATTTGTGACACAATCCTTAAAGTCACAAAAACAGTAGTCACATAACCTCTGCTCAGTGACGTTCCCCTTTCATTCCAGGGAACATCTGTGTGTGAGGATGTACGGTAAATGAATGAGCCTCAATAAAGGAACTGAGGAGCAGATGCACAAAAAGAGGAACAAAGGTCAGTGCCCTGCAAACCTAATGATCAAGACCCCTGGACCATGTGTCATGTTGGATGTCACTTGGACAAGAACATGATGGACATGAGCACAATGACAGACGTGGAGCCACACCCTCATTAGTGGACTCTCTTTGAAAACTAGCTTGCCAGTTTATTAGGTAGGAAATTCACAAATTACATTGGCTACTAGCTAATCTCATAGCCCTTTGTCAGTGGTCAGTTTCTGATCCTCTTACAAAATGTAACTCCAATGGTTGTTGCAACAACTACAGCAAAACTGTTTCTATAATGATTATTTCTTAGTTTTGTTGTTTTTGAGCCAATCAGGGTGGGCCTGCTCTTGTGATTGGGATTGTTGTTTGCGCTTGAGATCATGGACTGATGACTTGACATTCTCCAGCAGGATTTTCTGGTAGAGCGCCGTTTTCTTGGTTCGGTCAGTTATGGCAAGTCATCCAGGCCCTGAATCAGCAAAGCATCCCCACACGACCACACTCCCGCCCCCATGTTTGGCTGCATGTTCCTCCTCTTTGTTAGCAGTAGTTTTTAATCTCTCAACTCTCCCATGGATGCTAATATTGTCCAGTCTCATTCTAAAGGTGGAATCACAAACGATGATCTTATCTGAGTAAAGTGAGGCCTGCAGTTCCTTAGATGCTCACCTGGGTTCCTTTGTGAATTCCTGGATGAGCCATTGCTGTTGGAGGAATTCTGGTGATGCCTGTTTCTCATTGCTGGAAAGGTTCTGTTTACGTGATGTTTACATTCAACAGGACTGGCAGTAATTAAGGCTGGGTGTGAGCTAATTATCAAATGGGTGATCATTAGATCATTGGTAATTACATCATTAGTCATTAAGGCTCTGTGTGATAATTAGTCATTAAGGCTGAGTTTCAGCTAATTATCAACTACATTTTAGAAGGCACTATAATCTCCCACAATACACTTGTAATTTCTAGTGAACATCACAACGTAGCTCACTACATGAGCTCAGTGTATACCAAAATGCATTGCGAAACTCTGTTACTAAGCAAAGTCCGATTACATTTGCTCATATAGCTAATCAAGCGCACTGTGAGTTTCAGATATTTTCCCATGTAGTTCATTAACGTAAGGCTGATGTTTCTAAGCAACATAGCGGTCAAAGATTAGTCCATGAACAGCACAGTGCTTATACTGTACTGGAGCTTTAAACACAGCCACCCACATGTTTATTTATGTGACCAGTATTGACGCACGATGATGAACTTTTTTTGTGTGAAAAATATGTAAGATGCAATAAATCTGGAAGAGGCAAAGCAACATAACAGCCCTGTAGATACCACAGGGGGCAAAGCATAGTTGTGTTAGGTGTCATTATACATAATCCAAGAAAACAAGTAATACTGAATGACCCTGGTTTGTGTGGAAAATAGTGTCTGTATATTTTCATCGGCAGCAGTGGTGTCATTGTGAAACTGCATGACTAATCGCACCATAAAAAGTGCTCTGTGTTATTTTTTTGCCATCTCAGGGGAGTCTGGAGGTTCCCTTCACTACCCCGTATTGTGTTTTCTCACTGACTGAAGATGGCTTGGTCCCACACAAAAGCTGGTCATTGTGAGGGGCTGTGAAACATTAGCCTTTTGAATGTGGCCTTTGGGCCTGGACCTGCTATTTCCACAGCTCGTCCTTTTAAAGAGAAGTTGGTAAATATCAAGGGGGGTTTTCCTTTCTGTGTCACTGCCAAAGTGCACAACTACTTTAGACAGCAGAAATTCAAGTAGTCATGTTGGTTACTGACCAATCAGAAATGCCAAAATAAGTTAGCATCAAAAGTTAGTTCTTCATGATTCAAATATGCTTGGCTGTGTTCCTCCTTAGTGTCATGGGTTTAGCTAATTTCAAGCAGGAACACAGATGAAAAGTCAATTACTATGATTTAAACAAACAGTGACTTAAATAAGCCAACATATGAGCACAAATTGAGCACCATGGCGCATTCCCATTATTCCCATTATAAGTAATTGGCTACAAACTCCATGAGTATCTATGGGTTCTGTGTTCAGGCAACATCTACAAGGAATGCATATAAAGCAAAATGACAACACAGAAATAATACTGTAACAAGAAGTTTATTGTAGATACAAAATGTTCTAAAATAAAACATTGTGTCACCAGCAAAAGCTATAGACTGTCTCAATGCCAAACTTTCAGTAACAAACCTTCAACCAGTCTCAACTTCCGGTTATGATCTTAAACTGTTCATTCACAAAAGAAAGTACACCAAGTATCTCCCTGACAAATAACTAACACATTGGATTATTGAGGATCTTTATAACCTATATGGACAAAAGTATTTGGATAACTGCTCCAGGGAAGCTTTTCAACTAGATTTTGGAGCACTGCTGTGAGGATTTAATTGCATTCAGTGACAAGAGCGTCAGTGAGGTCAGGATGTTGGATGATCACCACCCCACCTCATCCCCAACTCCAGTACTCATCCCAGAAGTATTGGATGGCGCACCATCCATCATTCCAAAGAACACAGTTCTTCCACTGCTGGGGGGCTTAATACCCCTCTAGCCCATGCCTGACATTAGACAAGGTGCCAATAGGTTTGTGTTTATCTGCTCCAGAGAATCCTTTTCCATTGGCAATATTTCTCTACAGGGACTAGAAAAGTTATGTACCAGACAAGCAACTTACAGAAGCTGAATGTATTCATTAGAAAGGGTGTCATTTGGACATATTGTATAAGTTCATATGTACATGCAGCACTGTGCAAAGGTTATTTTCAATAGTCAAGAAGTTTCCAAAACTGGAGATTAAAAGATTCTGAGAAAATGGGACTCCTAACGACTGAAAGAAATCTTGTAGACCACCAAAACTGTTCCTATCAGAATACACACTGTTCCTACCAAAACTGTTCCTAACCAGTTAAAGCTTTCATCTTTGAGAGAGATGAGAAAATCAATCTCCACTCTCACTTCATCTGAACACATCCACATCCGAACACTGTGGGTCTGAAAGGATGTGGAGATGATTAAGAAGCTTTTACTGAGAAAAGGCAAGAACAGTCAAAACTGCTGATGCCGTCGGTTGTCTCAGAACAGTGGACTCCACCACCGGAGTGGTGACGTCAACATCACTGAAAGCATTGAAGACCATTTCAATGGTGACTTCTAAGGCTGAAGATTGGAAGTGTGGAAAAATCCTTTTGCAGATTTCTTCAGAAACACTGAAAGTGATTTGTGAAAAGAATGGAAGAGTGGAAACACTAACTTCTTAAACATTTAATGTTATATTATGTTGCTGAGGCCTCTGTATAGTTTTCTGTTAAATAGATGTTTTTTTTTCCCCTGCTGAAAAATTAATAACTTTATGATGAAGGTTAGTCTCTGACATTTGCACAGTGCTGCACTTCCCTTGATTATCAAGAATCTGGGTAATTTTCCAGAAATGAAAAACAGACATTTGTTCTATTATTTTTATTTACCACAGTGTGCTGTGTGTATTTAATGTACTATGCAATGTGTCCCTTTTGCACTGACATGAACCTGTATATACAATTATACACAAAACTGAAAAAACAAAGGCTATTCTGACTGCTCTTACTGTGATAGCAAGAATGTAAGCCTACTGTTCAAGTATGTGTTTTCATTACCCTTCAGAATCACTTCAGCAGAAAAATAAGGCTTCATGTGTGCAGGAAAAATACACAAACTGACAGCTGCTGTCACTCAGGTGTAGGGCTATAGCTAAAGAGGCAACCATCTATTCAGAGATATGAGTTCATTTGAGCTGTCTGAGACGCTCCATTCATGGGCACATGGGCATGGCCAGTCAACTTCTCATAATTTCTAATAATAAGTTTTATACAAAAATAGGCTACTGCAGAAACTTGTCATAGCAGTACAGCTTCATTTGAGAACCTTTTTTACATTCGCGATTTGAACATGACGAAGATTCACAACCATGTTACGTTACAACCATACACTCAGGCTAGCAAAGGGAAAAGCGTCTAGAGTTGATGTTCATCTTAGTGACACCAATCAGACGAAGTGGTGCAGAGAGGCCAAACCCTGGTGTGACTGGACCATCACACAGAAGATCAGAGAGCTCGTCGTGCTCCTCCAGGCCAAAGGTAGCGTCGTTGAGCATCCGCCGATGCACCTGGCACGTCTGCTCGATCTTCAGTTTATTGATGTCACCTCGCAGGCGCATGAGCTGGCGTGCGAGCTGCTGATCCTGCAGACGCATCTCCTTCTGTAAATAAAGAGAGTATTTTAAAAGGCACTTCAATACTGCAGGATTTGCAGTTTACTCAAGCATCATGGCAATTTTGTAATTGCAATTGCAATTATGGTTATGGCTATTTAGAGCATGTTCAGTTTTTTACTATACTGTAAAAACGACCTGACTCTAAAGTCCATATTAATCCTATACTTTTCCCTTCTTAACACATCCACAAGTGTTTCTGTCCATCCTTCCACTGAAGATGAGTCAACGCTGCTTACTCTGACATTATCTTAGTGTCAGAACCACAGAACCCCATCGGATTACCTGTGGCCATTCCTTGATGGGTCAGAGCTGCTTTGGCGGCACAAGGGGAATCCTAGGCTGTGTTATGGCTGATCAGAGTACCTAAGTATGTTTAACTGTAGATATTCTGTTGCTTTTGACTCCATACTTCTTTTAGAGTAAGATTTTGATTATCCATAATTTCTTCTCAGTACTTTTGACACTGCTGGTGTCTGAAGTTTGCCTTTTAATTTTGCACTGGAACTATGATGCTAATATAGCTAGCAAGTATTGTATTTCAACTGGCTAAGTTATGCTTAAACTACAGTCGTAAGGAACGGAAGCTTGGCCATGATCATTTAAGAGGTCAAAAACTATTATGCCACAGTGCATAAAAAACACATAAGCTGGATTTATATAACCAAATGGAAGGGTTGAGGAAAGTGTGTAACGGGATAAAGGTATTTAGTATGAGGCTAATTAAAAGTTCATTATACCACATACATTCTAGATATTCTTTTGGCATCCTGCAGAATAAGAACACCAATTTCTGTACTCCTTTAGAACAAATGAATATCAATAAGAGATTGTTTCAAATGACAACAATCCTTAACATGAACCATTATTTCTTCCTTGAGATCGTATCTTCATACCAAACACTGCGAGAGGATTGAATGTTTCTTATTAAAGAACAGGGTAATGATAGAGGCCCAGTCAGGAACCACAATCCCCCCACCCCCCAATCATCCTAACTGATGGAACATCGTTATTTTCATGCTTGATTTTCTTCTCGTAAATGTTTGCGGACACACACTAGGCAGAGCTGAAGAAAAATGAGTCCTTTTTCATAGATGTTGAAAGGCGCCTCATTGTGTGCCTGGACTATGACACCCCTGCGTGCCTCCACAGTACTGGCCTCATGGCTGAACGGAGTCACAGATTAAACTAGCAGAAGGGGAGAGATGGAACAGGCTGATCATCACTCACACTCCTCTGCTCCTCATCACTTCCACTCACTTTAATCTCAATGCAAATGCTACGCACTAATGGAGCCTTTGACATTTGCCCCATTGTTCTATTTTAATTAGCTAAGTAATGGGAGATGCTACTTTTTTTCTTCCCTGCGGAAAATACAACCAAAAACACCTGTAGTTCTAGTGCATTGGTATCTGCACCAATACCGACCTGGATTAATTTTATTCTGTTTATTATTATGAAATTGAGAAGCTAACTTTGCCAGTGATGCATGTTATTTTCATTTTCATAACTTATTTGTTGTTTTTTTTTGTTTCAAAACTAAATGTGAAGTGTAAACATTGTGGATTAAATGCTGGTCAACCAGCATGATCCATGGATCTATTTTTCTAGATGGTTTGTTTTGGGATCTATTTTGTTAGAAGGTTTGTTTTGGGATCTGTTTTGTTAGAGGGTTTGTTTTGGTATCTATTTTGTTAGAGGGTTTGCTTTGGGATCTATTTTGTTAGATGGTTTGTTTTGAGATCTATTTTGTTAGAGGGTTTGTTTTGGGGTCTATTTTGTTAGATGGTTTGTTTTGAGATCTATTTTGTTAGATGGTTTGTTTTGAGATCTATTTTTCTAAATGCTTTGTTTTGATATCTATTTTGTTAGAGGGTTTGTTTTGGGGTCTATTTTGTTAGATGGTTTGTTTTGAGATCTATTTTGTTAGATGGTTTGTTTTGAGATCTATTTTGTTAGATGGTTTGTTTTGGGATCTATTTTGTTAGATTGTTTGTTTTAAGATCTATTTTGTTAGATGGTTTGTTTTGAGATCTATTTTGTTAGAGGGTTTGTTTTGGGATCTATTTTGTTAGATGGTTTGTTTTGAGATCTATTTTGTTAGATGCTTTGTTTTGGGATCTATTTTGTTAGAGGGTTTGTTTTGGGAACTATTTTGTTAGGTGGTTTGTTTTGAGATCTATTTTTCTAAATGGTTTGTTTTGATATGTATTTTGTTAGAGGGTTTGTTCTGGGGTCTATTTTGTTAGATGGTTTGTTTTGAGATCTATTTTGTTAGATGCTTTGTTTTGGGATCTATTTTGTTAGAGGGTTTGCTTTGGGATCTATTTTGTTAGATGGTTTGTTTTGGGGTCTATTTTGTTAGATGGTTTGTTTTGGGATCTGTTTTGTTAGAGAGTTTGTTTGGGGGTCTATTTTGTTAGATGGTTTGTTTTGGGATCTATTTTGTTAGAGAGTTTGCTTTGGGATCTATTTTGTTAGAGAGTTTGTTTTGGGATCTATTTTGTTAGATGGTTTGTTTTGAGATCAATTTTGTTAGGGGGTTTGTTTTGGGATCTATTTTGTTAGGGGGTTTGTTTTGAGATCTATTTTGTTAGATGGTTTGTTTTGAGATCTATTTTGTTAGATGCTTTGTTTTGGGATCTATTTTGTTAGAGGGTTTGTTTTGGGAACTATTTTGTTAGGTGGTTTGTTTTGAGATCTATTTTTAGATGGTTTGTTTTGAGATCTATTTTTCTAAATGGTTTGTTTTGATATGTATTTTGTTAGAGGGTTTGTTCTGGGGTCTATTTTGTTAGATGGTTTGTTTTGGGATCTATTTTGTTAGAGGGTTTGCTTTGGGATCTATTTTGTTAGATGGTTTGTTTTGGGGTCTATTTTGTTAGATGGTTTGTTTTGGGATCTATTTTGTTAGGGGGTTTGTTTTGAGATCTATTTTGTTAGATGGTTTGTTTTGAGATCTATTTTTTCTAAATGGTTTGTTTTGAGATCTATTTTGTAAGAGGGTTTGTTTTGGGGTCTATTTTGTTAGATGCTTTGTTTTGAGATCAATTTTGTTAGGGGGTTTGTTTTGGGATCTATTTTGTTAGGGGGTTTGTTTTGAGATCTATTTTGTTAGATGGTTTGTTTTGAGATCTACTTTTTCTAAATGGTTTGTTTTGAGATCTATTTTTCTAAATGCTTTGTTTTGGGATCTATTTTGTTAGATGTTTTGTTTTGGGATCTATTTTGTTAGATGGTTTGTTTTGGGATCTATTTTGTTAGAGGGTTTGCTTTGGGATCTATTTTGTTAGAGGGTTTGTTTTGGGGTCTATTTTGTTAGATGGTTTGTTTTGGGATCTATTTTGTTAGATTGTTTGTTTTAGGATCTATTTTGTTAGATGGCCTGTTTTGGAATCTATTTTGTTAGATGGTTTGTTTTGAGATCTATTTTGTAAGAGGGTTTGTTTTGGGGTTTATTTTGTTAGATGCTTTGTTTTGGTATCTATTTTGTTAGATGGTTTGTTTTGGGATCTATTTTGTTAGAGGGTTTGCTTTGGGATCTATTTTGTTAGAGGGTTTGTTTTTGGGTCTATTTTGTTAGATGGTTTGTTTTGGGATCTATTTTGTTAGATGGTTTGTTCTGGGGTCTATTTTGTTAGATGGTTTGTTTTGGGATCTATTTTGTTAGAGGGTTTGCTTTGGGATCTATTTTGTTAGATGGTTTGTTTTGGGGTCTATTTTGTTAGATGGTTTGTTTTGGGATCTATTTTGTTAGGGGGTTTGTTTTGAGATCTATTTTGTTAGATGGTTTGTTTTGAGATCTATTTTTTCTAAATGGTTTGTTTTGAGATCTATTTTGTAAGAGGGTTTGTTTTGGGGTCTATTTTGTTAGATGCTTTGTTTTGAGATCAATTTTGTTAGGGGGTTTGTTTTGGGATCTATTTTGTTAGGGGGTTTGTTTTGAGATCTATTTTGTTAGATGGTTTGTTTTGAGATCTACTTTTTCTAAATGGTTTGTTTTGAGATCTATTTTTCTAAATGCTTTGTTTTGGGATCTATTTTGTTAGATGTTTTGTTTTGGGATCTATTTTGTTAGATGGTTTGTTTTGGGATCTATTTTGTTAGAGGGTTTGCTTTGGGATCTATTTTGTTAGAGGGTTTGTTTTGGGGTCTATTTTGTTAGATGGTTTGTTTTGGGATCTATTTTGTTAGATTGTTTGTTTTAGGATCTATTTTGTTAGATGGCCTGTTTTGGAATCTATTTTGTTAGATGGTTTGTTTTGAGATCTATTTTGTAAGAGGGTTTGTTTTGGGGTTTATTTTGTTAGATGCTTTGTTTTGGTATCTATTTTGTTAGATGGTTTGTTTTGGGATCTATTTTGTTAGAGGGTTTGCTTTGGGATCTATTTTGTTAGAGGGTTTGTTTTTGGGTCTATTTTGTTAGATGGTTTGTTTTGGGATCTATTTTGTTAGATGGTTTGTTTTGGGATCTATTTTGTTAGATTGTTTGTTTTAAGATCTATTTTGTTAGATGGTTTGTTTTGGGATCTATTTTGTTAGATGGTTTGTTTTGGGATCTATTTTGTTAGAGGGTTTGTTTTGGTATCTATTTTGTTAGAGGGTTTGTTTTGGGGTCTATTTTGTTAGATGCTTTGTTTTGGGATCTATTTTGTTAGAGGGTTTGTTTTGGGGTCTATTTTGTTAGATTGTTTGTTTTGAGATCTATTTTGTTAGAGGGTTTGTTTTGGGGTCTATTTTGTTAGAGGGTTTGTTTTGAGATCTATTTTGTTAGATGGTCTGTTTTGGAATCTATTTTGTTAGATGGTTTGTTTTGGGATCTATTTTGTTAGAGGGTTTGCTTTGGGATCTATTTTGTTAGAGGGTTTGTTTTGGGGTCTATTTTGTTAGATGGTTTGTTTTGGGATCTATTTTGTTAGAGGGTTTGCTTTGGGATCTATTTTGTTAGAGGGTTTGTTTTGGGGTCTATTTTGTTAGATGGTTTGTCTATTTTGTTAATTGGTTTGTTTTGGGGTCTATTTTGTTAGATGGTTTGTTTTGGGATCTGTTTTGTTAGAGAGTTTATTTTGGGATCTGTTTTGTCAGAGAGTTTGTTTTGGGATCTGTTTTGTTAGATGGTTTGTTTTGGGATCTATTTTGTTAGAGGGTTTGTTTTGGGATCTATTTTGTTAGATGGTTTGTTTTGGGATCTATTTTGTTAGAGGGTTTGTTTTGGGATCTATTTTGTTAGAGAGTTTGTTTTGGGATCTATTTTGTTAGATGGTTTGTTTTGGGATCTATTTTGTTAGAGTGTTTGTTTAAGGGGTTATTAGAAGACAGCTCAGCAAGCATTAACAGAAGAATCTTAAATTAAACCATCTGTAGAATCCAATTAGTTTTGCTGAATCATGTGTACCATCGAACACTGCATTGAATGTTTAAACCATGAACTAACCTGAAAATATGTGCTTCTGGGCCTATTGTGCTTACTGCGTGTGCATGTGAGCTGTGTGTGGTGCAAAAATAAACATATTCACATTAACATTCAGGCACTAGGCTGTATTTAAAAATGCGTCATGTTGAGACACCCCTTGATCGCACTGAATCAAGTTTTTCATTTTGTGTATCGCTGCGCAGCTAATTACAAGTAATAAATAAGATGAGCTATTTTACATTAATTAAGGTTAATGCAGCATAACTAATTTATATAAACGTTTGGAATTTAATGAATGGACTCAATCACACCCATGCCCCCAGGTTTCTCTTACCAGTTCTTTCCTGAGCCAGATGAGAGCCTCATCAATATTTCCGAAGCCTTTCAAGTTCCCTGGGGTCAGACTGCTCTCTTGTATAAAGTCAGTGGCTTGGCCGTTTTGTGTGGGCATGTCAGTCTGCTCCTGTCCTGTAGCCTGACCCATCTCTGGGGACTCTGTTGGTTCAGATGGTCCTTTGGTATTCTGTGCCTCCACTTGGGCCTTCCATTCTAGGTATGATGGCCTTCTTGTTTCTAGTCTCAGCTTCTCAGCCAAGGCCTTTAAGGTTCTCAAATGGTCATCTGCTGCAGCCTCCAGGTTGCTACAGTCCAAGTGGCTGATGTCCTCCACATTAATCTGCGGTATTGTGTCTGTGTCCATGGCTTGTCAAATGCAAACAGGCAGAGGTAGTTCAAAATAAACTGGAGATCAATTGAAATGCTAATGCTGTCCACCTATTGCTTTGGCTGGTCAGTAAGACTGAGTTGGGTCTTTGGAGCTGCAGGGCCTGCAGATCTTACAGCTGAATCAGTGGATGTGATAGAATGTTATCCTTCTATCTTTGCTGTACTTTTATCTTCTTATGGTCACCATCCAAACTAAGAATACCCCCATCTTGTGACTGGTCCGTTCTACAGGTCAAAGCATACTTTCGCCCTATTTCTTTTGATCCCAGGAAGATTTGAGAAATCCTGCGAAGAAAAGATGCACATATTTTACTTATGTCAGGTCAATCCTAATGGCACAAAACATTACATACAGCAAATAACAGAAACACTAATCTCCTGGGGTGTACACAGCGCTTTCTGTCCACACCTCATGTCACGTTCCGTATCCTCCCAAGCTGGCAGTCGCCATAGCAACTAAAGACAGCCAATGAGTCAGCACTTCGGTGTTACATTAAGCAGTGGCTATGAGGCCTTTTAAGAAAGCGACAGATCAATAGCAGCGCAGCCTGCTTTTGACAAATCTCGAGGGAGACAGAGCTAACGTTGGGAAGATATTCATTCACATGATCTCCATATCTTGTGTGTTGTCATAATATTACCACATTGAGCACCCAGCTGTACTTTTACATGGTCAGACTCAGGTCAAGCATAAACACTGTGTGTTCAGACCAAGGCTAATTCTTAAAAGAAATCCTTCTCAAGCTATTAGCCCCGTCTCTGTTTGACTCATAATGTTAGGGGGCACCACTACCACCACATGACATCACAGCAGCTGTTAGAAGGATTTTTGCCCATAGGAGGAGAAGGTCTTAGTGAATGTAAAGCTCTACTATGTACAGCCCCTATACCCTGCATACCACCCAAAGAAAAAAAAAAAATTTTCCAGCCTCTCTGCAGTAATCAAACAAGCGGTTTTTGCTACTGCGATCTCAATTCTAATTGGCTGGGGGGCTGCCGTCCAAAAGAGAAACCCCAGCTCTAAAAACGACACCTTTAAGCTCGACTAAAGTTGTATGGTAAGATGAGACAAAGATGTTTGGAGGAGTAAAGGTGAGGGATTTAATATCAAGAACACTGTACCAACAAGTGGGTGGAATAATGAAGAAGGAGGACTACCTCAGCATAACCCTAAACCAGGGGTCACTAATCGTATCTGTAAAAAGCCAGGGTGGCTGCAGGCTTTTGTTCCAACCAAGCAGGAGCACACCCCAAGACTGAGCCTAGCCTATTAAATAGGTAGCATCCGGGATGCTTCTGCTATATTGAAAGGAAAACCTGCAGACACATCAGCCCTTTGTGGATATGATTGGTGACACCTCAGAGATGGATGTGGATTGAATAAAGCAGGTTAACATTAAGCTGTTGGAATGGCCTTCCCAAAGCCCTGACCTCAAATACATAGATTGAGTCCATGCGGAGGACACCAACATATATAATCAAACTTAAATTCTACCAGGAAAAGAGGACAACTCTGATGAATGTATTATATTTCATTGGTTATTGTACACACTGTAATGTATGTTTTCAACTTAATGTGTGTTTGTATGTAGTGCCAGTAACTTTGCCTCTCCTGCAAACACTTCCTTTACTAAACCTTAATATGAGACCTAGCTTACTACAATAGTTTTTCACACGTTCCACTTATCTTTATAATGCTTATTACTGTGCTCACTGTATCTACTAAGCAAGATAGTCTACTGTAGTGTGTACTGGTTACGGTTGCCAAAATTAAGTTACCCCTACGGTCCCCTATTGTCACCAGAGCTTACTTATAGGAACTCAGTGATTTATTTTTCAGTGTAAAGCAACAAGAACATGTTGGCTGCATTAATATTTCATCAAGAGCACAAAGTTCTTTGCAAGCCAGGACAAATATGCACAAGGACAAATATCTGCTGCCCGACACTTTCCCACATTTTGACATAAGCTGCAGTTGGACAATACAACTACACACAGAACACTGATCCAAACACTGATTCCTTTAGCTTCAGTACACACGGTCAGCAGTGAAATAATCAAACAGTTTACGCTACTTGCTAAACAAATAGGTCACGTTTGCATCACACGGAGTCACAGCGTTATCACTGTGGAATAGGCTTACTCCTCCCACTCGTTCCAAATAATTCTTTGGTGAAGTTAAGTCTACAAAAGTTAAAGCTGGATGTCCGATCCAGAATTAAAACTGGCTTCATCTTCAAGGGTGTCTCGTTCCATGTCCAGATTTCATCATGGTCCCAAAGCTTGCCAAGGTGTAAGTGCTCAATCCTCCCTTATTATAGCCATCTTGTGGAACAGTGAAATGCCAAACTGTGACCCAACCACTCAGCACTTTCACTCGGCTTTCCATCTAGACCAAAGAAGCTGAGTGTTTTGTCAGGGGCTCTTAAATACTCTCCATTCTAAAACACACAATTACTATTGATTGGTAATGAAAGTTCTAGAGGCCTAATCTGTATATATATATATATATATATATATATATATATATATATATATATATATATATAGTCTTAGCTATAATGTTGTAATAAATAGACAGTATTAAGTACATCTATCATTCAATTATTGGCAATACTAAAGAAGTTGTAACAAATCCAAGGCAAATAAACAAGTAAACAAACAAATCCAAATCTTTCGAAAGTCACCAGATTTGCTTGCCTTGATAAGCAAACAAACAAACAAACAAACAAACAAATAAACACATCTATACAGAGTACACCTCTGAGGCCAGATGCAGGAGCTACTCTTGGTGTCTTTACGTGTCTCCGTTCTGTTGCTTTTGTCTAGACTGGAAAACATTGCTTTTCTATAACGCCAGCAGAATTCACTGCTGTCTGAACATGGCAGAGGTTATACACTACAGGCCCATACATTTGTAGACACGTGCTCATCCAGCAGCAGCCCCTACTCTCCTGGAAAGGCTTCGCAATAGAGTTTGGAACACTGCACTGAGGATCTGACTGCATTCAGCATCACAAGAGCATTAGTGAGGTCAGGCACTGATGATGGAGGATCAGATCTGGATCACAAACTCCACTCGAACTCATCCTAAAGATCTTGAATAGAGCTCCACCACTCCACAGAGAACACAGTTCCACAGTTTCACTTCTCCACAGCACTCACAGCAGTGCATTATTGACTTCTGCTGCACCTTAAAGCAGCACCTTCACCTGTCGCCCTGTACGCCTGTAATATGATTCATATTAGTAGGAAATCTTTCTATAACTTTTATACATTTTGTCCTCTCTGAAGTGACCAGATTACCCCTCCATGTGTGGAACCTACAGAGAAATGACCCTCCTGCTGTATGTGCACAAATGTTGTAGATGGACTTACCGGCTACTGTAGACGGTGGAAGAGGTGGATGAAAAAAGCAAGGAGTTTTCCACCCGTGTGTGTGTGTGTGTGTGTGTGTGAGAGAGAGAGAGAGAGAGAGAGAGAGAGAGAGGCAGAGAGGCAGAGACAGATTGGCTGCTTGTCTCCTTTTGGTTTTGAATGAGGAGGCCATCGGAGGAGGAGCACGCGCAGCTGCGTCACGAGGTGGTTGCCTGGGAGACCGTAAAGAATCTGATCAAATGTGTGGAGTCTGTGGCCAGACCTGCACACACACACACACACACACACACACACACCGCCCGTATGAAAACGCTGAGGGGCAACAGCCCCCAAATGACTTAATATTGCTACTAGGAGAAGCTCAGGAAAGCTAGCTACTGTTATTAGAAGCACCAGAGGTGTGCAGGCATGTGTACAGGCAGCTACACCACACACCACATCACGTGTCAGGGTTCAAGGTGGTCGTCTATAATCACAGGACTCATCTACAGTCTTACACACAAGACACAAATACGCCAGATACATTTACATTGTTTTTGATGTTGTCCTGACCCCTAGTGGCCGCCTTTCAGTATCAGGGCACGGCGCCGTGTCTAATCCGAGCTGCCCAGATCCACAGCACTGAGAGGACAGGCTTACACGCGCTTATTTGTCAGACAATTCATATTATGTATGAAAGAAAACTGAAGGGGTTATTTGTTTTACCATTTCCAAAGCTGTCCTCGGAGACGCCTAGATTTGTTTGTAGATAGTCCAACAAATATATAAATGTTTGTTTGTTATATTGTAATATAGTGTTTATAAAAAGCAGCACATCAAAACATGCAGTATATGCAGTAAATATGAAAAACAAAAAAAAGCAGTATATTAGTGTATGCAGAGGTAAATAGTCACAGCATTTTTAGTGGGATTGATTTAGTACACCATTACTAAATTCAAAATATTACTACCATAAAAACTGCATGATTTCATTTAGGATAACACGGCTAATAGAAAGACAGTAGCAGGTGTGTTATACGGAAATATCACTAGTAATATATATATATATATATATATATATATATATATATATATATATATATATATATATTGGATAGGTTTTTATTTTTAGATCGTTTTATTAAAACAATGCTTTTAAAGTGTCAATCATATTTGTGTACTATATATTTCTGCTATTATATATTCCATTTAATATTAAAATATGCTAGCCGTTAAAAATATAATATTTATATATTATATTCAGACCACTTAAATATATACATATATATTTTTGCATAATTATATTACAATGGTCCGTTATCCTATCAGGGGTACCACTCTGAATCTACACACCTATTTGTTTATTCTTAATAAAATATTATATTATGTTATTTATAATGTACTATTTATTAACCTTAGTTGAGTTTTTAGTTTTATTCTGAGGACAGCTGTGTGTGTGTGTGTGTGTGTGTGTGTGTGTGTGTGTGTGTGTGTGTGTGTGTGAGTGAGTGAGAGGGGCGGGACTTCCTGTTTACTCCTCAGCTGTTATTGCTTCAGGCTCTCTTATCTCCTAGCAGACAGAAGCTCGTGCAGGAAGGTAAGGTGCTGCTCGGTTTGCACGCGGCTCTTTTATTCCTCCATGTCTTTTCTTGTAGCGGTTTCCTGACCTCAGTCTGCTGCTGCTGCTGCTGCTGCTACTGCTGCATTAGTCCGGAGAGCTGATGTACAGTAATGCACAGCGCTGGAGCAGAAGAGCGGCTAGCTAACGACAACCTGCAGGAGACGAGCTCGGCTCAGCTCCTCCAGTGTGTGAGCTCCGGGAAGCCTCGCTTCAGAGATCAGGATTAGCATGATTTCATCAGTGCCTTTCACACTGCTCCCATCCAGCAGGCATGCAGCTTGATCTACGGTGGGGGGTGAAGCGCGTACCTGCGCTGCATTGCATGATGTCATCATTTTCCTTTGATGAGCATTTTAACGACGCGCTCCGCTCTCCCCAATGACCCGTTAGTAGCGCGTTATGTCCCTGCGACTGGTGCGCGTTCACATGCATGTCTTTACATGAGAGACACCCCTGCACCTGTTAACAGCCCACGATCAGAAAGCACTGGGAACACTGGGAGAAGGCATGGTGGCATTCTGAGACATTTGTGCTTACAAAGACTTTTATATAGTACCTAGAAAGATAATTTGATCATAACAGTAGTTTTTGGTGCTACATGACATCAATTTTAAAAAGAACCATATATGCAGAGAGAAATTCAAAGTTCGTTGAGTTGTCGTGGTTCAATATATACCTTTGACCTTACCTAAGAACCTTTGAAGAACCCTTTTCATTTGGACCCCAGAATTGTGTTCAGAGAAAAGTACTGGTGTGTGTATGTCATTAATAATGTTTCTCCTGTAGGTCTCTTCTCACATCAGAGAGCTAGATGCCGCCGTTTGTAATGAAGAAGACCTGCTTGCTGAGCTGCTTTTTGGCCCTGCTGCTTCCACTCCGTTCATGGCAGGAGGAGCACGGCAAGCTGCTGCTGGTGTCCTTTGATGGCTTCCGCTGGGACTATGTGAACAGGGTGCCCACGCCCAACTTCCTCGCTCTAATGGAGGAAGGGGTGCAGGTGGAGAAGGTGGAGAACACCTACATCACCAAGACCTTCCCCAACCACTACACTTTAGTAACAGGGTTGCACGCAGAGAGCCACGGCATTGTAGCCAATGAAATGTATGACCCAGTTCTGAATCGCTCCTTCTCCATGGAGGGACCAGAAGTGTATGACTCTCGATGGTGGGAGGAGGCGGTTCCCCTGTGGGTGACCACTCAGAAGGCCGGGCGGAAGAGCGGAGCCGCCATGTGGCCTGGATCAGATGTGGCTATCGGAGGGGCCTACCCAACCCATTATGTGCCATACAATGCGTCCATGCCCTTCGAGATGCGAGTAGAGAAGCTCATCAGCTGGTTCTCAGGAGCAGAGCCCATCGATTTTGGGGTCCTGTACTGGGAGGAGCCTGATGAGACCGGTCATAACGTGGGACCAGAGAGCCCGCTTATAGATGTGGTCATCGAGGACATTGATAGAAAGCTGGGCTTTCTCAGAGAGAAGCTGAAGGTGGCTGGACTTTACGACAAAGTCAATCTCATCGTCACGAGTGACCACGGTATGACACAGATATCACATGACAAGGTCATTGAGCTGGACGCCTACGTGAGTCAAGATCTCTACACATGGATAGACAAGAGCCCGGTGGTTGGCATTTTGCCCAAAGAGGGTGAGTTCAGAGCCAGTCCACACATTTCATACCACTACAAGACATGGGTCTAATGTGCAGTAATAGTGCAGTAATAGTTCGGCAGCTATTAGGTTACATATATAAAAAAAAAGCTTGTGATTGATGATCACATCACGGACCATAGAATATTATTATTATTATTATTATTATTATTATTGCATATTGTTGTTTTCTATCTTGCAGGCAAATTTGAGGAGGTGTATAATGCACTGGAGAATGCAAATCCTAACATGGTTGTGTACAAGAAAGAAGACATCCCTGATTATTTCCACTACAAACACAACGCCAGGATAATGCCTATTATTATCGAGGCCAAAGAAGGCTGGACAGTCGTCAAGAACAGAACTGGATACTTTATGTGTGAGTAACAGTGTTGGAAAACATAGGAACACTTATATTCATTATATATATATATATGTCCCATTTTGTTGCTGTTAGACCAAAATCCCATCCAACTTCTAAAGGCAATATTTGGTGTTTGAAACCCCAGCTCCCTTTATGCCTGAACATTTTGTGATAAATGGACCAGTAGAAACGAGGGGGGGAATGATTCACTAGATTTACAGTATGATTCATTTCAATACAATTAAACACGGTGTAAACTCGATTTGATATATTTTTTTCATACAGAGAACAAAAGGCTTTCAGTTTATTACAGCATTCAACTTTTATAAAAGTACATTTGTAGTACATTAGTAAATATATTTGAATACAAAGCACATCTAATGCTCTACCCACTAGCTATAACTGAGATCCCAATACAGAGGTTCAGTATGACACAATACAGTGGACTTGGGTGGGCAGTCTGATAAAATATATAAAAGACCTGTATTTAAATACCCTCCCTTACTGAGTACAGTGATTCATGTTCAGAATGTGCTGCATTTGATCTAATTAAGCAGCACTAATTACACTCTGTAATGAAATGTGCTGTTGGTCAGCGTTTTTCCACAATACGCTCGCTTGTTTCCCGATAACAAAATGGTCATTTGTTCACTTGTTCCATTGTAACTAAATTTGGATTATAATTTCACTTATCATGACAGTTCTACAGACAATGGCCGTTGTCTAATTCACATTATCATCCAAGCTTACACTGTGGTCTGAAGGAGGTGGTTAGTTCCACTGCGGACATTCAGTAGTTATTTTGCTTGACCCGTTGAACAGTATGCATGCTTACAGACTACAGAACAGTAAGCTGTGCCAGACTGTTTGCTGATTGATGCTGACTGTGCTGAATATTGTGTCGATTTCCTTCTTCACAGTGGGCAACCACGGCTATGACAACCACTTACGCAGCATGCACCCGGTGTTTGTTGCCCGTGGACCCTCATTCCGCACCGGCTACAACAAGACCGCCATGCGCTCTGTTGACCTCTACCCTCTCATGTGTCACATTCTCGGCGTTCAGGCGCTGCCCAACAACGGCTCTCTGGCGAGTGTGCGGGACCTCCTGGTGGAAACGCCGACCCCCAGACCAACGCTTCGCCCAGTACCCAGGGAGCCATCCTATGCCTGGGTGGTGGGCTCGCTCCTGGGTTCCGCCCTGGTGTTGGGGTTCCTTGTTAGCTTTGTAAGTCAGTTGACACGGAGGCAGCTTCCACCGTTGCCACTGACCAACAGGGAGATATCTCAGCCCTTACTGCAGGAAGAATTGCGCCTTTAATGAAGATACCTGATTTCTGATTACGATCCTTTATTTTGATATGTCTGCAGTACTACTATTTTAACGTTTCTTAAGGTGAAGCTCTTGACGCATGTAGCATTGATCCTGTCTCTCTCTCTCTCTGGTGCTTCAGAACCTGTTTCCATTTCTATTAAATTCCTTTAATGACCCTATGATCGAATTTTTAACTAAAGGCAAGGTTGCTTTAATTCACGTACCAGTCAAACACAGCCTGACTGCCAAATCAAGTCATTACCAGTGGTGCCACGCCAAGGCATAGTAAATCAAGCAATATGGAGAGAGACGTTACAGGCGAAACAAGAACAGCATCAGATTTATAGCTGTCCTACCTGACTCCACAGCGTCCTCTGCTGGTGAACCTCATTATTTTCAGTTTCTGTGGCCTATATATTTATTTCAAAAAAAGGAAAAAGGGTCCAAACCTTTTACCATTTCAGATTCTGAAACCTAATTCTGTTTGGTTTTCTTCTCAAGAGCGGTGGTGTTTCATATTTAAGGCATTACTGAATGTTTGCTGAAGGAGTGTCTCTTCTGTTTTTCTGGATCTTTTGAGGGACATTGGTATCTTTCTTAATTAGATGCTTTTATACAGTGTGTGTTTTCTCCATCAAGAGTTTCTTGAACACGTGGTGAAGTGCAATGACTACATGCTTTAATGTTTTGTTTGTAAAACTGGCAGAGTAACGTGGTTTTTTTGTTGTTGTTTACATGATGCAGGTAGTTAATTAGCTGCCTCTGTGTTGCACTAAGATCAATGTAAGCTAATCAGGATTTGTAGAAATGAAAGTGAACAGGGTGAACAGAGTGGTTTTAGATTGGCGGTATTTTGCACACTATTTTCCCATGTGTTTAATCCTTTATTTAAAAAGGCTATTTGCCAAACGTCTTTAGCCACTAATCTGAGAAACTCTGGTACGAATTAGTGGCAGAACAGAAAGTTTTTGATTTTCTAATTTCAGATTCAGAACTTTACATGTGAGGCCCAAACTGGGCAAAACCACTGTGATCTAATCTTCTACAGGTGCCAAAACAGAAAAGGAACAAAGTATTTACTGTAGTACATAGATGTAGTTGTTACTGGTACATAGTTACTTCATGCATTATGTTGCTCGCAGTGTTGCGTTTTTATGGCGTGGCTGAAGTTAAAAGAACTTTAACTTAAAGGGGGAAAAAAAAAAGATGATTCAGTAGAATTAATGTTTACCTTCCTTATAATGTAGTGTGAAAAGATTGACACCATGATTTAACTCCTGTCTCAAGTTTTGACTTTGAATTAAAGACTGGTGCAACTTGCACATTTCTCCTTTGTCCAGTGTTCTACTGATGAAACTGGTATGAAAGCAATGTCCTTCATTACAAGTCACCCAACTAAGAGTCATGAAGGGTGACAGCAGGTACAGGGTTAAACAATTCACTGGAGAAGTGTTGTGTCATTACAGTGGTGCTGATGTCTTTAGATGCCTCATTCATCTATTGGCAGCCCTCTAAATAAATACTCAGACAAGTCACTGGCTCTTTAATAGGGGCAACAGATTATCAAGAGGGCTCGTGAAGTGACTAAAATAAGGATTTCAAGCAAAGTACTAACTCAGGCCTACAGCTGAGAAGAGCAGAAATGATGTGAAGGCTGAAATCTGACCACCAGCAGCATTTACATCAATATCAATGTCATGCTCTTCTTTTTTAGACTTCTATGGTTTTGTTGTGTAGAAATCTAAGTAATATATAGGTAATATATATGAAAGAAGTAGAGTAAATATAAACCATATTAATGTAAGTAGTGATTTTATGTCAGTCGCTTTACTATGTTATTACCCCTCCATGAGGAAACAATATTGCTTGTAGCCATCATTTAGTGCTTGGTTTCATTAAGTCATTAACCTAAGGGTTTAATTAATTATCATTAGGGTAAATATACGTATGGCTTCATTTAGTTAAATCAGGTGAGATGCAGGGGGAGCACATCCATGCAGGAGGCATAGTTGAGAAATCTGAGACAAATGTGTTGTTAGTGTCATTGAATGCAGTATAGATGATCAGTTGAAGTGCACTCATGGTTTAGGTTTGCCGACTGATGAGTCAGTCTTCCTTTTGTTTTAATTAAATTTTGGTATGGAAAAGGTATCACATGGCTGTTTTTAGTCTTCCTCTTCTTCATCTCTATTGGTCTAAATGGGGAAATTCACATATGCTTTAAATATACACTCGCTTACATCAGCTTAAAATATTTGCATATATCAGACATATGCTTTTGCAAATGCAGTCACAGCTTTCCTTTGGTGACGACTGCATGTGTAAAAGTGCACCATGACTTAAATGTGAGAGACATTTCTGAAACTGTTCTTTTTCTGAGGCAGAATGAGGTACAGCATACCTTTAATAAAACAAATACAAGAATTTGTTCTCAAAGTTTACAGTATTTGAGTTTTCCTAAATCTACATAGGCTCAAACATACATACACCCACTTAGATTATTAATTCAGTGGTACTAATAGTTCCTAAAATGTCTTTTAACTTGCCAAGGCCAAGACCTCTAAACTTCCTGTTAGTGATCATGATTAACTACAGCTGGTAGCTTGTCTGTGCCCACAGAAAAATGATTAGTTTGACAGCACCTAATGAACTGGCCAACACACGATACAATGGGAAATCCAAGGAGCTCAGTGCAGATCTGAGAAGGGTGAACATAGATTTACAGGAATGGCTTTAGGAGCTATTTCTAAACAACTGCAAAGATTATCAATTCAAACAACTGTATGGAAGTAGAAGGTATTAGGAAGGTATTGGGAGGTGTAACCAATTTGGATAAGTGGAAGAAAACCTGTAAGTAGGTCACTAGTTTTCATTTCAATACATTTTTAGATATTTAGTAAATGTAATTATTTTTAAAATATTACTTTTTTGTATGTATTAAATAATTAATACAAGGCTCTCGGTGGCTCAGCTGCCTAATGTGTTGCCACGATGGCCGGGGGTCATGTATTCAAATCTCGAGCCATGCTGCTTTGCCATCAGCAGCCAGAGTCTGAGAGAGTGCAAGTAGATGGCCCTCTCTCCCCATCAAATTTCTAGTCAACATATACATATATATATATATATATAATTGTATTTATATAAGTTATTGTTATAAATGTTTGATATTTTGAACTAAATGGTAACAAACAATACATTTGAGATAAATTAAATAAAACAATATAATAACACAAAACATAACAGTCTAATATGTATTTTTAACATATATTTATTATTGTACTATTTATTAACCTTAGTTGAGTTTTTAGTTTTATTCTGAGGACAGCTGTGTGTGTGTGTGTGTGTGTGTGTGTGTGTGTGTGTGTGTGTGTGTGTGAGTGCGTGAGAGGGGCGGGACTTCCTGTTTACTCCTCAGCTGTTATTGCTTCAGGCTCTCTTATCTCCTAGCAGACAGAAGCTCGTGCAGGAAGGTAAGGTGCTGCTCGGTTTGCACGCGGCTCTTTTATTCCTCCATGTCTTTTCTTGTAGCGGTTTCCTGACCTCAGTCTGCTGCTGCTGCTACTGCTGCTGCTGCATTTGTCCGGAGAGCTGATGTACAGTAATGCACAGCGCTGGAGCAGAAGAGCGGCTAGCTAACGACAACCTGCAGGAGACGAGCTCGGCTCAGCTCCTCCAGTGTGTGAGCTCCGGGAAACCTCGCTTCAGAGATCAGGATTAGCATGATTTCATCAGTGCCTTTCACACTGCTCCCATCCAGCAGGCATGCAGCTTGATCTACGGTGGGGGTGAAGCGCGTACCTGCGCTGCATTGCATGATGTCATCATTTTCCTTTGATGAGCATTTTAACGACGCGCTCCGCTCTCCCCAATGACCCGTTAGTAGCGCGTTATGTCCCTGCGACTGGTGCGCGTTCACATGCATGTCTTTACATGAGAGACACCCCTGCACCTGTTAACAGCCCACGATCAGAAAGCACTGGGAACACTGGGAGAAGGCATGGTGGCATTCTGAGACTGGACTACACAAACATCTAGTTTATATCATTTCTCCATCTGAGATCGCAAAAGTATTAAGCAGATAGGCGAACTCTTGAATATATGCTTTGCCCCCTGCTGTCCATTTGATTGCCTGGACCGAAACGTATATATAACGTATACTGTTTGCAAAACGTGTTCTGTATACCAAAAAAAGTTATTAGGTTTGTAACAATAGCGGAGCAGTAGAGTCGTATTTTTTTCAAGGTTTCTTAAAACGACATGAATACAGCATTTGGTTTTTATTACAGAGAAGGACTGTTTAACTAGACAAATGTCAAGTCATCAGATTATGATCTGGAGCACAAGCGCAGTATGTGTGTCATCCAGTCAAATGGGTCGCAGAGTTGTCATATGGAGAACTATTGCCTTCAAAACTATACTATAAGTTTTTTTTATTATTATGATCATTTCATTTATTGAGGGAACAAAATAACAGGCGCACCAGTTCCAGTATTAGCACAGCAGTTAGTTCCGGCCGCGCAAGAGTTTTTTTCACCAGCACTATATCACTCCGCTAAACGCCGTTGCTATAATAAACATAGCTAATAATCATATTGTAACCCAATTATTAAGGTAAATGCACAAAAAAATAAACAATTAAGATTGACCTAAATCCAACCTAAAATGATTAAGACAAAAATAAAAAATAACAAAAGAAAAGCTGTGAGTGGGAGGTTTCAGGGAGTTTAGTGAGTTGGTGTCTGGAGGGAGGAGGAGCTGCAGGCTGTGCAGTGAGTGCGGCTCGTTTCTGTGATGTAGCAACAAGCTGCTCGTTAAGGGACTATAATCTGGCGGAAGGATATGATAACTTTGAACATACCAAATTACCACGTTCACTGCTTTATTTATGTATTTATTTATTTATGTATTTATTGTTAAGACTGTAGAATTGAGATAATTAAGTCTGGAATAAGATCAAGTTCATCATGCAAGCATTGCATGATGTCATCGTTTTGTACTGAAGACCGTTTTAACCACCGAAGCGCTGTTTGCAGTGTGTCCCTGCCACTGCTGCGTCGTCTCCATGCATGTCGCTTTATAGGGGCAGTGGTGGGTTCGATACCCAGACTCTGTAAGCTGCCTTTTTTGGGCCCTTGAACAAGGCCCTTCGACCTCTCTGCTCCCAAGGCGCCACAGCAATGGCTGCCCACGCTGTGTGCCTGCATGTGTGCTCCCTGTCACAGTGTGTGTGTGTGTGTTTACTGCAATGCTTTAATTCTGCTTGATTGCAGTTGTTGCTAAAGAACAACAACCAGTTATTAAGCTGGGAGGAAGGACAGTTTCCTTGTGTTCTCCTTGTTTTGTATGAGTATATGAAACCATTTAGTAAATCAAATGCTTCTGTATGTCATTAATAATGTTTCTCCTGTAGGTCTCTTCTCACATCAGAGAGCTAGATGCCGCCGTTTGTAATGAAGAAGACCTGCTTGCTGAGCTGCTTTTTGGCCCTGCTGCTTCCACTTCTTTCATGGCAGGAGGAGCACGGCAAGCTGCTGCTGGTGTCCTTTGATGGCTTCCGCTGGGACTATGTGAACAGGGTGCCCACGCCCAACTTCCTCGCTCTAATGGAGGAAGGGGTGCAGGTGGAGAAGGTAGAGAACACCTACATCACCAAGACCTTCCCCAACCACTACACTTTAGTAACAGGGTTGCACGCAGAGAGCCACGGCATTGTAGCCAATGAAATGTATGACCCAGTTCTGAATCGCTCCTTCTCCATGGAGGGGCCAGAAGTGTATGACTCTCGATGGTGGGAGGAGGCGGTTCCCCTGTGGGTGACCACTCAGAAGGCCGGGCGGAAGAGCGGAGCTGCCATGTGGCCTGGATCGGATGTGGCTATCGGAGGAGCCTACCCAACCCATTATGTGCCATACAATGCGTCCATGCCCTTCGAGATGCGAGTAGAGAAGCTCATCAGCTGGTTCTCAGGAGCAGAGCCCATCGATTTTGGGGTCCTGTACTGGGAGGAGCCTGATGAGACCGGTCATAACGTGGGACCAGAGAGCCCGCTTATGGATGTGGTCATCGAGGACATTGATAGAAAGCTGGGCTTTCTCAGAGAGAAGCTGAAGGTGGCTGGACTTTACGACAAAGTCAATCTCATCGTCACGAGTGACCACGGTATGACACAGATATCACATGCCAAGGTCATTGAGCTGGACGCCTACGTGAGTCAAGATCTCTACACATGGATAGACAAGAGCCCGGTGGTTGGCATTTTGCCCAAAGAGGGTGAGTTTAGAGCCAGTCCACACATTTCATACCACTACAAGACATGGGTCTAATGTGCAGTAATAGTTCGGCAGCTATTAGATTACATATAAAAAAGTTTGTGATTGATGATCAAATCATGGACTGTAGAATATTATTATTATTATTATTATTATTATTATTATTGCATATTGTTGTTTTCTATCCTGCAGGCAAATTTGAGGAGGTGTATAATGCACTGGAGAATGCAAATCCTAACATGGTTGTGTACAAGAAAGAAGACATCCCTGATTATTTCCACTACAAACACAACGCCAGGATAATGCCTATTATTATCGAGGCCAAAGAAGGCTGGACAGTCGTCAAGAACAGAACTGGATACTTTATGTGTGAGTACCAGTGTTGGAAAACATAGGAACACTTATATTGAAATATCTACTTATCCAAGTCAGTTTACATAAACATTTAAAGCTGCATAAATAATAACAATATAAATAACAACTAAAGTCAAATAACTATGTCCGCATGTTTGTGGACATCCCTTCTAATAAATGTGTTCTGCTACTTCACGTTTGTCTAGTCCCTGTATAGAAGTACTGCCAGTAGAATAGGATTCTCTGGAGCTGATGAGCAACATGAACCTGTTGGCACCATGCTGCCTAATGCCAGGTGTGGGCTAGAGGGTTATAAGGCCCCCAACATTGAAGTGTGGAGCTGTCCTCTCTGGAATGATGGATGTTGCTTCATCCAATATTTTTGGGATAAGTTGGGGAGTTGGGGATGAGGTGGGGTGGTGATCATCCAACTTCCAACAACAGTAGAGACAGTAACCCCAACTAAAGCTGTAAACTTGATTTCAGAACTCTTGGAAAGATCATTTTAATCCAGCTGGTAGAATTAAGGTCACAACCAATGTGTCATTATGGCATTATCACCTGTAACAGAAATCAATGAAAAGACCCATGCAGACTGGTATGTATAGTCATGTAAAAAAAATAGGACACCCCATTAAAACATTTGTCGTTTTTAACGTATTTAACACATTTTGATTTTCATCAAAAACCATCAGAGCAAGACTAAAGTTTTCCAAAGAACACCTAGACCAAGACCGGGAGATCTGGAACACTTTAGACAAATTAATCCAAAGCTGAATTATTTGGACACAGAGGACATACTTGGTGTAAACCAGACACATCTTTTAAGCACAAGAACCCATATCAATCAATCTGTGAAGCACTGAGATGGAAATGCCATGGTTTTGGGGGGTTGCTTTTCTACAGCAGAGTCTGGAGAGCTCTCAAATATAGAATTCACTAGGAATTCTTTACTGTATCAGAGGACGCTTGAGAAAAACGTAAGACCATCTCTCTAAAAACTGAGGCTGAAAGAATTCTGCATGGAGGAGTGGGAAACACTCTCTCCCAGTTGATGTCAGGGACTGGTAGATCATAGCAGAAAACATCTAACTGAGGTTATTTCAGCCTAGGGGGAAATATCAGCTATTAGGGCATAGGGTGTCCTAACTTTTTCCTCACAGGAAAATTACATTTCTATTAATTACATTTTATAAAGATTTTTAAAAAGACTTTTCTTCAGTTGTGTTGGTTTAGTTATATTACACCACTTAATATTGTTTAAGTAAAGAGGAAATGTTTACACAGATAAATGAATGAAGTTGCTGATCATTACACGGTCGGTAGTTATTAAGATCTTATAGAAAGTGAGCAATAAAATTAATGATCATTTAATGAGATGGGTTGAGGTGCCAAGTTGTTATTGAATAGTGTGTCGATTTCCTTCTTCACAGTGGGCAACCACGGCTATGACAACCACTTACGCAGCATGCACCCGGTGTTTGTTGCCCGTGGACCCTCATTCCGCACCGGCTACACCAAGACCGCCATGCGCTCTGTTGACCTCTACCCTCTCATGTGTCACATTCTCGGCGTTCAGGCGCTGCCTAACAACGGCTCTCTGGCGAGTGTGCGGGACCTCCTGGTGGAAACGCCGACCCCCAGACCAACGCTGCGCCCAGTACCCAGGGAGCCATCCTATGCCTGGGTGGTGGGCTCGCTCCTGGGTGCCGCCCTGGTGGTGGGGTTCCTTGTGCCCTTCGTGAAGCAGGTGACGCAGAAGCAGCTTTCATTGTTGCCACTGACCAACAGGGAGATATCTCAGCCCTTACTGCAGGAAGATCGCAAGGTTGCTTTAATTCACGTACCAGTCAAACACAGCCTGACTGCCAAATCAAGTCATTACCAGTGGTGCCATGTCAAGGCATAGTAAATCAAGCAATATGGAGAGAGACGTTACAGGCGAAACAAGATTTATAGCTGTCCTACCTGACTCCACAGCGTCCTCTGCTGGTGAACCTCATTATTTTCAGTTTCTGTGGCCTATATATTTATTTCAAAAAAAGGAAAAAGGGTCCAAACCTTTTACCATTTCAGATTCTGAAACCTAATTCTGTTTGGTTTTCTTCTCAAGAGCGGTGGTGTTTCATATTTAAGGCATTACTGAATGTTTGTTTTTCTGGATCTTTTGAGGGACATTGGTATCTTTCTTAATTAGATGCTTTTATACAGTGTGTGTTTTCTCCATCAAGAGTTTCTTGAACACGTGGTGAAGTGCAATGACTACATGCTTTAATGTTTCGTTTGTAAAACTGGCAGAGTAACGTGGTTTTTTTGTTGTTGTTTACATGATGCAGGTAGTTAATTAGCTGCCTCTGTGTTGCACTAAGATCAATGTAAGCTAATCAGGATTTGTAGAAATGAAAGTGAACAGGGTGAACAGAGTGGTTTTAGATTGGCGGTATTTTGCACACTATTTTCCCATGTGTTTAATCCTTTATTTAAAAAGGCTATTTGCCAAACGTCTTTAGCCACTAATCTGAGAAACTCTGGTACGAATTAGTGGCAGAACAGAAAGTTTTTGATTTTCTAATTTCAGATTCAGAACTTTACATGTGAGGCCCAAACTGGGCAAAACCACTGTGATCTAATCTTCTACAGGTGCCAAAACAGAAAAGGAACAAAGTATTTACTGTAGTACATAGATGTAGTTGTTACTGGTACATAGTTACTTCATGCATTATGTTGCTCGCAGTGTTGCGTTTTTATGGCGTGGCTGAAGTTAAGAGAACTTTAACTTAAAGGGGAAAAAAAAAGATGCTTCAGTAGAATTAATGTTTACCTTCCTTATAATGTAGTGTGAAAAGATTGACACCATGATTTAACTCCTGTCTCAAGTTTTGACTTTGAATTAAAGACTGGTGCAACTTGCACATTTCTCCTTTGTCCAGTGTTCTACTGATGAAACTGGTATGAAGCAATGTCCTACATTACAAGTCACCCAATTAAGAGTGTTGGAAGGTGATAGCACTCCACAACATACAAACAAGCCACGGGTAGGCAAGTCACTGGCAAACATTCTTTAATAGTTCAAAAAATACAAGGAAGGGATAAAAGAAAAAGTATTTTGTGCCCTACAGCCTAAAGAATTTCATGCATACAAACAGAATGGCAACAGTTCATCAAGAGGGCTCGTGAAGTGACTAAAATAAGGCTTTCTAGCAAAGTACTAACTCAGGCCTACAGCTGAGAAGAGCAGAAATGGTGAAGGCATGCATCTGACCACCAGCAGCTTTGCTAAGTGTCACGAGGCAACTTCATTACTTTTAAATGGCATCAATATCAATGTCCTCCTCTTCTTTTTCAGACTTCTCTGGTTTTGTTGTTTCCATCTTTAGCTCACGGGCAGAGGAGGAATACACAACCTTGAGAGAATGAGTGGCAGAAAAACAATCAGTATGCACAATAATGCTTCACTATTTAAAAAAAAAAAAAAAAAAAAAAAAAAAAAAAAAAAAAAAAAAAGGCTAGGCTTAAGCCTAACAAAGCCACATTCACATGATCACAGTATTTTGGCACATGCCTTTGCCCCTTACTTTTAATTTAGACATCAGGTGCCACCATGCCCAGATCTATGCAGAGATACACGGCATACTGCCACATAGCAAAAGTTCGGTCTTGAATTATTACCTTGTTCAGAGCTTCAAACAGACAGTTAATTACAGTAGGCATTTTTTGCCATTTCAGATTGGGGTGTTTGTTTAAATCCTTTCGATGGGCCATTGACCATGTTGAGTGCTGAAGTAGCGCGATACGCAAGGTGCATTTGCCATGATGATATGAACACATTACCTCCACATTGTCTTCATCATCCTCCTCGTCTTCTTCCTCACTGCCCTCACTTTCCTCCTCAGCCTCCTTCAGCCATTTCACAAAGGGCTCAGCCTTAGCATGGATCTCCTTGGCGAGTTCTTTAGAGACGTACTTCTTAGAAACCTGAAACAGACACGTCCTCGCTGATATAATCTTCTCATTACAGTAGAACCACTTCCACATTCCCAAACAAAATCCTGTTATGTGTTTCTGCATTTCCATAACTGTTCAAGTACCTCATTCCACCAAAGAAAACTTAACAGGGTGAACAAGAGGTCTTCCAAAAGATGAGCATGCGCTTTAATTTTTACCTTCTCAGCCCATGCGAGTATGACATCCTCCTCCAGCAGATCTGAGTCATATAGGTCTTTGAGAATGATGGGAACACGGGGCAGCAGCTGACTCTGATGGAGTTTTACCAGGCACTCAAAACCACCCAATAGGTACTTCTGAGCCTTTTTATCATTGTGGCAGAACTGATGACAAGATAGCTGCGTTAGTTGGACACATCAAAAGTTTCCCCCCCCAAAAAAAGAGAATAAATAAACCCACAACCTCACTTCAAAACACAAAGTTGAATCCCACAGCAATTATTTATAGAGTAGATTTCAGTTTATTAATAGAACTACAAATAACTAAAAGAACAACTGCTATCTGCAAAGAGTCTTTGGGAAACTGGTCAAGTCCCCTACTGAATTTTGATACTGACAAAACAGAAACTGCTTCTGTACTCACTCGGAGGAAGTGGCGTTTGTACTTCTTGATCTGTTCACGAATATTCTCGTCAAAGAGCAGCTCGCTGAGGATTAGTGGGCCCATTGCCCTTACCTCCAGCCGCTCTGCTTCAGCCAGGATCTCCTTGTCAACTGAATCGATCACTCCCTCCTCCTTCTTTTGCTGTAAAGAGGGAAGAAAAGTCAGAATGAGGGGCATCAAACAGAGTATGTGTACTGCATGCAACCTGGTCAAAAATTATTCCCTATGGTCCAATACACCTTGACAAAACCTAAATGCCTCAAATTACTCCAAGCATACCTTCACAAAGTTATAGAACATGTTGACCCTCTCCTCCAAAGTCTTCTCCAGGTCTTCGCTCAGTGTGAGACCCTTAGCATGCTCGCTGATCTCCTCCATGCGGCGCCGCTGGGCCTCTTCTGTGGTTTCTTCTGCCCAGTCTTCATCGTCATCATCCCCATCCTACCCACAGTGTCATACACCAGGAAAAGTTTGCAGAATTCTGGATGGTCTGGCTTTAAACTTGGTTTGAACCAAACATTTTGTCTCACTATTGTATAGCACCTTAACCTACATTCCTATGACAACTTGTGCTGCACACCAAAAGGCTGGTTAAGACTTCTGCATAGATTCACATCTGCCAACATACTTGCACACAAGGTGATTGTGATCGAATTTGTTAAAATTATACAATTGTTTGACAAATCATTAAAATTCTCTCAGCACAGCTTTTCCTCAGCAAATTAACCCTTACTAACTATTGCATTAGCAGCATCCAGTGGTATCCAGCATGTTAAATATGAGAGAGTATGCGACTCCAACATTTTATAGAGAGAAACAGTAACTCACCACAGCATCAGGGGCATCTATGTCATTGTTTCCAGCCTCCCCACCACTGGAGCCATTCTCTTTGTCTTTCTTGCGATTCTTCTTCTCTTTCTCCTTCTTGACGGATCCACTCTCATTCTCTGTTCCAGGACAGGGAGTTCAGGGAAGAAGAAAAATTCATAATAAATCAACAGTTAGCAAGTCTGTATATAATCTTGCCTAAAGTATGCATATTGTTAGTGTGATTGGTCACAAGCTGAATAAAATGCACAAAACCTTAATCACATGCAGCAAAAAACAAAGCTGCAGGGCTTAAACATGTAGGATATTTACAGCCTGCGATTTTTTATATATTATATATTTTTTAAATATATTTCTTATTATAAAAAAAAGAAAAAAAAAAAAAAAGAAAATGGTGGCACAACCACACCAATTCCACTAGTTAGCTGTGATCAAATTGTTTTGGTTATACAGCCATGTACTGACAGGCCATTCAAGGCAACCCATGCATGTGGTATTTTTGTTGCTGCAAGAAGAACTGTGCAGCGCGCAGAGTCCTACTAGATTCATCGTACAGAAGGTGCAAAAGGCCATGAGGAAACTGCCCATGGCTTGAGACACCACTGCAGTTATTTCTCCAAAGCAGTGCACTCCAAGAAAATTGAATCATACCAACAGTTCCTGTATTACATATGGCAGTAAGGTTCTGCAGACAGTTTCAGCTGGACCTGCACAGGCCTCATAAAAGCATACAGTGAAACAGTCAGTGAACTAGGTTACTGAATAAGAAAGACACACACATTGTTCACCTGACAAAAGACTGTCGCTTTCACTTCCACGAGCAAGATTTACATTAAGGTCAGATTTAATTAGCAGTAGTGACGTATACTGGACTGGTAAAGGCAGCTATACTAACCACCTTGAGCAGATTGCCAGTCAAGCATAATCAATCCAGATTCTGCTATTTCTTAGCACAAACAGAACGGGGATATTGATGTGCATCCATACCCGTGGTATAAACAATAAAACAATAAAATGCTACAATCCTCACTATGTTTATGTACAAGAGGTTTGCAACTATGAAACAAAACATTATGGAGCCATTATTAAGGCTCTGATACTCATTGGATACCAGAACCAGTATGAGGAAGTTGGATCAGGGCATTCCTTATTAGCAGTCTAAACTGAAACCAAAAGAAACCGGAACTTACCAGGTGGATTTTTGAGAATGAAGGTGCACAGTTTGTGTCTGGTGTCCAGCATGCCTCGGTACCCACAGGCCTTACAGGAGTTTCCTATGGTCTGTTTTTTGGGATTGATGTGCTGCAAAAACATTTAAAAATTGCATGTTCATTAGTACTTCAACTACAGTTACAGTCCTAAAGAACTCAAAATACCCTAACCATACTATTAGAGTAAACATGTTTTTTTTTTTTTTCGTGGCACGTCCACTTAGGATATTTGTGCCTGCACATAGACATGTTAACCAAATATAAATAAATAAAAAATATATATTTAAAAAAGTTCATATGACAACATGCATATTAAAAAACCCTTTTAGTAACTGCTTTATGTCTGTCCACATGACAGTGTAGCATGACGTCCAATAAATAAGACCACCAGTGGCTAAACGATGCAGTCTCAGTGGCTCACCTCAGTTTTCCAAAACCTGAAATGTAATCTCCAAATTGCCATTTTTCCTGCCATTTTTTTGTCTGACTCCGCAAAAGAAAATTTGCAGCCATATACAAGATATGACAAATGACTTTCAAAAAGGCTCCATGCAACACCACAACTGCATTCAGAATAAATGCGAGTGGGGTTAACAGCACTTTGAACACTGAAATTTACGATGTACAAAAGTGGCAAGGAAATAGAAGAAAGGCTTCGTTTGTGAACCGTCATCTGGGCAATTCAGAGAGCATGCCTTGGAACCCACAAGAGTAAACAATATCTTCTTGATCCAAATCTCAGCACTGGCTACTTCTAAAGGTCACCGCTGGGGACGATACTTGCCCACTGCAGTACAAGCATGCCTAAGCAGAAAACCAGCTTGCTGAGACAGTTCAAGGCCATGAATGCTGTATTGCAAAACGAAGGAGGCTGTCCTCCTCAATCCTCCCATGTACACACCCAGGCTTGACACTGCATTAAACAAAACACAGCCTCTGCAGAAACACTAGGGTGATGTGTTTTCTGCCTATCCTCATGACCCCTTTTGTCAGACTGATCATCTCAATTACAGCTCGACTGCAGAGTCTCCAGGAAATCCAGGAGTTTACAGAAGCCACCGACAATTTAGGTGTCAGGTCAGCCCTTACGAACAGCCATTTTGTTCTGGCAATAGGGCAAAACCACCTTTGTGGGTACATGCTCCGGGTGACCTTTTAGAAACCTGCACATTCAGCAATGCATACAAACTTGCTGCCAACATAGAGGGTACCAAGTTCACACATTCAAACAGGGCAGTCACAAATGTTTACGCTTTTAAAAGCAATTCTAAAGAGAGTTTTAGCCTGGTGCCCCCCTGGTCAACCAGGAGGTTAAAATGAACTTGGTTATTTCTATAACGAGTTATAATAATAATAATAATAATAATAATAATAAATTAAATTAATAAAAAGTAGTAATGGTTCAGGGCATATTTACCAAATCGGTTTCTGGATTGTCACACTCAGGACACAGCACAAACTTGCGAATGAATCCATCCAGCATGTCTTGCAGTTTGTTTGCCTCGTGAGAGCCATTGACAATGTAGCGGTCATTCTTGGCATCAAACTGAGTCTGGGCTCCCAACTCACAGCCAAAGAACTTGGTGGGATCTAGAGAGAGCATTAAGCGTTAGACGGCTTTAATAATCTTCTTAGGCCCTGTCTGAGGCCACCTAAAGTTGCTCAAGCTGGACTTACAAGTCGGAGGCCTATTCAGTGCCTTGGCAACATCAACCATGTTGACTATGACTGTCTTGATTCCATTTCCTTTGCCTTCCACCTAACAGGATAGAAAAAGAACAAAAATCAGAAGTTGAGAAGACCTCACACTTGTACAGGGACAGTAATACAGTATTGAGGCCTTTCCTACCTTAGCAATCAGACGGGGCATTTTATAGCGGTAGAACTGGTCCAAAACGCTGCGGTTGACATTGACAGACATTTTTGCCTCCTGTAGGGTTTATCAGCAAGATGAGAAGATCTTGAATTGGCAATTTTTGGTCTCTTCTGTCTCGAAAGGAGGGGAGGACATAAACGGTTGCAAGAGGACTGTGTCTCTGACATGAAAAAGGTATGGCCACTCTGGCTCTAAACTGCAAGCTCGTAGGCTAAGTTCCCCACACACAGGTTTCAACAGCTGTCCAACAGCTCTGTGAAGCAAGAAAGAAAAGGCATAGATGAGCAAGCAATATGGGGTCATTTGGGCACACTGTGCTAATAAAGGTCACCTTATAAGCATGAACTGAGGAGGATCCCACCCAAAGAGGAAAAAAAAAAAAAAAAAAAAAGGCTCCCACCCAAAGGCAGAGTGAACACTTATCTCCTAGAAACAGCTGTTCACTCCAAACCAGCTCAACTTTCACCCAGTCAGTCAAACACTACAGCATTACTTAATAGAAGAAGTGTGCTTAAGTAAACAGTTTACTGGCAAGACAAAGTCCAGCAACAAACAGTCAGAGCCCCACATGTCTCACGTGTCGTTTCCTGGACTGAAACGCTAGAAAGTGCACATGCTTAAAATACACGAATAAACGATCGTTAGCCAGCTAGCTAGCTAGCTAAACTCCAGCACGGCAGGACTATGAAAACTTTAGAGGACTGAATCGGAGTGGAGTCCGGCATGCTGCAGAGTGCGTCACTCTCCTGGCCAAAAAAACACGCTGTGGCAGAAGCTACGAGTTAGCGAGCTAGGAAGAGGAGGGCGCCATTTTGAAGCACACTTCAGCTTAATCAGGAGGAGAAGGGGGGACGCGAGGCAGCATCAAAAATACGAATACAGTTAGATAAGACACGACCACCGTACCTTTCCCATCCGCAGCTCCTGACGTCCAGGTACTCGCCGACTGCGTAAAACAAAGACATAAACACACCGCTGGTCGCCCTGAGATGCAGCGAAGTGTGTTGAGGATGCGCGCTGGGGCTGCTGCTGCTGCTGGTAGTGGTAGTGGTGGTGGTGGTGGTGGATTGCAGCACTGGTCGTACAGCAAGCAGCACTGCGTGGAGTCAAAGCTGGCGATGCAGAGGATTAAAAAAAACAGCCCCGAAGAGAAAACTCGAGACGCCCTCAAAACAGGGGAATCTAGAACCAGCAGAAATCAGCATGGGTTAGCAGAAGACAAGCGCTAGTCTCGTACAAAAGCTAGGGCTAGTGCTAGCTACCAGCTCTGACACTCTAACGCACCGCACCGTTAGCTAGCTACCTACCTAGCTACCTCCCTCCCTCAGCACTGAACTGCACTGCACTCGCACTGTTCTTACAGTTTTCCCTGCCCACGAATGAGCTGAGGAGTCGTCTCGGGTGTACCAGGAGCAACTAGGGGCCAGAACTGGATAGCACGCAGTGGAATGAAGTAAGCTAGCTGACTAGCTCGTGCTAAGCGTTGAGCTCACTAACATATGGTAGGACTTGGTAGACTTCAGCTGACGCTAAACTTGCCCACTACCGCCAGAAAAGCACCCTACGTCCCTAAAATGTCGCTAAATGGAGGGTTTGAACGCACAGTGCTCGCTGGCCGGCCTGTGTGTTGTAGGAAGAGGCAGCTCGAGAACACACACACGTACCTCTAGAACGTTCGTCCTGCTAGCGCGTGCAACGCCACAATGCGTTCCTATGGCAGCGTGACTGGGAATTTTAAGCTGCCACTGAACTCTCCCCGCCCATTCAGCGTCGCAGATTCGCCTCTGTGTCGCTGCCTCACAGCTCTGAACTGTCTTGTTGACCGTCTTAAACCTCTCCTAAAAGAAAGAAGAAAAAAAAACTCAACCGTATTTCTGACTAAACGTCACAGTACTTACATATCGCCTACATATACAGCCAGCTACACATACCTCGTATCTCCAAACTGGCAACTTCACAGAAGGAGACAGCCAGGCTGAAACGACGAAAAGTGGGAAGCCTGTATCACTATAGAAGGCCACACACTCCGATTAAATGACCACAGATTGCATTAATTATTAGTACCGATTAAATTAGAGGGGTTTTTTTTTCTCCGTAGCAACATTTGTGACGTTGTCTTTAAAAAGTAATGACGTACTATGACGAAATAATATGTACTTTTCGAGGACTTTTAACAGCCTCTTATCTCTTTCACCAGTGCAGAGGACATCATTATGAACCCATTCCCATGTGCTTTAGATCCTACAGTGATAAGCAATGCCATAGAAGATCTGTAATAAAGATGTGCAAGTGGGAACCTTCTGCCTACAGTAGTAGTTAAATGATGAATGCCTGCTCTCAACCATCTGATAATGCAGGGGATGAACAACTCTTCTCAAACCGGTCATTTTCAACCTGTCCTCTGAACTGCTTTTATCCATCCCCACCTCAAGAAATCATACACTTGAGCCAGACAGTTTGGGCAACTACAGGTGAACCTCAAAGTTACCCTTTTCAAAAGGTACATGAAAAAGTAGTGGCTACTTAGCTTTAGAAGGACCTCAATCATCTTAATGAAACATTCCAGTCTGGCTACTGAGCCTCACACAGCATCTTCTAAGGGTGACAAAGTTTTGATGGTGTTCCCTCTATTGATTTGGCTTGACGAGAATGAGTTCTGCGTTTGGTGTGCCTAATATTCTTCTCAAGAGTCTACAGGGTATTTTTTGGCTCTCAAAGACTACCCCGAGGTGGTTCCTGTCTTATCACTAGGTGACCACAGGTCTCAGACATTCTCTGTATCCAGTGTGGAGTTCTGCAAGGATTTGTCCTTGGCCCCATTTTTGTCACTATTTAGATGCTTCACTGTGGATGCCATTTCAATGTTATGCTGGTGTGCAACTCTACATTAAATTTACTGTACGTAAACATGGATTAAACTCAGGCTGCTCTAGTAGGAACTCAACATCAGGTCCAAAAATGTTCACTATATTATTTGACCATTTCTAGCCATTTCTACCACCAATCTGGGTGTCAGGTTTGACTCTCATCTGAAAGTTGTGGCTCATAAAGGACATAAAGGAAAGTTAAACGTTCATTATATCAATTGCTGCACTTCTTACCGGAGTCTCCAACCAAGCATATCCAGAAGCTCCAAACCACCACCTCCTTCTCTCTTCTCACCACCTCTCTTTAATTAAAATGCATTGTTATTTTTATTGTTGTTGTTTTTCTCCCTTTAGATAATATCCCACTACAGAACATGTAGAATGCATATTCTACATTTTAATACATGTTTTATATGTTTTTATTTTAAATTATTTCTGTAAATTGAATGGACCAAATATTAGCACTTAATTTCCTAATATGTATTCCATTTACTGTCCCTACACTGTTTACAATGTTAGTAAGTACTAGACCTGAGATATTTTCTCTTGAATCCCCAATTGTTTATTTCCTTTTAGGTTTAAAAGGAAGAAGAATGGAAACAATGCCTGCCAAATCAGGGCCTTTGTTTCTGAGGGTGAAAGTGGGATATCAGATAATGAGGTACCAGTAGGAAGTATAGATCAGAATGTAGAGGCTTCCATTTCATGGTTGTTTTGCATATTTTAGGATCTGACTAATATGTTTGTTCCAGCTGCCTTCAAATCCATAAGGAAAACACTGTAAGGTGGTCAGTGTGGGCAGAGTAATAACTCAAATAGGTGGGCTTGTTTGATGCATTAGTGGAAGGCTTCTGAATAGGAGCATATTTCAGATCAGCTCCCCTTTCAGAGCACATTCCACTTTTTGTAATGGCACAAATACCCAGCTACCCAGGACAGAGGCTGGCACACAGAGTGAAAGCTCTGGATAGGTTTTCATCCTGCTGCAGAACAAAGGCTTCCTGCCAGAACCACACAGACCAGTGAGGCAGGAATGCTCAGAACAAACGGGCAGGATGGACCCTCAGGATTACCTGTGGAATTACAAGGGGTGAAAAGGCTTACTGTTGATGGGCCAGCGGGTGGCACAGTGGACAACAGCACATAAAGGCCAAACATGTTCACAGCATAAGCAGAGGACTTGTAAACACATTTTGTAGCGTGTTTGTGTAGTAATATGAGCTCACGATACAATGTAGGAACTACACATGTTAATTTATCATCTAGCAGGGGCAGCATGGTGGCACCACAGGTGGTGTGAGTGCTGCACAGCTTCAGGGGCCTGCGTTTGATCGAACCGGTCTCTTTCTGTGAGGAGTGCGGTGTGTTGTCTGTGTGGGTTTTCACTGGCTGCTCCAGTTCCCCTTCATCTCCCAAAAACACAGATGATAGGTGAACTGGCTGTGCTAAACTGGTCCTTAGGTGTGAGTGAACAGGTGTTTGTGGTACCTTGTGAGAGACTGGCACCCTGTCAGGACCTCGACCCTGACCAGGAAGCAGCATATTAGGAAAAGAATGAATCATCCAGCAGCTGTCTGTTAGGAAGCATGTGAATCTGGTCAACCCAGGTCAATCAACTCCACAACTGGCACGAATTACACTATACAATATACAAACATGTCCAAAGGTTAGTAGACACCTGCTCATGCAGTGCTTCTTCTGAAAAGAGGGATACTAATAGGGGATTGTACCAACAGAAACAGCCTCTGCTCTTCTGAAGAGGTTTTAAATTAGATGTTGGAACATTGCTGTCAAGATTTGATTGCATTCAGCCACAAGCGCCTAGTGAGGTCAGGTACAATTTTGCAAGATTAATTGAGGATTTCAAATGCCACTCCAACTCATCCCAAGGGTCCTGGTAAAGCTCCACCATCAAGAGAACCCACTTCTGCTGCTCTACAGCCCAATGGGGCTTTATTGCCCTCTAACGGACACTTAGCATTGGGCTGGTGGGGTTTTAGGCTCATGTGGGCCTGAATGGAATCAACCTTCACAGCACAACCTTGTTCCAACCTTTAGTGTAAAGTACAAGTACAAAGTACAAACACTTCATTAATGTCCTTGATTTTCCCGATTAGCGTATTACTTTATGCTCAATTGCTCACACACAGCAGCTGAATGCACTAATTAGATGAGGTGTCTGGATAGGTTTGGATATATAGTGTATAATGAATCTCTCAGGACTGTCTTGCAGTGCAATGTAAATTAACACAATATAGTTGCACTTGGAGTTGGGGACATGAAACACACAGTATATAGTTTGGTTAGTTATGGGAGGACAATTACAGGTAAATAATCAATCATTTGATTATCTGTTTCATTTGATGATCAGCTATTTTCTATGTGTTACAAAGATGCAAGTGTAGCCGCATAACAGTGTGTCAAAAAAGAGTACTAAAAGAGTATGAAATCTATTTTAATAGTCAATGTTTTTAGCCTCTTTTTAATACTCGAGTGCATTATTATTATGGGTACACAAATATTGTAATGCAAAAGGTAAGGCAATATTGGAACATTTTTGGATGCTCCTCACAAATCGATTATCACCTTGTGTGCATACTACCCAGACACTACTGAGGATATCTTACCTACCTACCTCTTCATCATACAGAATGTAGTTTCCCACTCTATATATCAAAATTATCTGGTGGAAAAACACCACTGCATTGCTGTTTTTAGGCTATAAGTATGTTCATCTTTTTCTTAAAAGATCTGTGTTTTATTGCTATATGTAGTGCTTTCCATGGCCAAGTTTTACAATAATACAATAATAAATCAAGTGTGTTTTACAATAATACAGTGATCAGATGACAAATCTGAATGATTTATTCTCAACAGTGCCAAACAAAATGTGAAGGCACCACACATTTCAACACATATGAAGTTAAGGGCTGTTCTGTATACTATGCATACTATTATGGAGCATATTTAATAGGGAAACAATGCAGAGAGAATTATTGTATTAATGTGTAGTTCTTATTATAGTAATATTACTGGGGCAGCCCTGAAAGGAATGCTGGTCATTTCCTCCATACGTCCTCCAGAGGGCAGCACAGAATGAATAATAACAAGGGTAGCCTGTCTATGGTGGAGTCACCTAAGATGAACTCAACTGGAATTGCAAAATAAAACTTTCATTACTGAGCATTTTAATAGGAAACTGGAAGAGAAATAGGAAATTCAGTTAGCAACTGTAGCAACAACAGGTCTTTTTGATATTTCCTGTTGTGTAAAAACCTAAAATAATCTATAAGAACCTCTGAAACCTTCCCATACCAACTTTTCGTTAACAAACTGTGTATGTTTACAGAATAAGCAAACATTACACATGACATATTCTTTACCGCAATGATAGTTTCGATAGTCTTGTGCCACCCCTAGAGAAAATCTAAACTACACGGCTAAATTCCCCATCTTTGTAGCATGTTTAGTCAACGCAAGGCATTGTAAGAGCATATAAGAATGACGATCACTTAGAATATTTATTATTGAACTATTTTTACTTCTCAAATTCAGTGCTATAAGACTCAGAATTCAAAAAAACTGATGCCACTCCGAAATTGTAAAAAGTATAGAAAAGTGGAAAGATCATTTAAACAGGCTTTTATTACTGCCATATACAGTAGATTACACCACAGATAGTCATGCATAATACACATTCAGTGGGTGATGAGTGATGCTCGAGAATACGAGATGTGCCTTAACAATGAAGCCAGTGATCAGTACACACTCCACAGCAATGTTTCATGCTCCCATTCTAATGACATAAAAGAGCCTGGCCCATGAGTCACACACAGTTAGCAGACCTTTAGGAGGCATCATGACTCATACTGGAGTACTACTGGAGCTACACCATGACAACAGAGCAGACCACCGCAGTCACAATACCAGAAGTAAAAAAAAAAGGTCAGACTCTTGTCCGGAAAAGGATGACAGAGAGAAAAGGCACAGAGCAGAGGTATAGAGATCACTGACACGTTATAGACAATGGCATGAATCATGCTGACAGGTGGCTGTGATGTTACTTTCGTTTTAGGTGACATGTATAAGATCTGGCAGAATGACATTTGTTAGAAAAAGAGATCGAAGAGATTGTTCCCTCTAGTCTGAATGTTGGTTCTTATCACACACATTACAAAGATTACAAAGGCTACAAACCAGCCATGCTGTCTTCAAACTCAACACTGGTACACTGAATATGTACACACTACTTAAATAACTACTTAGTTCACTCACCTTCAGACTTGTTACAGTTCTACCACTAAGTCACTCAACGCTATTTCTCACTAAAGACACTGTCCATGTTTGATTCCTAATGATGAGCCTACAGTTACAAAGCCACTGCATTGCAAACACCACTGCATTGCAAATACCACTGCATTGCTGTTTTTAGACTAAGATTACAAGATTACAAAGATTACAAAGGCTACAAACCAGCCATGCTGTCTTCAAACTATTTCTCACTAAAGACACTATTTCTCACTAAAGACACTGTCCATGTTTGATTCCTAATGATGAGTACTGTTGAACTGTGGGAAAAATGGGGGTGTATTTGTGGGCAGAGGTCGAATGTATGCAAGAAACTGTTCATCTTTTCATGAAAGGCAGCAAAGAACTCACTTCTGCTGCTCTACAGCCCAACGGGGCTTTATTGCCCTCTAATGGACACTTAGCATTGGGCTGGTGGGGTTTTAGGCTCATGTGGGCCTGAATGGAATCAACCTTCACAGCACAACCTTGTTCCAACCTTTAGTGTAAAGTACAAGTACAAAGTACAAACACTTCATTAATGTCCTTGATTTTCCCGATTAGCGTATTACTTTATGCTCAATTGCTCACACACAGCAGCTGAATGCACTAATTAGATGAGGTGTCTGGATAGGTTTGGATATATAGTGTATAATGAATCTCTCAGGACTCTCTTGCAGTGCAATGTAAATTAACACAATATAGTTGCACTTAGAGTTGGGGACATGAAACACACAGTATATAGTTTGGTTAGTTATGGGAGGACAATTACAGGTAAATAATCAATCATTTGATTATCTGTTTCATTTGATGATCGGCTATTTTCTATGTGTTACAAAGATGCAAGTGTAGCCGCATAACAGCGTGTCAAAAAAGAGTACTAAAAGAGTATGAAATCTATTTTAATAGTCAATGTTTTTAACCTCTTTTTAATACTCGAGTGCATTATTATTATGGGTACACAAATATTTTTGGATGCTCCTCACAAATCGATTATCACCTTGTGTGCATACTACCCAGACACTACCGAGGATATCTTACCTACCTACCTCTTCATCAGGCAGAATGTAGTTTCCCACTCTATATATCAAAAGTATCTGGTGGAAACACACCACTGCATTGCTGTTTTTAGACTAAGATTACAAGATTACAAAGATTACAAAGGCTACAAACCAGCCATGCTGTCTTCAAACTATTTCTCACTAAAGACACTATTTCTCACTAAAGACACTGTCCATGTTTGATTCCTAATGATGAGTACTGTTGAACTGTGGGAAAAATGGGGGTGTATTTGTGGGCAGAGGTCGAATGTATGCAAGGAACTGTTCATCTTTTCATGAAAGGCAGCAAAGAGTTTTAATTACTGTTGCACCGATACTGATATTGTATCGATATCAGTGCCGATACTGGCACTTACACACAGTATCGGTCTCTGCCGTAGAGAGAACTGATACCACGAAGCTTACCGATGTACGATTTTCTTTTTTTTACATAGAACATGTGTCTTTACATACTTTGTCATACCACCAACGAGTAAACGCCAGTCATAAATAGTTAATAACATTAAACAGACATTTAATAGAACTTTTACATTTACAGCACTTTTTGTTTCCATGAGGTGTTGAGTTTAAGCAGCTTATTTAAAGGTCACACACTAAATTTAGGACCTTTTTACACAGCGACGTGTATGTGACATTGCTGCATAAGCACTTTTTGCTTTTTACTGCTCAAAAATAGGAATTTAAACACTAATTAAAAGCTGTTTGGTCGAGCTTAGCAAGATTATGCTTCCCTACTTGCACGTGTTTTTGCATTGAGGCAATTTCTATTTTTTCATAGCTCTGAAATGTGCAGTTGCTCAACCAGTGAATGCTGTTCTTTCAATCTTATTAGATCTTATTTGGCATCCCTAGTTTTAATCAAACTGTTTGTTGTCCTACTACATCTTTGATAGCTGGATATTTACTTTTTAACCTACCATCTACATTATAAAGGAATTTTTAGGTGGAGATTTTTGATAACGTGCTTTTGAGAACACTGCATCACGGTGTTAACTTGCGCACAGTTGTTACTAACTAATGTCTGGGTTTACTTTTTTATTACTCAACTAGAAATGTCAAAATGTCCTGCGCTTCGATTTGTAAAAGGATAGAAAAACTACCCTGCCTAATCTGAAGTGTGTGGGTGATTCAGTACCACTGCAGTGTAAAACAACTGTATGTTGGATTTTTCTTTCTAGTTGAAATCCAATTTTGAATCTGTGGATTTGTGATCGGATTGTGGAGCTTTGCAGTTTAAGAATGTCTTGTTTTCGTTAAAGATCTGCTCTGGCTTTCCACTGTATTGTGCTCTCTGTAGACAGAGAATATGTGATCTTTGATACAAGTCTATTTTGGGCAGTACGCATGTGTGCAATGCTCTTCTTGAAGCATTCGATCTGAAACTTTATGGCGCAGCATCTACCTCTGCTGAGCTGTTTTCGCATTCTCGTGTGAACAGTGAGTTTTTTTCAGCATATGTTTTGATGTGATGAGTCGATTAAGACTCCAAGGTTTTTGGGATTTGGCTTTATACAGCTGAAGCAAGACACATCCAGTTATTAGTATACTCAATATATTACACAAAAGGTCTACTTTTGACTACAATTTTTGTAAACTATTGATTTCAGTCAAATGCAATTAAAATACTTTAGTTTTAGCCTCTTACATTGTAATGCCATAGGGATTACTACAAGTTTGAACTCAGTAAAGTCACTTTAGCCAGCATAATTAAATTTTCTTTGCTTTGGATGCTTTCTTGGATATATACAGTGGACTGACTTACAAGTCACAACATCAAATTAGTCTGATTTTGGTTAGCTTTAAGCTTTGGCTTTAAGGCTTTTATTCTCCTTGAACACATGCATTTTAAACACCTGGTTGCGGTGAGAGAAGTCCACAAGGCACAAAATGTTAAAGGCAATAGTTGATTTCATGCCTGAACAGACATTAGTGTATTAGTGTGTATTATTATCTGCACTTCCACTGGCATTCAGCAATCATATTCTTTTTTTGTTGTTGTTAGTCAGAAGCTTAATGGCTTTTTTTTTACACTGGGCTGGATGCATTAACTGAGTAGCAGACGTTTTTACAGGGGAGCGTTTTCTTCACACTAAAATAAGGCCGTATGCAAAAACAAGAATATAAGTTTAAAGAGATGCTCCTAGGCAATTTGCAGAAAAAAGGTGGAGGGGGCTCGGAGTCGAGTAGATTGTTCTTACTTTGATGGTAACACTCCTTGATCATGCGTTTATCTGCACAGGAGACGTTGGTCTTTAACTGCAAGATCGCACAGACCTGCCGTTCACTGCAAGAAAACAATTATACTATTAGAATTTCTAATAGTAATTCTACTTTTTGAGCCATTAAATTAACAACTGATTATTCTACCCAGTAATTAAATGAACTACTGGGTAGAATAGCCTTCTTCTTTCATCCTTCCTCTTGGGAGGAATATCTGTAACACTCTTCTATAGCCTGGCTAGCTTTTTCTGTAAGTAATTTAGATGCATACATTACAACCCACCAAAAGTAGGAGTTTAATAATATAGGTGTGTATTCTGTGGTTAATCCAAGCCCTATATCATACTAGAGTAGTTTTAACTGTGGAGGCACTGTAATTTAAGTGATTACTGGCCAGATCTTTGGTTTTAATCCAATACAAGGCTTAGTTCTTTCAGGCTTGCTAAGTAATAATTCTACAAGGAATTAGCTTATATAAGAGCTCATCCAGTAATAGTCTTATTCATATCAACCTATTGCCATTAGTGTAATACAAAACCTCTTAATAGACAAGAGACATTTTACTAAAATAATACCATCCATTTAATATTGAATTTCAGGACCTATAGTCCTAAATATCCCCCACAATCATCTCTCTGTTAAACAAGAACTTTTTATTATGAGATAGATCTTTCTTTTATTGAAAACTGCCTGCCCAAACTCACGTGATGTCAGGGTAGTCTTTCAGTAGAGTACATATCTCTAGTTCAAGGGCATCAGGATCTTGCACTTTTAGCACTTCTGAAACCTTGGGAAGGATTTCGCACAGCCACATCTTGTCTGATCCCTGTGAGAACAGAGTGATAATCTCTTCAGACAGAAGGTCATGTTGAGAAATAGCTACCTTCTATGTGGGTCAGAAAAATAACATTGGGTCGCATTAAGTAGTTTAGAGAGCTAAACTGAATACAAACTCTGAATTTAAAATAATAGTTTGGGGGAAATGTATTGGTCCACCAAGAAATATTTGACATCTGTAGTTTGACATCTGTGTACAGAGGTTTACAATTGGTAGATGCTAGACAGGCACTATGGGTATTATAGGGGTTACTGGCTTTAAAGGTCTGTTGTGAAGCATACATAAATAATTTTTTAAAGGAGTGATTTATTAAACTTACTCATGTAGACCTTTTCATTTGTCTGTGTGACACAAAGTAGATCTGGATGCAGTCTGAGAGGGATGTTGTTTGGCATGTATTTATGGGGAATTATTACAGTAGGTGACGGTCCAGGTCCAGTGTTCATTAGCAACATTAGACTAGCATTAGTCTAGCCACTTCTGATATCAAACATTTCTTGGCTGATTGATGGTATTTGGGGTCAGTCAAACTATTTCTTTGTCTTTGGTTAGGTAAGCAAAGCAAGGCATTTATTTGTATACATACATTGAAAGTGAATTAAGCATTAGGTATAGGACAGTGTTCTGTTAAACAATCATGGTAGCAGAAATGTCTAAAAAACAAGCATTTATTAGATAAGGGGATTACATACTTCATGTTGTTGTTAATGTGTGTGACTCATACTAACATTTTCAATAAACAGTGTGTTGATTCTGCTGCTGTCCTCACACAGAAGGTGTGCAGCTGCCTCCTGCTCTTCCTTGTGTCTTAGTTTCAGTTTCCTCTTCAGCATCTTTCTCACATATTTAATCATCACCTCAAAATGCAGCTGACCCAACAGCTCCTACATACACACATCAGATCCATACTGGGGTCCGTATTTGCATGTACATCCATATATAGCATTTACAAAAATATCTCCACATCCTTTCTAAGACATACATCAGTCCCTGCTTCATTTTCTACTGGTGATGCTAACCTGTAGACAGGCAGGGTCCAGGTCCTTTAAGGGACTAATCTTCTCAGTTAGTTTATTCTCGAGCTCCTCAATAATCTCACAGTGCTCTGAAAACCAGGCTGCAGTCCACAACATGCTGTAGTTCATCTGTGTAGATACAATAGAAAGAAGGTAACTGAATGATCAGTCTATGCAAAAGTTTGGGTAAACATGGCCAAGAAGGAGTACACACAGCCTCTATAGCTAATTAAACATAATTAACCATTCCCAGCTTTCATTTTCTACAGTATGATATGCTGTTAAGAAATGGCAGTTTAGATAAACAGGAGGCGGTCAAGATGAGGTATGGAATTAAAGTTTGTGTAGCAATGCCTGTACAAACATAGTCTTTACGGTGGAACCTTCCTAGAACTCAACCTTTGAAGTATGCTACATAAACTTGTTTTGGAAATAAGTGCTATGGACTGATGGTGTCAAAATAGGACTCACAATAAGCAAAGGTATGTTTGGAGAAGAAAAAGAATACCCTATCAGCTGTGAATCATGAGAGTGCATCTATCATGTTGCAACGATGGAAGGAATAATGGCTTCCACAAGCCATGCAAATGTCAAGCCACCTGTTACAAGACTGAATTTGAAAAGAAGATGCCTCAAAAAAACACCATGGATTACCTAATGTGACACAAACAAAAGCTTTTGGAATGGCCTGCACCGTGGATCTTACAAAAGCTGTGCATGCAAGACGATCCATGAATATATCAGAACCAGAGACCTTCTGCAAAGAAGAGTGGGAAAATATTCCAACAACAAGTGTTCTAGCTGCTACAAAAAGCATTTGCAAGCTGTGATTTCTGCCAACGGAGGTTTTGCTAAGTCCTGACTCTGTAAAGTGCCCAAACCATTGCAAAGGCCACAATGCTAATCTTGATTTTTACTGTTCAAGATTAGCTGAAAATATTGAATTGCATGTTTAATTTATTATAGAGGCTGTGTACTTCACAGTTTCACAAAATGACACAATTAAGTCATTTGTCCAAGGGTGCAACCACAATTGATGATACCGGAGGACATTTGTGCTCTATTTCAAACATTTGTCTTAAACTTATTTACAAGCTATCTAAACATCTGTAGCAAAAATGGAAAGTAAAAAATAAGTAATTTATTATATAGTTAATAAAACATTGATTGGCCAAGATCACCACAGCAACTTAAAACTTATGCAACTGATGCTTACATAACACATGCTCATAGAACAATTACAATCTACCTTGCAATCTTGTCAAGACAGTCCACATTTTTTCTCAAAATGTTGATTATTGATTACTTCTTACTTAACCAAAAATAATCAGTTCTAAATGTACAACCTTTAATATAAAGTTGTCTAGCTTTATTAAAACACATATCACAAGTGCTTGCAGTAGCATTGAGCAGTTTGCTTAATGCTTGATGTTACTGCAAGCATAGTAAAAGTGAAACCTACTGCCTTTGTGAGCACATTATAGACTAGTTTAGATGTGTTTCTTTTTGGGTACCTTAAGCTCATCATGTATGGGGCCAAGGAAGTATTTGTGGCAGGAGTCTCTGATGTCCGCTGCAGTGGACAGCCAGGCTGTTTTTGTGCTTTCTGAAAGATCAGGTCTGTTCTTTATGTATTCCCTGTGGATACAGTGTCATTGCACATTACAGGAGGGGAGTCTAATGGATAAGAGCTTAATATCTGGAATATCTTTTCTTGTTTTGAACTACTGTTATGCAAAGAACTACTTCAAATGATGACTTCAAAGAGCCCATAACCTACATTGTTCTTGTGTACTTGTGTCCACTGGTGGGCGGGGCTAAACCGCTGCAGCGGCAATATGTAAATGTGTTTTCAAATGTTTTACAAAGACAATGAATTCAAAATGTTTTTTTGCAGCTTAGTTTCCATGCATTGAGATTTATTTATATAACTAAACAGATAGTGTGAGATAAGGAAGAACTATGGATAATATGACAGCAAGCCATAAGTTATGAGAAAACAGATTGAAAGACACATGGTCAGTGTTAATAAACAGGGCATCTTAATACATGGGAATGAGATGGGTTAGGTGGATTGTGCCAAATATGGGTGAGTTTATCCAATGGGAGAGCCTGCTCCAGAGCAGACAGAAGGCAGCACCCAACCATGAACGTAATAGCACCAGAATCGATCAGACAGTTGGGGGCAACTCATTCAAGCTAGCATTTTACACTTTACCCAACAGTTATTGTAACATTTCAGAATTTGTCTTTGACAAAAGGTGCATTGCAGCAGTTACTTCTGGACTGAACTGCAGTGATCATGAATGAAAAATTGCCTTACCTTAATTTATAGATACTAAACAGATTAGCTTTCAGGATTTCAGTGATGTCTTTCTGGCTTTTGAGAAGTTCTTCTATGGAATTCTTGTAACTAACAAAAAGGAAACAATAATACAATATATATGAATTCTTTTTAAAAACAAGTAACAAAAAAAAAGTTATAAAACACACCCTAAACTAGTTACTGTAGTGCGTGGAATGTTATTGTGCACAAATAACATTAAAAGCAATTGTACAAATGCACACATTTTCGTAATGAGTCATGTTAACATTTCTCCTCGCAATAGTGGGTTACATGATACACTGCAATAATTGCAATCCATCTCAATATATTGTTTTTATGAAAATGAAAGTACTGTTCAAAGTACTATTCACGAATGTTATATATTATATGGACTAAATATGGACTAAATATTTTTGACATGTATTTAAGTTAAATTAAATTTTTAATATTTTAAGTAGGGTGATTGGAGCTGCTATATAAGAAATTATCCATATAAATATTGTCATTATACTGTCATTATTGCAGTGTACGTATGTTCCATCAAGTATAATTAACAACTGAGAAAAAATACTATTATAAACTATTATATACTATTACTATTAATAGTATTACTATTAATACTATTATACTATTTTGTATGTTTTTATTAGTTTTGTATTGTTTTTGAATTCAAGTCTCTCATTATTAGCATTGTACAACTTCTTTTTGTTTTCTGTGGTCTGTTTGTTTTGTTTCTGTGCTCTGATCATATGAATGTAGTTTTGAGTAAAATACCTTGCCAGGAAGTCAGGCAGTAGAAACAAAATCCTCTGAGCTTTACTCTTGTTACTCAAAAGAGCTGTGGCCTGTTTATTGGCACTGTCAACAAGCTACAAAAAAAGACAGTTTTATACATCAGTGTGGGTCCGAACATGATTAAAATATAGATATAGCATTGTGCAAATTAAAAAACTAGCTGGAAAAAAAATATTTACAGATAAAATAAAACATGAATTCACTTAATTTTAACATACGTTACTATTCAAAATATTGGAATCACTTGTCATTCTAATTGTCATGTCATGTCCAGTTTTTGCCCCTCTGTTCTGTGTCTCTTGGTTTTTGTGCTATGTGCTCTTCAGCATATAGCTTTGTTTTGTTTGTGTATTTGTCTCCTCCCTTGTCCCTAGCTCCAATTTGTCATTAGTGTTCCCACCTGTGTCTCCTTCTCGTTATCTCTGTGTATATATAGACCCTTTGTTTCAGTGTTTCTTGTCTGGCCTTTTAGGGGGTGGGGGGTGTCCGAGTTAGTGGCCTATGAGGTACTTTGGATAATAACTAATTATAACTTCATTGTGGATGCTGTACAGCTTTCCCATTTTAGAATCTTTTATTATACTTGGAATATAGCACAGGTCAAAAACATGTGCATCCTTGTATACACTATGCATTCTAATTAGTTTTATATATATTATTAAAACCATAGATTCTGAACTTTAGTGTACCAATGGGACACTGCAAACCTCACAGTGCTAAAGAGAGTCAATTAATCTGTCCTGTTGCTCATACGTTTATAGTATCCAAGGCAAGAGTGCAGTAGTATTCGTCAGTGAGTTGAGGGTTTTCTCCAATCTGCCAGCTTTGCTCTTCAAATTTAAGAACATTGGACAACCATGTCTTAACTTCACCCTAAATATAGAAAAAAAAAATCATCTTGATTATAAACATTAATAAAAGTGGGAGATATATATATCCCTTTGCACTGACACACATTTCATTCATATAATATAACTTTGGGCCGATGCATTGCATTACCTCTTTATGAAGTAGATACTGTTCCTCCAGTAAATTAAGATCTTCATCAGGCAACAACGGATCTAGTGCTTCACTATTGATGTCTGACTCCAGCTCTTCGTGATGCAACACATTACTAAAAAACCATTGTCAAACAAGTTAAACTGTGCTGGTAACTTATTCATGTACAGCACAACATTACATCTTTTCAAAGTAGTTTTCTTACTTTGAATAACTGCTAATTTGTTCCAGTATGAAGATGCAGTCCTCTATGGGGATGCTGGATCGAGGCAGTTGTCTAAGCTTTGTAGAAAAAGCCTGATGGTACAGCTGAGCATACATGTGGCATATTTGAAACTCCGGTGGATAACAACCCTGCACATCTCTGACCACTTGAAACAGGTCATTTTGAATAAGTCTGTTCATTTGGTTGACCTCTGTCTTCAGGCTGTCTAACTCGTTTCCCTCCTCATCAGCCTGCTGTATCCGCTGCAATAAAACTTTCTGAAGCCAGGTATCATGCCACTCTCGACACTTCATGGGCCTCCAGCTTGGGCGTTCATTTTTTGCTACCTCCTCCCATAGCCGATCTCTCTCCTCCTCCTGAATTATGGCAGTCACAGCACTTTTCAACGTCATCTGATTCTTCTTGTTAAATGAGTTGCGGACAGCCATCACCACACGCGTTATCAGGATGTCATAGTCATTTTTCAGTTGATCCTCCTCTTCCTCTGTGTGCACCCCCTGCTCATCTGCTGATGCTGAGCTAAAGAGTTGCTCTTCCCGTGCTAAAAGCTGCTGGCCAGCTTCTGCCAGGAGATTCTGTTCTAGATTCTGGTTGAAATTCAAGACCACTGCAACCTCTGGAAGAATGCAACATTAAAAGGCGTGAATTCTTAAGCATATGCCTCATTTATTTTTCTTGTGGTTGACCATAGGGGAAGCCTTTACAACTAGAGTAGGTCTTCTAAGTGTTCTTAAACATCTCTGTGCAAATATTACCCCCAAGATAAGGTCCAGATTTTACATTTTAAAAAAGGCACATACAGTATCTGACTGATACTGATCTTTAGGGTTTACCCACAGTATTTTTGAACACTAAATTGCTTCCCTTTTAACACACAAATATGGAAGCACACAAATTCTTACGTTTAACAGTGCGGCTGCTGTTCATTTTTTATGCAGATATATTTTAATCTGTAATCTACGAAGATTTAACTTTTTATACACCAATTCTCTTTATTGTTCAATCCACAGCAAACTGACTACACTTCTAGTGCAACATCCAACTTCACAAATTTCTATGTGACTGTCAGTAAATTCTACTCTGGAAGTTAAAATACCTTACCTGGTAGAGTTTCAGGAGTTGAAGCACGAGCAAGCAGTTGGAAGATTTGTTTAACGTTTTTCTTCTTTGGAGGTCCTCTCATTTCTTCAGCCATCACTGTACAACTGGGGCCCCCAACAGCTCTGGATGCTTTGTTATCTTCTAATAAAGAACAAAAAATAAAAAAAATGCATATGGTGCATGAGGTACTGGTAAAGGCAGTAGAGCATGCTTTTGTTAATCTAACCTATTTTTTTTTTTTGCTTTACATCGTTTCATTTAACGTATTTATATAAATGGGGTTAAATAAAATCATTGCTTATTACCAAATGTAAAGCACTGAAGTTTTAATTTGTTTAAGGTCCTCAAAAGAAGATTCAAAAAAGAAAACCATTTGAGATTGGTTGCTGCAATGAACAGGCAGGACATTGTGTGGACTGTACACATAAAAGGTGCACGTATTTGTCACTGTACAGTGTACAGCGAAATGTGTCCTCCGCATTTAACCCATCTGGTAGTGAACACACACTCACATGTGTTAGGGGCAGTGAGTACAGACACACACCCAGAGCGGTGGGCAGCCAACTCCAGCGCCCGGGGAGCAGAGAGGGTAAAGGGCCTTGCTCAAGGGCCCAACAGTGGCAGCTTGCCGAGCCCGGGAATCGAACCCACAACCCTGTTATCGACAGCCCAGCGCTCTAACCGCTGAGCCACCACTGCCCATTGTAGGAATCTCAATAAATAGAATTATTTTTATAGTTACAAAAGGCCAAAAGTACATCAAGTATTTTAACCATTTTTATACTTTTAAGTAAATGGGCATGTAAGATACTGGGGAACATTAATCCCATATTTAAATGTCTGGGTGACGATAAATCTTTATACATAAAGAATACACCTTTTGTACAAACACATAAAAAAAGTAAAACAAGCATCCTGTTTTGGAGACAGGAAAATAGGGAAGTTCACATCAAGTATGTACATATACAAAAAGTAAGAAGGAGCATTCAATGGACAAACCAAAAAAAAAAAAATAGCCAAATCATCTTACAACAAATTACTAAAGTGTCAAAGCTACCTCTGCCCTACTACCATGCTTCCTTAACAATAAGCAGTGGATGAATTCTAACACTAATTTGAAATGACACCACTCACATGGCCTTCTTGCATCTATGCAGTTATTAAATAGAGAGGCAGATGACGGACACGCAAATCTACCAGTTAGATACACAGAGTATCTCAACCTGTCTTCATAGCCTTCATAGTCACGTACTATCTGTCAATGAGAGGCAATCAGAAGTATGGCTGTATAGATTCAGGAAATGTTCGAACCTTAATTCTGCGCTGTAATATCACAAAGATAGTAATAAAAACACTGAGAAACAACACATTTGATGTGCGGGTGGGTTCGTAGACTCCAGAGAGTAAAGGAAAAAGCCAGGTTACACAACTTGAACTGTGGGATGCTGGACGATATGTCTTATTGGGGTCTCCTATTCACCTTTCTCACAGTTTCCACCTTGGCAAAAGCAGACATTATATATATCTATATCTATATATCTATATCTATATCTATATCTATATATAAATATATATATATATATATATATATATATATATATATAGTAAGCTTTACCTGGTGGGGTGTCATGACCTCCAGAGTGTTTTGAATTCTTCAAGAAACGTGTTATTTGTTTCTTTAGTCGACGTTTTGGAGAAGCCGCTTCTGGATCACTAAGAGATTCCACAATTTGTTCAGTGGTCACTGAGCGACTGGATTCCCCAGCTTCCCGAGACTTCCCGAGTTTCTTATCCTCTGATGGGAAAGGGACAAAAAGAAAAGCTGGGTGGAAATACCTGCGGTCATAGTCAGTCTTATTGCTATACCTTACCAATAGACAGGTGTAACCATGATCCAGCATGGTTTCTCTGATGTTATGTTTCACCATGGGCCACCATGGGACCTCAGATCCCCTGCCTATGTAATGAATTCTCTATATAGAGAGGATAACAATCGATGCAGTGGTTACATCTAGTATTTAGTCTACTCAGGGATACAATCTTGCACAGCGATCCTGATAATTTTAGTCCAGATCACAGCTATATATTTCACAGTGGAAGACTGTTCAGCTTTGTAACAGTTTCCACCTTGGCAAAGTACATATTATTCTATATATATATAGTAAGCTTTACCTGGTGGGGTGTCAGAACCTCTTGAGTGTTTCGAATTCTTCAAGAAACGTGTTATTTGTTTCTTGAGTCGACGTTTCGGAGAATCGTGTTCTGGATCGCTGAGGGATTCCACAATTTGTTCAGTGGTCACTGAGTGACTGGACTCACCGGCTTCCCTAGACAGTTTCTTATCCTCTGATAAAAGGGACAAAAAGAAAAGTTACAATGGTACATCTTTCTACAAAAGTGCATTTGTGTGCAGGTTTGTAAGCTTTACCTGGTGGGGTGTCATGACCTCTTGAATGTTTAGGATTCTTCAAGAAACGTGTTACTTGTTTCTTGAGTCGACGTTTTGGAGAAGCCGCTTCTGGATCACTAAGAGATTCCACAATTTGATCAGTGGTCACTGAGTGACTGGATTCACCAGCTTCCCGAGACAGTTTCTTATCCTCTGATAAAAGGGACAAAAAGAAAAGCTGCATTTTTGTGAATGTTCATTGGTTAACTTCTTCAAGTACAATATGTGTGGTACTGTGGTACAGCCAATGTGGAGTAGCAAGGTTAAAACCCGATAAAGCCATTCTTAAATGGTAACTGCTGAATATGGTAATAAGAACATTCTACAAACCCTATGTTCTGCTTCCCATCATCTAAATATGGAAAAGTGGATGCCCAGAAGGTCTGATAGAAAGCCATTTCAGGTTATGACGGGTGCTGCTTTACTGTCTTATAACACCAATGTAGTAATTCAATTTAAATATTCAGAGAAAATCTGTCAGGCAAGACCAGAGTTCTCCAACCCTTCTCCTGAGGAGCTACCTTACTGCAGGTTCCAACTACAACTTCAAAAATGTAGCTCTCATCTGTACCTGTGGTCTCCAGTTCACCTACCAACTGTGACACTCCTTCATGGAAATACCTGAGGTCATAGTCAGTCTTATTGCTATCCCTCACCTATGCTCCAATAGATAGGTGTAACCATGATCCAGCATGGTTTCTCAGATGTTACTTCCCACCATGAGCCACACACCACTTCCTGCATTATTCCTCAGATCCCCTGCCTATGTAATGAGGATATATATATAGATCACACTGTGGACTCCTGTTCACCTCTGTCACAGTTCCCACCCTGGCAAAAGCACATATATATATATAAACACTATATAAATATATATAGTAAGCTTTACCTGGTGGGGTGTCAGAACCTCCTGAGTGTTTAAAATTCTTCAATAAACTTGTTATTTGTTTCTTTAGTCGACGTTTCGGAGAACCGTCTTCTGGATCGCTGAGGGATTCCACAATTTGTTCAGTGGTCACTGAGTGACTGGACTCACCGGCTTCCCTAGACAGTTTCTTATCCTCTGATAAAAGGGACAAAAGGAAAAGCTACAATTGTACATCTTTCTACAAAAGTGCATTTGTATGTATGCTTATTGTAAATAATAAAAAAAACCTTGGTGTAAAGACAATCTCATTTTTTTGGCCCAGCATCTGAGAAACATTAATGCCAAAGATGCCCCAAATGTCAGCTTACAGTTGAAACCAGAAGTTTACATACACTATATAAAAAGACACATATGCCTTTTTGACATGTCTGACATGAAATCAGAATAAGCTTTTCCAGTTTTAGGTCCATTAGGATTACCAAAATTATTTCTATTTGTTAAATGCCAGAATAATGAGAGAGGGATTTTTTAAACCAATTTTTATTACTTTCTTCAAATTCAAAAGTTTAAATACACTAGGATTACTATGCCTTTTAACAATTTGGGACAGCCCATATGATGATGTCATGTCTTTAGAAGCTTCTGATAGGTTTATTGGCAACATCTGAGTTAATTAGAGACATACCTGTGGATGTATTTTAAGGCACACCTGAAACACACTGCTTCTTTGTGTAACATCATGGGAAAGTCAAAAGAAATCTGCCAAGATATCAGGAAGAGAATTGTGGACTTGCACAAGTCTGGCTCATCCTTGGGTGAAATATCCAGATCCATCCAGAGGCCATCACAAAGCCCTGATCTCAATCCCACCAGTTCTGTCAGGAGGAATGGGCTAAAATTCCTGCCAACTATTGTGAGAAGCTTGTGGAAGGATATCCAAAATGTTTGACCCAACTCATACAGTTTAAGGGCAATGCAAAACCAAATGCAAATGCAATGTATTTAAATGTTTGACTTTGAACAAAGTAATAAATATTGTGTCTTTTTTATATAGTGTATGTAAACTTCTGGTTCCAACTGTATATCTCCTCAGATGCCCCCTCGCAAGGCAAATCCACCTCCAAAGCTGTAGACTGTGAGTCACCCCCAAAGATATCCTGACAGACCTGGGCACTTTGTTTGTATCTCATTGCCAATCTTTGTAAAATGCTCAAAATCCTCCCCAAAGTGATGGTTTTGTCGAACAGTTCAATCAAACCCTCAAGTGAATAGCTTGTGATAGGCATAACTCAGACCTCCTCTTCCCCTGTGAACTCATTATTGTCAAGTATATGCTCAAGATCTCTAAAAGGCCTTCTCTCACATTACACAAGTCAGCCAAGGGGACTACTGGATGTGGTTCAGTAGGCGTAGAAACAACACCACTCAGCATATAGACATTAAGTGTTTTCAGCGTATGCAAAAATGTACAGATAATGTTCTGCCTTCAGGAACATCTGGATCCTCAACTGGCCCCACCCCATACCAAAAAGGATATCCAAGTCTTTTTGGGGTTGGCGGGCTACTATAGAAGGTTCGTCTCCGGGTTCTCCTCAGTCTCCTCTTCCTAGTAGAGTATTTAAAAACCCTGACTCCACTAAACTGACACATCAGAAACCGAGCTGAGGATGGTGCTGACACAGCGGTTCGGAGGAAAAGAGCCCTCTATTCTATGCATGAGTCATATAATGACCTTTGAACCAGAAGCTCTAGCCATCAAATGAGGCCATCAAGGAGCTCTGCTTCGGCCTTTCATCCCCCACTACAGTGGTTGGCAAAAGCTAAACAGTCTAATGCCTCGAGTCTCGAGAACAACAAAACAGCAAAATATTGCAATGTCATTTTTTTACAACATCATGCAGCCCTACTACAATAGAACAGGCTAGCTGAACATCAGGGCCCGCCAGGACATCATGAACCGCTGCACTGGCCAAGGTGCTGAATGGTACATGTTAGTGATCTTTATAGTAAGCTTTACCTGGTAGGGTGTCAGGATGTCCAGAATCTTTAGAATTCTTGAAGAGGTGTGTTATTTGTTTTTGGAGTTTTCGAGAACCCGATTCTGGATCATTAAGTGATTCTACAGATTGTTCAGTGGTCACCGTGCAACTGGACTCAGCAACTTCTCTAGACAGTTTCTTATCCTCTGAGAAAAAGGGACAAGAAAAGCTACAATGGCACAACTTTCTACAAGAAACGGTATTGGTTAACCTCTCTTTTTTTTGCCAACCTATTTAATATTTTCTGAACCACCACTGACGCAATGCAAGGGCTTGGAGGAAAATGCTAACTGCCAATTCTGCAACTGCTCTGCAACTGGGTTAAAATCTGGGAAGAACTAGCACTGCAATTAACTAAATATAATATGCAAGCAGTGCAATTTGATTGTACTAAAGTGAAATATTTTGTTCTGTAAGGGTCAGTGCTTGGTCCATTACTATTTACTATTATATGCTACCACTGGGTAATAATAGTAATCCATAAGCATGGCATTAACTTCCACTACTTGTTACACACAATATATAACATGTTCAGAATGCAGGAGCTAGAGATAGAAAGATAGAAAATTTGATCATTTATGCCAGCCTTTCATCCCCACAATGCTTACCTGTTAAATTCCACATAGAAAAAACTGTATAAAATCTCTCAAGGTCCTGTAAACTACAAAATGCTTGCCTACTGTAAGTCCCTCCAATTCGGAAAACAATGCATTCTGCATAGTTGTGCATGTGTCTGTTTAGCCTGCATGGACTTTACACCAGTTTCATCCCCTCTCACATTAATACTAAAAAACTGATGGCTTGCTTTTACGTTAGTCATTATTCTTTACACATTGTATAAGTTCTGATCAGTTATTCTAATCCCAGCCTGTTGGAAGAATAGAGCAAGTTTCATGTGATGTGTAGTGTAAAGACTGATATTCCTATTAAGGGATATCAAGAATCAAGAATTGTGGCATTATAGTCATCTAGTAGTTTTTGCTCAGCTTATTGCATTGTAAACTATTTAGTCTATTTAGTTGAATTAATAGCAAAAACAAATGTCTATAGAATTCTGGTTACTGCTCCAATGTCTTAGAAGTATTTGTGGCAGCATCCTACAAAAGACACAAAAAACTTCCATTTCTCTAACTTAACAGTACTGTGAATGCAGAAACGATTATCATGGAAGCTGACCAGCTAAAACAACAGTTCAATACTGCTTTGATTCCCTTCATAACGTCTGTGCTTGTGTATGCGTGTTTGACAATTTACATCTAAAGAAAAACAAACCACATAATCCACATGTTTATCTTTAAAAGCATTACCTGGAAAAGTGTCTGGAGGAGTATCACCATTATGTTTGGACGTGGTAAAGAGATCATTGTTTGAAGAAGCCATTTCAGGGTTGCTTGGGGACTTCACTGTTTGTGCATCCATTGTGCAATTAGGGTACTAGACAATTTCTTACTGTCATTAAAAAAACAAAGAAAAAAAGTGTAAGGTTTTCTCACACAATTACCCACCAGCAGAAACAATAAAGACCTTGTACATAAGCCATGGCCTCACATGCTATGTTGACCAGTGGTGGCCCCCTGCAAAGTTAGCTAAAGTTGATGGCACTCCAAGCAGATGGGACTTGAACATACAACCTCAACACATTAGACATGAGCATATCCACTATTTTTGTGTGAACACACATGGATTTATTTGATGGTACTTAGGATACTGTAAGAAAAAGTTATCAGTATATCATGAAAATAGCTTTCTTATATGTACATTGCTACTAGAAAGTAGGGTTTTTTTTGTATTTCTGCATATATTTGAACTGTAATGTGATCAGCACTTCATCTAATCTCTAAAACTAGATAATGAGAACCCGATTAAACAAATGACATACAATGAGATACAATTAGTTTTTTGGCGTACATGAAAAGCAGTATATTTGGCAAAAAACAAACAATGCATTTCAGCGTAAGAACTTAATCCCAACATTTTTACATGGAAGCGTCAGTATCATGTTTTGGAGCCGCTGTCTCGAGTCCAGGACAGCCTGCCAATACTGATGTTCTTCTGAATTCTGATTTGCATATGAATTTTCCACAGTAGAATGGCATTTTATCTGTGAACTGAAGCTTAACTAGAAGTGGATCATGCAGCAGGACAATGACCTAAATAATGTATATAATGTATATAAATACTCATTTCTCGCAGTATGGATACTATCTAAATGTATAATGCATTTCCTTCCTTGCCATTTCTTTTGATCCATAAATGCTGTGCTAATGCCCCACTAGTGAGGACATCTTCCCAGTGGTGCTGTCTGCCATGCTAAAATGGTAAATGGTAGCAGCTACTTTTTGGTAAATGGCAACAGTTCTAACGAAAGCCTTTTTGTACAGAATACATTTTACATAGGGAGGTGGGGCAATCTAATTGTTAGTGCTGTATCTCAGTGATTTTATTCCAATCTGAATACATCATGTCCATCATGTTTACAGACTGCGCTTCCGCATCAGTGAAGATATTGGTCAAAAAATTCAAACTCCAGGTATTTTACTTCAGATATTAATCCCATGTAATGCCAAAATTATTGGATTAAGAATTTCTGCTAAATCCTCATTTATAAATCATTAATGGTATTCTTCTTTTCTTGAGACAGAACAGCAAGCATAGAATGTATAAACACAGCTGCTCTTAAACTGCAGACTCTCTAAACTGTCAATCAGCAGTAAGTAGCCAGTCTACTAGTGTCTTTCTGTCATTTTAAACCTCTTCAATGTGAAAATACAACATGTACAGATAGTTATTTTGTTTTTATGTAATACGCTTTCCTACTTTCCAAAATTAAAGAAAGATTCTGTCCCAAAACACTAGAAAACATTTTATTAACATTTTAAAGGACACAAAAAGGTATATTCTTGTTGTGATCTTGGATCAGCAAAAAAAAGGAGAGACAAATGTGAGACAGTAATTTTAGCTTTCAGTTTGAAAGTATTTTTTGCTACTGCATTATTGAATTATTGACTTTTATTTTGACATTTGTTTATTTGTTAGTGACTTTTTTTGACATGGACTATTTATGTATTCATATAATGACAATACAATTGAAATGAATTATGACTAAACATTGGCTATTAATCTGTGGTTAATGTGCATCCTGGGGGGGTGGGGGGTGGGGGGCGCATGAATCATTATCACTACTGAATATGGCGTTTATAAAGACATTGAAGTAATATGAAAACATCAACACTCAACTACAGCAAAGGGCTAGATATAACTGCTCACAACAGTGAATCAACACATTTGCGTGATTTTAGGAAGTAAAGGCTGTTACAACAGCTAGATGCTTTAGGGTCCTTGAATGTGTGTTATGATCAAGAGCACAGACAAATCATTGCAAGGAATATTTTTGTCTGTGTCAGTTAAGGTGTGTGTCTACCTGAGGTGTCTTGAAATTGCCCAGTGCGCACTTAGAATGGCTTAAATGTGAAATAGGAAGAACTCCCTCTGTCCCCATCTCTGCCGCTGTGCACTAATAACTGTTCTGTCTTGTTTGTCTGCTTTTAAGATGGTGATGGTGGGGGGGTGTACAGGTGGAGTTAAAGGGCGTGTCCATGTAAACAAAGACAAGTGGTACAGATCACAATTTAACAAAGCACATTTTGATGGCATCATATGACAATGATATTTCATTAGGTTCTAAATATTTGTCCCGGTTTTTTGTTATAGCAAAACAATAAAATATAACACTAATATAGTGTCCAATAGATAAAAACATTAAAATTATTTGGTTTCAGTTTGTTCTGGGACTGAATACATGTAGGTTCATGTATGTTTACAACATAAGGGATAGGGAGAAACATGAATTACTGTAATATTATAATTAATCATTTTTTAAAAATGTTGTTTACTGTTATCTCCTTTATTATTCGTTTTTATTTATTACTTCCCATCTGATACTGCTCCATATGTATGGCATTTCTCAAAAGATGATCGGAAACCTAGCGTATACAACATGAGAAGAACCTAAATCTCCATGGTCTTCATTTCCATGGTCTAATTCTAATGCTTATTCTAATATTTTAATGGTCTATGGGTAAGTTTGTCTTATGTTTGTATGTAATTTCACATTAGGACCAGCCTAGAAAACACATAAAAATATATATCTGTCACACTCACACTTTGATTATCCCAGACACCCAAAACTTGAGGCTTTTCTTACCTTAGTGGAGTGTGTTGGGGGTCTGCAGGAGCTTGATGCTATATAATCCGCAACCGCTCGCGTAAACCACCTGTCACTGCTGCTGCCAGCGCCCGCATGCAAACTGACTGGGCAGTTATTCCCCCTCATGCAAGACCAGGCGCTGTGACTGGAGAAAGAGCTCTAACTCCCAAATTAAAAAAACACATTCACGTTTCAAATACACATTTAAAACCACTGGTCAATTCTGACACCGACAGTATAAAGGGTTTGTAGCGTTTGCCTTAAATAACGCCGAAAATATTGCTTTTTCGGCGCTTTTCCCCTACCACGCATGCGCACGTTCTCACAAGCGGAGGGGGGCGTCTCGCATATGCGCTGGTGATGAAGAGTCGACACCAGAAGAGTCGATTCTCCGCGGTCCCCTTTTGTCCAGCGTAAGAGAGAGTCGAAATGTTGGGATTCGTCGACTCTATCATCTCTGTGTTGGAGGAGGAGGAAAACAGCAGGCTTTCTGAGGAGACGTGTGGAACTGTGAGGTTTGTGGTGATGAGGTTTTGAAGTACCAGCCTCAGCAGTTACTCTGAACCTCTCAAGCTCTAAGCCTCAACCGCTCTCTTCCCAAACACAGGCTACACAAACCTGAGCTCTTCAAGAAGGTTGATGTCAGGGTTTAGCTGCTCCAGCCTTACCACTAAAAGTCACTGAGGAAGTTGCCCAGTTATTTTTTCAGTGTTTTTTTTTTAGGTATGTGTCTGAGTTTGAGGCAAATCCAGTGTACGTGGAATAGTTTTGTGCTGATGCTAAGCAGCCTGACCATCAAGTTCACTTAAAAAACTCCATCCAATCTCCATTTCTGTCGTTTATGACTTAATTTCAACCTGGTTTACATTGTGCAAAATGTCAGAAATGCTTCAAAATGCTTTTAACGTTTACATTATTTATACTGATCTGCAACAGCCTAACTGAGTAAACCATGATGTCTTAAATACATAACTTTTTATTTCATTTACATTATGCCCCCATTAATATCTCTAGCTGCCGCTGCCTTGTTTTCACCAACAAGCTGACTGGCTCTATTTGGCCAACATGTTGAGCGTTATGAGCTATTCCAGTCATTTGTCAAAAAGTGTTTTATCATATTTCTATCTGTCTTTATTCATCTAATTTTGACTAATACTGTTAATAATGGTCGTAATGTAATTTAAAGCAACGCTGCATTTCTTGCTGCTTGGACATGTTTCCCCAGACAAACTGAAAGTGAAAGAATCATGTGGACTGTCTTAGTAAAGTAATATTTTACACAATATCATACACAAATATGACTCTGACTATGGTTATGTAATGTTATACTGTTCTCACAAATGTTAGATGACTATGTAACTTTGCTTCTCCAGAGTTACATATTGCAGTTAGCAGTGCGCCAAGCCCGGGGCAACGATGACTGCGATGCTATTCTCCCTATTACAAGTCAGTGCAGCATCACAATAATACTGAAAGTGTCATTTTATGGTAAAAGTGCTACATATTGTTGCTTTAAAGCTCAATTTTAGTATCATACAATAACTTATTAAACATATTTTACACTGTGTTCCCTCAGACCGTATATCTCCTCTTTAAAAAGTTATACTTGCACTCTACTGCGCTCTGTCTCTTAACAGTCTCTCCAACTGTAGTAGCAGTTGGTTTCTGTCGTTTCTGTGTGTGTTTTGACCCAAAGGGTGACTGAAGGTTTCGGAAAATACACCAGCCGCATCCTCCAACCTAATTAAAGAAAGACTAGTATTATCTTTTAAAAACAATACCTATTTGATCTACTACATACTCCAGGATTTTACCAGTAAGACTGTACAGCTACTGAATACTGAATGCATGTATTAATGTCATGAATGTACATCAAAGAGCAAGGTTTTGTGATTTCCCTGTCCTCAAGCAGGATTCAGCTCTTTTACAGTTACATAGGCCCTCCAAGACACCCTAGTTTGCATGTTTTACTAATTGTCAGATTTTGCACTGAACTGCTTTACCTTTTGTCAAATTACATGATTGGGTTTGTTTTCCTTTTGTTCAAATGCTTGTTCAATCGTGAAGGAAGGTCCATTAGTAAATGGATAGTAGGTTATTTGAGAAACTTGAACTGCAGCTGACTCTCAAGGAGTAGGAAAAGTGAAAAGAAATAATGTGTGGTTCTAAAGTGCTGAATGAATTGGAGATACGCCAGCTGGCATCTGCCATAGATGTAGTTTTGACAATGCTTTCCCAGAAGTATGTGGTTTATCTTCTGTTTGCCTCTTTGCTCCTCCAAGGTCTGCAGCTGAACTTGCATGTGCGATGTTGTTTTCCACACTTTGAGGAAACATTACAGAAAGAACCAGAGAGTAATGCAATAGACATAATTTGATTATGAATGTAAAAAACATTCAGAGCCTGTTGTTTGTAAAGGGGGGAAAGCAGTAATTGCCTGTGGCAGTGGGAGTATAATCGAGTGAAGAATGGCTGGAGGAGAATGGTGATGTCCAAACTGTGCACATATCTTTTTTCTATTCTTTTAAACCAGCTCAAAGAAGAAAATCAGCAGAAACAATTCAACATGTATGTCCATGTTACAGGAGGAAGAATTTGAATAATATTTTTTTCTTGATTTTACCTTATTAAATCATAACATACAATACCACTGTAACAGGTATCTTTGTCCTGCCCTTGTGTTTTTACCTTCCTGGGCTGTGTGTTTTGCCCTGCCATGTGCATTAGTCATCATAGTCATTAGTGTTCCCACCTGTGCCTTCTTTGTAGCCCCGCCCTCCTGTTAGTCTCAGGTGTTGTTTGTTGTGTTCCCTTTGTGGCAGTGTTCCTGGGCTGGTTGTGTGTATATGCATGTGTGTTCATGGCAGTTCATGGTTTATTTGCTTGGGCTGTAGCTCAGCGCCTGTCTGTTTCTTTCTACTTTAGTTTGGTTTTCTGGTCGGGTTTGTTTTTGTATCTAGTTTTTGTTAATTCTGCTCAGTTTTGATTTCTGTTAAATAATTTCCCTGCCCTTTTGTTTGCCCCTGCTTTCAAGTTCCACAACTGTGCAAACTGTACAAAAGGCCAAAGATCTTGTTTTATTACGCTCTATCACGTCTTTTTGTTCCAAAAGCTCATCAAGGGCATTTCTCAACACAAATAAGGTTTGTTATGAAGTTGTTCATAATATCACAATATTTCACATATAGGTTCTCAAAGAAGGTGAAGGGCCTTGCTCAAGGGCCCAAAAGTGGCAGCTTGCCGAGCCTGGGTATTGAACCCACAACCTTGTCATTAATAGCCCGGAGCCTAGACTCTGGGCTATTAATAGACCCTTAGTCATGTGTAATGCACGTTTTTTCAGCTTGGCAGTGAGTATAATAAATATTTAACTCAAGCCCTGTCTATATGCTTACCTGGTCAACCTAATGAGGTTTGAATACTGTACATTGATCTTGATATGGTCATGCTTGCACTAACTGTGGTCCTGTGTAGACGGTCGGTCCACACATTGCACCAGAACAGAAAAGTACAAAGTAGATTTTGAGGTGTGTTTAGGATCATTATCGGGATGTAGAACCCATCCTCGTCTCATCTTTAGCTTACAGATTTGTTACAGATGTGTTGCTTGAATTTGATGAATTTGCTGGTATTTAACTAAATCCATTCTTCCCTCTACTTTCATGGTCTTTCAGATCCTGACTTGACCTACACTACTCCGGTTAACTGCCACTTCGTATTACATTATGAACAGAGTGAACATGTACCTGAAAATGCCTGGTATATATTCTTATAGTATTTAAAGTCCTAGGAAACTTATCTTATCTGATGTGTGGCAGTAAGGGGGTGGAGGAACCATGGGACCGCCCCCCACACTAGCCTTGCCGCCAGCCTAGCTCAGCACACCTGGAGCTGGTTAAGCCCATGAGCTCCAGGTGGTGTTTAAAAGGGGCTCGGTTTAGCCCACACAGGTGAGAGCCAGAAACTGAGTGAGACATGGCGGTGAGAGGACAAGGGTCACGGCCTACCAGGGCGATTACAGACCAGTTGTGTTATACACACTAGTATTTTAGGGTATGTATTATTTAGTAATTTTAGTAGTGTGGGTTTGGCAGGTTAGAACACACCATATTGATGTAGTGGCCTGGGAGTGAATTGTTGCTATACCACCATTCCTCCTGCTGTTGTTGCTGCTGCATCTGCATTGCCTGCATTTCTGCTCTTGTTGATTTGCATTGTGGTAAACTCAATCTGACTGGTTTGCAGTATGCATAGTGGATTTCTGGGTCTACTTAACTAGGTACATACTCAAACTAGGTAATATTACTAATTGGTACATATTTGGGATGCACCTACTGTGCTTAGCTTGTAGTCCCATTAGAAGCCCCACATAGGTTAACTATATATTTAAAGTTACATATATATGTATCTTTAAATAACATGTTTGCAATGTTATTACTTCCTGTGATGCAACCTCATTAATACAATACAAAGCAATCCTCTAACTTTCCCAGGAGATGGCTCCACACTGCATGTTTAGGACTGTGTGCTGGACACTCCAGAGTCATCTTACAACGCAGATGTAACACAGATGTGTACAGTTTGAACCGATTAAAGGAATTTGTGTGGTAACATGAAATCCAACTGGTTTCATTCAACTCAAATACCCAAATACTACAGAAATACGAAACGATCACTTACCAATCATGAAAAACGGCTTGTCTGAAAATGGCTCTACCAGCACTATCTGATGCATTTGCGCACCCAGGTTTAGGGTGGCACAGAGATTTCAACCGTCATTAGGTGGTCTGCTGCTCGTTCTGCCCGGCGTCTCTGAACTGCACCACGCATCCACCAAGAAGCTGCACCCAACTCCAGCATAAAAGCCCTCTGAGGTCACCTCCCGGTCACAGACATTAAAGGCGTGGGACATACTGGCAAAAGGCCAGGTTAGACTGCTGGAAAGTATCTGTAAAACCTGCCCAGTTCTGGAACAAGATTATTTAATTACAGATAGAGATATCAAGTAACAAAGTACAAATACTTAAGTAGAAACTTTGGTTTTCTATACTAGAGTATTTTTTTTTTTTAGCTGACTTTGTACTTCTGCTAACATTTTTACACAATTTTAAAAATAGTCTCGTTACTCCTATTTCATTTCCATTTGTTTTGATTCAGCTTGTTAACGTAAAAAAATCCTATCCAGATAAATTGCACCATCCGGAAAGTGTGAATTTGATGGTGGTTGGATTAGAAGTATAAACATGTACGATTCTGACTCCCTATTGGTTTGTAAGTGATCCATCGCACCCGCACATGACACGTCACACTCCAGCAAGCACACAGCAGACGTCTGTAGTCTAGTATGAAGATGTCTGTGGCAGAGACACAAGAGAACTAGAGTGAAATGTTCCAACCAACCTCCACATTTACATTCCAATAAAGCTTATTGATCACATGCCTCTGCAGTTTGACTTGTTGCACCATTACAATACTTATAGGCAACTATTTATCATATTTTCCCTCCCTGAAACACAGGTTAATGCTCAGTAGTGCACATAGATGCTCCTTTAATATATTTCATATTAAAATGCATTCATTTTCAACGGGCAGATATGCAGCTGAAACAGGCAGCCTAGTGCAGCCCAACAATTGTCAACATGAACATTTTAATAGAATATTTTTTGGGGAGTTGGGTTAGTGTACTATAGGCCCCTGTGGCACGGTCTAAGCTTTTGCCCTTTGTTTTCCGTACATTACTTTTACTTTTCAATTTGAAGTAGTTGTGAAATCAATACTTTTATACTTTTACTTGAGTAATAAGCTAAAGTTGATGCTTTGACGTCTTTTTAAACCCTAGTATCTACACTTCTATTGGAATAGTGAGTACTTTTGACACTTTTGATTACAGATAAAACCAAGATTTACATGTATCAGAATGATGCAAAGAGTGCGGATTAGTAAAAGAAAGGCCTTATCATCCAAAGCATATCACATCATCTGTCAAGCATGGTGAAGTACATAATTGGTGCACGTATCTGTCACTGTACAGTGAAATGTGTCTGCTGCATTTTACCCATGAACACACACACCCAGAGCAGTGGGCAGCCAACTTTAGCGCCCAGAGAGCAGAGAGGGTGAAGGACCTTGCTCAAGGGCCCAACAGTGGCAGCTTGCCGAGCCCAGGTATCGAACCCACAACCCTGTTATCTCTAACCACTGAGTCCCACATGAAGTATGTTTGGTTTTATGGAATATATGGAAGTAGAGTTGCTATACATGAAGAGATGGAAATGCAGCAATGACATCTGGTGAAAAAGATGTCTAATGTAGCTTAAATCTAAGAGCCCAAGGGTCTAACAGTGGCAGCTTGCCAAGCCTGGGTATTGAACCCACAACCCTGTCATCAATAACCTGCCCCCTCTACTGAAGTGGTGTACCGAGGCAATATTACAAACAGTGTGTCACTGTCCAAATACTTATGCATAAACCTGTGAATCTTTCATTTATCACCCCACCCCCCACCCAAACCGTTTTAAAAATCTGCTGCCTATCTGGACACAAAAATTATAATGTAACACTGATAAACGAAAGATATTAGTTTAATAATATCAACATTGAGACCTGAAATGCTTACAAATACTTACAATATGATCATAGTGATCAGTTCTGTTATAACACATCCAGTACTCATCAGTCATTTGCATATTACATATAATGAATACTATTATGTTTTATGCCTTTCCACATACCTGCTTTTTTTAGAATAGTACTGATATACACTGTAAAGAAATAGCTAAATATATGAGGATACACAGAGATACACAGTAGATTGTCTCTAGCTAGAATGTATGCAGTCCATGACAGTCCATGTGTAAATGTTACTGTTGTGACATAGTTGCCATTACAGTTATTTGTTACATAATACTGAATGTAGATATCAAGTTTGATAGGAACTAGTTAAGAAACACTGATTTCACTGTGGTTACACAGTACATTTAACACTAAATACAGTATATACAAAACACAACTGTGTGTGAATTCTATGAAAGATGGTCGACAAAGGCCTTTTAACCTTTAAAGCAGCATTATGTAGCATTTTTACTTCAAAATCATGCTGATGCTCCACTGACTTGTAATAAATTGGAATAACATCTCTGTCATTGTTACTCTGGGCTCGGCATGCCTACTACGGCAGTATGCAACTTTAGCACAGCAGGCAGAAAGACAATTGCAGGTACTTGGTAATGCTGCATAACCCGAGTCATATTTAAGTAAAATCTTTCTGTAATATTATGCCACCACCTCAGTTCACATGATTCTATCACTTTCAGCTTGTCCAGAAATACATGTGTAAAGCATGTCCTTTAGGGGTGGCTCAAAGCGTGTATTCCACTTCTCGAATGGAGGGGGAGCCTAGGAGCAAGAAATGCAAATTTTCACATAATGTTGCTTTAATAACCCTGTTCTGATTTATATGCGTTATTTACCAACACTCTTTACAGTACGTTCATGCAAATCTTTCATAGGCTCCATTTAAGGCAGTGATTACATAAAAGCAATCTATGCAAAAGCTGCTTTAAGCTACATATCTGTGACACGTTTAGAGCTTAAGAAGACAACGATATTTACAATTTGTGATGGACACAGATGGAATTTGGCTTCCACTCTTATCCCATCTGTGCAGTGAACCCATACATACACACCAGTGAAACATACACTGTGGACAGTGAGCACACATGCCCGGAGCGGCATAGTGGAATGGAATATATGGAAGTAGAAATTGCTATACATGAACAGGTGGAAATGCAGCAATGACATCTGGTGAATAGGATGTTTAATGTAGCTCAAATCTAAGAGCTGACAACTGCTTTCACACAACAGCAGGAATGGAAGAATGCATGGTGAAAGACCAGCTGTCAGATAACTTGGCTGTGGCTCAAGTGTTGGAATCTGCTAAGCCTGCAGTAGACTCTCAAGTTCCATTAAAGAAATCGCTGATGACACACGTGCTACAAAACTATTCATAATTTAGTGCTGTAGCACCTTTGTTTGTTGTAACATTGTGATTATAGGAAATGGTATATAGACTTATATAGCACTTGCATCACATTAGCAGTTTCAGAAGAGCCCCCTCACAGCATGTGTAACTTGCATTCCTAAATGGCGGTTATATGAGCATTCTTTTAACAGGCACATTGCAGAAGAAAGATGGTTGAGGCACAGAGCTGTCTGGATTCCTGTTCTCAGTCAAGCTGCTTCTGATGTTCCGCACATCCACACTGGAGAGATTAGTCTTTAGTTGCAGGAGAGCAAGGACCTGCCGTTCACTGGGGAGAGGAACCGTGTAGATGTCAGTGTAGTCGCTACAGCAGTAGTAGTATGTTCTTAATGAGCAATAACATACAGAATCAGTGATTACATCTGAAGAACAAGTAGCAGAACCCATATATTTGTTGTTAATAAAATAAATGAAATACCCAAAACTGTTCCTTTTTTAATAAAAAAAATCTGTAACCCAATTTTACTCATTTCCCATTTCCACCCTGCAGCTAGGATTCCCCCATCACATGATGCTAAGACCGGGACGGAGAAAGCTAGCATGTGCTTCCTCCAAGTCACATGAAGGGTTACTACATCTTTAAACTTCGTATCTGGACAGCTGAACATAAAAAATAGAGTATAAACTGACAATTATTTTACTGCCAGCGAACAGATGTACACATCAGTGGCCCTCCCTCTTCCCCATCACTGGCTAACATTAAACTGAGTGATGGGGAAGAGGGAGGGCCACTGATGTGTACATCCTAACTAGGGCTGCCATTAATGACTATTTTTCTATCGATTAATCTATTGATTAATTTGTTGACATATAAACACTGGATTTCCTTTGTTCCTTGTTTGTACTGTGCAGGAAAGAACAGCACACCACACTGTGTCTAGTCTAAAATTGGCTTGAACATCTAGCAATGCGTCCGGTCCGGTGCTGCCGCATCAGCACTAGGTATGAACCAGCCATAAAAACATGAATAGACAACAGTTATGCAACAGTGTTTGGCATTTCTGGCAGTACATTTTCTAGAACAGGACCTGTGTGTTTTCTCTGCAGGTGCTGCCGAGGTATGCCTTCAAAACTTTGCCCAGTGCACTAACCACCTTTTAGTTTTATGCTAATTTTAGAAAAACGATTTATTGGATCTTTGGAAACTTTTACACTTTTGCTGCAGCCCCAACTGTATATTTAAAACTGTAGCTTTGAATGGAGCCGACCGGACTGGAGTCTTACTGACTTTAAGAGCAGTTAGGTAGTGCTAATGAGGAAAAGCGTTTATTTGAACGAACATGTTTTAGAGACCTAAAAGCATAAAAAAGAAGAATTAAAATATTGTTTAAATAACAATTATAAGCATTTGTAAGAACCTCTTCTGATAAACGATAATGATAATGATGGTAATAAAGTTGTTTAAATTAAGCATTAATATGAATTAATATATTATATTAATATTCTTAATATCGTTAATAAAGTTCTATTCTAATAGTTATAAAGTACATTTAGTTAAGATTTTACTCACCTTATATCTGGGTATGTTCTTGCCAAAGTAACAATCTCAAGCTGAAGTGTCCCTGCATCCTGCAGCCTCAGTACCTCTGACACTTTGGGTAACACGCCAGACAGCCATTTCTCTTTTGACCCCTGCAGGAAAAAAAGTGACGCTCAGTTCAGATAAAAATGCAAAAATTAACATAATGTCGACAATGTCAGCCATGAACCTTCACAATTTCCTCATGAAGTTCCGCTCTTTTCTTTCTCTAATACACCCCCCCCCCCCACAGGGTCATTAAGAAGTGTCCTTATGTTCCTCACAACAAAATAAATGGCTCAAGATTAATAAAGGTCAAAGAGTTGTACACAATTTTGTTGCACATTATACTACATCAGCAAAAAGCTACATTCCTGTTTCCTTCTTTTGCTAAGAATTGTGTGGATGTAGCACAAGCTCTTCCTGTGCAACCACTGGACACATTTTAATTCCTGTAAATCCAAAGCACGAATACATATTGATCATGGGATGGATTTGTATAGTGCAACAGTTTTAAAGAAATCTGGGTCTGAGTCCTTAGTGAGTGCATCAAGTGTGACTGGGCTTAGGCAAGACAAAATACTCCCCAACAGCGTGAGAAGGAAAGCTTGTGAGGAACCAGGACCTAAAATTGGGGAACCTATTCATCTTTTGTTGATAGCAAAGCAATTAATGGTGGAAACCCCATATGTGAGAATTTTCAATGAGAGTTTTTACTTTCTCTTTTTTCCTTTCACAATGCACTATTCTCTTTGCTATTCGTTCTGTGGAATTAGCTCTAAGCCATGGCTTTACTGGCATAATATACTCCTTCTAGTGTTCTCTGGCTGAATAATTTCACAGTGAAGCGTAAGTTTCCACAAGCCACTTTCCCCGAAGTCTTTTTCCTATCATCTGACTTCTGGATGCTATTAACATTCTGGAGCAGACTGTGCTCTCCACTGAGGTGTGTAATATGTATTTTACCAATGAGTGTGGTTGTACAGGAGTGCAGTTATTGAATATATTAAGCAGTTTATTAGAAAAAAATTCAAGACTTACAAGTAGGGGTGTAGCTAACCTTACACAAAAGTCATGGTTTGGTTTGCACCATGGTTTGAATCTTACAGTTCAGGGAGTGGAGGATAAAGAAAATAAGATGAAGGTTTATTTTCCTTTTATTTGAACAGACAATTGTGCTGTATAGCCATGTTTACACTAATAGTGCATGCCATATATCTCCGTGCAACTTCATGCACTGAACTGAGATCCTTGTGCTGTGACAGTTTGGTATAATCACACATACCGTTACACCCCTCCTTACAAGAACTCAAATGTACAATAAGTTGAACCCCCCCCCTTCAATTAGAGGTTAGCATCAATGCCATACTATGTGACTGCACACCACTGCTAGCTTGAAGCTTACAGGTCATTGAAAATTAGCGTTATTGTAGCAGTGGCTTCTTCTAGTGCAAACGATGTGGTTTCAAACTTTTAATTGATTACATTGATTACATTTTAAGTAGTAAAATATTACATTGTCATTAACAAGCACATTTTGGTGTGCACCTTGAAAAACAAACGCACACACACACACATGACACCAGTGTCAATGACCGATGGTAAGCTTTCCTGTCACCTTCTTGTGTAGTGATAAGCTGTTCAATACTCCCCACGTAGCTTCTAGATCCCTTGCAACTGAACATTTTAACTCATCATGGGGTAATGGGAATCTCCCATTAAAATATCTTAATAGCTTACTTTGCAGAGTGGCTGCTCAGTTAAGCTCAGTTTGCATATTCCGCTACTTCTTTGAGTTTGTTACCTTTACCTTTGTTTTTCTTTCCTTTTGTTTTGTGCACTTACATTTAATGAATGCTCTTATATTCTTCATCTGTTTGTTAAGCCCTGTATCCTGCTTTTCCTGTTCGTCCCTTATTATTTGAACCAAATACCATCAAATTTCTTTCTACTTGTCTTTCACCACGTACTCTCACAGGCTAAGTATCTGGAAAAAGCACAAAAAATTCCCAGTGTACTTTCAGTTTCGTGTTTATTGCTTACAGATGTGCAAGACGTGAAGCGAGAGCAGAGAGTGGTTGTGCTGAGGCAATGTGACAGTATTTCTTGGGTTTAACTGTTTTTACAAGTGTATAAACCTTCTCTGGGCTAAATTCATCATTCACAATGATGGGAAAGGTATGTACATTTTAATACCCAGGGGACATGTTGGAGGTATCCAGAAAAACAACCAAAAAAAGCCTACGTTTTGCTGGACCGTTGTCGGCTGTATACAATCGTCACTGGCATTTCCACAATGGGGAGTCCGGGACCAAAATATGATCTTTCTTATTAGAGGCCCTTGAGACATTATTTTGACCTATGAGCAATTTCATGCGTCGATGTATGGTGAGGGACTCAAGCCTTGTCCTCAGAGCCTTATGTAGTCACATATTTATGTGCCATATACAAGCTTTTAGATGTGAAGGGGCCTCATGAATATGGCTTGTGACTCACACACATTGGGACAAAGATTTGGTGCTTTCTATCCAAGCCCTTGTTAACATGTGGGTTATATTATTCATAATAGAACTCATATGTTAACAAGGGCACTGATACTGATACTTCCCACAGGAAAATGTAGGGCAAAGCTAATAAATGTAGAAATTAAACTAGGAATGGGTCCACAGTGGTTTTGATTTCTTGTTTTTCAGAACACAAAACCGGAAGCATCACACACAGCACATGTATGGCTATTACTTAATTTCTTGACCCTCTTGTTCCCCCTGAGGACCTAGGAACTCACTATTAAACGTATATTACACTGGTCAGCATCATACATATAGTGCTGCCACTCTCCCGACCAAGACATGGCAAGATACTAGTCTTACATAGTGACCATTGTCAAATACAAGAACACATCTCTATCAGTGCCACTCCAGTTTGCAACGCGTGAAAGAGACCTCTTGCGAGAACTTTGTTGGTCCACATGCTTCTTTAAATCTTAATGTTGTCAGTATCCTTCAGCTTGTCAACAAATGCGTATCTTTAGCTGTCCATGAAGGGAGAGCTCAAAGTGTGTGTTTTCAGCAGCAATGTAAAAGTGTAGCTGGAGCCCAGTAACAAAAAGTAGCACTTTAAGGTTATATGTATGTTGTATGTACTGTATGTGCACAGTTACATGTGGAAAGCCAGTAAAGCTTGTAATACAAGTATGTGTACGTACTTAGTTTGGCAGGCATTCTGAAAATGTAAAGGTAGTTAGATTTAGTGAGTGCATATACTTTGTATACTCACCAGTCTGATAAACAGTGTGTAGATCCTGATGCTGTCCTCACAAAGAAAGTTTGCAGCCTTCTCTTGCTCATCCTTGTCTTTTAGTTTCAGTTTCCTTTTCAGCATCCTCCTCGTATATTCAGTCAAGACCTCAATATGCAACTGACTAAGCAGTTCCTATACACACACATAAACACTCTGAGAACTGTGCATCTTCTAGAAAACTAGAGAAGCAATTTACAAAAGAACTCCTCAATCCATCAGGCTGATTTTGTGATGCTCACCTCCCTGCATGCTGGCTTTAGGTCTGTGAAGTTTTGCACTTCATCTTCCAGAGCTTTAAGCAGATCTCCGATAATATTATGGCTCTCTGAAAACCAGGCTGGAGTCCACAGCTTTCGGTACTGCTCCTGTTTAGACATATTAAATAAGGTGTCAGTTCCAAAATGTTTCATTTGATGGGTTTATAGTAAACTATTTTCTATATTTAGAGGAAAAATGATTTCATTGAAAGAAAATCGACAATACATTCTTTCGATTCAGCCGAAACATTTCCTCATCATTTCCCCATGTCTGTACTGTAATGTGAAAGCAGTGGCATAACAAAGATGTGAGTATGATTCTCAGAGTACAAAAGCCCAATTCAAGAGTAGCTGCCCCTAAAGCTCTTTGAAATTGAATAGGAGCACAGATCCAGTTTCATCTATGCTCAGAGAGTCACTTTAGATATTAATAGATTACATATAAATAAAACTACCTCAATCAGCCATAACATTAGCACCACTGACAGGTGAAGGGAAAAACATTGATTATCTATGGTGGCATCTGTCAAGGGGGTGGACATATTAGGCAGCAGGTGGACAGTCAGGTCTTGAAGGTGATGTGTTCAAATCTGTGTTAAAAACACTTTAATAACTAAATTGTGATGGCTAGAACATCTCTAAAGCATCAGGCAGGTCTTAAGGGATTTTTCTGGTATGCAGTGGCAACTACCTACCAAAAGTGGTCCAAATAAGAAAAAACCTGTAAATCAGCGACAGAATCATGGACACCTATTGGTGCAACACAAAGAAGGTCCCACATCTCAACTAACAGGACTTGCAACTAACCCCTTAATGCCACCTTCAGATGTCCTGTGGAGTAGGGGAACCTACTCAATATTAGGCAGATAGTATCAATGTTATGACTGACCGGTGTACATTTCACGGGATCATGATCTGGTCACAGATAGCCAGTAATGCAACACCTGTTGTTTTGCATCAGCACTGACCTACTTCTAACTTAGATCAACACTGTCCTTACAGTTGTAGCTGTGGAGGGAGCTATCCAAACACGAGAGAGGAAGAATGTCTCCTTCAAAGCACTGCTTGAATTACTTCAGAGTTACTTCAATGTTAGCTATACTTCGTGCAAATCTAGCTGCTGCTAGAAACACGATGATTTCATCTATCCCAGTTTTACTTATTTGTTAAGAAATAAAGCCAAGTTATGTTCTGCTCTATTCCCTTAAGTGCCCAATCCTACTATATTCCATAATTTGGATATCATCTATTCAGTGCATTTCATTATTAGCTACAAGTGCTGATATGACAACATGCCAACATTGAGCCTGAATGTCTTGTTTTTAAATACCTTGAGCTCCTTGTGTACGCGACTGAGGATGTCCTTGTGACACAGGTCTCTCAGCTCTGCTGTAGTGGACAGACAAGCTGCTTTAACATCATCCGGGAGATGTTTGCTTGTCTCTATGTATTCCCTGTGGAGACAGAAATATGCTGTTTCACCCTGATCAGTTCCATTTATCATCCACAGAGCACCCTCTTGACAATTCGCCAAACATTTCAATTTTTCAGACTGTTACAGTAGGGATACACAGTATGGCAAATGATCATGAAACAGACATTTTCATGTTACACATTATATAGCAAATGATAATAATAATGATTATTAATTTATATGATTTTATATGATTTATATGATGCACTAGTAGGACTACTATGTCATTATAGTATCAAAACCTTATTACACACACAATCCAATTAAAGGCCACAATTATTCTCTATCTGTGAATAAATCATGAAGTTAGGAAGTTTATGTTTCTTGAGTTTATTAATGTATAAGAAAAGCATATTGTGATGATAATTTATCATAATGATGATATCATAATATTGCCCAGTCTTATAATATACATCTAATGACAAATCTGCGCAGGAACACAAATAACATTATTATTCTGCATGATTAAATAATTGATACTAATATCTGATAAGATCCTCATGTAAACATGTCACATGTATACCAATACTGAGTGTAAATGTGTGTATCATAATCTATAGCTGTAAAAGGTTGTTTTTTAACAAAAACATATTATAGTATTAGGGTTCCTCTCATTATCCTTCTTTTTCTTCTTCCGCTTTGTCTTGTTATTATTATTATTAATATTTTCATTAATAATAATTACATTTAATGATTTATTTCTTACCTGAACTGCTTGATGCTGACCAGATTGGCTTTCAACATGACAGGGACGTCACAGCCGTTCTTGTGCTTCCCTTTGAGAAATTCTGCGATAGATTTCTTATAGCTGCCAAGAAATAATGTATTTGTTTAGACTTTTTTTCACATGGCACAAATATATTGAAACAGAGCTGGAACAGAAACTTCTTATTATATCTCCTTCTTATTAGATTACAAATTAACTGTTTTAACTGTTTTACAGAATTGATTGAATTTACATATTTCCTTCTGCTCTTCCAGGAACTCTGTGTGTTTGTTGCTGACCAATACCAAGGGAAAAAATGCCAACATTTAGCAATGGCCAGTGGTAGTATTCTAAATACCAATGCAAAAAAGTCAATTCTGTCACAACAGCATACATTTATATTAAACAGCTCCAAAAGATCTAGGTTTACTATATCTTCTGTAGAACATACTATGTAGCATTCAATTACTTTGAAATGATTACCTTGCAAGGAAGCTGGTCAGCTGAAGCAAAACCCTCTGAGATTTATCCTCATTACCCACAATAGTTATGGCCTCTTTCCTGGCTCCTTCTGCCAGCTGCAAAATGAGAGGTTTCATGCCTTAATGTGACAAGTTGGACATAATGTAGGTAGGCCTATGAAGTAGCAAGTCAACTAAATAACAACCCATGCTGTAACTAAGAGGAAAGGATCAGTTTATTTACAACTAATTTATGGTGCAATCTACTAAACATACAACGTAACCTCCCAGTGTTATACTTACATGTATAATGTCCAAGGCAAGATTGGAAATGTAGTATCCATCAATCTGCTCAGGTTTTTCGTCAGACTGCCAGAGTTCCTCTTCTTTCTTCAGAGCATTGGACAACCATGTCCTAACCTCAGCCTATAACCAAGATGGAACATCATCTAATCCAGTTCAGTGGTGTACTGTATATTCTAGGTCATACAAATGCCATTAGATCTTCAGTTAACAGCTCATATCATATTGAGCTGATGCACTGCCTTACTTCTTTGTGTGATAAATATAGGTCTTCCAATGTCTTAAGATCCTTCGGAGGTAACAAAGGTCCTAGTGCTTCACTCTTGATGTGAGACTCCATTTCCTTCTGTTGCAAAATATCTCTATAAAAAACAAAAGTGAAACAGCATTCATTTCTGGAGAGCAGTTACAGTACAGTTACATTTACTGCAAAAGTTAAAGACTAAATTTTTGGGGAGATTCAGTCATTTGTTTCTTACTTTGGATAATAATCGTTAATCCAGCTCAGTATGTAGATGCAGTCTTCCAACTCGATGTTGGTTTGAGACAATTCTTGGAGTTTCATGGAGAATGCTTGGTGGTACAGCTGAGTGTATGTGTTGCACACGTCAAACTCTGGTGTGTAACATCCCTGCAGGTCTCTGACCACCCAGAGCAGGTCATTCTGAATGCGCTTGCCCATTCGGCACACATCTTTCTTTAGGGAGGTGGACAAGTCGTCTGCTCCACTCTCTTCCTCATTCGCCCGCTGAATCCGTTCCTCCACCACACTCCGAAGGAGCATATCATGGGTGTTTCTGCAGTTCCTAGGCCTCCAAACAGGACATTTCTCAACAGCCACTCCCTCCCAGCACCTGTCTCGCTCCTCCTCCTGCAGTATAACTGCCACAACACTTTTAAGGGTCTCCTGGTTCTCCTTGTTGAAGGAGTCATTTATAACCATCCACAGACGCAGTATCAGGGTCTCATAGTCCTTTTGCAGTTGATCCTTCTCTTCACCTGTGCAAACCACTTGCTCATCTGCTGATTCTGAGTTGAAGAGTTGCTCTTCCCGTGCTAAAAGCTGCTGGCCAGCTTCTGCCAAACGATTCTGTTCTAGATTCTGGTTGAAATCCAAGACTTCTGAAAGAACACAGCTCACTGTTAGACCACACGATTGACTATTAGAACATATGATATCAAAGATTGTTCTGTGAAACTAGACTAGGAAAAAAAGGAACTGATAATTGCACTTGTAGGTAAATGTTGCTATCAGTTTACAGCTATCAGTAGAGATGATAATTAGAGGTCTTTACCCTACAGCCCTTTAACCAAAAAATGCCAGGACATGTATCAGATTTTATTATATTAAACAAAATGAGTTAACTTGTGTGTAAATGCTAAATATTCTAAAAATAAAGTACAATATGGCGAAACAGCTATTTTCCAATATGCATCAACCATTTTGAACACTTTACCAATAGATATTCAACAGCCACCCAATAAGATTTAAAAAACATCTAAAACATATCTATTCAGATTGGTTTACTTTCAATATATTTCATTTTATTCATAACAGCCTTTTCCTCTTTATTTTAATGTATTTTTTTACATTTCTATCTGTTTTTCTATTTCATATTAATTAATATTTGTAATATTACTTTACATTTATTTCTTAATTAGAGTTTTGTTCATTTTCCATTTGTTTATTTACTCTTTGCCTGGCTGTGTTATTGTTTATTATTGTTTTGTATTTCCTTATGTTGTAAAGCACTTTGACTCTCTTTGACTCTTTCTAGTGCTCTAGAAATAAAGCTGTTGTTGTTGTCGTTATTTGTGTTATTATGATGATCAGTATTCCCTGGAATTGCCCCATCCTGTGTATTATATTGTTTTTTCTGAACATCCATGTAGATACTTCAGTTCCACTTTGACATCTATGGTCAAAGTAAACAATGGTGGGGGCAGTGGGTTCGACCCACAAGGTGGGTTTGATTCCTGGGCTCGGCAAGCCGCCACTGTTGGGCCCTTGAGCAAGGCCCTTTACCCTCTCTGCTCCCCGGGCGCTGGAGTTGGCTGCCCACCGCTCTGGGTGTGTGTGTACTCACTGCCCCTAGTGCACTAGTGTGTGTGTGTGTTCACTACCACAGATTGGTTAAATGCACATAGTAAAGAGGACACATTTCGCTGTGCAGTGTACTCTTTACCTTTTTTACCTTTACAAACATTTATCTCTGCATTAGAAAGGGTTAGGCAACTTAACAGAAACAGGAAGTTTACTCACTTATTTTTTATTATGGTTGACAGGCTAACAAACCCGGAGTTTGTGAAGGAGTCCCTGTGCTAGCTGGAACATTTCCATGAGTTCTTTATAATACTGCCATAGTCTGTATTGGACTGGGCAGCTCACAAGTTGGTGGAATACAAGGATTTATTGTAATCCCTCACTAAGTTCTGGAACTTTTCCCAGGCCCACTCTGACCCCCTGCTGAATAAGTATAAGGGGCTTTTACCGGACCTTTTTGGGGTCTATTCCATAGCTTGTTCCAGACCCAGTGATTTGTGTCTGTGAGCCAGCAGTGGTTTCTATAGCACCACCAAGTGCTTCGGAGGATACCAGTGAGCCGGCAGTGGATAACACAGCACTGATGTCTGGGACAAAGATGTCCCATGCTCGTTCTGGACCCAGGTTTCCAGACAACGTCAGCACACTAATACTGCATTCATCAGAGCTGCCAAGTGCGGAGGGTGCCAGCAAGCCAGCAATAGCTTCTACAGCACCACATAGTGGTCACGGGCAGGTCAGCAAGCCAGCAGTTGATTTCACAATTTGGAAAACTACAGTGCTGCTGAGAGCTCTGGAGGAGGCTGTGCCCAATATGCAGAGAGAAGTGGAATCTGCCACTCAAATTTACAACTTGCTTAGATTAAAAAGAACTGATTTAAAGCTTAGTTGTTAAAGAAGGAGTATTTGATTGGTGTTGGTATCAAAACATAACGTTCTTAGGATATTCTCAAAATGTCTTTATAAATTGTAAGGATGTTATTTTTAGGGCCCACAACGACGTTTCATCAACATCCATGAAATATTAGTCTACATTTAACACAGTAACATTTAAATGATGTAGCTTTTTTGGACCATATATTTAATGTCCTGTGAATATTTTATTGGTGGACATTAATAAAGTTGTATATATATATATATATATATATATATATATATATATATATATATATACTAGTCAGCAGCATATATACATCATGATATACCAGAAATAAAATGAATAGACTAAAAATAATAGCCTACAGCCCAGTCAGATCTGGTAATCAATAAGGTAAAGAGGATGAGGGCATGTCTTCAGGCTGTTATGCGGACTGTACCTGGCAGAGTGTCCGTCGGAGAGGACTTGCTCTTGCTTCGTTTCATAAAGCCTGTAATCCTAATTTTCTTGGGGATTTTAATCTTTGCCTTGCGTTTCTCATCAGCCGAGTCTCCAGAGGACTTTCTCCTGGGCTGCTCTTCAGCCATCGCTTCACACACGGCGTCGCTGCTGAGATCTTCAGGCGACTGCGGCTCATCTGTGAAAATCACAGCTTTACCAACCAAGCAACCAACACACACACACACACACACGTGCGGCTTCCAGCGATGCCAGGCTGCACATGCCCCTCTGCAGCTACCTTCCCAACACGCTCCCGACTCCTCAGTAGACGCGTCTGTCTACATAGCTGGCTAGACTGGCCTCAGTTCAGCACCAGCATATGCAATATGAGAGCAGGGAGAGACAGGAGAGTCCAGGAGGGGGTGGGGGGTGTGTGTGTGTGTGAGGGGGGGGGGTATTTGGGCCAATTCAGCTTTAACAATGAACGGTTTCCATGTATTATCCTATATAAATTGTAAGTAACGAGCTCACTCATACTAAAGCTGCCTGTGTATCTCCAGCAATAGAGCATTTACCTACCTTTCCCGTTCCTCCTTAGGTTCAGCGAGGGCAACTGGATAGTCTTCATCATCACATGAAGATTGATCAAGTCTTCTGTGAGTGAGGATTTCCTTTTGGTTCGTCTCTGTGTGAATGCGCCAGACTCAGAGTCTTTTAATATGACGCCCACCAGCCCACTGGCCACGTGGTCTTTTTGGGAGAAGCTGTGGGATATGCTCTCTCTCACACAACTCTCTTTCAGTTTCCCTTTCCTTTAAACTTCCTTCCCCCCTATAATGTAATGGGGATTTTCCTTATCACACCCCAGCTGCCATTAATCTGTGGGAAAACAAGCACACACATATGGTCAGATTTGGTACAAGCAAGTCACAGTGCTTCACAAAGCGCTGCATTCAGCTCAGATTAAAATAATAATAATAATAATAATTATTGCGTATGTGCTCACCACTAATAACTAATAACTTTCATAAATCAACCAAATAATATGCCATCCAGCTACTAGGCTGGAGAGGTGGTTTGCCCAGGGCACCATACAAGCTAGAACCACCCTGCTCCAAGGGTTGTTCCTCACTTATCACATCGGCCTGTAGCTCAATGTGATCAACGCCACCCAGCAATAAACTATATGGATGAAAGTATTGGCTTGTTTATTGTTTCTTCTAAAATAAAGTGTCTTTAAAAAGTCTTTAAAGTTCATCCTGCTTTTGTTGTCTCTGTCTCTGTCTGAAGATCGTTAGTGAGGTCAGGATGTTGGATGACCACTACCCCACATCATCCCCAACTCCCCAAACTCCTCCCAGTATTGGATGCAGCACCATCCATCATTCCTTTCCACTGCTCCACAGCTCAATGCTGGGGGGCTTCATTCTCATCTAGCCCACACTTGGGATTAGGCATGGTGCCAACAGAATCATGTTTATCTGCTCCAGAGAGTCTTATCATATTGGCAGTACTTCTCTACAGGGACGAAACGAGCAGTGTGCGTGCATTTGCACATCTGTGTCAGCAAGTTTTACAAACCTAGGGTGTCATAAAGAATGAACCTTGAAAGGAATTAGGACTCACAAGGGAACCAGGTGCATTCTCTGACTGGCATGTGATTGCAGAATGACACAAATGTGTTGAACCTGGGACTGGGAGCATTTAAGGAGCATCGCTTTAGCCTGTAGTTGCCATGAATTGAACCTCTATGTGTTTGTGGCATGGTCCTGTAAGTTGGCATCTTTTCGTTGTCAAGCTATCTTCAAGTCTGGTTCTCGAGACAGTCCCGCCAAGTCGCGTCCAGTTCATGCTCCCCAGCGGCTGTAGCTCATGAGTCTGTTCCACGGTGCACTTAGGTTAGGCTTGCCCAGTATCTTGCTCAGGTAACCGGTTTTCCAGTTAACCCTGGATTCACGTAGAGCGTTGCTCTAGTACTCAGTTCTAGTTTCCTCCTAGTATCACCCAAGCTCAGCTTGTGGCTGTTTTGAGTTCTCCCTTTTTGTTTTCCCAGGCTAGGCTTGCAGCTTATGTTTTGCCATTATTCCCTTATATCCCAGGCTAGGCTTGAGGTTTATGTGCCCTTCTTATTTCCCTGTATCCCAAGCTAGGCTTGAGGTTTTCCATTCTCCCTTTCCCTCGTCCTTACCTCAGCACAGCTCGGCTCATCCCCTTTTTGGGAAAAGACCTTGCAATTATGTTTGTTTTGTGTCTGACTGAGACTAAATCTCAACTATCTCATCACACTGACGATAACACTGCAGCCAGAACCCACGTAGGACAGTTTCCTGTCTGAGTGTTGATTGCACAGACTTGTGGTGTAGCAGATATTGTTGTCATTTACTTCTAACTAGGCTCAATAACACCAAATATGCTTCAAGGAGGCCTGCTATTTTAAGCATAACCGAAACCAAAGGAATGTCACAAAAAAAACGTTTTAAAAATGATGCCTTATTAGGTTTCCAAGGAACACTGGCACTGGAAGTGACAGCCCCCCATTCGGTATTGAGAATCATTTGTATTGGGTCTGGTGTTAATATGTAAATACAGCACAAAGCTGAAGACTTTCATGCTGTTAGTTTCAGACAAATGGATCAATATATCCATCCAAAATCACTTGGAATAAAATCATTTACCTTAATTGAATATTTTTCAATCTTTTAACATTAACTTTGAAAATGTAAAGTTTCCATTTTTAAGATAAAGACTCACTCGAGCAGTGATGGTATTTGGTATTTAGTAGACAGGTTTTGTTTGATGAGGACACAAGATTGTTTAATGAGGATATGAGCTGGTTTGGCGTTTGGTGTGGACACACGACGGATTTATATGAATTTATACAAATATAAGTTTTCTTTATCTGAATATGGTGTTAAAAAGACAAGTAATCTAAGAGTAACTGAAAGTAATCAGATCACATTAATGTAATAATGCATTAGATTACATCACAATGACATAACAGGTAATCAGTAACTAAATAAATATACATATATATATAATATATAATAATGTATATTCTTAAAGTAACCTTCCCAACCCTGTGGATGGATCACACAGGTGTGCTGCTTCACACAAATCACTTACAAACTTATAAAGATATATATATATATATATATATATATATATGCAATTGCATTCAGTCAGAGAATAGAATGTAAACTGTGGTTGTTTTGGGGCCAGTTTCCTGGACATGGATTATAGATGGTCCCGGACTGCACAGCATTCTGAATAGGGATCTGAATAAGGAAAATGCAGTCCAGGACTGTTTGGCATTCCTACCCATGCTCTAGTTTCTCTGCATGCAATTAGAACACATCTGCAGGATCAGACCAGAGTGGGAGTCTATCAGAACAACTGAATGTATGTGACACCTCGGAAACTCCCAAAAATCTCATAAAACAGTTGTTTTCACAAGATGTAAAGCAATATTTACATTCCAGGTTTTTACAAGGTTTACATCTAAATGTTGTCAGCCTCTTCGTCTACAATAAATCATTTTTGTTAGTCTCAAATTCCTGTATATTGAACCTGTAACACCTTTTTAATCTATTAGTCAATGGACAGAATTCCCCTTTTGTTGCCAGCATAGAAAATCCAATGTGTATGTATGCTTTGGATATGCTGGCCATGCTGGGTAAAATATGTCTTGAGTGAGAAGGGAAAGACGAGAGAATAAAAAGCAACTCTTTTCATACCCTGCTTTTAGAGAGCCCAGTAGTCTGCGCTTGCTCTAAATACTACTCAGCCTTCTCGGAAACCATATGATTTCCCTCTCTCTCTGCTCTGCTTTTCAGAACCAGTCCACTTGGGGCGATATGCTCTCACATCAGAGGCTGTTTATAGATCTGGGAAGCCCCTGAATTTATATATGTCCAAATCTGCTGACAGTATGTTTATGTTCTGTTCAGTGCTGTTGATGCCCTCTTCTTCCTACAATTAAGGGTTTCAGCGTTCTTACAGACACAGACGGGTTGAACTGCACAGACACTCTGATCTTTAGTCGGAAACTAGACCAGCAGCCAATGGAATAAACTATGAAGAACAAAATTCTATAACATAATGCAGAGCATTGGTCATGGTAATGAGACACCTGGTGGATGAAGCGCACAAGGACACACGACAACAGACATGAAGAGGAGAACATCTAAGGTTTATTTTTGGATTTATGCATTACTGGCTATAGAAGCGCCACAGAAATAAAGAAGCCATATCACATTGTCTATATATAATTCTGTAATGATGATTATGTTCTGATGTTATTTATATTATGTCTGACAGTTCATCACTTGGCTTTGAGAGTGTCTTCCTGTTTATTTAACAATCAGTCTCTTAGAGATAACTGATGAGAGGTTATTTTGCTTGCTTTTTTGAGTTGGATCCAACAAAGCTAATTATAGAGTTTACAAAACTGCAACTGGGCACAATCTGTTCATCATTGCCCGTCACAGGATGCAGTTAGACTTCCTTTGTTTCATAGCTGCGTAGTTCAAGTCATCCCATGCAAAAATCAGCAACAAAGAGCAGCCTAGTCAGAGTTTAGTTTCATTTTGTAAGGCCAGACAGATGGAGGATTATATTCACAGTGACCATCAGATGAGAAGCAGTTGTCCTTTTATACCAACAGATGGAGACACAAGTCTTCCTTTAGACAGCTGTTTCTAAACTGAACTGCCTGGTATTTGTGATACTGGGTCAATCCGATTCATTCACCAGCTTCGTTTATGTACAGATTTGGATTGCAGTGCCTCCTTCAGTCTGAGATGCACTGACATACTACATGACCATCCATGGTTAGATAGAGTGAGAGAAGAACCCCTGATTGAGAGAGAGCCTTGTTGGCATTTACAGTTATGGCTACTTTCTTCATTGACTAGAGAGCTCCTGCTGCCCTGGAAGTGCCTGCAGTTCCTCCCATGGGTAGTGGATAGAGCTCCATGATTGAGAAAGTGCAGTTCCACAGCTTCACAGTCTGATAACCCTTGACTTAATCTCATGTACAGCTGCTCCAGAGCATCCTAGTTTGGTGGCTTAGCTTTTCTATGGATATGGAAAGTTCAGGGTGAATTTATAATATTAGACATGCTGTGTCAGCATATATAGAGAAAGGAAGAATATAAGGACTATCTGTTTGTTTTGTTTTAATGTATTTTAAGAGGGACCATTTCCAAAAGCATCTCTAAAAGAAAGGTGTTCTGCACGAGAGTTAGCTAACTAGCTTATTTCCATCTACAGTCCCTGGGCAATAGCACAAATATGTGAAACTAAGACTCAAAACTCATTTAAAAACACAGTAATATTGTAAACACATTCCTAACTTGAAATATGGCCACTGCACACTCCCCACACTCCCAGTTTTATCTACCCACAATGCAAAAACACACAAAATCATTGCGCATTGATTGTCAGCCACACTATACAATTTCCATAAAACCAGTAGCAGTGTTCAGTCATTCAAACATATTTGACTGTTACAAATGCATTTGTTTACTTCACTATATATATATATATATATATATATATATATATATATATATATATATATATATATATATATATATAATAACCCAGTAGACATTTTTAAATAATTGGGAAGCACACTTCATTGTATAGTGGCTTTAAGGGTAAATGCAGATTGTGCAAAGGCAGTTCTTTGTATAGACTGTCACGACTGACATTGGAAGTCTGGGTTGCAAGCGGGGATCAACACTAGGCCAAAAGCTAATGCTAGTGGACACTAGCTTTTCTCTCTAACGTCTGCTCTAAAAACAAACTGGACTACCTCAACAACAGACTACCAAACCAAACCAAACCAAACCATCACATGTAAAAATAGAAAGTGCATGCTAATTTCAAATAATTAGGAAACGAAGGTGGGGAAAGGCTAAAAGCTAACTGGCTTTAATCTCTTCAGCTTGCTAACAGCAAATTGTGCTGAAAGGACACAATGAGAGGGCATATATAGGTAAAATTGGGTCAAAATTGCCGTAAACCAACCAATTAAAGCAGAGCTTATTGCTTTTTTCATAAGTTTCATTATGAGGCAAAATAACAGGGTTGTAAATAGGCTTGTTTAATGATTTTTCATACATTTTCTCTAAAAACAAAGTCATATATTTAATATTTATACATCAAATAACAGCTTTAAATTCTCTATAAATGAATTCCATAGCATAACATTTGACTGTGCATGCTCTTCTGCAATCACGTCTAAATCTTAACAGCACAGTAATCTCTGCATTTATGCTAAGAACAATGAAAACGCATTGCCAAATACATTCTAATGTACTAAGCCTTTGCTGTAGTAATGCTGGGCGGTGCTGACTGAAAAGCTAATGTTTTGGAGGTTAGGCTCTGAGAAGATATCTGAGAACATCTGCTCTTGATCCTCTTTACTGTATTACATTGAAATAATGCCAGCAATGATGCAATGAGGCTGTGGTGCAATCCAAAGAGGTTTGGCTGGCATGTTAGTCAGACGTCATTATGTCATTTAGTGATGTTGGTTTAGGGGTAAAAACCTCTGTTTCTATCTAATGTAGAGGCTCTGACTAACCAATGTAACTAACTAATCTCTGACTAATCTAACCTCTAAAATGAATGGCAAACTAACAAACAGTTTGGTTTCCAGGGGATAAATAATGTAAAAGTCACCAGAGTAAAACTTTAATAGGAGCATTTTTGCATACATTTATTCCTGCTACAGAACAGAAATAAAGATTATTTGATTGGTTTCCAAGTAAATGTTTAATTTTTAATGTCCACATCCTTTCTATCGTTATAAAATACTCATCAACCATTACATTAGTACCACTGACAGGTAAAGTGAAAAATATCGTTTTTATCAGATTATGACAATGTCACCTGTCAAGAGGTGGGATACACATATTAGGCAGCAAGTGAACAGTCAGTTTTTGAAGGTGATGATGTGTTAAAAGCGGGAAAAAATGGAAAAACGTCTAGATCTGAGACACTTTGACAAGGGCCAGGCTGTGATGTCTAGACGACTGGGTCAGAGCAGCTCCAAAACCGTTTTTTAAGAGCATGAGGTACATGCAGGGCATTGTAAGTCCCCATAAGAAAACTATTGTACCTCATTTTTCTGAATTACATATAAAAATTAAAGACACAAATGCAAAAACCTTGTATCTCCAAAATGGTCATTTTACAGAAGCGGAATAAAAATGTAAAGATTTTATTCCAGTTTCTATTGATCCATGTATCATGAAATTCCAACACAATGTAAAGAACAACTTCCAGATTTACATTATGTAAGATAAAGCAGAAATGAGGATACAAGGTTTTTGTCTGGCAGTGACAGTACATGTTGTGTATAAAGTATATCGCTGAATTTGTGCTGTAGACATGGCGCCCCCTGGAGTCAGTGGTTTCTTTACCATGAGCTATTCACAACCATAATCACTTTGAGTGATACCAACAATTTACTTTTGCAAACATTAATATATATGGCATAGACTATCCTAATTGCCATATCCTTTTTCATTTGATATCTGATCCAGCATCTCTATCTCTATATATCAACATAATTAATACAAAAATGTTCTTATTAATTTTTTAATTATCTATGTAGAAATTATATATACTTCTACACTTTTGATTCCAGTAAATTAAATGCATTATCTCTGTCATATGATGTAATGGTGTGTGTGTGTGTATGTGTGTGTGTGTGTGTGTGTGTGTGTGTGTGTGTGTATATATGTACACCCAATCGGACAAGAACAGTGACAGACACATGCACACCACAACACCTTGACTCATTCTCCTCAGACCAATGATTATGGGGTGATGATGGTAATGCTGCCTTTGTTTTCGTGGTGTGGTGGCTTCAGCTCATACTAGCAAGCTAGCATGTGAGGCTAGCCCATTCCAAAACATTCTCCAGACTCCACAAGCCTGCCACCTTCCAAGCCTTTCCGCTCATCTGCTCACGATCTGCTCATTCCCGCCAATAGCAGACATGACAAGCTAATGATTCAGCCAATTGTGGTCATGATTCAAATAACTGCTGCACCCATTAGCTGTTAGAGTTGAAAGCCAGAGGTTGTTGAGTGGGCTTATTAGAAGCGCTGAAGTAATTGTAATAAACTCTTTGTCTCACTCGGGGTATTGTATTATTCTATATATTTAAATGTGTATGCAAACCACAGGTAATTGTACACCGTCAATGAGAACAGAAGGGTCTATTCTCTCAGGGCTGTTGATATATTCAGAGCACATGTGAATGGGTGACCTGCCCAGCTGTGTGTTACTCATTGACCTTGAAACTGTGATAGCTTCATATCAAAAGAGCTCCTCACACAAGCAGTTAGGTCATCATGCTACGGTTGCACATGGATTAATGACAACTTCTGCGTACAATGGCTCTCTTTCTCTGGCAGCGGAGGCCGGTGGTGTCAGCTGAGAGATTAGCCACTGCGCTGTGTCTGGACTTTTCCTCAGTGATTTAACAGATTTGAAATCCAATTCTTTATCGTTTATTTTAAGATAACATATTAGAAACAACTTATGAGAAGCACGTTGTACTTAGAGTCACTGTGCCACGGTATGAGGACCTCTATACAAATACATAAATATAACTATACGTCTTTTCTATCTGGCATCATCCACAATTTTCTACCAACAGAACCACTGTTAACCACTGTTAATACTATTTTAATGGTGAACCATCAGCATTGTCATGGTAGTGGCCTGGTATGAGTGTATCTCTGGTATGAGTGTATCAGGCACAGGTGTATTGCTGTATATCTGTATATTCAGTATATCTGCTGGGTGTTACAGTGGTCCGCCACCAAAACATCCAACCAAGGCATGTTCTGTGGTCAGAAACATACCTCAGGTGACGATTAAAGGATGGCTAGCACTAACTGTGCATGACAGCCGATGGGCTGTATATTTCCATTTGAGGCATTGAGGCAGATGCTCTTATCCAGAGCGAATTACAAAAGCGAAAATGTCCTTAAAACAAAAGTCAGTGAAGGTACCTAGATATGCAACACTGAACATACACTACACTTTGCCTGACTGTCAAACAAACCAAGTAATACATAAGAATATTTACAGCCTTAGTGCAAGTGTCAGGTGAGTGCTGAGTTAAGTTCTCTTGGAAGAGGAGGGTCTTCAGTCTGCGCTTGAAAACAGCGAGCGACTCTGCTGTTCGGACACCCAGGGGAAGTTCGTTCCACTGCGTTGGTGCCAGGACAGAAAAAAAGCCTGGGCTCTTGTCTTTCATGGATCTTAAAGTATGGTGGGCCAAGACGAGCCGTACTTGAAGCTCGAAGGGCTTTTGGTACTGAACAGCTTTTGGCCATTGCCATATAGAGGGGCTGGTCCATTTTTGGCTTTGTGGGCCAGCGCCAGGGTTTTGAATCTAATGCGGGCAGCACCTGCAGGAAGCCAGTGAAGAGAACACAGCAGAGGAGAGACATGGTTGAACTTTCCGGTCACTGTTACCAGTAAAATTGACCTCAAAATTGGCAAATCTTTAATAAATCTTAAATCTTTAATAATTTATAGGTAGAAGAGCAAACCTTTCAATGGAAGCCAATGTAAACAATGTCTTCCAGGTCATTTTGGAGCATTTCCATTGGTCCATTCATCATGAAACATTTTGCATGATAGCAATGAGATGTTTCTGATCCAGAGGCCAGTAAATGTGTGGTTGGATGCAGGGAAGTGGGAAAATGGGCAGAATCAGCGTTCCCTTTCTGTGACTCTTTGTCCCCTGTCTGTTTCCTATTAAACATGCAATGGTGGGCATTTCTCCAACAATATTCTTGGACATTTGTACGCTATTTTGAATAGATTCTTGCTGTTGATTAAAGTATACACTGTAAATCCAGATGTTTAGCTATTAAACACATGTTCAGCATGTTTACCACACCACAGTGTTTGGCTGGTGCCCTGTCTGTGTTTTTTTGCTTCCTGTAACTGCAGTGTAGTGCAGACTACAGTAGTGTGGTGTTTTATGTTAATTTATGTTTAAGTCTTTATCATATACATACTTTATTCCAGAGATGTCCAATGTTATTAGCAAAGGGCTGATGTGAAGATGCCCCTGCTTTAAGCTTTGTAAATAACAGAAAGCCTCATTGTGCTAAGCTTTGTAAGGGACTCCTGCATAAAGAGATAGAGAGTTATATGGTATAGTTACTTGTATTACTTTAAAGAAAAGTTAGCAGTGTTGCCAACACCTCTTGAAAAAGAGAAACTTTACTCTTTTTTTTTCTAAACGGAGGCTTTACCAAACCCTTCACAGCTCCCCCTGCTGGCAGTGGTCTTGAGGCATCCTGAGTAGACGAATCTCATGGGATCTCTTGGGCTGGCATGCACCAAGCTCTGTGCCTTGTTAACAGCGCTTGCCCTGAGGATGCTGTCACAGTCCAGACCGCCCGTGCTCTTCCAGGCGGACTCAGGGGGGCCGTGTTTGGAAATCCTTCTCCTGCCTCGCCTGCTCTATAATGATGATAATCGCCTTGGTAACCAGAGGGAAGGTCCTAATCAGCCGCCCCTCAGCTCATCTACAAGTTGGCTGTGGCCAAATGTAAATGTGCTCATTATCGCGCACCAATCTGAAGGAGCTGATCTCCCTTCTCTTCCGGGCACGACTGTGTTATGCGACACAAAGTTTTTTATTGTAGTTGTTGTTGTTGTTTGTATCCTATGTGTGGCTGAACTATGCAAAAAATAATTTATATATATTTATTATATTGTCTGCAAAGTGGGGCTTCATGTGACTGAGAGAGAGAGAGAAAGAGAGAGAGGGAGGCCTCAACATGCAATGGAAGACAAAGATCTCATCCAGTTTTCCATGCAGGGTTTATCACACATGAGCGATGCCATTACCATCCTAATAGAATACATTATGAATGATCAGAGAGAAAGCCACAATGGATTATTATTAGGAGGTAGAGTCTGGAATCTAGCTGCTTTCCTCTATAGGAAATTACAGTTAGTAGGAAAGGATCTTTATGGAAATGAAGTCAATTACTGTGAGCAGGAAGAAAGATTTATGGGAACGGATTGAATATGGAATATTTGAATGAATGTAAATCTAATCATCTATTCATAAATCTATCTATTATCATTTAATGGATACAAAGGCAGGCACTGAGGAGCAGGCTGATAGCAGTAGATAGATATAGGCAACACAGCACTTTCTTACATTAGGATTGTTAATGGATCAATTTGCTTTGAACGCAACCTCTGGCTCTGACAGGTTGCTACCCACCCTTAGGAGGTAGCCAAGTTGACTGAGCACACGTCTGTGTGTGTCTGTGTAAGCGGCAGTGGTGCAGGGGACCGCCTGACAAGGTTAAATTTAGCGTCTGATTAGGCTGTATGAATTTTAATCTAGCTCTGACAAAAGCTCTTTCTTCCCTCGTCTCTTCCTCTTTAAAACATCTCTTTCCTCCTCCTTCTGTGTTCTTCATCCGCCTTCTCTCTCTCTCTCTCTCTCTCTCTCTCTCTCTCTCTCTCTCTCTCTCTCTCTCTCGCCAGCTGTTTGAGTACACGCCTTGGGTCGTGCTGATGGAGAGAGAGAGGAAAGGGCTGATTTGAATGTGGCTCAGGTTGGGTGGCTGAAGCCGTCTCCCGCTTCCTTGATGAGATTGTAATGGTTGCATATGATTGTCAGTGCATAATGCATCCACCAGAGCCGCTCTGCTATGTGACCCTGAGCCTCCGCTGAATTTGTTCTTCCCATGTTAACAGGTAGAATTGGCTGGAAACTCATTACAAATCATCAGTGCATGCTCGCTCACACACACACACACACACACGCTTCCTCACATACATAAGCACAGGGCTAAAAATGTCACAAAAACATAGTGCCTTTAATGTTTAAATGATGAAAGGAACATAAGTGGATGCTGCAGCTCTTATGGTTCTTAGAACAGCAGTGGCGCGGTACAGTTTACGGATGCCTATTGAGCAGTCGGGTTAAAGCTGGAGAGCAAGATTCAGGCAGGGTCACTGAGTGCAGTCGACACTTCACAGTAGTACTTACCGCGCTTCTTTTGTAGTGTCATATTTAATAGGAACGATTCTGCTTTCAATCTCTTTTCTAAGGCCTAATATTACATTTGTAAGTAAAAATGAAATTATTTTTCATAAAAAAAACCATCAATATATTACTCAATAGCACTTCCACTGTGCTTACTACCCTCACCTGGCACTTTATTATAGGAACACCATACTAATACTGGGTTGGGTCTCCCCTTGCTCTTAACCCCTTGAACAGCTTATGTCTGTGTTATTACAAGCTTGTGATTACCAAAGAAGAGCTCCACCAGTTTGTACAGACGTCCCTGTAGTTTCTGAGTAATACACCTTAGTGCTTAATAAGCCTTTGAGTGTTAAGGGGTTAAAATACCCTCAGTTGTTTGTGTCATTCTCCAAGACGAGATTCTGGTCCATGTTGACATGATTGTGTCACACAGTTCATGCAGATTCCTCAGAGCACTTTCATGCTGAATCTCCTGTTCTACCACATCCCAATGGGGTACTGTAGGGAAGCAGCCATTAGAAGATGGTGAATTATGGTCATATAGGAATGAACATAGTCAGCAACAATATTTAAAAACCATGGCATTCAAGAGATGTCTGGTATGAAGGGCTCAAAGGGTGCCAAGAAAGCGTTCCCCATACCATTACACCACCTTCACTAGCCTGGACTGTTCACACAAGGCAGGTTGGGTCCATGTTGTTGCCAAATTCTGACTCTGTCATCTGTGTGCTTCAGCAGAAATTGAGATTCATTAGACCTGGCTGCTATGCGTTCCAGTCTTTCCAACCGGAGCCTCTGTTCACCGCAGCCTCAGCTTTCTGTTCTTGGCTGACAGAAGTGGAACCTGACATGGTCTTCTGCTGTTGTAGCTCATCCACCTAAGGGTTTGACATATTGTGCATTCTGAGATGCTCTCCTGCTCAGCACAATTGTAAAAAAAAATGGTTATCTGGGTTGGTGTAGCCTTTGTGTGCTCAAACCAGCCTGTATCCATTGACCGCTTTCATAAAGGCTGTAGAACTGCCGCTCACTGGATGCTTTTTCTTTATTACGCTATTCTGAGTCAGCTGTAGAGACTGGAAATTCCAGTAGTTCCAGAGATACTCAGAATAGCTCATCTGACACCAACAATGCCAAATTATGCCATGCTCAAAATCACTGAGATCACAGGACCACTGCCATTACACACCAGTCACATTTTAGGGGCATTTCAATGTATCAGAAATAGCAGCATTGCTGATTTTTTAAACACTGTGTATATTGTGTCCATTAATTCTGTACACCTATGGTTTTGGTATACTTTGTTGGTGTGCAGTTGTATAACTCCAGGTATTGTAGTCTCTAGTAGGTAAATTTGGCCTTATACAAGTGGAATAAATGGTTATTTGTACTGTATGGAAAAAAATCATAAAAGGAAATAAGAGTTTAGCCTCAAAACAACCTTGTTAAGAAGACTTTCAAGCTCCACATCAATTACTCAAGTCAATTAACTGACAACAACACATGTAGAACTTACCTATTAAGGGTGGTGAAATCAATGTGTAAACAGAGGTAATGTTATAAATCGACTTGTTGGAAACGTGGCATCTTATCTGGGGACTGTATGTCTGTATGCTTGATATTATGGAGCTAAAATAATATAATACTATAATTCTAATGGGTGTCCACATACCTTTGCCAATGTAGTGTATTAAGTGTTGTGACTGTGAGAATACAGTTATACTGTTCAAATTTGAACACATAAAATTGTGATTACTCTTGCAGCAACCAACGCTGGCAACATTAGACATTTCTTCATTAACAACTTTATTACCTTAAAGTATATTAAAGGCCCTATGTAATATAATATTGTCCCTTTAATTAAATCATTCATCTTAATAGACCTCTCTTTATTCCTTAGAATTGAACAGGTTGTTGCTATTACTGTTTCTTTATATGTAAATGTATATGTAAATGATCTCTGCTCTGCTCTGATTAGCTGGTTTGTATTGTGCCACATTCAAAAAGCAGTCCAGGCTGCAACACTACTTATAACTTCAGTGTGACTAGGTGGGGCTAAACTGCTGTCAGATTAATGCACAGAAATATCACTTTTGTGTGAGCAGAAGTTTGAGAAGCAAGTTTCTGCTACTTTCACCAGACTGTCTACTTAAACATTAGCTGAGGGGGTTATTTGTTTACCCACCACTGACAATACTTTAATGAAATACCAATACCCTAAATCATTATTAGGCTTGTCTGACAGTTGCTAGGCACAGCAACAGTGATGAAGGCCATCGCCACAGTCATGGTAATGAGATCCCTTCAGATTTGCAGAAATAAAGAGTGGCTGTTTGCAGTGTGACAAAGCGGGCCTGAATGAATTAATGAAGTTAGAACAATCCTCATTTGAATAATAAAACTGCTCCGATCATTATCAGAGCCAGTCAATCATGTGTGCATGATCCATTTATCCAGGATTTGGTCTGTTTTACACACATGTGGTCTGTGCATCCGCATATGACTGTGCTTCTGTTTGTGAGTATCACTTTATCCTTCCCTCTTAGCTGTGGGCGTGTCAGTGTTTTGCTCACGGAGCCTCTGACCCCTGTATATGGTCATCAGGTCTGATGCCTGCAGACAGGCACTAATTGAGGCCAGCCTATCCATTTTCTCCATTTCATGGGTCGCACACTCTCTGAATAAAGCCACGAGATGAGACAGACTTCCTGAGCGGGAGGCCTGAATATTTAACCAAGCTCGCTAATCCGTCTTCCGCAAAGTCCTGTCACAGAACTAATGATGTCTTAAGATGTCTGGGATATAAGCAGTGCATACACGTTAGAGATCTGGAGAGTGGTTAGGTTACAAGTAACTGCCGGTTTAACTTTGTGTAACCGGGGGGCTGGTGTAGTTACAGCCGCCCTGGGATGTGGATGTCGCTCTTTCCACCACTGATCAAGATGTACTCAATTGTCCCCTTGTCCCAAAGGTTGTTGATGAGCCATGTTTACTGTATGAAGCTGGCTTTTGGAGCTACAAGGCTAATGCAGCTAACAGGATGGGAAGCTTACGCTTTACCCTACCAATCAGCATCATGCAAAGCATGCCATAATCACCACACACCTGCCTAAAACTATATGTGACTTTAGGTAATCTCAAATCGACCTGCTTATGTGGGGTTTTACCATCCCCCAGTCAGGAAAATTACAGAAACACTTCCCAGTAAAGCCATCATCAGCTTTCCATTAGATTAATGAGATATCCTTCTATTCTATCCATATGCAAAATGTCTTCAAACATAAAAACAGGTATGAAAACCAGCATGAACCAGTGAAAGATGTGAAAATGTTGAATTGTTGAATTGAATTGTTCATAGTCTCCTGGGATTAACTTGATGAATAATTAAATAAACTGTAAAACTAAGTCTAAAATACAGGCCTGCACCAGCCTGCGCGGAAATCGCTACAGTAATCGCAACAGACAGTTTTGTTAGGAAGAATAAATTCTGGTTAAAGAACCAACACTGAGAGAACCCAATGCATTATCTTAGGTTTTGTATATGAAGCAATACTTGGCAGCTTGTCTTTCGAATGGAGGCTGGATACGTTATTTTTTCCACAAGCCCACCATAAAACCACATCTGAGCATTTTTACCTCAATCAAAGGCACACACTATTCATTCATGAAAAATAACGTAAAATACTGAAAGGATATATTTCTATAATATGGGCTTATTCAGTATTGTCATCTGTCTGCTGATACCCACTCCTCCTGCACATTTTCATTCCTTATTCTTTATAACTGCACTGCCTTTTATCTCTGGTTGGTTTCAAATGCATATTGTTTACATTTATTCTATTTATTGTTATTATTGTAATTATTGTATTCAATTACTGTACAAATGCTACTGGCAGCTAAATTTCTTTAATAAAGTATCTATCTATAGTTGAAACCAGAAGTTTACATACACTATATAAAAAGACTCATATGTGTTTTTTTCTCACTGTCTGACATGAAATCAGAATAAATTTTTCCAGTTTTAGGTCAATTAGGATTACCAAAATTATTTATTTTTGTTAAATGTCAGAATAATGAGAGAGGGAATTTTTTAATGCCAATTTTTATTACTTTCTTCAAAGTCAAAAATCTAAATACATTGCATTAGTATTTGGTACCATTGCCCTTAAACTGCATGAGTTGGGTCAAATGTTTTGGAGATCCTTCCACAAGCACAGAACTGGTGGGATTGAGATCAGGGCTTTGTGATGGCCACTCCAAAACATTTTAATTTGTTCTCCTCAAGCCACTTTGTAACAGTTTGGCAGAAGACCCATTTGCGTCCAAGCTTCCTGGCTGATGTCTTGAGATGTTACTTCAGTATTTCCACATAATGTTCTTTCCTCATGATGCCATTTATTTGTGAAGTGCACCAGTCTCTTCTGCAGCAAAACAACCCCACAACATGATGCTGTGTTTCACAGTTGGGATGGTGTTGTCAGGCTTGCAAGCTTTCCCCTTTTTCCTCCAAACGTAACAATGGTCATTATGGCCAAACAGTTCAATTTTAGTTTTGTCAGACCACAGGACATGTCTCCAAAAATGAAGGTCTTTGTTCCTGTGTGCGTTTGCAAACATTAATCTGGCTTTTTTATGTTTCTTTTGGAGTAATGGCTTCTTCCTGGCAGTGGCCTTTCAGTCCATGTCGATACAGTACTCGTTTCACTGTGGATAAGGACACACTCTTACCAGCTTCAGCCAGCATCCTCACAAGGTCTTTTGCTTTTGTTCTTGGGTTGATTTGGGCACATTTTGGACCAAAGCACATTCATCTCTGGGACACAGAACCTGTCTCCTTCCTCAGTGATAGATCTATCTATCTACCGATCTACCTATTTATTTATCTATATGTCTATCTATCCATCCACTCATCTATCCATCCATGTAATAAACTAATATATATGAATATATTAAATAAACAAATATTAACAAATATCTTCATAAAATAAAAAGTCACATAAAGTCAAACCTTTTTGTGTTTATTTACATTTGCGTTCTTCTATTTTTAAGCTGTGGTGTGACCAATGGCTGCATGTAGCTGGGGGTACATGTACATCAGTAGCAGTGGTAAGAAGGCAAGCCTGCATGTATATGTAGGTAAATATATATAAACCAAAATTGGGGAGCGAGAAGGTAGACTTAATTCGATGCGTTGAAAGCTGTAATGGTCCTCACACAGACGTGAAATCAATTTAACATTCCGAATATTTTACACAACTCAGAAATCTTGCCCAGACGCATTTTCACCTTCCAAAAAAAAGACACGTCCAGGATGAAGAGGACATCTTACTGTGATAGCTTTTTGTTCTGCAGTAAACAGTAACTGGGAGCTTGCAGTGTTCTTCACAGCACTACTATTTTATAATGGCAAGCACATTTACACCTTCACTGTTTTATAGCCTCGATATGGGGGCTCAGTACTCACAAGACACATATGAGAAAGTATGTATTGTCTACAAAAGCCAGACACCCTGCCATCCACAGTGCTAATTGGGGTTGGTAGCTTGAGTGGTCAGACAACAGGGGGTGCCCTGACATACTTCTAGAAATAGACCTTTGGGTGGGTGGGTGCTGCTGCTGCACAGTGTACGCACAGACCTACACACCTACATATCCAAGCATTTTCACATTCATTTGACAACAGACAGAACTGCTGTATGTGCCATGGGTGGATGCAAAAACATGAATATTAATGTGTGCTTATCAGTTAGTTCCAGACAGACAAAATAGTCAAAAGTCACCTCCTGACACACACACATACACACACACACACACACACAGAGACACACACACACACACAAAACCCTGTAGCTCCAGAAGCAGAGAGCCATTGGGATTCCCAGCTTTTCTAGCCGATCTATATGGTAAGCAGTGACTGAAAGCCCAGGCCGCACTTAAAAGAGGTCTTCAAGGGTTCTTTAGTAAAGGCAAGGGTTCTTTATAGAAACATGATAAGTTAAAGAATCGTTTTAAGGTTTAAATGGTTCTTTGCCTGGTTAAAGGAGCAGGATGCTAGAATCTGTCTTTCTGCTTTAGGAGTGGACTGTTGCGGTAGAGTATTTTTCATTTTACAAAAATGCTGTTATTTTTAAGGTAAACTTCCAGCATAATGTTGCTTTAAAGGGTTTTTTTGTATCTGTGGTAAACATCTAAAAACACCCAAAGAGAGTACAGGATTTTAAATATCTGAAATTATTTGATTTGAGAAAGCAGAGAGAGAGAGAGAGAGAGAGAGAGAGAGAGAGAGATGGAATGAAAGCCAGAGAGCAATAGTGATGATGCTGTTGGGAGGAGCTGAGAGCTTCATTGGTGAACCTGTTACACACTGAGGAAAATATTGTTCAGCACTAGATGCCGATGTTTATTCATGGGAAGTCTCTTATATCCTGCCGAGACAAAGCCGATCACCGAAGTGTGAAGGATTTGCGAAGAGCCAATGTCTGTCTGTGTGTGTGCATGTGTTTGTGTGTCTGTAATAGATGTAAGGGGATGTGGAGGTAACACTGTGTTTGTCTGTTATTTCTGTTGGTGCATGTTCACCCTGGATACCTCTTGCCGGATCAAAGCTGAGGCTGCAGTGGAAACAGGCTCATCAGGATTGGGCAGCTAAACACTGGAGAAAAAAAGGCTGGTGGAGGTGGTGTTATGCTGTGGGGAATGTTTTCTTGGCACATTTTGGGCCTGTTCCATACCAATGAATCATCTCTTAAATGGAGTATTGTAGCTGACCATGTTCATCCCTTCATGACCACAATTCACCCATCTTCTAACGGCTACTTCCAGCATGATAATGCATCATGTCACAAAGCAAAAGTCTCTTAAACTGAATTCATGAACATTATGATGAGTTCAGTGTTCATCAGAGGCATTTCCAGTCTCTGGATCTGAATCCTGTAGAACCCCATTAGGATGAGAGTAGGTAGAGTGGGAGATTCACAGCATGGAAGTGGTCCGGAAAGGTCTGCAGGAATTTTATGTTCCAATCATGTCCACATGGACCAGAATCTCAAAGGATTGGGCCTCATTTACAGCACATTCTGATATTTACCCATGTTTTTCTTATTTGGGGTTTGTTCAGTTTATAAGGACAATTGGATCTACCATTATATGAGCAGAGATGTGAACAGTTCTGCAGTTTAAAACCTTTTTGTTTGGACTTTTCTCAAGATCAAGTAAAAGAAAATTCTTAGGAAGATACTGGTGAATAAAGCCCAATGTTTCCAACATCTTGTAGAATCCATGCCACAAAAAGAGCAAAGAGAGGCTCAGTATTAGTATTAGTATGATGTTCCTAATAAAGTGTTTGGTGAGGGTATGTGAATATGCTAGATTTTTTTGAGGGAATATTAGTTTGTCCATGATAAGGGCTCTATAAAATATATGTCACACAGTTGATGGGAAGATAATGTCCAGGCTATAGTGGCATTTGTTCAATGGGAAAGCTCACTATACTTTTAGGTGTGGAGGGCCGGATTCCTGCACAGTTTTGTGCGTTTCCTGCCCAAGCACACCTGATTTAGCTCTCCTGTTAATTGCCAGGTTTAGTTGAGTTAGGATTGGAGCAGGGAAAATCAGCAAACTGTGCTGGACTCTGGCCCTTGGTTCCCTACCTATGCTTTAAACGATTTTAGTTATCTTTTTAATTGTGAGGAAATTTCATGATGCACCGAATCACATATCATGTCAATCCTGGAATTTTGCAGTCAACACTACATGTGCCTAAACTCTCTTTGCTTATTCCAGTAGATGTGTGTTTGAATATCTAGGTTTTCTGAGAAATACACGTTGTGCTGGTTGAAAGATACCTTGTGTGGAAACACCATTTAATGCCTCTACTGGACATTGCTATTTAGGGCCACAGACACACACACACACACACATATACACTTGTGTGTAGGTGCTTTTAACAGCCACATACACTCTTAAAAATAAAGGTGCTACACAGGGTTCTTTGAGTGACGTCATAGAAGAACCACGTCTAGACCATGTTCAACCAAAAGAACCATGCTTGTCATTGAAATGTGTTGGTGTAAAGAATCTGTCCATTAGTAAAGAACGTTTACATTAAGCAAGGGTTCTGTAGACCTTTCAAAGGTTCTTCACATTCACACATCTCTATTACAAAGTCCTTGTCACACTTTTAAGGGGTGTAAATGGATTTATGTGGTGGCCTTGCCTTAAAACAAAAGCATTAGTGGAGGATGCTGCTGAACGCTACAGTACACTGTGACATGCAGAAGCGACATTATATAATGCCTCAGCCAAATGCTTTCTATGAGAGAGTGTGTATGCATATGTGTGTGTGTGTGTGTGTGTGTGTGTGTGTTTGTGAATGTGTGTGAGCCTGTGTGTTTAAGAGACCCAGTCGGAGCTCGGCTCAGCTGGAAGAAACAACTGAGTTTGACATTTCCACCGTAAATATCAGCTGTTATTTTAGTGTGGCAGCTGGGCAGCTGGCAGGGATGCAGGGTGAACTTTGACTCAGCGTGTGTGTTCTGATCTCAGTGGGGCAGCACACCACACACCACCACAGTCCCGGGAAGATGAGGAACCACCTAGACACATCGACACACAAACACACACATACACGCTCTCCTGGCATACACGCTTTAACCATGCCAAATTTGAGGTGCAAATTCATGCCTGATTTGCATTTGTGTGTATTTGTTTCAGTGTGTGTGTGTGTGTGTGTGTGTGTGTGTATGTGTGTGTGTGTGTGTGTGCAGTAATACATCTGCTAGGGGGTGAAAAAAAATCATGATGGACTGATCTGAAGAAAGTTGCAATGCAAATTGCAGTGCATTTTTGGATGTTCAATAACATCTAAAGATATAAAGAAATGGTTTCAACATAAAAATTACAAAAACATTTAACACATCAGCGATCCCTGTCCACACACAGAATTTCCTGTCCAGGAATTTCCATGGGTAATTTATTACTGACAGAGACAATTCAGAGTATGATTTCTATATATAACTATATATACACACACACAGACACACAACTAATTTCCTTATCAACAGCATCAGTCGCATTTCTCATGTGTGTGTCTCTGTGTGTGTATATATAGCTATGGTTAGAAATCTTACCTATAGTCATCATGGACATGTTGGAAATATTGGGTTTGAACTGCTGTTTTTTGGGATAAGATGTACATCAGTAACAGAAGAACAACAATTTGGTGGAGTTCCTGAAACCAACACAGGGTCAAAATATACAAACGCTCAATTAGATTTTTTAAATTGTGGTGCCGAAACGTCTGAAATGCCAGGGCCTCATGATTGACTACAGCTGGTAGTTTGTGGAGGCCACATTAAACTAGTTCGACTGAACTCATTGGCTTGATACAACGCAATGGGAAAGTCCAAGGAGCCCAGTGCAGATCTGAGAGGGATGATCAGAGATGTACAGGAATGTTGACTCTTGGACTCTTGGAGTCATTTCTAAACAACTGCAGATTCATCATATGTAAGTACAATGTATTAGCACATTCGCTAAGGTCTTGAAGAAGACCCAAACCGTCCCCTCAGCTGAGGATAATTGGTTCTGAAAAAGCTGCTGGAACACGAATGTCACTGTCTACAGTCAAGCGAGTTTTCCATCAACATTGGAAAGCTCAACTAAGGTTTGCAGCTGAGCATACGGACTAAGGAAAAGCTTTCTGGAAGCTCACAGTCAAACAAGACAAAGACAAAGAGATTTTGACCTAAATTACCAGGGGTATGTATGAAGTTTGATAAAACAGCTAGAGAAGCCAGGTGAGTTTTGGTCGAAATAGAACTATCTGACCACAATCAGTACAGAACACCTTGCCAGCTTTGAAACATGGGGAGGGGCGTGGCACTTTCATTGTTAGGGGATGTGTTTCTGTCAGTGTGAATTGGCAATACTGCATAGATGGAGGGAAAAATGGATTCCACAAAATTTGGATATCAATTTCTAACTGTCTGATAAAGAGGTTGACTTCAATAGCAGGGTAGTAATCCAACATATGCCTTAAACCCACCACAGTCCACTTGACATAAAAACCATGGACAACTTGTGGATATACCTTAAACAAAATATGCGAACAAGATGACTCTAGAGTATCTCAGACCTTTGCAAAGAATAGTGAGGAAAAAAATCCAAAAGGATTTATTTGAACACCTAGTTTATCTAACCAGTCTTTGATTAAATGGTAAGCTGTTGGTGGAGCTCGATGATAGAAGTAAAAATGGTTGAGGAAGCAGTGAAAGAGCATTGGAGTGCTTTGATGTTTCCACATAGCAGTAGACACCGCATGCCTCCACACTGCCATCCGTGGTAGAGAGAGATTCTCTAAAAAGACATCATCAACAACTCTGCCTAACTGCTTCTACTTCAGCAGAGCAAAAAAACATAGATTTGCGAGACTAACACTACAATCAAAGAGTCATTATGCTGTTTTCCTCTCACTGCTGAATAATAACAGTGCTAATGTGACAAGACATGACGGTTCTGTTTCAATAACAGTCAGAATCGGAGGAGAGCAGGCTGGCTAAGAGCTCAGCGCAGAGAGCCGCCAGCGGTGAGAGACACGCTGATGCTTGGAATGACAAGGTGGTTGCCGTAGCAACGCAATAGCTCAAAGTGACGCCAGAAGACAAGTGCATCAGAAGGGCTCTCCAGTGGACAAAAGAGAGAGTGTAGTGAATGAAAGAGAGTGGGAGAGGGAAAGGGAGAAGGGAGAGAGAGATATAGGCAGAGAGAGGGACAGAAAGCAGAGAGAGAGAGAGAGAGAGAGAGAGAGAGAGAGAGAGAGAGAGAAAGTTGTATGTATTTACATATTTATAAGCAAAACAACCCTAAAACATGAAAGATGATGGATCCACCCCTGTCCTTCACACTTGACAAGGTGTTCCATTTATTTAAGTGCAGTACCTTCACTGATTGTGGCTAAACAGTTTTTGGACTCCATCAGTCCACTTGTTTCTGAAACTCATCTGACTGCTCTAGATGTCTATACTGCTCTGCAGCATACTTCAGACACTGAGTTTGTTCAAGTTTGTTAAACATTGCAGTTTAAGTTTCATGAAATATGTGCAAGAATTGCTGCACAGTGGACCAGTCCACCATCCTCCTCACTCAGCTAATCTTTTCTTCTGGTTCTTGGCAGGTACTATATGGTATTTCTGGTTTGCCTGTCTTACCAGCATATGTGCAGTTTTCTTTGTCCTCTAGATCTCATCTTGAGCAATTCCCCTCAACAGCAATTACCTATTAACTGTCTGCACCGTAGAAAAGACCAAATGTTTACAGATGATTTTGTAGCGCTATTATTGATGTTATTTTTCTTTATTTTCTTTATTTTTTTAGTGCAGAGTACCATTGCTTAAATAGCTTCCCAATTTGAAATATATATATATTGTGGTGAGACTTTGATGCCATTTGGCCATGAGTGTATTAGTGAGATCAGGTACTGATACTACATGATTAGTCCCAGAGGTATTGGCTGAAGCTATAGCACTATTAAGAGATGGAAATATTTGACCTAAATACATTAAACGGAAGGAATGTCTTTAAAAATTATTTATTTAAAAGTGTAATTAATAGAAATTTAATTTTCTTGTGAGGAAAAAGGTAAGATACCCAATGCCCAAATAGCCCCCCCCCCCCGTATGAAATAACTTCATTAGATGTTTCTCATTAAGGACCTACCAGACCCCTCACCATCAACTGGGAGAGAGTGTTTCCCACCTGAATGCTTCACAGTTGATATGCTGTACTTTGACTTCAGCTGTGGGAAAAGCTACCTGTAGATCCTGTGATGCCATTTTAGGATTGTTGAAGACTTCTTTACACATTTTATGGTCTGCTGTTGTACTGAACATGTTAGGGGGGCCTGACCTGGCCATGTTGGTCAGTTGTAGCACAGTGGAACTGCTGATTTCTGAGTGTTCTGCAATCTTTTTAAAGCGCTTCTCAGACTCACATGCATCCATGACCTTCTTTCTGAAGGCCTCAGAAAGCTCTTTGACCAAATGCCCATATGCTTAAATATATTAAAAAGATGTGTATACATACACACACACACACACACACACACACACACACATATAAAGTATCTTTTAAATATATTTAAGCATATGGACATTTATGGACACGGCCAATATATATAGTGAGAGAGAAAGAGAGAGAGAGAGAATGAAAGTGCTGCTGATGGCAATGCGTCTTAATAAAGAGATGAAAATGGAGGTGGGTAATGTGTGGGAGAGTGAAAGGGCAGGTTTGTAGTGTGCACTTTACTGAGGGCTGCAGCTCTACTTCCTGCTGCCGGGCCTGATTGGCACATTAGCTAGCACAGCTATGCGTCTCAGCAGCGTGGGCTTAAAAATCCTTGTTCCAGTGAGTCAAAGGGGGCTGCGCTGAAGCAAAAGACAAACCTGGAAAGCCTGAAATACCAGGCTAATTAAAGAACTGATGGGGGCTGACGAATCACGGTGAACAATTGCAAAGTATATTTACCTCATCTTGAAATAAGAAGGCCTCCATACAATGTCTGTGCCAGTGACACAGAACACACACTTCAATAGACAGACAAGGACGCAGTGTGTCCACCTACCTCTTTTCATTACTGGGCCTGGAAGTTTAAGATTGGACAAGTTTGTGTATGAAGATGTCTGTCTGCTGTGTGTGTGGGGCGCAGGGTCTGAGCATAGTATTGTGGACATGAGGGCGTGTGTATGTGAGCATGGATGAGTGCGGTGCAGCTGCGTGAGAGACTGTGTGTGTGTGTGTGTGTGCATGCGTGGGTGAGCAAGCATGGGTGCCTGAGAGAGTGTATGTGTGTGTATGTAGATGTCTGTTGTATGCAATGTGAGTGTGTTATTTTGTATGTGTGTGTTTGACAGTAAGCATGGATGAGTGTGGTTAGTGAGCGTGGGTGCCTGAGTGTGTGTGTGTGTTTGAGTGTGGGTGCCTGAGAGCCTGTGTGTGTGTGTTTGTGTAGGAGCACTCATAAATCACGGCTTGTCTCATGTGAGCAGTCTGAGTGAGTGTGTGACAGGAGAGGAGCAGCGTGTGTGTCACTGTGGAAGAGGCTTGCGACTCCTGCTCCCTTTGCAAGCGCTGTGTTTATTTTCAGAAGCTGCACCCCTGAAAAAAAGGTCAGGCTGGTGGAGGAGCTCTCTTGTGGAGAAGAAGTGAAAATCATCTTTGGACTGTCAGGTCGCAGCTCCAGCTCTACTTGTCTGAACTCAGTAGTGCCTCATTTCCCAGGAGTCACCTGTTCTCTCTGCCTTGTGCTTTTAGGACTCTGTCGAGGGAGAGTCTCCGTCAGTGAGATATAAAGTCAAAGTGACAGAGCCTTCAGCCTTCGTCCAGGTAGCCACCACCTTTCACTGAGCTGGAATGGAGACGGAACGAGAAGTTTCACTGAAGAAGAGCTTTAATGAAGGCCGAAACTGTGGTACAACCCCTTTTTAGCAATGATCCACGTTTACGCTGAATATTAATTTCTTATGAATAGACAAACCAAAACACTAATTAAAAATCCTCCATAAATATATAACATACTAATTAAAATGCCAGTTATTATCCCAGTGTTTCTGCGTCGTGTATTAGAGTAACCACGGCTATGCAAATCTTAACATAACAGGCAATCAGGGCCCAGTTTCCCAAAAGCATATTAGTGGGAGGATGGTCTTAACTGGTAGAGAGAGTGTTCAGTGTGATGTTCGCTCTACCATTTGGGAGTATAACTATTTAGACTTTTTGTGCTGAGCTGCTATCAGGAAAAACCCAGCCCACATCATTAACAACAAGTGCATAAATGCCTGCAATCAGCAGCAAAAGAGGGTATTTATTGAGTATTTTACTTGATTCTTTGCTGTATAAATAGTAAGCATGTGATTTACAACCCTGTTATGAAGAGTTAGCTGAAGAGATTCTAGGGCTAGCTTTCCAGCCTATCACATTGCCTCCTTAGCTTCTTCCAGTTAGCCCTTCATTCCTCTCCAGTCAGCTAGCATTAGTGTTTAGTTTTTATAAGCAACCCTTTGCATTAGAGTGTTTTTTAGTTTTAAATATAATGTTAAATATACTATTCAATTTGGGGGGGGGGGGGTGGAATTAGATTTAAATTAGCTAAGGGTTTTATTTTACAAGTGGACACAACAGTGTCGAACCAAACTCTCATTATTCAACTAAGCACAATTTACTATTCTTTAGAGTTGCACTGGTTATTGTTGCACCTATGTGCAAGAGCTGTCATGAGCTTTGAATGACACTTAGCAAATGGTATCCAGATAGTAGTCTGGACACTACTGTTGGTTGTCAGGCAAAATCTTTACCCAGACTTCACCTGATATGGACTCTACACACCAATGAACTGAGCCTGACAAAATTCTGCCCAAACCCTACACAAACCCGACTATCAAAGAAGAAAAAAAGCATTCCAAATAACAGCACCTGCTAAATTGCTGAAAATATCTTGACTATTTCTTAGTCAAAAAATAGAAAATAAATAAAAAACCCAGACAGAACCACAGCATTTATAAGAGTAGTATTAAAGACTAGTCCCTTTTTGGTACTGTTTACATACACACCTACACCGGCATAATCTGACATTATACCATGAAACGCCCATGTTTGTGTATATAAACTGTGCAGGAATCCAGCCCTACAGGACAGAAGTTCCCCAACCATGCTCTGGCCATTATAGACCCAGACTAATGTTTAAGGTTGAAAAAGGACAGCGGAGAATACCTGATCTGACTAGCTGAGTCTGACTAGCCGTCTTAGCTACACTAATATCAAACCACTGGTGTGCATGTAAACATACTCAATAACTGTCATCAGCTATCACTGATAAAAAAAAACAAAAAAACAACTAAGCAATATACATATATAAGCAATGTACTTTACCCAAAATGCTGAATACTTCTATTCTATCACCTAATAGTTACATTTTATCACTTTAAACTTTAAACTTTATTTTATTATGGAAAAACTTTAAAGGTAAAGGTGCACGTATTTGTCACTGTACAGTGTACACTGTACAGCGAAATGTGTCCTCCGCATTTAACCCATCTGGTAGTGAACACACACTCACACACACACACACACACACACACACACACATGTGTTAGGGGCAGTGAGTACACACACACACACCCAGAGCGGTGGGCAGCCAACTCCAGCGCCCGGGGAGCAGAGAGGGTAAAGGGCCTTGCTCAAGGGCCCAACAGTGGCAGCTTGCCGAGCCCGGGAATCGAACCCACAACCCTGTTATCAATATCTCGGCGCTCTAACCGCTGAGCCACCACTGCCCCCCAGGCTGTCTAATGATTTTTCTGATGATGTTTTCATAGACCTTGTGAACATTGCTGCCAACAACACCAGCAACAAAGACTAATGAGAAGCGTGCTTGATAAAAGGACTGATGTAATAACATCAGTGACAGAATAAAGTAGGGAGAAATATGAAAGTAGCAACAAATGCTAGCCAATATCCATAAAACCTTAATGTTTAAATTCAAACCAATCTCAATAAATATTTGGAAATAATATCTGTACCAGAAGAGACATGACCACTGAAGTCAGATTTGAACAAATATTTGAAGGGACTATTCTTTGAATTCCCAGAAGATGATCATCAGTCGACTTTAGTTGGTGCTGGAGTTCTCCAACGTTGGCTTGGTTTAAAAAAAAGGACACCATCAAACCAGACCCTAACAGTTATTAAATAGGTAATAACCCATTTTGGTTCACTGCCTGGGACTCTGGTAAATAGCACACTCTGAATGATTTCAAATTCAGTCTGCATGGCAGTAGTGAGGGCAGCCATTTTGGCTGTGAGGGGAAAACCTGGCAGACTTTGTCCACAAAGAGCATGACACCTGCTGATGGGTACAAACAGCCAAACTCACTGCTTGTGTCAACACTATCTTCGTCAGAGAGCCTCTTCAGCTAACACCTGACATCTGTCCCCAGAAAGGCGCAGACATGTCGTAGCATATGTGCCTTTAATAAGTGGTCAGACCAAGGTAGTAAGCACCTCAGTAGAAAGTGATCAGCTATCATAGCTTCCAGACATCTAGGCAAGGTGCTTTGTTTTCATAACATAAGTTTGAACATAAACAGGACATTCGTGGCATATCGAGTGGATAGGTTAAGGTTATTTAACTGGTACAATCCAGAGATCCAGAGGTTTTTTTTTCTTTCTTGGATTTTGACAGTTGGCGAATGTGACTGCAGAATAATATGCTAAATTAGAATAACTCAGATGTTTGTAAAACTGAAAAATAGTGTAAATTAAATTTGTTAATCTCTGTGACTGTAGACAGTTACTTTAACCATGACCTAAAAAACACAAGCAGCCAAAGAAATAATGTGTTACATAGAACAAAAAAAAAAATAGTACAATGTAGATGGCAATATATGCGCAAATATAAGAACCACTGAGAAACATGGTTTAGAAATATCGTAATGCTATGTTACAACGGCTCTGAAAACACATTGTAAAATATAATCTACTGTACATATTGATAGTAATAATCTACATTTGTGAAGAAGCACTATTGTAGATGAACTACATGCCTACATTGCTTGAAATTCATCATATGACATATATTAGATTTCTACATTACACATCAAATCATAAGCTGTGCGACTAGTGGGCGTGGAAGGTCATATAGGGCAATAGGGTCGATTGTGTAAGACTTTGGTCCCAAGCAAATAAATACATACGCTACCTCAAGGTGGATACATCATTTAAAAACCAGGCACAAATGAAGTCTATTGAGAATATTGTAGATGAATGGTTATGGTTATGGGGGAAAAAAAGAATGTACAACTCAATCACAGTAGCTGGCTACCACTAGAGTTTGGCACGTGAGTTATTTCAGCAAAGACAGTCTCCCAGGCCTCTGCTTCCTCTTACTGGATTGGAGGTCTGTCGACAGGTGGGTGGCTCTAGTGCGGGTGATACTGTAGTCAGACCTAACTGTTGGAGCCTCCTGCTCACGCTCTTGTCCATCACGAAGACATTCACAGTATTAGGTTGGATTGGTGCCAGCTACTGACCATCAGTTCGCTGTCACTCCGCCAGCCTCCTCAACCTCCGCCGTCGGCTCTTCACCTGAAAGGCATTCCATTTCCACACTGTTACTGATCTCACATTAACAAGTCACTCGTACCTTAATGTGGCCTTTGTTAAATGTCACGGCAGTTAGCATTAGCACGTGCTCTGCCTGTTTGAGCATGCTCGGAGCTGGACAGCTTGTTACGTACACATGAACGTGCCAGAAGGGTCCTTCGGAGAGATCAGGGGTGGGAAATCCTTGAGCGATTGTACTGGAGTATTGCACTTAGGCATTATTTTGGAATTACAAATTCCAAAAGTCAGTTGCACCAGCTGAATGTGAGTTTGATTGTAGGTTTGAAATTAGCTGTGTGCAGAATTTGAATTGCGCCAAATAGACTTAAGGTGCCCTTCTGACCCCCTGCAACCAGTCAGGAACGTTATTTAACATAATCAGAAAGTGTTATGCTCATGCTCTTATACTGTGTATATGCATTATTTAATTTAAGGCATGTCTGTTGTATTGGTCATGTTGTAGTATTTTGTCCTTTGGGTTTCTTCTGTTTAGCTCACTCACAATTTTGTGGGTGAGCTCAAACTGGGTCTCTTATGCACAATTGAATCGAAATTTATTACCGGATAGTATCAATGAATGTAAAGCGGTTGCTAACATTATCATCATTCTAAGTTGCTGTACAACAGGGAAAAGTAATGTTATGCTAAGGTTTCACAAATAATTTTTGTGATGTATAGGCTAATAACTCCACCATGCTTAAGTGGGCCTCACATGGATGGGCTAGGCGAGTTCCAGGTGCCTTTTTATTTGCACCCAGTTGGGCTTCCCAAATTTCCTCCTGGTCACTGACCCTGGTGGACATGCATATGTGTGGCCAACATGGAACCTGAGGACAAAACCTTCTGGTTCTCAGTTGGGCTACCCATACAGGCCCCACATGGGCATTTTACCTGATAATCTCCTCATATGTCCTCATTTGTGCCTCTCTGTTTATATGTAAATAATATAAATGATAATTTGTGTATTTTAAGGGAACTGAAACCAGCAATATGAACGAAAACATGTTTATTTGCCTACATAATCACAGCAAAACTGCTCGCATGACTGCACACAGTTGACTTGAACAGAGTCTACCACTAGGTTTCAGAATGAGCGTGTAGCGAAATATTTCAGTTCCAAACAAACTTGTAGAGATGAGCTGTAATTCTGTTTCTAATGTTCTAATGTTTTTATTAAAAGATCTAACCAAGTGTAAAACAAAAAGCGTTCTCCTACAAGTGTGTAAAGCTGTCCAATGATGCTGTGTAAGAAGCACAGGCTAGCCTTAACCTTCAGAGGGCCATTGTGTAAGAGGGGTAGTCTTAGAAAAAGGGCCTGGACTTCGGGATTGGGAAACAATAACCTATCCAGAACTGGGTTAGAACCAGTACTAACTAAAAGGTCACTGGATTTCACACCAACAAAATAAACGTAGATTTATTTACTTTTTACTTTTCATATTGGCATATGATTAAAACGGACTTTTTAAATTTCAGTATATATTAGCATTAGTATATAAAGTATATATTAGCTGCATGCATCGTGAATGATTTTGGCATGGCCCTCAAACTTTCACTTAAGTACAGTTTTTCTGTTTCCACCCTGAATGAAATGCCTCCGAAGAACCACTTTACACTTTTTTGGTTTTCACTGAGTTTAAACATTGAATATTTCATTAGGGAACCAAATTTGGTTTTATTGTCTTCCAAAGTGTACTGTCATCTTTATGTGGCATCCAAATCAAGCAGACCTCACTCTCACTTCAAACAGATCTTACTCTGCTCTGGACAGCAGAAACAGGTGCACTGGAGGTTCTCACCTGCTTTCTGGGCCTGGGCATCTCTGCTTTCATCTGTAGGGCTCAGGTCATCTGGAGGCCACCGCAACTCCCCACTCTCCACCTCCCCGCTTTCAGTGGGCTCCACCACGATGGACGGCAAGCGCTTGGACAGCTTAGGGTAACGCTCGTGAGAGTCTGGAAAAATCTGGAACACAGTAGTCACTTGTTTCACAGAGCCGTTCTTGACTCGTGGCTTGTTTTCATGCGTGCAAGATCAATTGGATCATAGGCACATTTCTCCAAAATATCCACCCAGATTATCAAAGGGCTTAAAGCAACGAGATCTCATTAGAGCATGGGGGCATACAAACACTGCTGAAAGCTCTTGAAGCAAATTAACAGGCTTAAGGCAATTGCGATCCGTATTCAGCCCTGAAGAGTTCAGCACTCTGCTTCGACTATCTATGCACGTCCATCATGGCCAATCAGAGAGTCTGTTGCCCAGGCGATCGCTTGGGATAAGAATAAACACATGTTTACTGACTGTTCCCTGCAGTGTGCTACTCCAAAGGCTCCATTAAGAGCTGCAGGATGGGACTTCAATAATGGAGCATCTGGCATTCACCTCACGCCATGCATGGGCCCTTCTACCACGCCACTGCTCGGTTTAGAGTTCAGGAGAGCAAGACGTGACTTGCGTCATGTATGATTATTTCTAAAGTGCACTTGTGGAGTTGATGGAGATGATGTGGAGAGACAGAGAGAGAGAGAGATGTAGGGAAACAGGAGAGGGTCAAGAGACTGTGGCGAGCCATAGGAGCGAGTACAGAATGGCAAATTGGTCGAACATTGGCTGTCATCACTAAAGAAACAGGGAGGGGGGCAGTCTAGTCAGCCTGCATGTATTGGCAATGTTCATCCATGCACGCGAGCACAAAAAAGGTAATGATGATAATTTCCTGAAAAGACTGTGACCTTTCAAGTCTCTCCCGAAGCTGTCTGGGAGCAATCTGAATTCATCTGGTCTTTATGAGCGAGAAGAAGACATCAGATTGGCTTTTAGGGGCAATGAGAGCAAAATGAAAGGGACAGCAATCAGGCTGAAGTGATGGAGGTGCAGTCAGAAATAGATCCTGTCGACAGAGAGCAATGGTGGGACATTTACACCTGTCAGACGTCCCCCGAGACGCTGGCGGAGCAGAGATGAGAAAAGGAAAGAGGCAATGGAGACACCTCACAACTCATAGAGCATGGTCTGTGGTCGTGTGTTAGTGTGCAGTGTGTATGTGGGTGTTCTTGCAGGTTAGTCATGGGTCAGCAGTCTCTCTGACTGTATACACTTGTGTTCTCTAAAAAATGGTTTATAAGTTCAACGTAAAATATTACTTCATGTGTTAACAAGCATTTGGAGTTCTTTAGAATTTTTTTTATTTAAAATGATTTTTTTTTAAATCTGAAATTAATTCAAACCTCAAAACACTAAAAAATCAACTTTTGCTCTTGCTCTAATTTTACAATGTTCAAATTCAGTGTTTTTACTGAGTACAGAATGGCAAATTGGTCGAACGTTGGCTGTCATCACTAAAGAAACAGGGAGGGGGGCAGTCTAGTCAGCCTGCATGTATTGGCAATGTTCATCCATGCACGCGAGCACAAAAAAGGTAATGATGATAATTTCCTGAAAAGACTGTGACCTTTCAAGTCTCTCACTATTTCATCTCTGTCTGTATATATATTTGTATATTTGTATTCTGTACTTTTTTTTGCTTATATTTCTATATTTTCATTTTTATATTCTATTCTTTAACTTAAATGTAACTTATTCTATTTTTATTTTCTTCATTTTTATTTTTATTTTTATTTTGCACTTTTGCACTTTACTTCATTAAGTTAAGGTTTAGTTAAGTTTAAATGTAGATTTTTATTGTATAGCTTGATGTGAGCAGACTGTCAAAAAAGCATTTCACTGCAAGTTATACTGTGTATGACTATGTATGTGACAAATAAAATTTGATTTGATTTGATTTGATTTGATCCTGTTTGTGATAATGATGATGATAATATGAAATATGAGATCCAACATTCTACAAACTGAAATAAAAAAACCTTTATATTTAAGGTGCAATATACAAAAAAAACAGTAGCTCAGGTCAAGTAATATACACTATTCCTATATAAACAATATACACTATTCCTGCCAATCAGCAACAGGGGGCGTTCATGCCTCTGCACAGGACAAGGAAAGGGGAGGGGCAGGGGAGCATGCTTTGTGTTGAACTACATGCATTGTAAAGGAGAGATGGCCGAGAAACAGCCGAAAAGGAAAAGAGCATGTGGAAACATGTGTGGTGATGCGTTTGGACGGTGGAGAGACCTCTGAACATTGAAAGACATGAAAAGGGAAGAGGCTGTAGCTCTATTTCTGCTGGATAGGTGGTCACACTGACTTATGTTTGCTGTTTAACTGAAATAGCTCAGAACTGAGATATTACTTAGTCTGGTTTGAGACTGTTTGTGATAGATAATTCCAGCTGGTTCACTTAGCAGCAACAATGGTAGCAAGAGAATTGCTAATGCTAACCAAGCTAATTACTTGCAATTTCATTACGGTATTTTATAATACAATACTTGCAATGTTTTTTTAGCCACATGAACCTGCGAGGAGCTTCTACATGAGCCCTGAAAAGGTGTGTTTTGCAGTGGAGTTTTATATATCAAGAGTCGTTCTCCAGAATCATATCCAGCACCTTCACCAACTACCCTGTAAACCTACAAACTACACAACTACACTCATTTTTACATTGTCCTCGCTGAGGCAGGATAATACACTGATGTGGATTGAATTTTCTCTGTATGAAGGTGTTCACCAGAAGAAAACAATATTGTAAACTGACTGCTCTGAAGAAACCTTTAGTCAATTAGTAAGTCACAAAATGATTTACTTTATGCGGTAAAGAGCAACCTAAAGAAATAGACTGTAAAAAAAGAAGAGATAATAACATCACGTAAGTAGTTAAAAGTTACTTAAAAGTAAGTGGATTTATTCAGCAGTGCTTCAATCTAATTATCTTTTTAGTGGAATCAACCTAGATTGCTGCAACAGGAAGTAATGCATTTAGATTGAATGGTCGAGCACCTTTCCTGTGTAATTCATGCTGTGACAAGCACTTTAGCTAGATCAGTTTTAGACTGAGATCTAGCCAGTTTTAGATAAGGTGCAGTCACTATGACCAGAGGATCGCTGCTAGCCTTGCTCTTTCCAGAGTGGGTAGATGGCACTTTCTCCCCACATGACTATTGTGCAATGCTGGCTGGCACTGGCATTTGCTGGCTGATGCATCAGAGCCTGGTACACATAGCTTTCCTCTGAGTGCGCCGGAAAAAGATGCATTGGCTAGCCACGCACGGGTCGGAGGAGGCGCGTGTTGGTCTTCACCCTCCCAGTGTTGGGAGCAATGCATGTGATGGGGGAGAGTATGTATGGGGTTAGAGCAAAAATTAAAAACATATAAAAAAATATGTTTAGACCTCTTAAAACCGATGGAGCTTCTGGTTAAATAAATCATTACATGGTCATTCACTCCCCAAGACTGAAAAAGCCAAATGCTGGGTCACAAATCTGATCAGTAATGACTTAAAAGCCACAGAAAACTGAACTAGCCTAAACAGTTCACCTGAAAAGAGATGTTTTGGTCTCCAGATGCTCCGTAGTCCCCCACTGCCGACTCACAGGTGTTCATCACCTCCGTCATAATGTCCTGCACCTAAAGAACCTGAAATAGGAAACAAATAAATATAGTGAACACCGCTCCCTCACCAGCCCAGAGTATTTAGTGTCAGAGAGCATAGCCCATACACCCATGCTCTCATTTGCCTATGAATGTGCCAGAGCCTGATTCAGACCAGCCTCCTGAACTAACCACAGCTGGGTTATTTCCTCCTTTCTAAATAAGTGCCACCAGCTAAAAGGATTCCTTCCAGCCTCCACATCCTTCAGGCCAGTGGATTGCCACGGTTTGCTTGACTGCTGCTTATTTACTATTAATTAGGAATTGAAATGACGCATGCACAGTATCAAGCCTGCTGACAGCTACAGAGCCCAAAAGTTGTCCAGGAGAATACATTTCAAATGTAGTGAACAGTTTCGCCTGAGCCGATCCGGAGAGGAAGATATTTTTGGTCTCAGCTTCAGAAATCAGAGCAAAGAAAGAGGGCAGTTTGGTTTATGGACATCATCCCTGATCTTTTTGGGGGAACGTTTCAAAACACTCAAATACTTCCTTTCAAAATAACTAGGATAGACTGTTTTCTTCAGCCCAGATTGAAACCCAGAATATGGCACAGAAGCTTCTGTAGGTTCCACATTCAGTAACAAAGTTAAGAGCAGCGTTAAATCGAAGGCCTGGTCTGTGGAGTTTAATGATGTGGTTTAAAGCTAAATCTATGGGCCATCATTAAGTCTAGTCTCTGACTAAACTGGGATATTAAGTCGTGTCTCATAATTCAAATTCCTGTTTACACCAAGATTCAGCCTAATAGAGGTCAGAGAAACCAGTCCTTTTAAGCTCATCATCATCAGTATCAATGTACTGAATTTTATTTTTCATTTGAACACAAATAATCATTACAAAAGATCAAATTAAACTATTAGAGCTGCAGAAGTGTGTGCTGATGTGATCCATGAGCTAAGCCAGAATAAATGGATATGGAAAATGGGATACGGAACAACTAAATAAATAAATAAATAAATAATCAGCTGATGAGAGCATGTTCCCAACACTAGTTCCTCTCAGATGGCAGTGATGTGAATCTATGTGATGCGGTTATGTGTGTCAGAAATGAAAAGTGGAGCGGCTGATGGTCCAGCTGAATGGCCCATGATGAAATAGGTATGATGTGTCGCTAGTTACAGCTGCTTTTAGCCTCTGTGAGAGCTGCTCGGATGGACAGTCAGTGCTGGAAGATGGAAGGCACTCCCAAAGTAAAGAGAGGTGTTTTAGAACCTTTCTGGGTGTGAATGGATCAGTTAGGCTCTGTACATACATAAACCTCAAGCTGCCCATCAGCATTTAAACATATTTTGCTCAGCACGCTGAAGGATAGCCTGTCTAGACGCTAGGCCATTTAGGTCATTTGATCTAAATGCGTGTAAAAGTGCAGTTTGAGTTATATATTTGTATATATTAAATATGTGCTGCGGTTGTTGTTTAAATCGCCATTGGTTAAGTCTTGGAAAAAACTGAGTATTTCCCATACAGTCCTGCATAATCATGTAGAGTAAATGTAGGGTGGTATTTCATCCACTGAGACAGATCATTTCCTGTCAGTCTGAAACCTCATCTTTCCTAGAGAAGAGAAGGCAGGTCCTGGCTGTGAGGCATTTTTGCATTTAAACTAACTTGATAAAAGGATATGCGGCTTGGAAACTTTAAACTTTTTCTAAACGATTAAATAAATCTGTTATATTATAATTCATATTTGCATGGTATATTTATTGTAATAATTTATTGCATATGTCAATAAAATAACACAGGATTCAATCCGAAGAGAAATGGCAGGGGATGCCAAGTCATCACCCTTGGAAAAGTCCTATGCAGACTTTCAATAATGCCTCTTTTGGATAACTGTGATTGTAATAATTTTCTTATACAGCTATAATATATATAGCATTTAATAAATGTCATGTGATATTCCTGACATGTAACCTCTGTATTTCATCCACACGTACACCCCAGTTTGTCTTAGATGCACTGGAAGTTGTTTGTGTCAAGCCAGCAAGTTATGATGGGAAAAAGTGTGCGTAGGTAAAAGGGAGGTGCTCCAATGCAAAAACAAGGACACACAGTGTCAGTAATGCAAAGCAAGAAAAGCTATTTAAATACTAATATTACCATGTGGAGAAGCTTCAGCCTGCTAAACATGAATGAGTGAGAGAGTGTGTGAATGAGTTACAAGCCATGAGGTGCTTCACATCTACACTATGAAAATTTATTTTAAGAAATAAAAAACAATTCTCTACTAAGTTGCTCTCAATGCTCTCAAGACATAGCGCTCAACAACTAGCATTTAACATCATGCTAGGTGTTTAGACTACTTTAGACTACAGGAATTTGGGGAGTTTCCAAATTAACTGTTTGGTACATTCCTAAAAAGAGGGAACTCATATGCAAGCTGAGACCAAAGAGGATAACTGACATTTTTGAAAGAATTCTTTCCAAAAAATAAAAAACCCTTTCAACATCTTTCAGCACTCTCTAAGAAGTAAGCATATCACTGTCAAGTCTATGATCAATAGATGCCTTCATGAGTGTAAATACAGAGGGTTTACTTGAAGACGCAAACCACTGGTAACACTCAGAATCAGCAAAGACTTTGCTAGAAAACAGCTTAAAAAAACCTGCTGATATACTTTGCTTAGATGAACCGAGATAGTGTTTTTACCAGAATTATGGAAAAAAAGAATATGGAAAAGGAAAGGAAGGGCTTAAGCATACCACATAACCTGTCAAACATGGTGGAGGCACTGTTATGGTATGGGCTTGAGAGGCTGCCAATGGAACTAGGCCACTGGTGATTATTGATGATATTGCCTCTGATAGTAGGATGAATTCTGAAGTGTATAGAGCTCTACTTTCTGCTCAGATCCAGTCAAATGCTGCAAAACCAATAGCAAGTCACATCACACTGCAGATAGATCATTTAAAACACACCATGAAAGAAATCCAGAAGCTTCTTAAGGCAAACGAATGGAATATTCTTAACTGGTTAAGTTAGTCTCATGACCAGCGGAGCATTTTCACTAACTGAAGACAAAACTGAAGGCAGTAGGACCCAAAAATCAATTCATTGACTGCAATAGATTTGTATCCAAATATCAAAAATAATTTGTATATTTACAATTCTTTTAGTTTGGCCAATTATATTTGATCCTGTGAAAATGGAAGAACTGTTGTCCTTTGTGTGTAATTGCTAAGTCTTAAACTCCTTAAACTAAAGCTAAACATCTACACTTCAATCCCATCTTAATGGCTTCACTTCAAACCCACTGAAATGGTGTAGAGAGGGAAAATTACAAAAACTGCGTCACCGTCCAAATACTTAAGGTCTTTGATATTTGAAACATTACTTCAATTAATTCATTCAAATTGTTAGGATTAAGATTTTAAGAACGTTTAGAAACTTTCTTTGAATTATCTTTGAGGCCCAATCAAGATTTTAGGTGTCCTAGTGGCACCACCCTATTCCACTGACCCCGAACTGCTCCCTCAGTTTTCTTTACTTTTCATTGTGAAAGCCTAATTACTGTAATATTACATAGAACTCACATTTTGCTCAATATCATCTAAAAAAGAACATACTAATGACAGTGTAAGACCAGAAATATCTGAAAAGGCCCTTTTCCTCATAAAAGTCATAACCATAATGACCTCTGCCGACATTTGAATCACCACCCCCTTCGAATCTTTTTTTTTAAATAATTCAACCACTGACTTTGCTGACTGCAGCACACACGCTCTTTGACCATCGTGCTGGCCTAATCTCAGGTGTAAACAAATGCTGCCTCCGCGTTGCACACACGCATCAGACTGCAGACCTGTTATCAGCTCGGCATTTACATGTACAACGGCTGTCTCTTAACGGGAGCGCTGATCTGAGATAAGGCGAGCGAGGAGGCCACAGTAGCATGTCATGGGCTTTGACGCGCTGAGCCCATAAGCTTCCCATAAGCCCCGAGAGGTGACAGGTGAGACAATGCAATGCCCCAGCAGATGAGTTCCTCTTTAAGAGATTTTCTATCGAGAAAACTCCTCACTGATCCTGGCTCTGCAGCTTGTGATACAAGTGTCAATATGCTTAGTTCACTCGGGGAGAGACAGAAAGAGAGAGAGAGAGAGAGAGAGATAGACAGGCAGCGAGAGAGAGAGAGAGAGAGACTGAAACTGGGGAGTTGGGGAGGAGAGGTGCAGTGAGTGAGTGGGTAGATGAAAGAGAGAGGTAAAAGAGCAGTAATATAAAGCAAAAGAGATTAAAGGACCCTGGGAAAAAAAGCTGCCTCCTACGACCTTAACATGGTCTGGCTCCTTCCATGAAACAAAGCCGTAACACCACAGCAAGAAGAACAACAGGCCACTGTGATGAAGAAGAGGAAGGAAAAAAAACAACAAAAAACTTTACACTAAAAGCACTATTCAAATTTATCTGCCGCAGTGGCAGAACGACCTGTACGGATAAAAGAAAGACAGAGAGATACAGAGAGAGAGAGAGAGAGAGAGAGAGAGAGAGAGAGGCAGAGTTGTTTGTGCTCTCCGCGGATTGTAGAATGGACTAATTATTCATGCTTGTTATGATGATCACAGTGGCCAACACAAATGTAGCTCGCTCGGCGGGCACCGGGGGCCCTTGTTAGCATACAGGCCTTTTCATCGGTAAATTTGAGCGGCAGAGACAAAGCGCCCTTGAGTGAGGGATCAAAGGGCCATGCGTGTGTTTGGTGCCATTTATAGCGGGACAAAGGCGCAGTCAAAGGCTGCCTCTGTGGGCGGCCGCACAAAGCCTTCATTTGCTCATCAAAATATTTTCAGAGGGGCAACTCCTAAAGACAGTGGACGTGTTAATTTATCCACAGAGGACAGATAGCCCAAGTGTAGGCTTTTGTGCTTCTGTGCGTCTGTCTGTCTGTGGGTCCGTGTGTCTGTGTACGTGGGCAGGAACCGTTACATCAACCGCACACACGCATCCATTGCATGCTGTGTCTGAGCCTTGTGTATCGGTGTCTGTGAGCGCTGAGCGGTCCCCCGGAGCTGATTCCCAAGTCTGCATTACTGGAAGTGGCAACTGGTGGAAGGTACCACTCAGGACAATGAAGAGGAAATGACTGATTTCCACAAACAGGCCCGTTTTCTTTCAATTAAAAGTGCCCCGAGGTGTTGCTGTGCAAGGCCCGACAGTCGGGAGGCAAAAAATAGAGATGGTTTCCTGAATAATTGAACATGGCTGGGTCCAAGGACAGAGTTCACCCCCCCCCCCTCCCTCCTCCATCCTCCCTCCTCCTAGCCATATGGAAAATCTTATTCAAATCTAGGGAAATGATGGATACTGGCCTGACTGGTGCTTCTGTTGCCGCCAGCCAATGAGGAGCTCGGACACGACGCCTCTCAGATTGCTAAACATTATCATTATCTTCTCTGGACTCAGGTAACAATACTGGAATGACTATGATTCACACAAACAGAGCTGTCTAAGTCAGGTGAGTAGTGCGGCACAGCAGATGAGCAATCCCACAGAAGATCCACTTTTGGTTCCCTAAAGAACCAGATGTGGTTCCTCTACAGCAATGCTCCGAGGAACCTTTATTTATCTACAGTGCTGCAAACTCAAGCTCCTTCATCAGCCGAGACAATCTGGCACTTCATAAGGGATCTGATCTCCTGGAGCTGGAACGTTCCATCAGAGAGATGTAATACTTTTGTAGCATACTTGAGATTCCGTGTTCGAGCCCCAGCCTAATATTACCCCATGAGAGATTAAACCCACAGCACAATCTCAAATGTTACATAATGTGAAAAAAAACATGTACTTGCAATGACAGAACACAGCAGTGGGGAAAAAAACATCTAACTGGCAGCAGTCTACGGCATGTTCTGCGCCTGTTTAACGGATACACTTTCAGCTGAGTAGGGCTGTAACCACACAGGTCTTCTGGGTGAGGAATACAGTAAATGGCGCTGTAACGTACGACCTGTGGGCTATTTTACAGGATGGTTGAACTTGGTTGGTCTGTCAGGCACCCAAGGCAGTTTGGGTGTGGACATCTCAGGTATGGATGGAATGGAAATGCGAGTATATCACCTGATGATTATATCTTGAGCGATCTTGCTTAATACAGGGCTCTCAATGGTTTAACCGCACTGTTATAAAACTGTTAAAGGTTTCCAGAAATGCCATGTATGCCTTGTAACCATCCAGGCTACAGTTTTAGAATAATAGGCCTTTCAGTTATGGCTATGTCCCTTAAAACCAAATAGAAATCCTTATCTATAATAATAATAATTATAATAATAATTATTATAATAATACACTTCCACTTATAAAAATGTTAAGGTCCATTCTGTCTCCATTCAGCTTGTAAAGAAGTAGAGGACAGCCTGTGTGTCCAGTGGGACTGCAGGTCAATGAGTCTACGTTGTGAGATGAGGGTGTTGGAGGCTCTCCGGTCTTACCTGCTTCTACAGAAGTGCAGTGTGTCCTCGTGCGAGCCGCCGTGTGCGTGTCCGCTGAGCCGCTGCTGGAGCAGTGTGTGCGGTGTGCTCAGTGTGTGCGGTGTGCTCAGTGTGTGCGGTGTGCTCAGTGGGCGGTGTGCGCTCCCCGGTAGATCCGTACGCCCAGCAAACTTGGTAACGAGTGAAATTTCACGCGCAGCAGCCGAGACACAAGAGACACGAGCGCGTGCGAGCGACGCTTTCGCTTAGCCAATGAGTGACACCCAGTGAGTGTCGTGTGCGCGAGCTGATGTGTGTGTGTGTGTGTGTGTGTGTGTGTGTGTGTGTGTGTCAAGACGGTGGATTATTAGCATGGGAGATATGACTAGCAACATGTTGGACCTCTGATTTGATAATAATAATAATAATAATAATAATAATAATAATAATCTAAAGATTAGGGCGTAGAAATGACGGTAAAGTGGCCCTACATCGTTCTTCCACGTTACTACAGTGTTACCTTATGGAAATTCTCATACTGTATAATATGACCAGCTATGAGCAGCTACATCACCACCCCCTTCCTGAGCCATCACCATTCAGTGTATGATTGGACTAGTTAAACATACTATTCTATAGTATCTAAATACACCTTTAAAAAAGTGGTCCTTTAGGTTCTTTAGCAAAAACAATAAAGAAAATGAGCCTGGTTCACCAGTATCTTTCAAGTCATTTTCATATTTGACTAGTTCTTAAGAAAAAAGTCCTAATACTGTAGAAAGTCTACATCAGATGCATGAGTTTTTAAACTGCAGAATTGATCCCAGCTCCGCTCGTATAACGGTGAAACCCATTGTTCTTATAAACTAAACAAACCCCAAAGAAGAAAACATTGGTGACTGTCAGAAAACCTGACCATTGGTCCTCTGTAGAACCATTTGAATGCTTAAATGTTTGGTTGCCTGCTTAAATGGTGAAGTGTCTTTGTCAGAGGAGCACTGTGCTGCACTGTTTATCAGCTGCACTTCTGCAGTCTTTATGACAAAAATAATAGGCAAAGTTCAATGAACTACTTCTGCTTTTATACCACATACACCTCTTGCAGTGCATGGACGATTTATTCTCAGTCATGCATTTTTAATTAAATGGGTTATAAATTCTTAATAAACTGTTATTGATCGAGTTACGTTGGAAGAGGCAGGCTGGCGGGTTAGGCAACGGGCCTAAAAAGCGCTGACCGCTAACTCATTAAATGGGACATTCTCATACCATGTAATATCATGACTGAGCAGCCACGTTTATAGCACCTACCTGAGCCATTGCCATAGGACCTGTTGGACATACAATCCAAGATTCTTAAAAAGGATTATTTAAAGGTTCTTTAGTAAAACAGCGGTGCTATAGAAGTAAGATAACATCAAAAAAAAAAAACATTTAAATGTTTTTATTTAAAAAAAAAGTTACCTTGAGGTAACATTATATTCTTTATATACTCTGTATCATAGATTTCTTCCAAATAATGTCTGGTCATCTGCCCATTAACTGAAAATAAAGTGCAGTTGGGTCATGCAACAAGACAATGATCCAAAGCAATGATCCACTAGCAAGTTTACCTTACAATGTTTTTTTCTTTCTTTTTTAAAAAAATGATTAAATAATAAGAAATTTTGGAATGAACTATTAAAAGGCCCAGTCTGAACTTTATTAAAATGTTGTGCCTGCTGCCTCATCGACCCTCCTTTGGGTATAGGCCTTCAGCAAGAAATCTCCAGATGGTTCTATCCTATGATCTTGCTTCTAATTGGCTACAGGTAAGGCCTACCTTTTTCACGTCTGCCAGGAGGTTCTGGCCAAGAAGTCTCTTTCCTTAAAGGTTCCTCATTAGGGAATATGTGGTGGTACCGGACTCTGGTTTTCTGAGCGTTCGCCCAAGACATGGGCTTACTGCAGGCAATTGCTTTGTCTTTTGTCATAGATGAAAATTGCCTATTTTGTCTAGCAAATGAGTTTGATAAACGTCTGCACTTGGTTGATGGTAGTCTTTGTTTTTGCACCATAAAACCATAAAGCCTTTTTGTCTTCACACTGGAGTCAGAGTTATGTGTGTTGTGATATTTCATTGGAGTTGCAGATGTTTTTGAGCTGTAGAAAGGCCTTTCCAATCTTTTAAAAGTCAAGGCACAACCTGAAACACAGAGTTCATGCCCGAAGACCTACAAATGTCACTGAGCTGAAGCAGTTCAGCAAAGAGGAGCGGGCCAACATCTCTCCATGGCATCGTGAGACACCAATTAATAACTACAGCTGCTAAGGGCTGTAACCAGTTATTGCAGGCAATCACTTTTTCACACAGAGGAGATTGGGTGTTGAATGTGTTTTCTTAGTTAATGCATAAAATGTCCATCACACTGTTGTGTTTTTTGTTCCCTCAAGGTTTTTTATGCACTATTAGGTTTAGTCTGTAATGTCACAGCACTGTATATGCACATCTATGTGTATTTCATGACATCCTTTTCCTACACCTTTGTTCATGTACACCTGTTTGGTTTCTCTGCATTCTGAATACAATTAGCAAGCGCATGTTATCTAAGATTAAAACTCACACTTAAAAATGTACTCTACCAATCAGATCCTGGAGCTCTATAAAATCCAATCAGCAGAACTTCAGACAGCCGTGAACAGATAGGCTGAGGGCTGGAGAGTGCTCTGTGGGTTATTCCACACCAGATTGTGAGCCTGGCAGGTTGGGTTGGGCGGTATTCACTTTTTTCATACTCTCTCCAAATATTTCCACAGTTTGACAGCTGTGTATGTTAACCTGATGCAAATTAGGAAGGAGAAACTGGTTAGCCTTAGCTTAGTCAGCACAATGGCATTCTCAATGCTCAAGTCATGTTCAAGTCTGGCTCACAGAAACACTGTTTATTAAGGTTAAGATGATAATGACTCAGATGTGAAGGGTTAGCCTAACTGCTGCTCTATGGACGTAAGTGTTGAGGATAAAATCTCATGTGTGAGAGGGCAAAATTCTGTGACTGGTGCTGGAGTGACAGAGAACAGTAATGCGACAGGTTATGTAGTGTTTGGACCTGTCACCAGATAACTGTTCCAGCTAACTGAAGCTCAGATGACCTGAGCCTCATATCTGAGAGCACAAAGTCACGTAAATGGTCTTAGAAGTAACTTAACAGCTGACAAAGCACATGTTCTGGTTGTTGCTGTCACATAACTAACACTAGATTAACTGGTACAATGCATCTATAGGTCCAATGCCTTTATCTCTGGGTATGATTGTTTTCAGGCACATTTAGCTGACAGGTTCATGCAGGTTGGCTTACTCTTCCTTTTATCTGGAATGACTCAACTAGTTTGTAAAACTCACAGTTACGGTTTGTCACCACCACTCAGTGAGCCCCCACAGTGCCCCCAACCTGTAGCTCTCTCTTAAATGCACATGGGCTATGAGCTTACTCAGCCTTGTTATGTCAATTTTGAAATATTAGCATCATTTTGACATATTGTGGTATACATTATTACTGTTATACCACCCTAAGCCTACTGGCAGGTCACGTCACAAGTTTCCATAAAAGGATTCAAGACAAAAACCTAAACATTAAAGCTGTCAAGTAATTAAAAAAACAATTCAACACAAAATATTGAACAAGATATATATAAGTAAAAGGAAGTTGTATTAAAAAGTAAAGAGTGAATTCTAATAGAACCAGATTTACCTAAAGGCTAGAGAGTAGCACTGAATTTGCAGCCTGGACTGTGCATTATTCATAGGCTCAAAAAGAACCTGGTTAATGTAACTGCATTAAAGTCAGGGGCACCATAAGGTAAGTTGGGAAGATTCTACAAGTGCCTGTGACTGACAGGGGCCCCAAAAACTGTATTAACTGCTTATTTATAATTGTTTGGAAAAATATATTACACTGGGCCAAAAATCCCTGGCAGCGCCCCTGGATAAAGTGTAAGATTTGCATGAATATTCTAATACAACACACGTGCAACAAACATCCAATAAACTGACCTGTTATGGGATTTTATTAACATGAAACTGCACATGGAATAAGTTACTTGTGCGTATGCTTGCACTCAAACACACACACACACACATATACGTGCTCCTCATGTTACACAGTAAGATCGCACACAGTGGAAACCAGGGCAAGAGGTCAAATGTCAGGGTCAGTGTCACACTGTGGGTGGCTCACGTTGCCACTGGCACAGCCTTGATGTCATTGGGAGTAACCAGAGAAAGGAGATGCTTCCATTCATAGAGCCAGTGATCGTCTCACCTCCCAGGTTCCAAATGGAAAATGGAAAACCTTTGGCTCTTGGCAAGTACATTTTTTCCAGTGTCTCAGTTGCTGCTAGGGAAAGGTGTTGTTAACATACACACACACATACACACACTGCTGAGCATGTAAATCTTTAAACACAGGCAGTTGGTGTCATCTGAGTGCAGCTGCTGAAGATCCATGTAATGAGCACACAGAGGTAATAAGAGACATGTACAATCAGGCTAACGGGCGTTTACCCCATTTCTGTTCCTAATAAAGGTAGTAGCCGTCTGAAAAGAAGCAGACTCTCAGGGGTCTCAGAAAGCAGGAGGTTAGTGTAAGCACCTTCCATTCTGACTTTCTTTGAATTTTTGTTCCCTTTTTTATATTCTTCAGAACAGAGCTTTGATCTGTGCGGGTGTGGAGGTGTAGGCAATTTCTTTGCGCTATCTTGGTATAATTCCATTCAAACTCTTTATCTTGCCCTGACGTCTTCTTATACAGTCAATTATATCCTTACCCCTTTCTGACTTCTTCCCAGTAGCTTTTGTGAAACCTCTGGAATGAAACATCTTCTGATCAGAACAGGTCGCAGTTAAAACAAAGCTTACGTGACTAATCATATATATATATAATAATGTTGTTGAATGCAGCCTTTGAATGATAAATTGGATCTGTTTTTTGATAGGACAAAAATGGCTTCTGCAGAGATGGTGCTCCCTTATCAAACTGAACTTTAGTGTACCAAGTTGAGTTATGCAGCTGTAGCTCACACCACAATAATGGTTTAGTATGAAGTTTGGTATCACATTTCAATAGTATTACCATCCAATAACAACGTTACCTTGTAAATACATAGCTCATTTCCGCCCAGTACGTAGGTTTCTCCATTACACAATTCTTGGCAGTGCTAAGAGGGTGAAGGCTTTCTCTAAATGCCAGCTCTGTTTGAACTGGTGCTAACACATTTTAATGAGACTTAGCAAAACATGTTTGGAGGAGAACACTACTGCCAGCTCTGTTGCGTCAACTAACAGGCAAGTGTGTTTGGCTAGCATTAAACTGAGACACGGGTTGAGGGTTGGGTTGTTGTTGCAGATCCAAGGGCTCATGGACATGGAGATGTGGTAAACTGCAATGGTAAAGTTGATGCTGTTGTCCCACTGCTTGCATGAAGTGATGCTGCCAGGGATTTTTTGGGATATTACACTGGGCCCCACAACTCAATTGGGCAAAACAATTTTGCCCAAATACTCAATTGATACATTTTTAGGGTCCCTTTCTGTCAGAGGCCCTTAGAATCATCCGAAGAGGACTATTCTTTGGTAATAGAAGTTTGGAATAACACGTTTGGCCCGCCAACAGGCCATAAGGCTGTTTAAGGGGTTAATATATAAAAATATATCTCTTTTTAAAATAAGTCTAATATTTACTGTTTATAATGTGACAATTCTGTCAAGTTATCTCCCTCACAAAATTTTGTGGAAGGATGCAGTAGGATGAGGTGGATGTAAGTGTGACCCTAGTGAATAAACAGTAGATTCAAGTATGCTAAATTTTATTATGCTACAGTGCATTATACTAATGATCACTGTACTCAAAAAGTGCCAAAATGGATAAATACTGTTTTTATATTTACACATGTGGACAAAATTGTTGGTACCCCTCGGTATATGAAAGAAAAACCCACAATGGTCACAGAAATAACTTGAATCTGACAAAAGTAATGAATAAAATTAATGAACAAAAATGATATGATAATAAACAAATTAAAATCCGACATTGATTTTGAACCATGCTTCAACAGAATTATTTTAAAAAGTAAACTCATTTAACAGGCCTGGACAAAAATGATGGTACCCCTGAAAATAATGTGACCAAAGGGACATGTTAAATCAAGGTGTGTCCACTAATTAGCATCACAGGTGTCTACGATCTTGTAATCAGTCAGTGGGCCTATATGTAGGGCTACAGGTAGTCACTGTGCTGTTTGGTGACATGGTGTGTACCACACTTAACATGGACCAGAGGAAGCGAAGGAAAGAGTTGTCTCAGGAGATTAGAAAGAGAATTATAGACAAGCATGTTAAAGGTTATAAGACCATCTCCAGGCTGCTTGATGTTCCGCTGACAGTTGCACAAAATATTCAGAAATTTAAGATCCATGGGACTGTAGCCAACCGCCCTGGACGTGGCCACAGGAGGAACATTGATGACAAATCAAAGAGATGGATAATACAAATGGTAACAAAAGAGCCCAGAAAAACTTCTAAAGAGATTAAAGGTGAACTTCAAGTAAAAAAGCCAGACTGGAATTTGCCAAACTACATATTGACAAGCCCTAAAGCTTCTGGGAGAATGTGCCAGATTAGACAAAAATGGAACTTTTTGCCAGGGCACATCAGCTCTATGTTCACAGACGGAAAAATGAGGCATATCAAGAAAAGAACACTGTCCCTAATGTGAAACATGGAGGAGGCTCTGTTATGTTCTGGGGCTGCTTTGCTGCATCTGGTACAGGGTGTCTTGAATCTGTGCAGGGTACAATGAAATCTCAAGTCTATTAAGGGATTCTAGAGAGAAATGTGCTGCTCAGTATCAGAAAGCTTGGTCTCAGTCGCAGGTCATGGGTCTTGCAAAACACAGCTATAAACACCCAAGAATGGCTAAGAGGAAAACATTGGACTATTCTGAAGTGGCCTTCTATGAGCCCTGACCTAAATCCTATTGAGCATCTTTGAAAGGAGCTGAAACATGCCGTCTGGAAAAGGCCCCCTTCAAACCTGAGACAACTGGAGCAGTTTGCTCATGAGGAGTGGGCCATTGACAGTTACAGGAATCGTTTGATTGCAGAGATTGCTTCAAAAAGTTGTTCCATAAAATAGTAAGTTAAGGGTACCATCATTTCTTTCCAGGCCTTTTACATGGGTTATATATATATATATATATATATATATATATATATATATATATATATATATATATAAATATATATATATATATATACATATATATATATATATATATATATAAATATATATATATAAATATAAATATATATATATATATATATATATATATATATAATTCCGTTGAAGAATGGTTGAAAAGCAATGTCTGACTTTCATAAGACTAATTTTCATAGAACTTTTATTTATTATTACTTTTGTCCGATTCAAGTTATTTCTGTGACAAATGTGGGTTTTTGTTTCATTAACCGAGGGGTACCAAAAAATTTGTACACATGTGTATTATACTTTAATAGAACAAAAACCCAACTTGAATTGTGTCAAGTGTATTTAACTAGTTATGTATTATGTGTAGCTATGTATACGTTAAATACACTGTTACATATGTAAGACAAACATAAAGTGATTTGAACTGAATTGCTGCATTAGAAATGTACTAAAATACATATTCAATATTTTTATATTAAGACAGTCAAACCAGTTTCCAGATTTTGTTTGAGTGATGACATTAAGAATAACCATCTTCAAAAATTCTGCATTCTGCTTTAGTGCACTAGTGATCACTGTAGCATTCAGCCAACAGAAAACCACACTCAGCAGCAGAGAGAGGTAACACTGAGGTCAGACAGCTACACTACCATATAGATTACAAGTGAACACATAGGGGGTCATTAGAGGTCATTAATTTGGGCAAAAACAATTTTAGGATTAAAATATACTTAGATATTTTATAACTTTTTAAGTGTGGTTTAAGTGAATTACTTTAGTAGTTGTTTTTAATACACTTATACAAAATGTACAAAAGAATTTAAGAAGTATATTAAATTAATTCTGACTAAAAATGTACTTTAAAGTAATGGATTATATATAATAAAAATTATACTATATAAAATATATAGTATGTTTTAATAAAGTTTGATCAAAGTTAACTTTCAAGCATTTGATACAAGCTTAATATTAAGTAAATACATAAATGTGCTAGTATATTTGCTAGTATATAACATAACTGGACAAATCTCTCAATCAAATGTTTAAAATACAATTAGGTACACATTTTTCACAAACAAGCACAAAGCATCGGGACACCAAGAACAGATGGGCCCAAAAAACAAGACTTAGGACGGTGAAGGGTAAGCAGAACACAAACCCTTGATAGCTGTAAAAATCAGCACAAGCATAAACATATGAACAAGACAAAATAAAAAAAATCCTATATACACTGAACCAGAGAAGAAACACCTGACAAGGATTACAGAAGGACAAAGCTAGTGACTAGGGACACCCTGACACAATGAGGAACAAGGGTGGAGACAGAGAAGAAAAACAAACATGAAGACATGCACATGGACCAGGCAGCACATGACTCACATAAACAAAGAGACAGAAACAGACCAGTGCAGGAAAAAAAAGTGGCAAGAAATGACAGCATTATGTTTTATTAGCTTCTTATCGACTTATAATAATCTACAGTTCTGTTCAAAAATATATTTTACACACACAGAAACAAAATGTATTACACACACGTGTTAATAATGTGTAACCACATTAAATTTTTTTGGTCTTTGAATTATTTGCAACTACAGAAATCTGCACAGGATTAGAATATGTACATTATATACATTTTTACAATTTTTTATACACAAAGCATAGCTCTAGGCATATAATTCATCCCGCTACTTCCATCAGCAGTCATTTCACCAATAAACACCAGTGACTTAGTTCCAACAGTGCCTCCACCATGTTAGACCGATGTTGTAGTATTGCTTCAGATCAAGAACCTTTCCTTTCCTTCTTCATACCCAAGGTAATTTTGCTTTCTGATTTTAAGAGGTTACCATTGGTTTTGCATGCCCTGCCTCTTCAAAAGTGCCATCTACTTTAGTTGTCGTTCATGGTGTTCCATTTTTTTGTACTTTGTTTGGTTTTGCTACTTTTATAATATACCACCTATGTTCTTTGGTCAGGTTTCCAGTTGATCCAGAGCCTATCAGGAATTCTTGGGCACAAGGCAGAAATACCCCATGGAAAAGTGACTGTAAGAGAAGGAAATCAGCAAACTGTACTGAACTGCGGCCCTCGGGTCCCCATCCCTGCATTAAAATGTAACATGGAGAGTGGTTTGCCCTGTCCCTGCATTCCGGACACATAGTGTACTAGAAACAGGAACTTTTGGAACGTCTGCAACACTGTTAAGCTGATTACGTATTTTGGAACTGAGCGAAGCAGGTCAGTCAAAAAAAAGCCTTTTATGGTGATCAGTTAAGTAAGACCCAAGAGCAGAATTCAAATGACGAAAGAAAGGTCGTTCCGTTACACTGAAAAAATAAAAACACGGAACCTATTAATGTGATTACATCTACATGTGAGATCCTGCCCTGGGAGTTTTAGCTTACAGTGTACTTTCTATTTCAAGTGCTTTACTACATTACTACGAGAACTGTGAACACAAACAGATGTGCTGTCAAGTTGCAACAAGCAAGTCTTCTGTGATTTTTGCTGAGGGGAGCCAGGCTGTTTATTTTTTTACAGCCAGTTTACATCAAACTAAAGATAACCTAGAATGGGAAATCTATCTTGGCATAATTGAAAAATTAGTGTTTGGTATATGATAAAACACACTGTTGAAAAAAAAATCACACATAACCAACAAAACTGTAAAATGGGCCAATTCCAGTCCCCCAAACTGTTACATAACAGTGTTGACTTTTATTTACCCTCCCAAAAATGTACATGCACCCAGTCCACTAGCGAAAGCCCTGCTAGCCCTCCTTACCAGAGCTGCAAAACAGAAAAAGCCAGCAGCCACTTGATGTTTTTTACAGAATATGATGTTTTTGATAACTGTGGCATTTTCTTTTAGTTGTCAGGACTGCGACTTTGCTTGTAAAGGTAAAAGTGCACATATTTGTCACTGTACTATGTACAGTGAAATGTGTCCTCTGCATTTAAACCTTCTGTGGTAGTGAACACACACAAACACACACACTAGTGAACTAGAGGCAGTGAGTACACACACACCCAGAACGGTGGGCAGCCAACTCCAGCGCCCGGGAAGCAGAGAGGGTGAAGGACCTTGCTCAAGGGCCCAACAGTGGCAGCTTAATAAGCCCGAGAAATCGAACCCACAACCCTGTTATCAATAGCCCGGTGCCACTGGTGACTTGTGCCAGTCCTCTCAGAAGAGTAACCCATTCGTTGAGCCAGGAAGCTAAATTCAGAAACATTAGCAGTTGCTAAGCTAAAAGTTAACCTCCCATGGTGACACTGTGCAGAGAAGCCTTCAGGAAAAGTGCTGTTCGGAGAAGCACGGCTGACAGCCATGCAAAGAGGCCCCTTGCAGCAAGAGTCAGTGGGGTTATGGGCTAAAATCTACAACCTAGCTGTTCAGGCCATTTCTTCACATTGCACTGTACTGAGAGGACAGCAACAATAAGAATACTTTGGAATGAGCGCAAAAAATAATGAAAATTTGTTACAGGCCTAAGAACAATGCTAGTATATGCTATGCTAGGATATGCAGCTGTAGGCCATCTTATTGGCTTAAACCAGCCAATAAATTAGACCTTTTTTTTTAGTAGTCCTCCGTAAAAAGGCAAGAAGCTGGAAATGGCATCTGAGCATATTTCACCCCAAAATACTTAATAAATGCATTTTATGGCACCTTTAAAAATTGTTTTGAGGGGAAAAAGGAAAAGGATGTCTGGGTTCAGTGCTCCCTCTAGTGCATAGATGATGGACTACATCAAGAAAAGCACCATGTAGCTTTGGCTTATTTGATGGGTTGATGAAATGTATTGATGCCTATGCCTATGTTGCCTATGTAGGTCAGCAGTGTGCACATCAGCAGTATCATCCACTGGTGCAAAATGTCAGATCAAAGGTATGGGCCTGGGGTGCTGTGTGAAAGCAACAGTGACTCAGCCAGCCTCCTACATACCACAGTCATATTTCTGAATCTCTTATTTGTGTTGATGGCCTTCCCACTGTGATTTCTTATCACTTGGCAACAGAGATGGCTGGGTGAGCTTTGGACCGATTGGAATACAGATGCTAAAAGTGAGACGAGAGATTTGAATACACTGGCCGAGAGTTGTCGCGTTCCCTTCAGTCCTGATGGCCTGAAAAGTAAAGTGATGCTGGGGACAAGGCAGATTCTCTCTGATCTCTCTGCTTGTCTCTCTTGTGTGTCAGTCTAAACGGGTCAGAGCATCCAAATGTGGGTGAAAGGCACATATCATAGGACAGCAGAGGAAAAAAAAAAAAGATCCTTTCCGACACTGAGACCAGAGGCTGCCCTGCTTTATGAAGTGCCAAGCAGTCACTGAAGTGTCTGTTTGCAATTTCTTCGCAGAATGCTTGTTGAGTGGGGATTTAATCTAAAGCTGCTCAGTTCCCCATGTGGCTAGAGGTCCTGTGTAAATGCAGTCTGTGCTGATCTCCAGGGAAGTGGTTGCCCTCTTCCTATTTATTGAAATGATTCAAAAACAAGGCACACCAAGCAGGCCTAGTGCTACTGCAATTGGCTTCATGGCATTTGTGTCACATAAGGATCTATGTAACTCTTTTGTGAGATGTAGAAACCTTCAGTGGGTCTCAGAGAGCTCCCTACTCCCTTTATAGCGCAATGCATAGGTCAAAAAGCTATGCTTTTTACAGTCAAATAATACATTCAATGTTAAATAGGGAGCTGTGCAGCCTGTGACTAATTACAAAGGGGTTTATATTAGATATATAACGCACTATTTGAATGCAGAAACCTATGCAGGATCTATGCCTTAGCCACACTTGACAGAAGGTAGAGAAAACCAGCAAAACCCAAGGCAAACTCGAATTATGCAGCCGCTTAGGGCCCCAACACCACCAGGGGGCCCCCAAGAGCATCAAGATATCATGATAAAATTTTATCATGATAATTTATTTTTAATAACATTGAATAATACACAGGAAAAAGCCATTTTATATTCCCATTTATATTCATTTATTTTCATAGTTGGCACACCAGTACTAGGTTAACCAATTTCTGCTGTTGGCTGCTGTCACTATTGGGCAAATGCAGATGTGCGCCACATGGGTGGTCGATTAAGGCTCGGGCGCTTCAGTGTATTGTACAATATCTCTCTCTTTATGGAATGATGAAACATCTTGTGCTGAGATGGTGGTATGGGGGGCCCCAATTGAAAATCTGCTTAGGGCCCCATAAAGCTTAGGTCGTCCCTGCTTGGCACACTTTGGTCTCATTGCTGACCATGTGCGTCCCTTCATAACCAGATGTCACCATCTTATAATGGCTCCATGATAATTCCACCGTGATGATGCACATGTCACAAATGTCGTCTCATAACGGTTTGGTGAACATGACATCAAGTCCCATCATCTTCAGTGTTCTTCCCAGTCACAGGATCTGAATCCAAGAGAACACTTGGGATGGGATGGGATGTGGCAGAAATGGAGATTTGCACCATGAAAGTGCACTTCTTCTGACACTACTAATAATAACAACTACAAAATAAAAAAACAACAATATGGAAGAAAACAAAACTCCTAACTGAGTAGGTTAACTTACAGGGTTAAGTTCTAGTTGAGGTCGTCATCTACAGTGAGCATGCTGTTCCTCAAATGTAAACCTAAGACTATTCTTAGGCAAAATGATGTACAATCAAGTGTGGTGTTCCTGATTACACATAGTAACAGTCTGAGATTGATTCTGTTGAACTAGCTCTACTTACACTAAACAGTAAGCTATGCTTACCGATTTACATTGTGTAGGTGTTAGCTTTGAAACCCGTGACTATCCTGTAACCAAGAGTTCTGCTGGTCGCTGTTAACAGTCTCTTTATCTGCTCTGTATCCTCTGTGTTCTTTGGAATTAGGCTGGATTCTGCCCTCTTTAGAGTAGGCTGGCCTAGTAAACAGAGCTAACAGGTTATCAGTGCTGATGAAAGCGGAATTGACCAACATTCAATCTCAGCTCCTCTGAAGGATAAAATGTCCCTTACTGTTAACATGTTTAAACTGCAGTGTATTACAAAAGTGAGTACACCCCTCACATTTCCGCAGATATTTAAGTATATCTTTTAATGGGACAACACTGACAAAATGACACATTGACACAATGAAAAGTAGTCAAGGTAGTCTGTGTGCAGCTTATATAACAGTGTAAATTTATTCTTCCCTCAAAATAACTCAATATACAGCCATTACTGTCTAAACCACTGGCAATGAAAGTGAATACACCCCTAAATGTCCAAATTGAGCACTGCTTGTCATTTTCCCTCCAAAATGTCATGTGACTCGTTAGTGTTACTAGGTCTCAGGTGTGCATAGGGAGCAGGTGTGTTCAATTTTGTAGTACAGCTCTCACACTCTCATACTGGTCACTGAAAGTTTCAACATGGCACCTCCTGGCAAAGAACTCTCTGAGGATCTTAAAAGACGAATTGTTGCGCTACATGAAGATGGCCAAGGTTACAAGAAGATTGCCAACACCCTGAAACTGAGCTGCAGCACAGGGGCCAAGATCATCCAGCGTTTTAAAAGAGCAGGGTCCACTCAGAACAGACCTCGCCTTGGTCGTCCAAAGAAACTATGTGCACGTGCTTAGTGTCACATCCAAATGCTGTCTTTGACAGAGACCCTCTTCTGAAGTCTGTACACAAGAAAGCCCGCAAACAGTTTGCTGAAGACATACTACCCCAATTATTTATTTATTATTTATTAATCTCTGTCTGTACTGTGTTGTGTTGTCTGTCCGCACTTGTACTGTGTTGCACTTGTGTTCTGTACGCACTGTGTCTATGTTGCACTATGTTGTTTCGTTTCACTGTGTACTCTGTATGTAGTTAAAACGACAATAAAACCCCACTTGAATTGACTTGACTTGACATGTCAGCAAAGCACATGGATTACTGGAACCATGTCCTATGGTCTGATGAGACCAAGATTAATTTGTTTAGTTCAGATGGTCTCAAGCATGAGTGGCAGCAATTAGGTGAGGAGTACAAATATAAGTGTGCCATGCCTACAGTCAAGCATAGTGGTGGGAATGCCATGGTCTGGAGCTGCATGAGTGCAGCAGGTGTTGGGGAGTTACACATGAACTTTGAGGGACACATGAACTCCAATATGTGCTGTGAAATACTGAAGCAGAGCATGATCCCCTCCCTCTGGAAACTGGGTTGCAGGGCAGTGTTCCAGCATGATAATGACCCCAAACACACCTCTAAGACGACCACTGCTTTATTGACGAGGCTGAGGGTAAAGGTGATGGACTGGCAAAGCATGTCTCCAGTCCTAAATCCAATAGAACATCTTTGGGGCATCCTCAAGTGGAAGGTGTAGGAGCGCAAAGTCTCGAATATCCCCCAGTTCCGTGATGATGTCATGGAGGAGTGGAAAAGCATTCCAGTGGCAACCTGTGAAGCTCTGGTAAACTCCATGCCCAGGAGAGTTAAGGCAGTTCTGGAAAATACTGGTGGCCACACAAAATATTGACACTTCAGGAACTTTTACTAAGGGGTGTGTACTCACTTTGGTTTAGACATTAATGGCTGTATATTGAGTTATTTTAAGGGAAGCATAAATGTACACTGTTATATAAGCTGCACACAGACTACTTTTCATTGTGTCAAAGTGTCATTTTGTCAGTGTTGTCCCATGAAAAGAGATACTTAAATATCTGCAGAAATGTGAGGGGTGTACTCACTTTTGTGATACACTGTATATTTACTGAAGGAAGTATTTAAGCTGTTCTTTGATATATAAATAGTGTGTATGTGTCTTTGGCTGAGGTAACAAAAGATAAGATGTGGGTTTACATGCTCAAGCCTTGCTCAGGCCTGTTATTATTTATTAACTAAAATATTTATTAATCTATTTTGGCCTGAGAATAAAAAGCTAAGCTCTGATTTTAGTGTCTGGTTTATGTCACTGCAACGGCCCACGGGAAAATATCTTTTCTTATGTTTATTCTGGATACTGGATAGTGCTGATGTCCTCTCGGTGCAGTGAGAAATGAAGAGATGCTCAGCTAGGGTTAGCTTTTAGCTGAAAGCCATGGCACTTACCCAAGGAACTTACCCATGGCACATACCTTAGCACACACTTGATTGTCTGGTTTGTGTGGCTAGCCGTTTTGTGATAACTAGCAGACTCTGGTGGTGATGGGTTGCCTGTATCAGAAAGACATGTAAAAGACACATATAGACACGTAAAAAAAACAAATCCAATAGCACTCAGCAAACAATTCCCATAGAAAAACAAAGAAAAACTGTTCTGTTAAACACTGCCTACCCAAATCCAAGACCTCTAAATCACCTCTAAATGTTAGACTCCACTGATGGGCCTCACTGGGTAGTGAGATCCAGCATTCCTCCAGCTATAACACACCTGCTCCATTCCAGCTGTTCAGAATTCTGTACTGCTCTTGAATCCAGTATAGCGTCTTTATAAAAGAGAGAGCAAAACTGACTGGCTTGTCCAATCATCCTTCTCACCTTGAATATTTGTTAAGTACATAGATATTTATGGTTGTTTGTACTTGAAACATGCTCCTCTTATCATAGAATGTGGCTTTTTACAAATGCATGATGCCCAAAAGGCCAAATCCCAGTTTACTGAGAACTGGAAAAAATGAAGCGCTGTAAATTGATTCAAACAGGAAGTTGCCAATTCCAATCTTTTCCAGCAGAGAGCATCATTCTCAAACATTTGTCCAAAGAAGATGGAAGAGTTCAAAATCAAGAGGAGGGGTCTCATCATCTTGCTGAGAAAATGTGGCTGGTTCTAAGGTACTACTACTAATAATAAAATAGTATTTGATGAGCGAATAATGGAATTACACAGACTGCTGTTGGAGTTGGATATGACTGCAGACTATGAGAGGCTGTGGTGTGGTCAGCAGCTTCCTGCGGCCCTCAGCACAGCTGCTCAGGATGTCTTGCTTTCTTCACAGGAACTCAGCAGCAATGGCACTTAGAGCGACTCACAGGATAAATAAATCTGACCTTCTGGGGACAACAATGGAATTAACAAAGCATACAGCTACAGTGTGTTCAGAGAGTCCATTTTCACTAGGGTTAAAGCTAGACTTTGGACTGCTAGTGGTGAAGTGTTATCATCCCACTCTCTTATTTAATCACATAAAGGGGAATTGCACCGGGTGTACAGTTCAGTGGACATTCAGAGTGGTTTGATGTGAGATTTACTGTAGAGACTCTCTACAGGTGATATAGCACTGTGCCCTGCCTACCGATCCGTCCTACTGCTCTCATAGCACTTATGTAGTTTATCATGTTGTCTTGGGTTTTACCTTCCCACCATTTCAGCTTGCTGTTATCATTTACTTGAGTGGTTCAAAGGTGTACATGGTGAATCAAATTTGACAACAAACTAATTTGCCATTAGCTCAGTTACCTTCTTTCTGTACCGTCTGATACTGATTTTCACCAGGAAAGTATTGTTTTAATACTGGGAGCATTTTCTGGGTGATTTGGGCTATCCACAAAATCCTACCTGGTTTTTGATCACCTCAGTTACCTTGTCTTTACCTTCTGATACAGTGATTTATGCTATCAAAATATATTTTTGCATACTAATAAATGATTTTGTTGGATATATATTTCCTACCCACTGTTTTAATTCTGGGAGCGTTTTCTAATAAATGATTTTGTTGGATATATATTTCCTATCTACTGTTTTAATTCTGGGAGTGTTTTCTAATAAATGATTTTGTTGGATATATATTTCCTACCCACTGTTTTAATTCTGGGAGCGTTTTCTAATAAATGATTTTGTTGGATATATATTTCCTATCTACTGTTTTAATTCTGGGAGCGTTTTCTAATAAATGATTTTGTTGGATATATATTTCCTATCTACTGTTTTAATTCTGGGAGCGTTTTCTAATAAATGATTTTGCAGGATCTATATTTCCTACCCACTGTTTCATTTTCTGGTATGGTGCTTTTAGCCTATCAGAATATTCTACAGTTATATTTAGACAACTTATGAATATACCTATGGTCTCTATAGGTGCTTGGTGTGGCGCAACAGATAACACCTCTACTTGCCAGTGAACTACCACACCATGTGGAAGACTGGGTGACTGTGCCGCACTACACCAGTAAGAGTCCTTGGGCAAGACTCCTAACACTACATTGGCCCACCTCTGTAATACGAGTAACCTTGTAAGTTGCTCTGGATAAGAGCGTCAGCTAAATGCCATAAATGTGTATAGAATTTATATAGCCATTTTATTTTAGGATTATCCAAAGCCACCACTACATCCACACGTGTTTCGAGGTTTAAGCGTAATAATGGTAAAAAGTAGTGAGCTTAAAGTCTGCGTTAACTTTTGAGCAAGGCACAGACCATGCAACAGTGCTTTCTACACTCACATCATGCAAATGTGGATAATAGGGGTACAAATGCAAATGAGCCTCACATCGACCAAACGTCTCTAAAGCAACATTTTAAAAACATATTTTAGCCCAAAACCTTCTAAAAACTAGCCGCACCAACACAGACAGTCTGTGACAGTCACCAAGCAGCACATGTATGACCACAGGGCAGAGGGGATTTCTCTACAGTGAGCTGAACTGTAACCGATGAGAGAGAGACAGAGACAGAGACAGAGAGACAGAGAGAGAGAGAGACAGACTGGTCTGTGATGAGGTCAGTGCTCGCCCGCTCCCGGTATGTGTCAATCAAGCCGTTACGTCACGCGTCTCCATGGCGTTTCCGGCGCGGTAGGCGGGGCTCCGGTGTCCCGGTCTGGAGTGTTTGGGGGGGGTGGGAGCGCGAGCGCGAGCGCAGCCTGGACACGGACACGCGCGGCCATATTCGGCTTCACACAGAGCCACACCGGCTAGCAGGGGCTAGCGGAGAGTCGCCGACTGGAAGACCACCACTCCCAGAATCCGCGCGCACGTTCATATCGCTACTCGAGTAGAGCGGTTGGAGTTGTTGGTCGGGGAGAAGATTGGGCTTTTCGGGATATATATATATATATAGCTATATATATCGGGCCGAGGCTGAGGGGATGGACGTCCGGTCAACGTGAGACTCGACGGGATTAAAAAACAAGTCCCGACAGCCCCGCTTCTGAACGCGGAAAGTGCAGGTTTTTGGTCGGGAATCTCGTTACTGTTGGCTGAAGCCGATGGGAGCCTCGGGGCCTCGAGTGTGAGAAGTGGAGACGGTGGTTTATCGCGGCGGCGGCGGCGGCGCTCGCTCGCTCCCTCGAGCCGATTAGAGGCGTCGTTTAGCAAAGCTGACCCTAATGTTGGGCTTGTTTTGCTAGCTAGCTAGCTGGATAGCTAGCTAGCAAGTTGGAGTCTGGTACCTCAGTGCTCCAAATCGGCCAAACAGATATCCGGGCTTGTTTTTTCGTTGCGCCCCCCCTGTTCGCTCCGTTTCGGGGTGGTTGTTTTTTTTCCAGGCTAGGGAGTGGTGGTGGTGGTGGTGGTGGTGGTCAGGCCGTGACTGATAGAAAATGTCTGCGAAGGTGCGCCTGAAGAAGTTGGAGCAGTTGCTCTTGGATGGCCATCAGAAGACCGCCAGCTCGCTGAGTGTGGAGACCCTGCTGGATATTCTGATCTGTTTGTACAACGAGTGCAGCAGTTCGCCCTTGAAACGGGAAAAACATGTGACCGAGTTTCTGGAATGGGGTAAGTTGGTTTAGCCGTGTGTCTGTGGTGATGATAGCCCTTGATTAAATTAGCCCCTAATCAGCGGGTGCCCCCTTTGTAACTGTTAGCTGGCTGGCTGGCTGGCTGGCTGGCTGGCCTGGTATCTCTACTCCACTAGCTTTAGCTGCAGTCAGCCGGACCTCTGGCCAGAGCCAGTGTGGTGTCGTGACAGCAGGTCACTGAGAGGGCCATGTAGTAGTCCTCCTATGGTTATTTAGCTAGGTGGCCATGGCTGATTGTGTACTAATTGATATTGGCACCTGATAACTGTAGCTAGCTACATGGGTTTTACTCCTCAGTCAGCTACCTAGCTACAGATTTGAGGATCCCGTTTGCTCTGGTGAATTTGCACTCCCATGCAGAGACCCTGATGACCAGTACTCATGGGTTTTTTTTTTTTTTTAAGTTCCTCCTCAAGGGCGACCAAAATTCCCCTCAACTTGCAATAAAGCCAAGTTTGGTCATGTAGAAATAGACTGTTGCTTGGTGAATAATTAACAGCTCCTCTGTAACGCTGCACCCGTTCCTCCATTTTATGCCAGGATCCCTGTGGTTTACTCAGAACTGTTCTGTGTGCATTTGTTGAGCTCGTTGGCAGGCAAAGGCCCTTACTCCTCACCCTCCTCACCCTCCTCACTGCTCTAACATCATGTAGAGTCTGCGGTAGATGGACCTACGGTGGGCACAGCTGCTACTCTCTCTCTCTCTCTGGGCCTGGCCTGGCCTGGCCTTGTGTCAGTGGTTAGCCAACACAATGAGCGGATTCTCTGATCGGACCGTTTCAGTGACGTCAGTAATGAGATTACAACCCAGTGTGTCCACTCCCTAAAAGAGCACCACTGTCCTTGAGGAACCCGTCACGAGCAGGTGCCACCTCACATCCCAGTCCTCGCGATGAGCCCCGAGTGTGACTCAGTTTCCACAACTCGGGGAAACTTGCTTGTGTTCTCCTCCTCACCCCGCTGCTGGGCCATTCACTTCCTGTCTGGGCTCCTGATTGTGGAAAGTTAAGCTAATTGTTGGCTCGGTAGATGCAATGTGGTCTGCACTTGCTCCAAACCAGCGTACCCAGCATGCTGCACGTGGATGACGTTAGGGAAGCTATTTCCAGAATTCCAGTGTTCTGGTTTTTCTGACAACTCCCTAAACCGCCGTTCAGTACAGTAAAACGTGCTTCTCGTGCTGGGTGATGTTGATACTACTCACATTGCAGCATTATCTAAATAGATCTGGGTGATGAAATGAATCAACTTCAATGACACTGCTTGAGTGGTGGTGTTAGAGATGCACAATATCGGTAAAGGCAGATAACCGCCTAAAATAATATACCTGCGTTGGACAGCCGAGTTGATTTGAATACCGCTTTGAACCGATATTTGACAAATGTATTGATTTCTTGTAGAGCTGGACTGGATTTGAGCACAACGATAGTTCTAGGATGGTAGAGTGAGAATCGCACTGAGCACTCGCGTGACCAGTTAAGATGATTTTAACTCCCAAGACCAGGTTAAGATTTTTTTAGGTGACAATGTCCTGCTGTGCTAAAATGTCTCCATTTTATTCATTTTAGGGCATTTGTGACCTTATACTTTGGGTTTTTATTTAGCACACATCTGTAAATTATATAGATATATAGGTTTCCACATTGATGTCATGCTGCTGGTCAGCACTAGTCAACAGTGTTTGTATATAAGTTCTTACCTAAAATAACTTGTTTCAATTGGGCTGATTTGTGCTTGACCAGACACCAAACAGGGACCAAAAAGGGACTATATTTACATAAAAGAGCCATAATAAATTTTAAGTAGTGTAAACTGTTTCAGAATAACCCAGAAAAAGACGCCGCAGACTTTTCCTTGCAGTTGACCAACTTTACCACTAACCAGTGAATATTATTGTGTGGTGCCCACTGCACAGCCATACTGGTATAGATCATAAATAGCCTAGCACTACTTGCTTTTGGTGTTTTTTTTAGTTTTTTTTTTTAGGGTGTCTTACTCTAGTTTGGTGGATATTTTTTAAAGTTAATCTAGAATTGAAAATTGTATTTAACTTGGTCCAGTACAAGGAAGTGACATACCATGCCCCTTAAACTCCGAAAAAGAAAATGAGGGCTGTAAAATGGGCAAATTCCAAAACAGTCAATGGAGACATACAACAGGGTTATTGCCCTAGTCCAAGATGGCGGTGCAAGAACACTCAGTGTCTACTTCCTGAGACTGTGGTGCTTTTCTTGAGTCATTTTTGCCACCGCTGTGCATCAGTAACGCTGATGAGCATTTACGGCACTGGCAGACTTTTCTAGATATTGGAAAAATTTAAATGTGGCTTTTCTTGATGGCGCTACTCAGGGAGGGCACATTGAAAGAGGTGCGTAAGGGGTGGGAAGACTCAGGAAGCGACTGGGTGTCCATCCTAGCCTAAAAACCAACCCCGACCTAGCAGCATTCCAAATGAGGCAATTCAGCAGCACTATCCGGTGAAACTGGCATTGTGGAGTAATTACATACAAAGAAGCCATCACATACGTCTCATACCTTGAGACATAAATTTAAACAGTAATCCTTTATTTGTTCCTGTTGTACCGCTGTGTTGGAGGCGCCATAAATGGACAGGGTTCACAGCCTATAGCAGTGAGGCATGTTTTCAGATGTTGACAAAGCAGTATGTCTTTCTACAGCGTGGAACTATTTTACGGTGACCTTTTCTCAAGACATGGGACGTGTAAAATGTTACATTTTCTGCTGCACTTTTGACCAGAATACATGTGCAATACTCCCACTGGTAAAAGTGTTCCTGCATTTTTTTTTTAACAAATCATAATGCGAGAGCCTAAACCACGAGGAAGAAACTACCGCAATGTATTTCACTATTGAATTGTAATTACTTAAAGTTGAAATTACTGTGAAGGCACTGCGTTTAGCCCATTAGAAAATGCAGCATTTTAAAATGACTAGGACCTAAAGGATCAGGAAGGTCAGTCAAACTGTATTTATAGCCCAAACACACTGAAAGATGCTCATTTTACAAATTTGAAATAACAGATTATCCAGAATGTAACATCAGATAGTCTTAACAAACTTAGTTATTCTGCATTTTACTGAGATTATGTAGGATTACTGTATTTTCTATTAAAATATTGGATTGTCTGAAACTCTGCATTAATTCATTAGTTACTCATTGGGCAGAAAACAAATTGAGATGTTTCTAACTTCTAGCTTTTCCACAGTATTTATTTGTTTCGTTTAAGTAGGTGAGACACTGCAAAGAGCAGCTGTGGGAATTGCTCCTTTTCTATCAGTAACTGAAATATTGACCGTGTTACACTATTGACTGCAGCTGTAAGTCCACAGTCCATCACTGCTCACTCAGCCACTTTACTGAGTGCTTACAAGCTCATATGTGTGGAGAAACAGGTCAAGACAGCTGTGATGAGAACTAATGAATTTCATTAAGGGTTCAGTTGATATGCCTTGTAGTTGCACTGTCTGTCCAGGTGTTTCATGTAGTGCGTTTCCTAAAAATCAGTGTTTAGGACCATTCTTGCTCTGTCTTCTTCATGTCTAGCTTGGAAAGAAAACAGAGTCGTGCGGCTCCGTAGAGGAAGACATGGAATCGAGGTCAGGAGTATATAGACAGCGGTATGCAGGTGTTTATGCTCCTGTGCCTACCTGATAGCAGGGCGGTGGTGACTAACTAAAGGAGGGGGGATTAAGGGACATAAACATATAAACCCACATTGCCCTGCAGTTGCAAAATTTGCTGCCCAGGAAAAAGACTGTGCATATAAAGTAGGAATGGTTATTGGTTTAGTTGTCTGTAGGAGAACAGATGTGTCTCCTCTCTCTGTGGATGTAATGGGATTCTGTTCATGACAAAAGGGAGGCAGGAGACTAGCTGTGCACCTCTCTGGAGAAGGCAGATAGAAGCCTTAGAGAGCAGCAGCTGAATGGCCCGGCTTACCTCCGGTGTTTACGTGTAAACAGCGTTGGGTTCTGTTCTCTGATGGCATGCTGCAGAGCAGGTTATGCTTCTGTTTAATTCTGACCCAGAGAGGGAGAGGGAGGCAGTGCAAGCAGGGAGTAGGCTTAGGAAACATTGCTACAGCTCTCTAGCTGGCATTCCCCCATGGGATCAGCGCTGTTTATCTGTGCCAGTCTTAAACATCAAAGCCACTGCTAGTCAAGCATGCTGTGCTGCTGCAAAAGCTTTGACTAGAGGATACTCCCCTTCTGAACCCGTAACCCTCCCAGCACACTGCTTTTCAAAAGGATGTAGAAGAATGAAATCCAAGACAACAAAACTACCTGCTCCCTTTGGAGGAATCGATGTGTTGCACTCATTGGATTGGTGCCCTCAATTTGAGATGTCTTGTGTAGGTCGTCTCCTACTTGCTTTACCTTTATCTTCATTAAATTGACAGCAGTGCCACTACACTGAGAGTTAGATTTTGCCTTTGTAGCCAGCAGACATGGTTATAATTGTAATGCAGAAAGCAATGAACAAGCACCATCATACGTACAAACCGGGGCCACAACCATCACTGCAACAACATTTATGGTGGCATTGTAATGATGGTGGTATTGTATATGGAAGTGCTAAGTATAACTGGGCAGTATATTGACTTTTATTGCAATGAATTACAATCTCCGAATCTCTCAACATGCTTTTCTGAACATATCATTAGTGTGTTTCCATTACAAGAAGAGCATTATATAGACTTGAGCAGCACATATGGGAGAAAATATCCAGAGAATCAGGTCCGGACATTTTCCGCAGTTGCCCTTTTGCACATCTAATGTACAAACAGAGGGTTTCTGTGTAGGACACACACTTACGAAAAATGTTCCATGTGGTTTAGGCAAAGGGCAACACTCGGGAGGTACAGCATGACCTACTGTGAATTCTTCAGAAAATTACCTGATCTATTCACACATGGGCTCACTCGGACATTACCCGGACTTCGTACTAGGGGCCTGGCAGGATAATGTCTGGGTAGTGTCTGGTTTAACAGATTTGGATATTTACTTTCACACATACAGCTCCTCCGAGTAATGTCCGGAAAGGTTCTGGGTTGGCGCACCCATCTCCCATCCCTATTTGTATAGCTTAGGTGTATGGCACTTAGTCACAGTGTTGGGGATTGAATTGCACACAATCTTTTGAATAAACCAAAAACAAAATGTGTCCCCTATATTTGCATCTTTTTGCAAGGGTCCAGTTGGGAATTTGATTCTTCTGTTTGCACTTATACCAAGATCCATGCATCTGAAGACTAGCACACGCAATTTTAAATGCTTTTTTTTTTTTCCTTCTAATGATGGCTTAATGTCGTTACTGCCCTCATTAATGGGAATCCCCTGGGGTAATAAGTAGTTGTAAAAGGTTTTGCAACTTGCTTGCCTCTGAGAATGTTCCACTGTATAAATTAAAACCTCATAGCATTTTACATGAAATTGTGGTGCAACCCAGCAAGATCAGCAATTATATGCTAATTGGACAGACCAGTAAAAGATCCAGTGTTTCAGGTGGCTAATAGTATTATTGCGTTCTTGCAGACGTTGTTGTAATGGTTGTCTTGATGGTTCTGATGAAATAACTGCTGTGTCATGTAGCCTAAAATTGCACCTCGCTGGGGGCTCTTTACTTAAATGTGATATATTTTAATACCATTTGTTTGAACTCTTTACCGGTATGTCATTTATTTGTATGTCCTTTTCTTTTCCTCCCCAAAACCAAGTTTTAAGAGCTTAGTTTTAGCTTCCTTCATTAAAGCAGTCCCTGGCTCACAGATTATTACAATTTGTGCTGAAATTGAGGAAATGCATTTTCTGTGTCTCCTATTACATTGGAAATGTCTGGTATGTCCTCCATCATGGATGTTTTTGCAGCATGAGCCCTCCCATCTGCCTGAATAGGCCTGCAAGTTTATTGCACAACTTGTATTCACTGTACAGGCTGCTCTGGCTCATCACATACCTTCCAGGCACACAATTGCAGCTTAAAAAGGCTCTAACTTTTTTTTTTTGATTACGTTTGCAACATGCATTTAATAGTTAAACTCTGTGTATTCAAACTAATCATATCTACAGCTGATTCATGACTCAGCTGATCCATTCAAGATATTTATACCAGCAAATGTGTTCTTTCCTTCCAGTTGTTGCAAAGCTGGACAGGATTTACAGAACATTGCCAGAAATCCTTTTTTAACTTCGGCTGCATATGGCTTTTTAATTTGTTTGTTGCTGTAGTTGGCCAGTACCAAAAACAACTTTTTCTTTTTTGGGTACTGTCAGTTATTCCCCTAGCGCTAGCACTGCTCCTGACCTTCGGAGGGTGCGGACTTAACACGTCTGCTCTGATACATGTGAAGCTAGCCACAGCAAGCACACTCAAAGGAAAGCACTGGATCCCCAGCTTCGCCGTACCAGCTAATAGATGCATGGGCTTAACAGTGATGAGGGGAGAGCATGGTCAGTTGTGCTCTCTTGGCCTCCGGTCACTGATGGCAAAGAGTCATGGCTCGAAATTTTTAAATTGTGACCCCCAGGCTACCGCTGAGCTACTTGGAGTCTTTTTTAATCATGCTAACACTGACATGATAGCGGTCATTGTTCTCCTCTGTGGAGCACCACTGTTCTGCCAGTGGGAGGGTTTTATTGTCCGACGAAGTCCATTCTTAGAACACCTTCACTACAGCGGCTCTAAAACGTCCCACAAAGTTATCTGTTTTTGAAATGTTACCACCCTTTGCCCAGGACCCCATTATCCTGCCTTTTTTGGCATTAGTTAAATTGCGTCCTTTGCCTATAACAATTGTTTTCACTCTGCTACAACTGACTGGTGTGCTCGCTTATATAAATGTGCAGCAAACTCTGTCACATGACAACTTTGACGTCCCGGGCTGAGCTCATTCCTAACCAGGGATGGTTGTAATATTTCTGCTATGACTGCGGCATTAGACAAAGGGTGCTACTAGCTTCTGAGTTTATTCAGTTAGACTTAATTAAATATAAAAGTGCCTAAAGGTGCTTCACTGTGGATGTAAATACACTTGGGTTTGTGTTAATGGGGCTGGAATTGACAGGTAGGCTTTTCACTGTCATGTGCCCACACTGCTATGATGAACTACTGAAATTTTTGGAACCTGGTTTTAAAATAAAAAAGTCTGAGTATTCGGCAAGAATCATTTTGCTTCCTTCATGTGCATTAATATGGTAGCCAATACTTATTGAACAGAGCAATGCTGAGCGTAACTGTGCCCTAGTAGAAATCTAATGCTGCCGGTTTAAAGAGTTGCTTAATTTCAGGTTTGCATTGATAACTTAGCATTCCGGCCTGTATGCACTTAAGACTAAGGTAAAATAAGTTACAAAATGTCTTTAAACGTAAGAGAAAACGGGGAGTCAGGACAGGGCTTGTCAGGAATGTCTTTCAAGACAGTTGGTACACAGTTCTACATGAGCCCTGTAGATGCAGCAGAACACTGATGGTTCTCACTTTGTGATCGTAAGTTGTTCAACGGTCATTCTTTGGAAAGGATCCTATTTTGAAACTGAAGAAATTGAAGTCACCTGACTTCACGACTGAAGGGAATTCCAGTCATTCCTGAAAATATCCTCCCCCAGCACAAGGCATGTGTAGGCGGGCTTCCCTTCCCCCTTCTCTCCCCTCCTCTGCTTCAAGGTGCTAGGCCGCAGGCATGACACAGATTAACTGTTCGGGTCTCCCATACTTCTGTACTTCTCTTAAAGTCAAGTGTGTGCATGAGACCTCCTCCTTCACACAGAGCAAGTCTTTGTTGGCTTAACTGCATTCCCTCAGTAGGGTGATTTCTGTATTTAGTAGTGAGCCAGTGCCTCAGTGTTCGAGTCAGTAGACACTAAGCAGGCCCTATAGGCAGTTTTCAGAACGCAATACTTGACAGTGTTTATAAGAAGCTCTTCTTTGCTCTGATTGGAGGAGAGAGAGTGCAGGAAGGACATAGTTTTGCCTGTTCAAGTCTGTTCTAGCACACACAGTTCAAACTGCCATTCCATTCAAGCTTGATTAAATGTTTTATCTGATCCACGGTTACTTAACTCTTGCTGTGGTGGTGATCTGCTGGTTGAGGCAGAGGGTGGTAGTTTGTAAAGCCTCTATTTGTGCTCCCTTCAGTGCTGTGTTATTGATCTATACAATATGGACAAACTTATGGGCACACCCGGTCGTTTTTTCTTTCTTCTGAAATCAGGGTTTTGTCTGCAGTCCCGGGAAGGCTTTCTACTTGATTTTGGAGCATTGCTATGTAGAGTAGATTGCATTCAGCAGCAGGCGCATTAGTGAGATCAGGATGTTGGATGATCACCTCCCCACATCAATCCAAAAGCTCCACAGCGCAATGTTCGGGGGCCATTCGCTCATTAGAAGGGGTGTACACAAACATTTGGACATATAGTGTGTTTATAGATTTTTTACTTGTTTGGTAATTTGGATATTAACATGGATATTTAACTCTAATTAAAAAAAGATATTTTTTATGGGAAATTTTATTTCCATTTGGAAGTTTTTTACCACCTTTGTGAAACTACTCTTTAATCTAGGCTCCCACTAACACGATTTATACAATCCTTACACATTTTAAAACGGAGCACCACACACACTTGGAATCAGTCCTTCAGCTCTTTTCGCTGTAAGAACGAACAAACTAGATGATTGGACAATGGCTGGGCATCACATACACACAGACAGAAGTACATAACAAGCTTATTTTACACCTCACATGTCCTATAAGTGCACAAACAGGACATAAAAAAAAATAGAGTGAAAGATAGTGTGCGTGACTGTGCGGTTGGAGAAACGTAGACATGATTTACTGTTTTTAGAGCAGGAGAGAGATGTAATAAGCAACACATTCCTATGAACTGACAGCTGACTTGAAATTGTAAAGTTAGTTGAAATTGGAAACTTGGCAGCTCATCTGTCTCTGCGGTCCACTGGACATCTGCTATTCCTGCGCATCTCTTAGCTACAGCTAGAATGACTTGTTCAGGTACATCTCATTATAGAGAACTCTCTTTCAGTCGCAGAAATCGAACATACTTGAGAATATTGGGGAGTGTCCAATAATTTAGGAGCTCCTCTCACACTACCAGATCAAATACACAGTCAGCTTCTGCCGACAGAGCTCCTTAAGTGAGTGTGCAGTGTTGCAGTTGATCTTGAGATATCAATGATCTTATCATTTTTAAACTCTCTCCTGTCTTTGAAGTAGCCATTTTTTATTAAAAACCCCGGTTATCCTGCAATAATTGACTGAGAGAATGTAGTCTTAGATTAACATTGCGTCAATAATTCAATAAAACGGTCAAGAGTGACCGTTGGGAACATAAGCATGGATAAGAGATTAAAGCCACAGAGGCTATGACCTTGACACAAGCTGTGTTCTCAATCAAGAAATGTCACTGACCTTTTCATGCCTTTGGTGATTGTTCTCATTGGTCCATGTGGTGGGGCGCTGCAGCTGTTTGCCTAGGCCGTATGCAAGGGCTTTCTTTTTCCATGATTCTGATAGAGGACAATGTGATGGTATGAAGAGGATCAGAGAGTTAAGGTGTAAGAGCATCCAGTAATATTTACAGTTTCAGTGTGACCTTTTATGTGCGTCGTTCTAGTCCCTAGTTGTATTGAACCTAGGGGAAAAACAATAGACTCAAGTATGCTGCATTATCCTACAATGTACTTGTAGCTGCACTAATGATCAATACACTTAGAGTACTAAAATGGAACAACTAACTTAATTATACTTTAATTGTACTTTAATAGATGCTTGTGTGTTAAGTATACTTAACTGGACTAAAATTAGACTAGTTCTGTATACTTAGGTAGACTTTAAACATACTGCATATGCATTTACATTCATCTTCAAGTGATTAAAGTACTGAAACTGCATTACTGCTATACAGTGTATTAGAAATTTACTAAAAAACACAATAAATATATTTACACTAAGACAGTCAATCCAGTTTCCAGTCCTGGATTTTGTTTTCACTGTAAGTGACATTACCTTAACAATTACTTGCAATCTTCACAAAGGCTGACTGCATAATTCTGCATTACAGCATAGGTGGGCACTGTGGTATTAAGCCTATACTACATTCAGCCACACTCAGTAGTGGAGAAAGTGGTCACTTGCTCTTTAACACAGCCTTTAACATTGATGCTGGGCATGCAAAATACAGTATACAAAACAAGTGAACACATGGGAAGGTCCTGGGGGAATGACTACACACAGACGTTATTTAGAGTACAGACAGACCTATTCATAAGTGGTGCCAGGAACCAATGGGGAAAGTTGTGAGTTTTACTTAGGGAAGTTGGATTCTACACACAAACCCACTGTACATAACTTAAGCAGCACAACTGACTGAGTTACTGGACTTGAGAAACATCATGAGAGAAATGATTGAGTCCAACATCAGTGCAGTTTATTTATTTGTGTGTGCTGTTTTTGAGCTCGCATGGCATCGCTAATCACTGTCCATTTACCAAAGGCAACCAAATAAACTCCATTATTATTGTTTGATTCAACTTAATGATCACAAATGTTCACCTAACGCACACAGTTGAATGATATGTGAGATATACCCAGTTTTATGTATGACAAACTTGTTTTAGGTAACAACTTTGGGCATTATATACTTGAATAATTGTATGTGCTTTAAGGTAGGTGTTTTAATACATTTTGTAAAAATTGCAGTATTTTAGAAGTACATTCAATCAAAATGAATGAAGTGTACTTCATAGTAATGTATTTTACTAAATATAGTATTTTTCATAAGGTTTGACCACATTTTATTTGGAAGCATTTGATAAGCATAATGAATGTATTTTTAACATAAGAAAGTACGTACATGAACGTGTGTTTATTCTCAAAAGGGTAGGCTCAATTAGAGATGATGGTCTTGTTTCTCACATCAAAATGATTTGTTAGCACTTTTTTACTTAAAAAAAAAGAAATGTCATCACTATTGTGGTCAAGTCTGTGTCGTTTAGCCCACAGAAGGGGAAGCTGATGTTTAAATCTGAAGAAAAGGAAGTTGTCTGTACTGTTTAAAACCAGAGTTGTGGTTAGAAAATCTGCATTAATGAGGTAACTGAAGTCAGCTAATGCTGTGTTTAAAATGTATTGGGGCTGTAGTCATGCACCACAGGGGACTATGTTACCCTTTCATCATGGTGAGATGTGAGGATAGAATCCCAGTCCGATCCTAGAATCGAGATCAGGCAGAAGCTTGATCCAGTTGCGGTTCTTTGGCAGTTTCTTTTTATGCTGTGCCTCTTTTATGAAGGTGCCATAAACGGACGTTATCCGCAACTTGCAGCGGTGAGGTGTTCTCTGAAGTTATCTATGTGGTGTAACTATTTTAAAGCGCAAAATGAAAACTTGTAAAATCTGCAGACCTAGCATTCTGACTGTGGGAGGAAGGGGTAAGAGAGTCACCTTTGATCTAAACTTGGGCACGTAAGTGTGATCATCAGGCATAGTGTTTTAAACACATTATGGATTTGTATTACTAGTAAGTAGTGCTGTAGCCTGTTAAAATAAAAAAGCTAAAGTATCATGTAAATGTTTTGCTTTACCGGCAGCTGTGCCACAAATGGTTTCTGGGTTGCAAACCGATGTTTAACAGAGAGAAGATTAATAAAAGAGTGGGCTACCATGCTTCTTACTAGAGGTATGAATCCACCGTGTGTTTAAAACACTATAAAATTATCTAAAATCTGCAGAATTTTAAAAATAACAGGTAACAAAAGATCAGAAACATAATCCATATTAGTTGTGTGGCTGGATCTTGAAAAATATTAATGTGAGTAACGGTTACATTTTGCTTGGTCCAGGGAGGGAGATGGTTGAGCATGGCTGTACCATGCCAATGTTATGTACTAAGGCCAGCCATTAAAAGACATGGCAGCTTACACCCACTTTGTTTTACGCCATCTGGCTTTGTAGCTTGTAATGGAGCTTCAGAAGTCCTCGGAAGCCAAGATTGAGGACCACCTTGGGGGATGCACTATTATATCAGAGTAATATCGCAATTGCCACATCTGTGTTGCCCTTACCAGTGGCTCCCTACCATCGTAGTCACATAGCAGATAAAGTGGCCCAAATCCTGATTTAAGATCTTTTCAATGTGACCTATATCTGACATTCATTCACACTCCTAAACTGACTTGCATGCGCACGAGCAATGCTTCACGTGAGGTATCGGTTTCATCTTCGCAGCTGTCAAGAAGTTCCAGTGTCTCACTGCTGGGCTGTGTTTATAACCAAGAATGCGCTTAAGTTCACTGTAAAAAAGGTATGTTATTTGACCACGGCCACTTCTTTAGTCTGCGTCCTTGGTTTCTTTAAAGTTTGTTTTTAAGCTTTTTATTTTCCTTTGAGGCTGCATTTGGCCGCGTTCGGCCATTTCTTTAGACATTTCTTAAGCACTGACCGATTATGTGCTGTCATTCAGTTTAAACAGCGATCTGATCAAATATTTGAGATCAGTTACCTCACTGCTGGCGTCTAGTTTCCTTTCGCCTGAGTAAATGTCGAGTCGGATTGCTGTGAACCGGAAATGTATCGGATTTCAATACTGCCTATAAAAGTGGCTGAAAATGTTTATTGCTGTTCACACTGACACACACATGATCAAAAAGTTTGATCACAGCCTTTGATTGGAAATGAAGTGTCATTTGTAGCGATTCATTCATTTGTCTATTCAGTTAAACATTAGGTGTTATGGTGAGGTCCCACCACAGTAACAAAGCCATGTGTCGTGAGTGTAACTATTGTAAATGTCAAGAACCTCCACCTGTGTCTTCCTGGCTTTTATTGTCAGCCTGGGGCTCATGTTTTCCTCCCAGCCTGTACAAGAGGATGTGGGTTAATTGAGCTTTGATGGTGTTCAAGCCTTCTTGGTGAAAGGCTTCCTGTGTCTTTTTGTCAGAAGAGTTTAGTACCAGAAAGACTAGCCTTCCTCTGGCCCTGTGATCCTCAGATGGCTGGCTCATTCCTCAGCTGGCACATGAGAAAAGTCATCCGATTTCCCCAAGGGAGCCCTGGAGTAAATCTGCGAGAGCTGAGGATTGCAGTGCAGCCTTCCATGTCAGAGCTGCAGCTTTACATCTTATGGCACTATACCTGCTTGTTTATTCCCATCACATTCCCATTATTGCCAGGTTCTTCAGTACATATCAGGCAGAATTCCAGCCATGGGTGCGCAGGGCTGCCTGACAGTCAGCAGGCTCCGATGGGAGCTGCCGGTAAATGGCTGGTTTTAGTGGGGGCTGGGCCTGTGTGGCAGCTGGTGCAGGATAATAGATTAACCCTGGGCGGGGCCTTGATGCTTTTACCTCCTGTTACCAGCCAAGCCACCCCCTCCTTCTCGCTCTACCAGACTAAGCACTTCTACCAGCCTCCACTCCCCTCCCCGGTATTCTCACATCGACGTCCCTATTAATGTTTAATAAGCCATTTTGTGTCTGTCGGCCCTATTCACTGCCAAGCCATGTCAATTGGACCTGCTATATGATATTGATTATGTCTGGGTTGCCTTTGGAGAATGAAGTCATAAAGGTCATAGTTCAGTTATCTTTCCCATTGTTGGCTCGGCTATAGTAGTTGTTAATCCCTTATTGCTCTATTTGTGTTTGCAGTTACTACAGGCATGTCCTTCCTTGCTTCAGTCAGTTGTTTCTGGCCATGGCATCTTCATTCGATCAACAAACACTAGCTTTTTATGAATTTCAGTTTGCCTTATGGGCTTTTCTTGTGAAGCTAAGATTACGTCAACACTGTTGACATCACATGAACATCCCTAGGAAGGCTTTGTTTCATTGGTGGACGGTTTTTGTTTTTGTTGTTGTAGGTTCTTTTTTTTATTTTGCCTTTGATACAGGCCTCACCCATGAGGAGTGTTCTTATTATTCTTTAACTGCCAACCAGTTGTGATGCCGAACACGGGCGTGCCAGCTTTTACAGCATGTTACTCAGGTGTCGTGGCTTTTGGAGCTTACTTGCCCCACCTTAGGGCTGGGTCTCAGCCTCTGTGCCTCAATTCCATAGCTTACCACCAGTGTGCTTACTTTAACACCCATAGCTGACATATTTTTGGTTGGTGTAGTATGGTGGATAACAATACCGCATGAGACTAGTGAGAGACTAGGGTTCAGTTCCTCAGCTGGGCAGGCACACTGTGCTACACCACATAGATTACTTGGGCAGGACTGTCTACCTGTGTAACAAATGGAAGTGGCTCTCGATAAGGGTGTCAACCAAATGTGCATAAATGTAATACGCTACTACACTCTGATCAACAAGGGTTCTTCAAGGGTTCTTTAACGATGGTAGAGGTTCCATATAGAACCATGCCAACTAAACAACCAATTGGATCTCTAAATAGTCCTTTTTGTTGTTAACTGTAAATTGCAACTCTCCTCATTAGGAAATTTGAGCAGCAAGTGTGTCCTCTGATCTTCTTATCCTGGGGTTTGCCTGAAGGTTGGGCTCCCATGTACACAAGCCAAAAATAGCAGAGAGGTAAGACTGGTTTGTTGCTGAGATGCCATGGTCTGAGCAGGCACTGATGTCTGTCTTCTGTCAGAGACTAAGAGAATAAGGCTGTAGTATGAAGGCTCCACATTATCCTGTGTGGAGAAAAGGAAATGGCTAACAGAATCCACAGACCAGGCCTTGTAGATGTTGCGCAACCCCATTGTTATCCTTACAGCTTGTGTCTGGTTGTAAATTTCATTTATTTTATGTAAATAATGTGTGCAGGTTATGAGAGAAAAGTGATTCTCTCACACACTAAGCATAGATCAGTCGATATTTGGTCTAATTGATCTGGATTAGTAGTTATTTAAAGATCATCACTTCATGAAAAAAAGACTTTCATGACCATTTAGATCTTCCTTTCACTCAACTGATTTCACTTAAGTGATGTTTGGCATCTGTTTTCGTCCAGCGCAAGTTCAGTCCAATTTCCAGAAGAGAAACGACTCCTAATGTACTGCATGTGCGCAAGGCTTATGCTTAATGCAGCAGCTCCAGACTGTGTGTCGTCTGCTTTTTCCCCTAGATACTATCTGTATGAAGCCTGATGTCAGACACTCACTCTGCTAGCATCCAAGCTCAGCATGGGCCTGGATCGCTTCCAATCAGTGGCACATATGTTTAGAATTCAATAGGAATGTATGCTGTTTATCTTTACAGCCTCTATAGATCTGTATATATCCGATTGAATCAGGAGTTAAATTAAGGTCAAAATTTGGAACATGTTCGCTGTAAGATGGTAAATTGTAAATGTGATTTATTTTTAATCACACTAAGTGCTTCACACAAGGATATAGAGTATGGCCATTCTCTTAAATTACAGATTACATCTGCGGTTTGATGACTTTACTGCTTCCTCTCTGGACATGTTTCTTTAATGTGTTAATCTATGACACACTTTTCGAGAAGCCTATGAAGCAAATCGATAAATAAAAGATGGGTTTCTGTTCATGTTACTGGGTAGAAGCAGCATCTAGAGCAGTGCTCCAGCTGATCATGGTCCTAGTGCTTGTGGGATTAATACATTGCTGGATGTTGTAGTGCAAGTCCTCTCTGTAAAGATCTTGCAGAATGAGGTTTGTCTTATAGAAACTGCTTTAGAGTGGAAGTGTCTGCTTTTTGGGTGTTTTATAAGTACGCCAGACGCCGCTAGTAAATAATTTATACATTTAACAGATTTATAGGGATGTACAGATATTGGAACTGTGGACTGGACTCCAGTATTTGTCACTTTACATTTATGCTGATGTTGATATATAAACATTTCAAATATCAGTTCCAACATCTCTCATTTGAATGGGATTTTTTGCCTATTTTCCAGTTCCTGCTCTCCAATCTTTTATCATCTGTGGCCACCAGCTGGGCACTGACAGGCCTTTTCATGAGCGTTCCAGCCACTGCCTTGGCCGTAAACATTGTTTCAGCGTCCAGTCATGGCGACTACACTACATGTCCCGGGTTCTGACCCTGCGGCGAAGAAAGAACAGTGTAGACTGTGTTGGCCGACTCTCAAGCACGTTTCCTCATCCTACTGACCAGCCACGCACAAAGAAGTCCTTCTCATTCCCTGACTTGTTAATCTTCGCTAAGTTATGTATGTATTTTGCAATGCTGCTGCATTTTAAGGGCGATTCAGACAGAACAGTGAGCGGTATTCTCCCTCCTGTTGTTCACCACTTAGTGGCTCTCCACTGCACAGCAATGTCTCCAGGCGTGGCCAGATGTCTGCATGGGAAATGCACATTTATATCCAGTAACTTCAGAGGCATGTTGTTGGAATTTCGTAGAGTGATTCGCCTTAGCATGGCAGCCAAGGTGAATATTAGTATTACCGGAAGGAAAGGTTTGTGTTTATGGGGTGAATAATGTTTGGAATTTTAAGACATAAGGTTAAAGATTCCATGCAAAACCAGTATCAGCACTGAGTAACTAGAATGTCTGGCTATAGTGTTAAAGAATGGGCGTACAATATAAATTGTTTATTATGTGATTAGTGGGAAATTGGAATCATTATCAGTGTCATATATAAATTATGGCTAATAATTACAACTGACAATTGAGTGCCATGTTTGTAGTTTGTGCATGCACTGTGACATGTATACTCACCTGAGCCATATCCCTTCTTATTTCAAACACAAGTTGTGGTATGAGGGACAGTGGAGCATCCACTACGCTGATTGCTGACCCAATTTAAGAATTGATAGTGTTAGTGTGATACACAATATGGTATTCTGACCAACTGCTTGTTTCATTACGAATAGTGTAATTAGTTTAATTAGAGTGCAGTACATTGTGAATATACATCATTGTACTAAGTATTGGGTAATTTTTAGATAGCAGTATTGTCAATGTGCCACTATTGATATTACTGTTTTTGCTACTACTACTACTCATTTTTACTTATTTCGCCTAGTACATATACTATTTAATGAAATGTGCAGTTGATCATTGTTCAAGCACTGATATCCTTATTGATATGCTTAGAAAAGTGCATTCTGGATCACAACAACAGAATCTCATAATTTGATACAATAACATCATAGATATTTTATTGGTATCTATATATTTGTCTGCTGTAATTGTGCTTATTGTTGGCTTCCATTGCCAGCCCAGAAATCCATATTGATGTTGTATTTGTCCTGAGCCACAAGATATGGGTAAAATTACTGAGATAATACTCACATCAGAGCATCTGAATATATATATATATATATATATATATATATATATATATATATATATATATATATATATATATATATATCTGTATATTTGAAAGTAATTATCTGCTAATACAAATATGATTCAGATATTATTCCTAATATGCTTTCCTTATATCCTTCCTAATATGATGAGTAATGTTTTAAAACGATGAGCCAAAACTCTGGTTATTCAGGGCATTTTGTCCCCAAAAGCCTTTCGGCAGGGTAATGTGTGTCATGTATGAGTAATAGCAGTCCCTCCGTAGCAGTCTGCTGTACTTGGTGGAAGGCAGGACAGTGATTTTCCGCCAGAGGATGTTTGGTTCACTTTTTCGCGAGCCAACTCATCTATCACAGTCCATGCACTGAAGCGCTCCTGGTCTCTGTCACCACCAGTGCTCCGTTTCCAGGTGTCTTCATGGCTTATGACTTAGCATCATACTAAGAGACCTGTTCTCTTAAGGAATTATGTATTTAGCATTTAGTATTCCAGTTTAACTTTCAGAATGATATGCATGAAGTGCTGTTACAGGTTTTGCCTGCAAAGCAATGGAACAGCTTCATGGCTCTGCTTTTCTTTGCACAAGCCAGTTTGGCTTTGGTGTGAATGGACCTGTTTTAGAGAGGCTGAAGCAGCTGTTGGAGCACTAGGCACCAGAGCCGCACTGAGCCAGGGAGAACCTTGGACTATTGTGAGTGGCACAGGCTCAGGAGTTGTTCACGTGGCTTCAGTGTTGAGCCTTTCTTAGTCAACTATCAGTTTCTGACTTCTGCCGCCACCTTGCTCTTGACCTGTCAGCCGTCCTGTGTGAATTATGTGTATGAATATTCAGACAGTATTCAGCCTGTGCAGCTGGTGTTCTAATTTCAGCAGTGGACTTAATCATTGAGATAGTGGGTGATGAGAGTGTATTGTAATTGAGAGGTCAGGGCATGTGTGAATAACAGAAATGCTGCATTATTGAGACTGAGAGGATTATCAGATTACACATATGACCCCCCCCCTCCCAGTACTTAATATAAAAAGATGGCCTTTGTCCTCAAGGAGTGCATCAGGAAAGTATGTGGCCCTCAGTGCCTTTGTCTCGTTTAGCTTTGTTGGATGTGTTGCATGCAGGACAGCAGCCCAGTGATTATGATCAGCAGGTGAAAAGAGGCTGCTGTAACTTGCATGCATCCGCTTGCGGTCATATCTCCTTGAGCGTAGTGGGTGGTCATTGTCCATTCAATGTGCAACTCTTCAAGCTTATGTTTTATCTCTCCTAAACCTGCACCTTCTTGCTTCATCATTGTGAGCACATGAGTGCTGTGTGGAGTGTTGGTCATCATGTCGGGATCAGTATAAAAAGAATTGCAGTGATTGCAGTAATCCTGTCTATTACAGATAGTCGTCTAGGAGGCTGTTTAGACCTTACAATTCCATTCTTTACCACACCTCACTAAAAGACATACTCGGCGTGATCAGATGAGGGCTTCATCTGCATAGAAGCACACCAGTATGTACATAATTGCCATTTTCCAACACCTGTAACTGACTGTGGTAAACATGAATTGTCCGCAGAGCGGAGGAGAAGGCTCTGTTTTGCAGCTGCTGTAATTTCTGCAGTGATCAACCCCAGGGCTGTCCTTTTTGGACACAACAAGGAAATTGAGACTGGTGGCAAAGAATTGACCGCTTTCACCGCTGCACAATACCGGTCATTCCTTCATGTATGAGGTCAGACAGCTTAATTTCTGTGACCATTGATCTTCCAAAAAGGGAAAAAAAAACAACACATTTACATTTCACCATGGAAGTGTTTTGCAGAGTTACGGGCATTTCCGTAAAGCAGTAGAACAATAGGTGGTTTGCATGTTACTGTAATGGCTTCACCAGAAAACACGAAGGGCAATTTAAACTGCAAGAGAGCACCATCCGAAATACTGCCAGCTGTGGTCGATTATAAATAAGACCGTAGCAGTATGGATTGCTGGTGTTGTACATAAATGCATGTCCGCTTGCCTAACTGTATTCGGACAATGAGGTTGAGAGACGTCTCTAACCTCCCTCGAATGTGGTTTGAGCGTTCCAGTAGTAGTCCGATCACGATGACGCTGCTTTCCTGTTAGGATTGGGCGGTACACACTTTCATACGGCCTGTAAATATTAACGTAGCTGTTTGCATATTTCCTTTACATTTGTCAAACTGGGTATCCAGGGGAAAATCTGCTTTGCTTCTGCGCTGTAAGCTCAATGAAGGCGGTCTCAGGAGCTCTCCGTCTGGGAGAAGCGGGCGGGTCTACCAAATGAGTAGGTGTCTGGCTCCACCTCTGGTCTCTACTGCGCAGACATGGCGGACAATTTTGGCTTCCTTTGGCTTCACTGTAGAACGGATGGGAATGGCAATGTTCCCTACAGCCCTTGATCAGAAGAGAGAGAAACTTGTTAACATTAGCATAGCTAGCATGAGAACGCTCTGCTGATTTTCAACAATATTATAAAGGTTTAGCAAATAATGACTCAAAGCCGGAGGACAAAGTAGTTACTGGTTGAGGGTTAATAATAATAATAATAATAATAATATTGATAAATTTTTTTTGGCCCATTTCGGCTTTTTAGATTTGACCATCATTTTAAGCTGCTATTTGATGAATGCATTGTATTCTTGGAGAGATTCTAGAAATGCTAGTGGTGTTTTCAGTCAGGGTGCAGTCACTGGAGCTGGAGCTGTTAAGCGAATGTCACGTGCAAGCCCTTGCCGGCGCTGTAGATCATTGACTGTAAACCTGGTGCTAAGCGCTAGGCTCCTGTGAGGAGTTGCCTTGTGGAAAGCAGATGCTGTTTCCGCACTGCTCTCAAGGCCCATCCCTTTCGGAGGGGTCAAGGCTGGCCGAGCCTGTGTTTAAAGTTAGTGGCCTTAGGAGTGATAAACGTCTTTTGTGCACGAGACAGTGCACATGTCCTCATATGGCGAGGGCTGCAGGCCGGCTTAGCCACGTCTTGGGTGCCTGCCAGGCCCCCTGCAGTGCCTCGTAAAAGAGGAGGAGGAGGAGCTTTTGTTGAGATGGGATGCAGGCCAGATTGTTTGGGTCTTTAGGTTGTATAGTTTTCAGCTCCCCTCCCTCATACTCAAAACATTCTTGCTGATGTTAGATTTTACACCCTCTCTTCTTTTGCTGCATGTGCGGCCTGGTGTCGTGTAGAATATTGATGTGGAAGGTTGTTTAGGCTGCTTAAAATAAGTGTTTATTCAGCACTAGGAACAATATGGGGTTGTGAAATGGTACACAGCACACTGTGGTATTTTTATGTGTCAGCTGACAAGTGGACAAACTGGTTGTGTGGAGCTTTCCAAATGATTACTGTTGCTGTTAGAAAAATAAACTTAAAGCAGTAGAGGATGCAGTTGTTTACTGATTTACTGACCATGATAATCAAGTCTCTCTCTTTCTTTCTCCCTTCCTCCACAGTGAAGCCTTTCACCACCACAGTAAAGGAGATGCGACTCCACAGGGATGACTTCGAGATGCTCAAAGTGATTGGCAGGGGTGCCTTTGGAGAGGTAAGAAGAAGCAAACTAATCTAAAGACTGTCCAGCTGCCCACATGTTTCTCCAGTCAGGCTTCTCCCCTCGAAGTTTAAAAATGCAGGAAAATCGTATTTCTCTTTCTCTCTCTCTCGTCACAGTGCAATTTGCTGTGCAGTGTGGTTTGTTGTGGTCTCCCTGAGTTTTGTTTTCATGACCCATGGCAAAATTCTGCTGTATCATATTCATTAAACAGCGCCTCCATATCCAACTCAAACCATAGTTATCAGCCAAACAGCAAACGGTTGTAACTCTCCCGCAAAACCCCCTTATCTACAGCCACAAGCTCGTTCCTTCCTTTCTACCTCCTTTCCCTTCTTTCTCTTTCGTCCTCTTGCCAGTTCCCCTGTGGCCGAGCCTGGCCTTACTGTGCTGTTTTTGGGCCGGGACAGATCTGGGCGTTTGAGATGGATCATTTGTTTAACTGTGGAATGTGCTGCTCAAGTCCCTTCACTACTGGCCCTGGCCTGTTCAATCCATACACAAAGCTCTCTCTCTCTCTCTCTCTCTCTCTCTCTCTCTCTCTCTCTCTCTCTCTCTCTCTCTCTCTCTCTCTCTCTCTCTGGAGGGCTATGTGGGTAGATCAGTCTTTCTCATTTTGTCAGGGAATCTGTTCTGTCTCTTGTGTCACCTTTTCACCGAACCTGCTCAAAACTGGTAGGGTAGTAGATATTTCAGGGTAATTCAGATTTGCCTTTGCTGTTTCATCTGCCTCTCTATTTCATCTTGTACTTTGAAAAAGTTCTCTAGTGCTTGACTTTGTAGAAAAACATTTTTTTCATGGAATTTGCTCTGAAATTCTTTCACACAGGCAAGTATGTTGAGCAAGCGTTTCGCTGGGCTGATCAGACTGGGCTGTGCTTTCACTTTGTTTATGTGCTGAAACAGAAAGCAGTTCTTAAATGGTCCCTCATGTAACCATTTGAGGATGTGTCGAATCTTAAGTGAAGATTGGTATGAGGTGGTCGCAGTTCATTTATTTGACTACAAACACATGACCACTAAACCATGACTGCGGAGTATGGACATAAAGTGCAGTATGCACTACCATTTGAGAAGTTATTAAAATACACAATTTGGGTTCTAGTGAGTGTGTAAGTACTGACCCTGAATCCTTTAAATTACATTGATTGATTTAGTTCAACCTTATTCAGCTGTTGAAAATTGGCATTGTTCTACATATTGTTGCTGTCACACAATCTCAAATACCAACTTTACAGGAATAGGAAAACCAAATTCTGCACTTTCAATGAAAAGTCCTTTAGGGGTATTTCTATTGGTGCAGTTCTGACGCAATATAAAGAACAACTGCATATTTACATTGTCCAAAAAAAATAAGGTGTTCGTTTTACTGAAATGATTTATAGGTCTAATGATCTGTTTCTCTGCTTAAATAGAGCATGTCTGTAACCTTTCCTTTAATAGCAAAAATGACAATTACAAACTCAGTGGACGATATTGCGTGAGGTGCAAAATACATGTAATGATGTGCTTACTTACCAGCATAACTCTCTGAATATCTGTTGTGCTTTGTAAGGCTGTTAGAAAACCAGTCTATTACTTGACCAGCTTTCTCTTTTTAGACCTAAAACAAATAAATGTGCATTGATAGTTTGGACTGGGTATTGCTAGGCCTCATGTATTTATTATTATGTGAACAGCAGTAAATGAATTAAACTCATTAACTGATCAATTTAAAGCAATTCGGCCACAGTTGTGATGAATATGTGCTGCAGTGTGAACTTTTTTGGGGTGAAATCTCCTGTTACAGGTATAACTGTACAAGGTACGCAATACAACCACTGTGTTTGCGCTGTGTCACAGCGCTGAAGCGTTTGTTAAGCGTGAACTTGTTGATTTTAGAATACTGTGATCCGGTAACCACTTTCCCGCCTTACAATGCAGGCAGGAGCGCCAATAGTGGCAAAGGAAACGGGGCAGGACGGTGCAGCTTCCAGGAAAGGCTCAGGAAATGAAGTCTGTCTCAGAGGAGAGACTGTTACAAAAATAGGGTTTCCCTCCACAGATAATGTACCGCGACGCACACGTTCTGTAAAACTTCCTTAGCATCCCCTTCAGACACAGAAATCATCCGCCCGTGTGGTCTCCATTGGTTAAGAGGTGGGCTGAAAGATTGCCGGTGGTTATGACCTTAACCAGAGCTGAGGTCATAATATTTTAAAGATACATTTACCTTGGTTTATATGATAGTTTTTTTTAACTGCTTGATTTCTCATGTATAGACTTCTGTCATAAAAGTCAAAGGTTTCAGTATACGTTTCATTAAGTACAATATAAAGTGAAGCACAGATATTTTACATTAAAACACTCCAAAAAACATTTTTACACATTAGGCTTGATGGACGAGAGAGTGTCAGTAAGAGAGAATCACAGTCTTAAAAACTAATTTGCCTCATTTTGTAATGTAAGCGAGCTAAACCAGTGTTAACTTGGCTATTTGCACACAGCCTTTCAAGTGTCCACAGTTTCAGAAGTCCAAAGCTTCCGGTTCTTTGCTTGATGCTCGTTCAAAATTTCAGTCTTCAAATCGTTTATGAAGTCTGGCTTAAACGGTTTACTGAATACTAGTGTTGCACCAATACCGATAGTGTATCGGTATCTGCGCCGATATTGGCACTTACACACAGTATTGGTATCGGCAATAGAGAGCACCGATACCTTGAAGCTTACGGACATACTTTTTTTTTTTTTTTTTTTTTTTTTTTTGTTTAACATAGAAAATTTTGGTTTGCATACTTTATGAAACCAAACATTTAAACAGCCAGTTATAGTTATTACCATTAAACAGAGTTTAAGCAGCTTGTTTTAAGGCCACACACTGACATTTAGTATCTTTTTACATAGAGACATGTACTTGTAATGAAATGTAAAAAAAAAAAAAAAAAAAAGGTTTAATAAAATTATATATATATATGAATATAAATAAAGGCTGTTTGGTCGAGCTTAGCAAGATTATGCTTCCATACTTGCTTACTGCATTGTGGCGATTTTCATTCTTTCATAGCTGGTGTCAAGAGTTTCTCATAGAGTGTCAAGATATATTTATATAAGGTATAGCCTTCTATTGAGCATTTAAGTCAGAGTTTGTATCGGTACTCTGTATCGCATATACTTGAAAATGTGTATCGGTATCGGAAAGGAAACAGAAGTACCGTTGCATCCCTACTGAATACATGTTAAATGTCCTCAGTATTATTTCCCACATCCTTCGTTTTTATTTTTTTTGTTTGTTTGACCTTAAATACAGCCTTGAAGTTAGAGTTGCACTGCCTTTTGCTGCACAAAAACAGTTTTTCCACACAAACTGTAGATCTGCAGAAAGTAGATCTGAAGTCTGACTCACGGTAGGTAGCTCAAGGGCTGTGGCCTTGCTGATGAAACCATGCCTCTAGTAGTGCAGTGATCTCTGGGGGTTTTATGCAATTTTATTAAAATATTTTTTGTTCTAAATATTTATTTAGAGGGCTGAAAATTTGAGGCTATTTGTCCATATGACTGGTCCCCCCTACCAACAGCTGGGATGTTAAAAGTGCATAAAATAAAGTGTTTATGGTATGATTCACGGCTGTGCGTCTGAGAAGGAGAATGCAAGGCAAGGCAAGGCTTCATGAATTCCCACTCCCAGCCATTTCCTCTAGCCCAAGCGTTACAGGATGTATTTCCAGATAAGTCACTGCATTTCCTGTTTATGATTGATGGCTGTATCCCCTCTGAACGCCTAGTGCAAGACTGGCTTTTATTGTGCACCAGGTTCCCCAGACTGAGCCATGCACTTCAGTGGCTGCCAAAATGTACGTCCTTTAAAACATGTTCTGAATAACTCTCTTCGGTAGAGTAGGGAGAGAGGAGGAAGGGTGGGGGGGTCAAGTCTAGGTAGAAAGTGAAAGCGAGAAGCAGCCCTTTCCTTCAGTTTGTTGACCGTACATAATTGAGAAAGTACTTGTATTTTAAAAACAAGCCAGATGTCCTGTTTACTATGTGGTGGCTTGAAGTTTAAAAGAAAAATAAGCAGACATGTTGTGATTCCTGGGATTTGCCAAACATCATCCTGGATAGTCTTCATTTGCAATGTTACTGTGTGTACAGGATGTCTGGTTCAAACATTGCAGCCCTTATGAATGTTTTGTGTTTTTGTCTGAAATTAAATTGATATTAATTATTAAATTATTGAAATATTTTTATAAAGCTTACTGAGTGCTTTATTAGGAAGACCTGTCCGCTTACACAGTCATGCAATTATCTAGTCTGTAATTTATTTGCCTGCAGTGCATACAATAATGCCGAACTGTCTAGCAGCTTTAGGGAATGTTCACATCAACCATCAGAGTAAGAGAAAACGCTTTGAGAGAAGTCAACAGAGAAAGGCCAGGTTCAAGCTGACTGAACGGCTCTGAGAACCACTCTGTACAATTGTGGTGAACAGAAAAGCATCTCAGAACGCACAACATGTCCAGCTACAAAAGCAGAAGAACCATGAAGAACCATGTCGGGTTCTACTTTTCTCAGCCTAGAACAGAAAGCTGAGGCTGCAGTGAGCACAGACTCACCAGAACTGTACCTCATAGATGGGATCCAAATCTAGTGCCAACCCTATGGGCCCAACCTGTCTTGTGTGAACAGTCCAGGCTGGTGGAGGTGGTGTAATGATGTGGGGAATGTTTTGTCTTGTCACACTTTGAATTCATCCCTTGTTCATCCCTTCATGGCCACAATTTACTGTCTTCTAATGGGTGCTTAGAGCATGGTGATGTTCCATGTCAACAAGCAAAAGTCACTGAATCTAGTAGGATATCTTTGGGATGTTGCAAAATGGTAGATTTGCAGAAGGAAAGAATGCTCCTGACAAATCAGCTGAAATTGCGTAACGCAATCGTGTCGAATGGATCCAATCCAATATTACTATAGTCTACCTTATTTAACTTAAAAAATAAAGAAAACCGCAAACAGTGTACTTACTTACTTAAATTTTTACCTTGATTTCATTACTGTTATTATTAATATTATTATTATTGTTATTAATTAACTTGCACTTTCTCAAATGGAGAATTATCACTTGGTTACTGACTAAAATTGATTCTTTTCCTAATCAGGTTTGTGCAGTAAATCACTTATCCCCTCAATGATGTGGTCAAAGTCCACAGTAGGACACAACCCTAAAGATGAAGCTGTCCGCTAGATCAATGCATACAAAATGTGTGACCTTTAATTTCACTGCAGAGATATATCGAAGGTTTCTTTTGGTGGGGTGCAAACAATTCCTGCAGAGTTGCTGAATTCTCCTCACTTGTCTAAATGACAGCTCTGGAGTCAACAGCAGTCTTTGATCCCTCAGGCAGTGACTGCATACATGATCACTGCCTTGCGTAGGAGTGCGCCAGTGACTTGTCCAATCCTGCAGCAGCATGACAGGACTCTGGCCACCCGCCTTCCCTGCATGTACCTCCCCGCCTTTCCAATCAGGTCAGGCCGACTGCCTGTGTCGAAATCTGTGTCTAAAAAAGGAGAGATGGAAAGAGGACGAGAGACACTCTGGGAGGAGGAATTGAGGGGATTCTGAGCACATTGGGTTTGGTTTGTTTTTGTAATGAGGTCAGTTATCTGGTGTGGTTAGGAGTCTGCTTGATAAGGAGTTTGTCTTTGATGGAACCTCTGTTTTAGACTGCGTTTTCAGTGTGTACCTTCCACATACTTTCCCCCTGACTTCTCCTTTTCTGTGTTCCAACCTGTTTGGTCTGTGCGTTTGTCATGGATCCCTTTCGAATGTTTATCTTAAGCTCACAAGACACAGTTTGCCCTCAGTGTTCTTTGCTGAGGCAGCGCATAGTGTTCTGACCAGGTGTGGGAGAGGTGGGTCTTCTCTGGTGCGTACTGTGGGTAAACATGTCATGTGATTTGCTCCGAAGCTGCAAGACAAAGTAGAAAGAAACAGCACTCAGAACCAGCTTGTGAGTAGATTTTGCACCATGATGGAAGTCTCCCAGGCTAGTATATGAAATCGGAAGATGCCGCCTTTTTACATCATTTCCCAAAACGTCCTGAAGTCTTTAGCTTTTCAGCAGTGACCCCAGCTTGTGGGTAGTCCAAAGCTTTTCTGCACTTAGCTTTTCTGTTTGTTGGTAATCCATATCCTTAGCAACCAGCAGCTGTTTATTATGTTGTTTTTGAAGCGTCATTATCGCCACACTGTCACTCATAGCAGACGTTCCTAATGCCCATCCCTCCCGCCCTGACATGCTCTCGCTCATGCAGGGTGTCTCCCTCTCCACCCCATGCAAACATCTCTGCTCCCCTCCCTGTCCCTGTCCCTTCCTTTCTTGTACTGGCTCTATACAAGATTATAGTCACTATGTTTCACACACACAAAATACACTGTAGTGTTTATATTAGTCCACAACTGATATTTTGTTAGTATTATTATTATTATTATTATTATTATTATTATTATTTATTTATTTTTTTCCCCCAAGGCTACTGATTTTTACAGGCTGAATATTATGAGTATTGAGAGTGTTTTATACTAAGTTTTGCTAATGGTAACAATCAACAAAGCAATAAACAAACCTTATTAAACAGACATTCAAAGTCTTGTAAATATCATACGCCACTTGCAAGAGTTAAAGAACCTTTATTTATTTAGTTTAAGTTATTATTTTTCAAAAGATTTTAGGAGGAATTTTGAGGGATCCTATATAAGATAATCTGCCTGCATCAGGATGGGCAAACTAGAATGACAATAAGTGAAATTTAAAATGTATATATTTAAAAGCTACTGGGAAAAGGGAGCCCTAAACCACGTAAGACCAGGTAGACCACCAAATTGTGCACAGCCCTAAAACCGTTCACTTTTGAGAAGGAGGGAAAAAAATCTAGCTTCATCCTGTGGGATTACGAGTCAACACTGGGTCTAAAAGCAAGTTTCCTAAAATGGATGGGTGTGTGCACTACTTACTGAGCAAGGTAATGTTCTTCTAATCTAAAAAAATGGATGGATGTTTCAATTACTTTGAGGGAAAAACATTTTTTTAAACGCAAATCCTCTAATTTTCGCACTTGATGTGGAGCCACCCAGAATTATAACTTTGTTTTCTGTTAATTACCTCTTGCCTTTCATCAGTGTCTGCTGTTATCAGCTGATCAGTATTGGTCAGGATCTGATTTAAGGAATGGGATGAGAATTTCCTGTCTTGATGTCAGTGACCATAATCATGATTTTAGGTGTTGATTTTAGGTGTTAAATTATGCATAATGTATGGTGTAGGACTTGTAGGATGGTTATTAGATATATTTAATTTAAAGCGCTATGAGGATCATTATTGTTTCAGACACCCGCTGTTCAGAATCATCCCAGATTAAAAACATCCATTTTGAAAGTAGTGGTTTTCCCAGGGGACCTTAACCCAAGTAGGGCAAGTGTAAATATGATAAATAAATGAAGAGAAAACATCCTGGATTCTCTCTGGTCTCGTAATTGGTCTGCATTTTAATTGCCTCTTTTTTTTACGCTTTCTTCAGGTTGCCGTGGTGAAGATGAAGAACACCGAGCGAGTTTACGCCATGAAAATTCTAAACAAGTGGGAGATGCTGAAGCGGGCAGAGGTAAAGATCTTTCTGCTGTTCCCCCTCTTTGACGCAGCCCTTAGACCAGTAGTTTCACGGAGTCATTAAACTAGTACAGGAGATTTTATCTGGGCTCAGTGATTGAGACCAAACCTTTACAGTGAAGTCTGTGATTGAGATGGGGCCCATTTTCTTTTCCACTCCATCTTGACCCAGTTTCAGCACAATGAGCTCTGACAGTGGCCTCAGGCCTCCCAGAGCTGTGTCAGGAGAGCTTTTGTCAGTGCGGCTGGTCAGTAATCCCATGCTGAGCAGCACCGGGCCTTCTGCATGTCCCAGTCAAAATATTCCTCACTAGAAGCTATTAGACCATCAGAGGAAGGTGTAAAGCAGAGGACTGCAGTGAAATGCCAGAACGAATTCTGAGCCAGTAAGACCACATGTCTAATTAGAATTAAACAGTGAGATCGCCTTTTGATTTTTTTTTTGTCCTGAAGTGTTTTTCAGGACTCTTGCAGTACACAACATTAAAATATGGTGTTAGCCTTCATAGTTCTACCCTTATGTCAGTAATATGTTCCTATTGAGAGTTTCTGTGTGGTTAAAGGGTTCTGAAAGCTTGTTTAGAAAGTATAAAAGAGCAAGATTTAGGCAGGACCACTCATACACTTGATTATTGCATATAAGGAAGCATAGTAACATAACAGTTCTGTCTTCTTTTAGACTGCCTGCTTTAGAGAAGAGCGAGACGTGTTGGTGAATGGAGACTGCCAGTGGATCACCACCCTACATTATGCCTTTCAGGATGATAACTACCTGGTGAGCATCTTTATCTCTGCTTCACTTTCATTGATTGAAATGTCCATTTAATGATTAAAACATTGCTGTAGTTCCATCATTGTAATCACATGACCTTTTGAGTCTTGGACTAACCTCAGAGTGCTGCATTGTGCTGTTTAGTACCTGGTGATGGACTACTATGTGGGCGGGGATCTGCTAACACTACTCAGCAAATTTGAGGACCGTTTGCCTGAGGACATGGCCAAGTTCTATGTGGCAGAGATGGTCCTTGCCATTCACTCAATCCACCAGCAACACTACGTGCACAGGTAGTGTGTGTGTGTGTCTCTGTGTGTGTGTCTCTGTGTGTGTGTCTCTGTGTGTGTGTCTCTGTGTGTGTGTGTCTGTGTGCAAAGAAAATGCAGTAAACATAGGAGTGTGAAAAGGTAGATCAGTTGCTTGTAAAACTGGTTTGCTTGTTCCAAAGACCTCAGTACATCAGGGTTTTCCCTCTGCCCCTGTGTGTGTACACAGAAATAAATGTATGCTCCCGCATGTGTCTTATACCCAGGGCATGTCTGTGTTATGGTTGGATATGGTGTGAAATGAGCAGAATACAAGATCACTGATGGTTCCTTGAACCATCTAAAACTAAGTAAAATTGTGTTTTTCTAGTCTATAGAATTATACAGAAATCTAGAGGACTACTGTCCATTTTCTGGAAACTTTGGTATAGGTTAGATATTTTATTTTTTATGTGATCTGATTAGTTTGATTTGTGTTTGTCAGTTGTAGACTAAAACTAAAACAGTACTGTCCATGTATTTTATCGAGCACAATGAATCAACACCCACCTTGCAGGCTAGAAAAAGTAGGTCTGCTTACTGACAAATCTGTTCTTCTCAAAACGGATTGGTTAGTGTAAATGATGCTTTGATACAAACAATGTTCACAAGACCTCAGATTAAAAATGAGACCTGAACGGTGCAAATGGGTTATTAGTTTGACTGTTTGATAATGATCTGACCATAGTTTAATAGTAATCAATGCTAAAAGCCAGGTGCTTGCATAGGCAACTGTAGATAGCTCAGTCATGGGACTTGGTTTTATCTAAGTAGGCAAGTGCAGCTAATAGTCAATTTAGCCTTTATATGAACACAGAGTTTACAGTGACAAAAACAATGGTGCCAAAAACAAATCAGTAATTTTATTTATTTGTTTGTTTTTTTGTTCCTGTACTTGATCATAGAATTATCCCGAAAGCTCATCACTACTTAACACCCCCTCCACTGAGTAGTGACATGACTGCAGATGGGCCTGGTTTGGAGAGGCTTAAAGGTCTTTTCCTGCCAGTGCTAGTAAGTGGGAATGACCTGTACTGGGCTGCTGTCCGGCCCAGCTGAGCCCCTTTTCCTTCCTATTCTGAGGGGCCCTGGCAGCGTCTGGCAGCTTTTCGCTGACAAAGTGGGATGCCATATTTTTTATTGGTGCCGCTTGGATTCCTCGCTCATCCATCCTTCAGCCCGTGACCTGGAGACTGATTGACGGCCACCACCGTTAAAAATGTCGTTTCTTTTAAGCCCCTGGAAACATAAATCACAGTTCACAAAGCTAAACCTTGCGAGTTAAACCATGACTGGAGGAGTGTCTGCCCTGTCATCCCTTCCACCCAGCTTCACCACTAAGTTTAGCGACTGGGTGCCAGAATGGGTGGGAGGTCCTGACGCAGCAACATAGCTGGGAAGATCTGTGGCCTACCAGATATATATATATATATATATATATATATATATATATATATATATATATATATATATATATATATATACACACACACATATACACACACACACACACTCTTCTTTTCATGCTTAGAGTGAGGAGCTAAGATGCGTGTAAAGGAAAACTGTGATGTGCAGTAAAGAAATGAGCACCCAAACTAACATCAGCATCGCTCCTAGAGTCAGTGATGTCCTTTTCAGATCTCTTAGAGAGTGCCAGACATGACATAAAACCAATCCAGGGTCTGTTGTACCGTTTGTAAAGTACAATCGATGTGTATATGTTTGTTTAGTTAGATGTAGATCTTGTTTTGTATGCGTCTGTGAGTATGTGTTGAATTTTGACACCATGTTTACACCACGCCTGCTGTGCCCAGCATGGTACCAACACTGTAGAATAGAGGGCACGCTGTGTGTGGCCCTAGTCCAGCAGAGAAAAAAGTGAAAGATGGAGACGAGCAAACAATGCCAGGCTGTTCACTGCTGCGAGCAGGGCACGGGCAGGCATGGAAAAAAGTCACCCTGCAGAGTTGTAGGGGCGAGTGGAGGGTAATCGCGTGATTGTGCTTTAAAGACCAGTGATCACTCCATTTGATCACATCAGCTTTTTCTGTGCTGGAATGTGTATGAGTTTCTCTCTCTCTTTTTTTCTCTTACAGGGACATAAAACCTGACAACGTGCTGCTCGACATGAACGGCCATATCCGCCTGGCTGACTTTGGCTCTTGCTTGAAGATGATGCAGGATGGCACAGTAAGTGAGACACGCCCCAGTGTCAACGATCCTGTCTTTTTTTTATTATTATTTTAAAGGCAGAACGCACAGGCCTTTCAGCAGCTATACAGCAGTTGATCTATATGTGTGTGGTGAAAGGGCACCCCAGACCTGTCACTACGTCCCTGACAGTGATAGAACTGGCTCTTGACCCTGGGTCAGTGGAGGGAGGTCCCCAGCTCCTGTCAGCAGTCACAGTTCGTTTCATAGCTTGACCGTTCACTCTGTTGCGCCTACAGCTACAAGGTGTACTTCAAAATGAGTTTTAGCTCTTTTTTTTGTTTGTTTTAGCTTTTTTTTTATTTCCGTTCATTGTTTTTCATCACTGTGACAGATTTATTTTCTTTGTCTTCTATCAGATTTATCTCCTCATGATTAGAAATTGAGCAAAAGCCATTGCTTTTGTGTTGTCCTGAAGTTACTTGATTGTATCAGCTCTGATTGGATCAGTTTCAAAGTTTACTTCCTCTTGTACTTTACCACTCCAGCTGCAGCGATTGGCGGCTTTGTAGGCTTTCAGGCAAGGTCAGCTATTCATGTGATTCTCACTTTTACTTTTAAATCCTGTCCACAGGGTGAGCTTTACCAGACTTTTTGATTAGAGTATTTTCTGTTGTACTCGAATGCACCGGGAAGTCATCTTTTTACTGTGCCCTTGCATCAGTTATTTTCCTAAAAAGCTAAACACATTTGGATTAGAAGGAAACCCAGGAAACTGCTTGTGTCCCAGGCTAACAGTAGTTTCAGTGTGTGTGTGTGTGTGTGTGTGCTTGAGTCACTCGAGCGTTCAGTAGTGTGACCGTGACATAATAGCATAGAGTGGTGACAGGCCATGCCGGGCAACTGAAGGAGAAGTGACAGGTCAAGCAGCAGCAGTCCCAGCACACACTGCCAAAGAAACTGAAGAACTGGGACAAAGACAAGAGAAGTAGTTGTCTTCATACTTCTGCCCAGTGGACTGTGCTCACTGTCCCATTAACCTGCTCTCTCACTTGCTTGTGAACTTTATTTGCATGGTTTGTTTTTTAGCCTTTGATCCACATACCTGGCATCACTGTAAAACTACAAAGCTTAAGAAGAAAGCTTGTGGAGTATGAAAAACTGGTGTTTATTTTGGTGAAAACTTCACTGGCTGCCCAGTGAAGCACATATGTACCTTGGTGTAAACATGGTGTACCTTTCACCTTTTCAACTTTAAACAAAAGCTGATCATTTTTTTTTTATAGGAGCAGATGTGAATAAAAGTTGTTGTATTACCCCCAAATGTATCATGCTGTGCTTTTAGCTCTGAATGCTGCCTCATTATCAGCCACTTATATTACATAGTTATTACATTTATCTGTTCATCTCTTAGCTTGGGCTCTTTATTCTTTGACTCTGTGCCATTGTGATATTTAAGCAAGTTTCCACCACAGGGTTGCTTGCTCAGTGCCTATTCTGGTCTTTCATTTATTCCTTTGAGACCTTTATGCTGTTTTATCCACAGTGTTTAATGTTAAAGTGTTTTAAGTATTTTTGTTTGGTTAATGGCCTTTGATAGTTTCTAAAAGGATAACTAATTCAGTTTTTTTTAAGTGAATACTTATTACTTACAAGTTTTTTTTGGCCTTACTTTCTTTTTGTCTGTGAACAGGTTCAGTCATCAGTAGCAGTAGGAACTCCAGACTACATCTCTCCAGAAATCCTGCAGGCGATGGAGGATGGCATGGGGAAATATGGACCAGAGTGTGATTGGTGGTCTCTAGGCGTGTGCATGTACGAGATGCTGTATGGGGAGACACCCTTCTATGCAGAGTCTCTGGTCGAGACATACGGCAAGATCATGAACCATGAGGTAACATTAGATGCAATTTTGTATGTGTATATATGTAAAGCTTCTCACTCCATTTTGCACACCATTTACAGTCAAAGCTACTAGTTTATATATTGAGACATTAATATGTTCATAAAACCAATACAGTTTAACACAAACTGAGAACTTTTCACATCATTGATTTGTAACAAAACCGTCAACTTTATATCATACACATTTGAAGTTTAGGAAATGCACTTGCACTTCTTTATTCTTTGGCTGAGCTCCCTCCCTATGAGGTTAATAAGATTTGAGGAAATGAATACGGCTGTCAGATCATGACAGGCGAGACGGATTTGGGTGGAATTTGCATTGACACGAAGGAGTTTGCTCTACAGAATGCTGCTTCAAAGCAAGCAAGCAAGTAAGCATGCGTGCTCTGGCGCATTTTTACATGTCCGTTAATGTGGACTGACTTGCAGCAACCACTTTTCTTTTTCTGCAAAGTCACAAGAAGACAATGCAGATTTTGTGTGGTTAAATGATAAGCAGAGCTTCGGACTGCAGATAAAGCTGTAGTGTAAACTGTTGTTGAAGCATAGAACTTTGCATGCTGTTTTTTTGTTTTTTTACATTTCTAAAATCTATAGCCATGTTTTGATCATTGTTTTATATGGATATGCTGCTGTTTTTTGAACTTACCTGATAATATGGCTCATTAGTATGTGCTTTACCTTAGTTATATTACTTCCTTATGGTAAAAGTCAGAGATCTTGAAATCCTCTTTCTGTAGTACAGATGCAACATATTTTCTGCACTCCTTATCTAGAAATGATATGGCAGATTGGCCAAAAGCTGTTACCTACTAATGATTACAGAATTCCTAGTTAGGTTTAAGTACAATATCCAAATATACCTTTTATGTAACCAGTGGCAAAGAGTTTACTGGTTTATGTTGCTAATATGTGTCAACTTTTTGTGTACCATTTGTTTGAAAACTTTCTTGTCCTCCTCCAGGAGCGCTTCCAGTTTCCGTCTCACATCACAGACGTGTCTGAGGATGCCAAAGACCTGATCCAAAGGCTAATCTGCAGCAGGGAGCGCAGACTTGGCCAGAACGGCATTAAGGAGTTTAGGAAGCACCCCTTCTTCACAGGCATTGACTGGGAGAACATTCGCAACACTGAAGCTCCTTACATTCCTGACGTTAGCTCTCCATCTGACACCTCCAACTTTGATGTAGATGACGATGTTCTAAAAAATCCAGTGAGTCTTGCTAATCCACAGCCCTCAATTATTCCTGGTCATAAAATCATTTAACATTAAAGCATTGACCCTTTTGTTATTGAATGAGCTATATACACTAGAGCAGAGGTGCCCAATTGTGGTTCTTAAGATCTACCACACTCGATAGTTCAGATTTAACACACCCTGCTGAAATATTTAGATGCCTTTTAAGGCCATCATTACCTGGATCTGCTGTGTTGGATTAAGGTTGAAGCTTAAGCTCTGTACAGTTTTTATCGACCTTGATTTTCATTTTGTCCAAATCTGGATATAGCTTGACTGACTTCTTTTCAAGCACAACCAGAACCCCCTCGCCACCATGTGGGAATCCAAATCCGTGTCTTGATATATCACAGAAATTTAATCTTAAATGTTATGAAAGATTTTGTTTACATGTTGGACTAAAAGCTTTATAACATTAGGAGGCAAGGGTAAATATGGGCTAAATTCTATTAAAGTGGCAGGCCTATTTGAAACCAGAGCAGGAAATTTCGGTGCAAAACTAAAAGAAACAATGTGTGAACCTGGTCAAACCTGCTGCGAGTTGTGGGATTCTGTCCAACAATGTTCAGCCTAGTGTTTTGTATGTGTGTGGGTTTTGGGTTTTTTTTTGTTGTTGTTTTTTTGTTGTTCATAATTTTAGTAGATCTTATTTTGGCTCAAAATTAGTTCTCAAGGATGTAACCATTGACTTGTCTGTTTGCTCTATGCAGGACATTGCTCCTCCCATCTCTCATACTGGCTTCACTGGCCAGCATCTGCCCTTTGTTGGTTTCACCTACACCACAGAGAGCTGTTTCTCAGACCGTGGCCGCCTGAGGCTGGCAGCGCTCGCAGACGGTGGCTCAGGAGAGGGGCTGCTGAGCAATGAGGATGGAGGCCTGCAGCTGGAGGCTTTTGAAAGGAGAATCCGCTCTTTAGAACAGGAGAAACAGGAGCTCAGCCGCAAGTTGCAAGGTATAGAATCGCCTGTATCCATGATTTTGAAGAAGGGTACATGACTAAAACTTACTAAATCATACTGTACAAAACCCAAGATCACACAATCACAGATTAAATAAATTCAGTGTTTTCAGAAAGGTCTAGTGCTACAGTTGCTCCCCCCCCCCCTTTTTCTTCTGACTGTTAACATGTTGCAATCATTCTCACATCTGTTTTCCCAGAATCCACCCAGGCTGCGCAGTCCCTCCACGGCTCAGGCCGTGGGACAGGCACGCTGGGCCGTGACAAGGAGATAAAGAAGCTCAATGAGGAAATTGATCGCCTCAAGAAGAAACTAGCAGGTGATTGGAAACCTACTCTAACCGCAAATGGAGAACACCATAACAGAGATTATCATGGTGACAGAGCAGCATGACCAAGATAACACCCACATTTGCCAGCGATGAGTAAAGAGATTGAACTCATGTTATTCATGAAGGAAATCGACACTTTCTTGGAAGATCATTCTTGAAATCATTGTTTCTGTAATAAGCCGTGGTAATGAGTCATTTGTGGTAATGCTATGTGGTAATGGCCGGTTCGGTAGAAGTGTCTACTCATTTTACTGGGTGTTTTCTTCTCTCAGACTCCGATAGGCTGGAGCACCAGCTGGAGGAAGCTGTGACCCTGCGGCAGGACTACGAAAGCTCCTCCACCAAGCTGAAGGCTCTGGACAAACAGGTCAAAGCTCTGCGACAAGAGAAGGAGGACATCCATAAGGTAGTGAAGGCCTCAAAGCCCTGGCTACCAGGCAGATGTGTGAATGCTCACATTCACATCTTTCTCACAAGCTCTGGATCCTAATCTGTTATTTGAATAGTTGTTCAAGATCAAGAAAGGGAACGGTTTAAAAGAAGGAAAAACTGTGAAACTTTAATAAATCAGAGAAGCATTCTGCAGATGTAGCTGTGAATTTCATTACACAGACATGATTTAACAAAGTGAGTCCTTCCACCACTCACTCTAAGATACCATTGTGTTCTTTTCATGTGACACAAATGGCTTGTCGTCATCCAGGCAGCTGTCGGCACATAGGCACGAATACGTTTTCTCTTCAGCCTCTGTTCCACCCCAAGCCCCCCAGCCCTCTTGGTTTCACCCATATCGTGACCCTTTGTCTCATTCCTTTCCAGTGTTTATCCACACTGGACTCCTTCATCATGATTAATGCCATCATTGCCTCACTTAAGCAGAGGCAGAGCTCCCTACCAAGCCAATGCATTTCTGCCTAATTGGATTTGTCCTGCTCTTCCACTCCAGTCTTGACCCACAGCTCTTCCTGGCTCTACTACTGCAGTGATATGTTGCTGGCTGTAGGATTTTGACATATTGGCCACATTGTTTTATAAGATTTTAGAAATGCACCCCGTCTTTAGTAGAAAAGCTGCACCAGCCATAGCAAGTTCCTCTCTTTTAGCGTAGCGCTTCCAATTCTCTTGACGATTTCTATTTCTCACTCAGCCTCTTTTTCAGTCCTCTCTCTGAGGCTGCCAGGGCTGCTATCTTTTTTTTTTCTTCCACTCCTTCTTTCTCTTACACACGCATCTGTTTCTCTCGTACCCCTACTTCTGTTCTTTTCACTCAATCTCTTTCTTTTTGTCTCTCTCCTGTGACTGCATCCACAGCAACTGGTGGAGTCTCTGGAGCGTCTGAAATCTCAGACCAAGGAGCTAAAGGACGCTCACCAGCAGAGGAAGCTGGCTATGCAGGAGTTCTCCGAGCTGAATGAGCGCATGGCAGAGCTGCGCTCGCAAAAGCAGCGACTCTCACGCCAGCTCCGCGACAAAGAGGAGGAGATGGACGTGGTCATGCAGAAGATCGACGCCATGAGGCAGGACATTCGCAAGACCGAGAAGGCCCGCAAAGAGGTGAGAACAGCGTAGTGTGTGTGTGTGTGGGGGGGGGCAATAACTGTTTCATAATTTGAAATATGAAGCTGTGTTCATCAGCCTTTTATACACATTTAAAAATTTCAAAAACTAATTTATGGACTATTTTCAATACGTGTTGTAGATGATGTTGTTGTGTTTTTTTATAAGCTATTGCTCCTCTTCCCATATGTCCACATATTAGTCCTGCCTTAAAGTAAATTGAGATGTATTAGAAGCACTACAGATCTGAGGCTTGTTCACCTAGTGCCGGATGTCATCTTGGTATTGGGTCGTTGCGCTGCTCTACTCTTTCAATGCTTCGTCCTGCAGTATTTATAACCCGGCATAACGCCAAACTCCCCCTGGGGCTGACTGCACACACCATCAGACTACAGCAAGAAATGCACTGCATTTTTGGAGTTCCATACTGACACAACAGAAGCACAGGGAGAAAGTGGACCCAGGCCTTGCTTAAACTCAGCAGCCTCAGGTCTCCAAGGGCGACAGCAGGAATTTTGCAGCTCTCCCCTTGCACCCCCCGCCCCCACCTCACTGTAGGCCTCCTCGCTGACCCCCCTCGACCCTCAGTGGACTTGTATGGCTAACCAGGGCCAGATGGGCAACACTGCGTAGCCAGGCTCCTTTTACTGAGGCTTCAGAGAGGGGTATAGGGAAAAGTCCACAGTCAAAACCATTATAATTATTTCTCCCGACCAAAGTGTATGTCACGTTTGCTTATTGTTCCTCAGTCCTGCACACTTGCTCTCTTGCTCACTCACACATGTGCAGACCCTCAATTTCAAATTTACACATGTTTACATTTATTTGTTTTGGAATAGGCAGAATCTAAGCCGTGTTTTAGGAGGAAAGACTTTGATACTTTGAGACATATGGCTTTGCAAGATCAATAACCGGATGAAGCACCCACCCCCCCACCCCCCACCCTTCAAGTATCCGATTTCTGCAGCGGAATGTCATTTAGGGTGTGTGGTTGAAATCAGGCCAAGAGAAAAAATGTGTGTTTTTCTAATTGTGTGAGTGAGTGTGAAGAGCAGTGTCTGTGTTTTATTCACTTCTGTCTGTTTGCTTGTGTCTGTGTTTGTCTTTTAGCTGGAATCTCAGCTGGAAGATGCTCGGGCGGAGGCTTCAAAAGAGCGGAAGCTGCGAGAACACAGTGAAGTTTACTCAAAGCAACTGGAGAGTGAGCTAGAGAAACTAAAGGTCTGCATCACTCCACACATCTTCTCTTCCTTTTTTCTCTGCTCCTTCTCTGATGTATTCTTTCATTCTGGCCTAATTTCTTCCTTTAAAAAAAAATAGACACTCGTCTCTCTGTCTTCCACCTAATTCTGTGTACCTGTCTTTTAACCGTTCTCCTCTTGGGCCTCCCTGTGGGCCTGTTCCACCTTTCTTCCAGCTGGCCAACTCCTTCCACCCTGTTTCACCAATGAATCATCCTGCTTTCTGCGTACACTGTCTTTATTTTTCTTTCTTTCTCCCCTCTTCCCTCCAGATAAAGGGATATCCTGCCTGGTTTATTTTTAGCTCTGTCGGTCGTGTTGTGTTGTGTTATTTATATTGCCGTAAATTAAGGTGCACAGCTGGAGTTTTCTTCTTTAGTTTGCAACAGGACATGCTAGGCTGACATTGCTAATGAACACTGCACTTAGACTGTCACCACGCTTATCTAAATACACTCCAGGTTTGAGAGACGATTGAGACAATTGAGAGGTGTTTTTTGGGACGGGTTTACAAAGGTGAGATTGGCCACAGTGGTAGCCTAGCATCTCCCGTTCAACTCTAAAGAACTTCTGAAATCAAATCCGTCTTGCCTGATGGATTGCATCTCATGAAAGTGATAAATCATGCTCAACTATTCCAAGTTTTCTAACGTAGTTATGTCTCTCTGGGGAAGCAGGGTAGTGGGCGAGCTTCAGGTGCGAGCGCTGAGACCCAACAGGAGCTGACGAAGGTGAAGTCGGAGCTGGATAAGAAAGTGTTGTTCTATGAGGAGGAGCTTGTGAGGCGCGAGGCCTGCCACAGCACCGAGCTGAAAAACCTGCGCAAAGAATTGCACGATTCTGAGAGTCAGCAGCTGTCTCTGCACAAGGAGCTGCTTGTGCTCAAGGACAAGCTGGAGAAGGCCAAGAGGGAACGGTGAGTGAGAGCCAGAATCAGTGTAAGGTACTAGATTTGGCAAAGTATGAAATTGTGTGTGAGAACGTGTCTTCTTGCATTTAAGTTTGTGTCTTTTTGTGTTGGACAGGCAAACAGAAATGGATGAGGCTCTGGGTGCTCTGAAGGAGAAATATGAGCGCGAACGCAACCTTCTGACCGAGGAGAACCGCAAGCTAACCTCAGAAACGGATAGGGTAAGGACTTTGTGGAGCCACTGTGGAAGAAGCTGGGAGGGCCTGGGGCTTAGAGAGCATAGAACAGATAGAACATTGATCTTTGACCCTGATATCTTGTCCCCCTCCAGCTTTGCACATTCGTGGACAAACTGACAGCCCAGAACAGACAGCTGGAGGATGAGCTGCAGGACCTGGCATCTAAAAAAGAGAGTGTTGCACACTGGGAGGCGCAGATTGCTGAGATCATTCAGTGGTATAGAAAAAAACGTTAACCATCCATAATTATCCGTGACACATCTACAGGTACGCATACCCAGGAATGCTGTGATAACCTGCTTTGCTTTGTGTCTGGTTGGTCTGCAGGGTGAGTGATGAGAAGGATGCCCGTGGCTACCTGCAGGCTTTGGCCTCTAAAATGACTGAGGAGTTGGAGTCATTACGCAGTTCCAGCCTGGGATCCAGGCACTTGGTATGATCCCTTTGCTGTTTCCTGTGCACCCTGTTCACCCCCTTAGCATTTTTTTTGCCTGTACTCTGTTTTAGAAGCTACTGTAAACTAAGTTCCCTTAATGGTAATTAAGGGCACATGAGCAAATTCTGTTTTCCTCTTCTGTCTACCCCTTCTCTTTACCCTCTTACATCTTACCTCTCTTTCATCTGCTCTCTCTCCCTCCTTCTCTAATTCAACTCCTCTGAGCCATAGCACAGTAACAGTGCAGTGCTGATATAATTAAGAGCAGGCTAAGTATGTTCTCCTCAGAACCTTAAAATAGCAAATCTAATGAAAATTGATTGAAGGGAAGTGACATGTTGCTGTTGTAGGTGAGGAACGAGGTCACGTTTGATTTAATATCCTTCACTAACAAGATTAAGGACAAATAACAAGGAAAAGGGAAGCAGCAGCGTTCTGTGCAGAGAAAATACTGCATGTTGTCCATAGGTAACCCTCAGACAAGACCCTAGTCCCTGAAGAGGTCATTTGTTGTGGTTTGTCCCCATCCTTAAGAGTTACCGGTTTATTGTTGTTTCTTTGGCAGCGTGGTGAATAAAGCCTCTCTAAGTGCAACATGCTTTAAGTTCCTTAACAGAAAAAGAACCCAGAGGACACCTTTTGCTATTACTTTTTCCATTTTGGACTTCCTTCAAAAAAATAAATAATTAATGCCCATGTATGAATGTTCATGGGGAGCTTGGCCTTATGACCCTAGAGTTCTCTTAGGCAATGTGATAGATCTGTAAAGTGTTGTTTTCTTACCTATTGCCCTAGCAAGGGTCTGGAATGAGCACCCCCACCCAGAAGTCTTTGGTGGCTTTTAGGAGCACAAAGCGGGTGAGTGCATCCATCAAATCCTGCAGTCAATGTGGATCGGCTCCCAAAAGGAGAGGGGAAAACGGATTGCTCTCATGGCTGTTGTTCATCTGTCCATGCTTCCTCTTGAATCTCAAGTGCAGTTGTTAAGAAGTGTTTTTCAAATGATGTCTGAACTTGTTTTCTCGTTCAGAGGAATACTGAAGGGCAGATGAATTTTTGCTTTCCATTGCTGAATGCTGATGCTCTGGGATCAGTATGCATCCTACACATTCTCAGCAAAATCATCATTGGACTGACCTCATCATTTAGTTGACTCATTATTATTAACTGCAGCAGCTCTTTGTGAACATAGCTGATGTAGTCTTTGAATTACAAGAGGAAATGTTGAAGTCTGTGGTTTGAGATGGAATTAATATAGATTTGAAATTTACTATTCACTGCTTCTCATCAGCCATGGAGTCATGCTGGTAGCCTCTGCTTACATACAAAATGCAAAATCCCGCATGTACTTTAGGAAAAGAAACTCTTGACTCTGCTTTTCACAATACCCATATCTGTCTCTGATTGCCTTGGTCTCTATCTATCTCTGACGTTCCACTGAAATGCTTCTGTTGTAGCTGAAATCATGGTTTAACTTTGTATTTGTGTGGGTACTTTCTGGCGCTCTTTGTGTCCCGACAATGTAATATTCTATGAGATGAGAACATTGACATCTAAACGTCAAGATTTATTGCATGGTACCCAAAGTAGACTTGATCTTCAGAGTCCTGCTGGATGTTGAATCCTGGATATGAACTTGGCGACCTTCCATAACCCCGCTCATATTATACTCTTTTAACTCTTCATCAGGATCCCTTGTGGAAGGTGCGTCGCAGTCAGAAACTGGACATGTCTGCTCGTTTGGAGTTGCAGTCAGCTTTGGACGCTGAAATCAGAGCCAAGCAGCTGGTCCAGGAAGAACTGCGCAAGGTCAAGGCGGCTAACATCTCCTTTGAGAGGTCAGCGCTTTCAGCCTTGCCCAAATTTATGGCTTTTGAAGAGAAATTGCTACCCCACTTTAGTCAGCCTCCGCTGTTGTGTTAATAGTAAGACCAGACATTTCAGAACTCAGAAACCGCATCTGCACTCTGCCAATAAGTCACTTGAAGTCAAACCTACCGCTTTGAGTTCAAAGGTTAGTTTAACATAAATAAGATGATAGTAGAGTTTTTGTAAAAAAAAAAAAAAAAAAAAGCATATTTATTGTAAATGTATGTAAATGTACGTGTTTTAGACTTTATTATTTTATTAGAACCACTAGGGTTATATACATTACATTAGTATTTCTCTGTCTATCTAAAATGTTCTAAATTTGAGAATATGGATTTTAGAAGTGGGCCTTGTAACTGCATTAATCAGTCACAGTTTGACTAATGGCTTGTGAAAATATTGCATTTCTAAGGGGAAAAAATAATACTGCAGTCACAGAAAACCTTTTGGCAAAAATGGCAAGCTTTTAATGTTATCAAAGGAAGTGAATGTACAAAATTTACATCATTTTAGATCATTTCAGTTAATTAATTTATCATGAAAGTGAAAAATGATGCTCAACTCTTAAACGTCATGTCAAGTCAAGTGAAAATATAATGTTTTCACATGACGGCAGTAATAGACTGTAAGAGAAGAAAGATTAACTTTGAAAGAACAAAACTTGTTTCACAAAAAATGTGAAAAATTGACTGATTTAAATTAACTGATTAGTAATTTATAAATAGTAATTTATACAAACACACAAAAACAGGTACCTGGAGTTCATCAGTTTGGTTATTTCACAGCTTAAACACCCCTACCAAAACCAACAGCTAAACTCTTCTGGTGTGTTTAAGCAGGAAAGTCCCCAAAATGTGCGTAAATCATGTCCTTGAAGACAAAAATGCTGTAGATTAATATTGAAATATTTGGTTTGCATTTTTGTGTTGCAGCTACCTGTTGCATCTCTCATGTCTAAGCCATTGTTTCTGTTGCAGCAAACTGAAAGATTCAGATGCCAGGAACAGGGAGCTGGAGGAACAGTTAGAAGGCATGAAGAAAGATCTGGAAGAGAGTCGCTCACGGACTGACAGAGGTAACGGCCCACCACAAATCCTGCTATTCTTTAACAGAAAACAGATTTCCAGCCCGTCCAGTCTGGTCATTTTAAAGAGGTGTACGAAATCAGTTTTATGTATTTGTGTTGTACACGGATTTGCTGATACGTTGTCAATTCTTCCACTGATGTAACAGAACGATAAGGACGGAAGATCTTAATAAAATTAAATAATATAATCAAATAAATAAAATAAAATAATATAATATATTGTCTATATAAAATTGACATTGAAACCAAATTTCCAGACATATTTTATTTTAAAAAATGTATATTCAAATTACGGATTTATTGTCTTTACTGCAGGTCTGAAACTTCCAGACTTTCAGGACTCCATCTTTGAGTACTTCAACACCTCTCCCTTGGCCCATGACCTGACCTTCAGAGTGAGTGTTCCTCCTGACAAATATCCATCCGCTTTTGCATTGACCAGCCTTAACAACCTTCCCTCTGTTTGTGATCATCCTAATGATGCTACCTGGCTTTGCTGTCATTAATAAGGCACCATGTGTCTCCATAAAAAATAAAAGTGTTTTCTTTTAATGCAGGGACATCCCCATTGCATAACTGAATGTTTTCAGTAGGTGGCTCTTGGATCGTTTGGATTACACAGTTCCGATAATCAGTTCATGAGAATACATGCGAAGCCAAGTTGTATAAATGTGTGTGATGCGATGCTTCCTGTTCTCCTCTAATACAGCAGAATAGAAAGATCTGCGCTATTTCACACACACTACATACACTAATGATTTCCTATGAGGAGCTCTTACACTTCTGGGAATATTATACAGGTCTAAAGCTATAGTGAGCTCCGGTGCTGAATCTCTAGTTGTCTGGTTTCTGTAGTTCTTTTTTAAGATGCTGCCCTTGAGGTCAGTTTAGCCTGGTATTCTGGGGGGACACACCTTATCTGGGTTACAATACAGAACAGAACTCCTTTCTTTTTATTGAGCTGTCAGTTTTTGAGGCTTGAGTTTTCATACTAAAGAAAAAACAAACGGCAAGGTGAATTGAGGCTGATTTAAAAAAAAAAAAAAAAAAAAAAGCTGTGTGATCTGTAACTTTATTTTTGTCCCCCCAAAAAGGACTCTGTCTCTTCTTCGTCTGCATCCTCTCTGCTAGCATTTTGGGATGAAGTAAGTTGGCTGTTCAGAGCTCCCCAAACCCCTCCGTCACCTTTAACCCAGGAGAGATGCAGTCGGCAGACAATAAGCCTTATAATATATAGACTAATACATATCCCTTTAGGATGAGCAAGAGTTGGTCTTTGAGGCTCTTCTCATTTTTATCTCACTTTGAAATGCCTTCATGTGTAGAGTTTTATTTCTGGAACCTAGTTTGTTTTTGTAGTTTTGTTTTATTTTTTTTTGTCTGCAGACTGTTCTCCATCTGTAATTCGCCAAGTCCCAGATCCCGTCAAAGCTAATTCTAGGTGCTAAAGGGTAGCAAGCCAGTGCATAGAGCAAGCTTTCAGGATTAGCACCCTCGAGTTAGCATTAACCACCTCCTTGTGCCTTCTAACCTCTTAAAAGGCTAATGTGAATCATGTCATGCCTCATTTGTCTAGACTGTAAAATCATGCTGCGAGTCATGCAAGCTCCGAGTGTTGAGTAGCAATAACCCCCTTAATATGGAATGAATTATTAACTGAGAAAACCATGCAAAAGCAAATCAAAGATAATTGCATTGTGAGAGGAGATATTCTGAATACTGATGATCATGGGTACAAAGCCAGTGAAAAGGGTATGAGGGTAAGAGTATTAGTAGTAGAGGCTCATTGCTACCAAAACCTTGAACATAATGACATACTGACTAATGCTATGTGAGAGAAATCAAATTAATTTTCAAATTATTTGAATTAAAATCAAATTAATTATGACTATTTCTGTATGCAAACCTAATTGACATATGTAACCCATAAGAACCCAGACCCAAAAAGAATTGAATCAGTTAAATTAATTGAACAGCTCATCAGTGTTTTTTTTGTTGTGATAGAGATCACATGACTACTTCTGTAAATATTGTAAGGTCAAAATCCTGATGTAACACGTCAGCAAGCATTTGAATAATTTGTATTTAATCATTTAGTGTTATGTGTAATGGCATTTTATTCAAATGTTTGATCAGACCTCTTAGAAGCCAAAATATAAACACATAAAATAAGCTGGTTTTGTCTCTTGCACTAAAGCACACTTGCAATGAGCTCACACATTCACAAACTGTGTTCAGTTTAGGTATATGTTGAGTATGTCACTTCATGAGTTAAAGTTAAGGACAAAGTGCTGTAAGGAACTTTCCACATCTTTTAAAGGGTCACCATGGGCTCTTGTGGGTTAAAAGTAATTTGTGTTGCAACCAGCATGAACCAGATTTATAAATGGTTGAAGGTTCATGGCCACTGATTTAACTGTCGGGTTCATCTGATACCACAGCTATAGACCTTAAGTGTCTAGACCGTAACTAAAAAATGCTAATAATATTGAAGAATTCATGAATTATGTTGCAGTTTAAACCTGAGGGCACATCCAGTTAGAGGTTTCCTGGTGATTTAGAAAGTTACTCTCAGTGTGTTTGTGTGGAGGGTTTTTTAAAAGCCCTGGAAGGACACTGCATTTCTTCTAGTAAAAATAGTTTCAGCTTAAGACTAGGCTTAATCTCTGGCCTGGTTAACTAGCCTATCTTTTGATATGAAACGTGACATTTTTAACTTTACCAGCTCCTTCTCCACAAACACACAGTGTACTACCTCTCACCCAAGTCTTCCTCTCCCTTCTCCTCCAGACTAGCTCAGTCAGTGAGGTGGACGCCACGCCTCAGAAATCAGACGTTCCCTCTTCCTCCCCTTCAGTGGCCTCAGAGCAGGATGTGAGTGTCCACCTTATACTTCCTCTGACATTCCACCTCACTGCTCACTTCCTGGCTCAACAACCACTGTCTGAAATAGCAAGCCTTCCACTCTCCTGGTCACTTCGTTTCACCCGGTCTTGAGGTGCTTTATTACAGCATTCTCATAAAGCACAGAACATCCCTTTTTGAAATAGTATTCAGTAAGACAGTGTTTGTGATGCTCTGGGATGGGCTAAAGTGATGTACTAACCAAGTATTTATTTCTTAACCACCTGTTTGAATCACTTTGTGCTGCCTGTCACCAAACAAAATTACACAACTTCCAAAAGTTTGTGGACACTTTGCTCATCCAATGTTTCTTCCAAACTCAGTGGTATTCACTGGAGGTTTGTTCCCCTTTGCGCCAGTAAATCTGTAGGGATTACAATAACTCTTGAGTCATTGCTGTCTGGATTTGACTGTATTCAGCCACACCAGTGTTAGTGAGGTCAAGCACTGATCTGGGATGATTAGTTCTGAATCGTGACTCATCCCAAAGACATTCGATAGAGCTTACTCACCCCAGAGAATGCACTTCCACTGTCCAGTGCTGGGGGTGGCATACCTCTCTTGATATGACCTTGGGCCAATTTTTTAAAGTCTGATCCAGACACATCTGGTTTAAACTCCTCAAAGTTTTATTATATGTGTCTTGAAGAAACATAATATATACAGATAGAAAAGAGTGTAGAATTTGAAGTTCCCTGCCTTAGGCAGGTTATTTTATTTTTTGGTTAAAGAAGCCCCTAATGGGAAGAGGTCTCTGTACACTTTTGGACATGTATAGTATATGCCAGCTTAGTGTATGTTGTGGCTGTATTACTACCTTTCACATGGCCAAAGGGTCTGGAGGTTGCTTCAGACAAAACTCTGTTTTAAGGCAGGATGCTGTTGATTGTACAGGCATCTTTCAAATGGCTCTGAAATGCCCCCTTTTTTAGTTTTACAGAGTATGCATTGCATGATACTTACGACTGCCTAACATTTAGCTTGACAAACAATAGGATTAACTGTTTTGTTTTTAAGCAGACCTAATTTATCTCATAAAAGTAAAATAAGCTTCCCATTAAGACTTATTTTCTTTCTTTTGCCAGGAACCAGCGAAGCCCCCAGCAACCACTCCAGTTGCCCCCTCTCCAGTCTACCAGTCTTCTCTGCTCACTGCACCAAAGGTAAAGCTCTCTCGGCCCAGTTATAGAATATTTTCTCTTAGTCTAGACTTAAATATTAGAAAAAATGTAGTCAGAAAAACTAAGGTTTAGATTCCATTCCTAATATGTGCTTGTGTTTTGCTTATTTTTTGCCATGATAGTAGGTTCTGATCAGCGTTTATGGTGTTTGTTTCCACAGCCTAAAGCTCACCAGCTGAGCATTAAGACATTCTCCAGTCCAACTCAGTGCACACACTGCACCTCTCTGATGGTGGGCCTGATCAGACAGGGCTATGCCTGCGAGGGTTGGTGTACCACACTGCATCCTCAAATGCTACAATTAGCACTGCTGTTGCAGGCTTGAACGATTGATTTTATAAACTATTATTTACTGTTTAATTTTTTCCCTCAGTGTGTTCCTTCATCTGCCATGTGTCCTGTAAGGACAATGCTCCTCAAGTGTGCCCTATTCCACCAGAGCAGGCCAAAAGGCCTCTGGGTATTGATGTACAGAGGGGAATAGGCACAGCCTACAAAGGCTTTGTTAGGGTAAGTTGGGGCAAGCTGTCCAAATCCTACTGTCCTGACTGATTTCTATGTGCTTTATTTTTTCACTTCTCTATGTGGTTTTCCATTTTAATGCATATGAAAGTGATACTGAAGGTGACGCATGTGATTATTGTGTGTGGTTTCTGGTCTCTTAGATCCCAAAGCCCACTGGAGTAAAGAAGGGCTGGCAGAGAGCATATGCTGTGGTTTGTGACTGCAAGCTCTTCCTGTACGAGGTTCCTGAAGGGAAGTCCACTCAGCCTGTTGTGGTGGCCAGCCAAGTCCTCGACCTCAGGTCTCTCTTACTTATTCTACCATTAACATACTAACAGACATGGACTGTTTCACTTTTCATCTTTCTGTGTGACAAATGTTATTTTTATACCATATAGTGGACTGATTTTAACTCATGTGATGTTTTCTTTCTACCACATAGAGATGAGGAGTTCTCTGTGAGCTCTGTGTTAGCATCTGATGTCATTCACGCGACACGCAAAGATGTTCCCTGCATTTTCAGGGTAAGTTCTTTTTTTGCCTAGGTTAAATCTGTAGAATACTAAGTCTTCTTCTCCACCCTGGCCATCTGACCCTTCATTTCTGTCCTGCACAGGTAACGTCCTCCACACTGAGCTCCCCAGTTCGAGCTGTGTCGCTGCTAGTCCTGGCCGAGAGTGAGGCTGAGAAGAGGAAGTGGGTGGGCATCCTGGAGGGCCTACAGAGCATCCTGGCCAAGAACCTCCTGAAGAACCGAGTAGTGCACGTCCTGCACGAGGCTTACGACAGCAGCCTGCCGGCCATCAAAACCACGCTGTCCGCAGCCATTGTTGGTCAGCAAGCCTTGATGTTATTTTTGGCTTGGGGAAATTTCTGGAGATAGGATTGTGATTCTTGTCTCTTTACAACTGAGATTACGACAATCCTATAAAAAACACCTGTAAAAATTGGAGTTAGATTGTTTGTTTTTTCCTGGTTCTCAACAGGATTTGATTTTACCAGTATAATCACATTTTCATTCTTTTTCTCACACAATGTTTTTCTCTTTTATAGATCGAGAGCGAATTGCATTGGGCACAGAAGAGGGCCTGTTTGTGGTTGAGATCACCAGAGATGGTATGAATCCTATACCCCTTACATGCCATATTTCCTTAAAAAACTGAAACTGAAAACTTCAATCTGTTTTCTCAAACTTCTTAGCCACTGATCTTTTGTTTCTTTGTTCTCTCAAGTAATCGTTCGTGCTGCTGACTGCAAGAAAGTTCACCAAATTGATCTGATCCCCAAAGAGAAGATGGTGGTTCTCCTTTGTGGTCGCAATCGCCACGTACACCTCCACCCCTGGGGGGCACTGGAAGGCGTCGAAGCAGCTTTTGACGTGAAACTGACCGAGACTAAAGGCTGCCAAGCTCTTACCACGGGGGTGCTGCGACCTGGCGGCCCTGCCTGCATGCTAGCAGCTGTTAAGCGCCAAGTGCTATGTTATGAGATCACTCGTGCTAAGCCTCACTACCGCAAGCTGTGGGAGGTTCAGGCTCCTGGGGTAGTCCAGTGGCTGGGAATGGTGCGTGAGCGCTTGTGTGTTGGTTACCCATCGGGTTTTGCCCTGCTTGCCCTGCAGGGTGAGTCTTCACCTGTGAGCCTGGTTAGCCCTGGGGACCCATCGCTGGCCTTCCTTGCTCAGCAGCCCCTGGATGCACTGCATGCCATGGAAGTTGGAGCTAATGAGCTGCTTCTGTGCTTCAGTCAGCTGGGCATCTATGTCGATGCGCAGGGACGCCGCTCCCGCACACAGGAGCTTATGTGGCCTGCCACTCCACTTGCCTGCAGTACGTATCTGTGTGTGTCTGTATGTTTCAGTGGACATTCATGCTCCAATATTAACCCTAAAGTCATGGGTTGGTCAGAATTGTAATCTTACATAATCGTACCACAAATGTATTTGTTCAGCCAAGACATGTTTGCTTCTCTTATTTTGCACTGGTGCTTTCTAGTCTAAGGTAGCTGATTAGGAATGGAAGCTTAAAGCAGTTACTGTAAGTTGCACCCATTTAGTAACGCATGTGCAAATGCACACCCACAGCTTGTGCAGTCCCTGTAGTGAAGTACTGCCAATAGAATAGCGCTCTCTGGCGCAAATAGACATTAACCTATTGGCACAATGCCTAATGCCAGGTGGGGGTTAGAGAGTTATAAAGTTCCCTCAAAATGATGAGTTGGGAATGGTGGTTGGGGATGAATCGTCCTGCATCCTGACCTCACAATCAAATTCAAACAAATCCTCACAGCAATGTTCCAAAATCTAGTTGAAGATTTAAAGTGGGTTTATTTGTCTAGATTTAAAGACCTCTCCTATATGACTTAATCTAATGGCTGTAAGCTTTCGTTATTTCTTAGCTGCACTCGCCTCATGGCTTTAGCACTAACCTAAAGAATCAAACCAGACACCAGACATGTCTTGACTTACTGACTGTGCTTAGGAAAATGAGGAAAACTGGGTACATTTGCTAAGTTCACAGCCACAGCAAGCCTTAAAGTTAGAAAATCCTAAGAAATTGCCTGAAAGCATGTAAAACTTTGAGCAGGAACTTTTTTTTTATCACCAGTTGCGTTGTTCTCTTTTCTAGGCTCAAACTCCACTTACCTAACTGTGTACAGCGATTATGGAGTCGATGTCTTTGATGTCCACACCACGGAATGGGTCCAAACTATTTCATTAAGAAAGGTAATCTTTAGGGTGGAGTAAGCAGCACTGCTGAGCACAGAAATGATAGCTGATTGATTTATTCAGGAATATGCCTGCCTTTATGACTCCTGTTCACTGTCCTTTTAGATCAGACCTTTGAATGTGGAGGGCAGTCTGAACCTTCTGGGCTCAGAGCAGCCTCGCCTCATCTACTTCAGCAACAACTCTGCAGGTACACGTGCATTTCCGTTTATTATTATTTTGTGTTAATTTGTTTCTTGTTTTGTGTTAAATTGCTCTGCAGGAACTCAAGCATCCATTTTAGTTGAGTAGGATTTAATGTTTGGATCCTAGCTAGGCAATGCATCCACTGTGTTGTATGTCTGTACATAAGCTGGCATTACACTGTAGACATGCTCAAGATACACACAGGTTGATGATGAGATTCTGTGCCCTCCCTCCCCCCCCCCCCCCCCCCCCCCCCCCCTTTCTTAAGTTGAATTACAGCTCAGTCATTGTCACGTAGAGTCCTTCTGTCCAAGTGAAGACACTCAGATTTAGAAATCTGTGGCATGTCTGGCCTCACTCTGTGCCACTCTCAGTTTCCAATTCATTTCCTGTCTGCCCTGGCAGATTGCCCTGCTGATAATGGCACTCTTGTTTGGTAAACTAAAATGACCTCATTCATCTCACCTCCTCCAGGCCGCCTGCCAGTGTGGCCCATGACCGATCCATACGCTTCTACTCTAAACTGCCTTGACATGGCAGAGCAAAAGCATTGACCTAGTACTTCTGGTTAATTAAAAATTTTGAGATTAAAAATGCACTTTTGAGGTTATTATGTTAAAATGATTTTATTCTATAATCCAGTTTAACAGCAAAGGCCTGACCTCTGAACAATTAAGATAAGATAAGATAGTCCTTTATTAGTCCCGCAGTGGGGAAATTCACAGTGTAACAGCAGAAAGGGATAGCAAGACCCTCAGTTACAAAAATTTAGATAAATAATTGCTTTGGTATGTAATTATTCAGATGAGATTGGTGACATTGGATCTAAATCCAACGTTTGTTGGCGGTGTTAGCATCTCCTGTTATAATCCTTGAAAAACAAAACTTTATGCCCTTGTATGATTACTGCATCTGAGGTCAGTGAGCAATTATGTTCATTCCGTTTTTTTGCCAAACTATTCCTTTAATCCCACATGTCTTGTCTAGTCTTTGAATGCTCTCATGGATCTGATTTTTTTTTTTTTTCTCTCGTTCCCCTTTTTCTGCTTTGTCTTGCTCAATTGTTTCTACAGAAGGTTGTGATCTGGCCATCCCTGAGACATCAGACAATAGTAAGAAACTTATGGTGAGAACACGCAGCAAGAGGAAGTTTCTCTTCAAGGTTCCTGAAGAGGAACGAATACAGCAGAGGCGGTAAGAGACGTTAATGATGAATGAATTCATCGTCTAGTCCATTAGAGCCAGTGGTTTCATCTCTGTTCATTTTAACAGGGAGATGCTGAGGGACCCAGAAATGAGGTCGAAGCTGATCTCCAATCCCACTAACTTCAACCATGTGGCCCACATGGGTCCAGGAGATGGGATGCAAGTCCTCATGGACCTACCACTGGTAATGTCTTTATTCTGCAGGATTAGGCCATAGGAGGATCTTTGCCCTGAAAACTGTTGGATGACATTCTAAAAAAAGACACTCCAAAGTAGTTTCTCAGTTTAGGTGACAAAGATTGGTTTTGAAGAGGTTCTGGTACTAGACAAGCACTCTCAAAACTGATGGTCTAGATCAGTTATAGGGTTTTCATCTGAGAGCCACATTCTTGTGTGGATTAGGGTTGTGGTTAATAAATGACCTTAGCTGCATAGGCCTAATCAGACTAGTTGACACATCTAGATTCCATCAAAACTTCTGGAGCCACCCTCACTTTCTCCTTTGTTGCACAACACTGTATCTTCACCCCTTCACTTCACACCTTCTCTTCTTTCTCCTGTTCGGTAGTAACTTCTACTTTTCACCCCTCCTCCTTTCTGTTTCACCCCTTTCCTTCTCTCTTTCCCCCCTTGTGGTTGTGGATTTACCCTGGTCTCTCGTTGCCACGGCAGCAGCCGAGCGAGACTCCTTCCCCCTCATCCTCTCGCCACCACGCCCTGATCTCTCCTCCAACCAACTTTGAGCACGTGTATCACATGAGTCCCATGTCTGCTGGGCTCTATCTGCAGAAAGAGCCCTCCTCGCAGCAGAGCCTGCCACAGCTCTCCTCCTCTTCCTCCTCACCTTCCACCTCCTCCCTCGGAAGGGTAGGCTAGCACCCTTTTCCCTCTCTCCATCTGTGCTTGCTTCGAAATCTCCCCTCCCAAACTATTCCTTCTCTTTTCTGCTTTCTCTCTTTTTTTGGTCATCCCTTTTCTCCCCCTCCCTTCTTGTTTAACGCCTGAATGTTGTGGCCTGCAGAGTAGGACTGTGTATTTCCAAGAATCTGGCGATACGATGCATCGTGATACAAGGGTTATGATTCACTATATTGTCATACTGTAAGCAAAGTGATGCATTGCATTTTTTAAAAATTGAACGAGTACAACACTGCCATCTAGGGGTCAGGGTTTAAACACAACACAAAATGAAGCACTGTCTGCCACAATGCTTTATATGCTTTGCATGTATCAATATTTTCTTATACGTCTGCTGCAGAGGCTATTTGATGGCATGTGAACTGTCTGTGAGCAGGTAATGCTATAGATGGACTCTCAGTCAGACAGCTGAAAGTAGAGTTAGAAATGAGGAGATACTCTCCATAAATTGCCTCATTTTACCACCTGTATCTGACTACTTACTAGGTCCCTAAACAATTTGTAGCAGTAACCCACCAATCAGGTTGATATCGGTGCGAATACTGAATGGCCACTGAATCAGCCAAGCAATTCATGTGCAAGGCCCCGTCCACATGTACGCGGCTATTTTTTTTAAATGTAGCTTTTTCTTTGTTTTCGTGTGGTTGGTTGAAGCGCATCTAATGCTGACATCATGCAGTTAATTGGCGTGTGAGTGGTGCTGACTAACAACAGAGTGTGCAATCATTACACTGTGACTAGATATAAAAAAGCTCATCAGATGTGTGTAATTCCGAAACAGAAACATAAAAATAGCCCTATAGTAGATCTTTTAGAGTCTTTTTGTGGGTGCTTCAGATTTGCACAGTATTTATGTCTATTTTGGATGTTGCGCTGCTTTGTGAGGAAATTGACAGTAAAGTGAGGTGTTGGTGCTCCAGCTGGGCTGGCATGTTCACACAAGTGTTTTACAAATAAAATGTGGGTATGTGCAGACAGGGCTAAGATGTATTGCTGTATAATGCAGCTCTATTGCTTGAGTTTCTGATAAAGAAATATATATGAGATATATCTGTTAAATGATGAGCCATGAGTTTTGTTAACAGTGAGAGAAACATAAACCTTTACATAGCTATTCTGCTTAGATTTTAGGTGCTGCTGTTGGAATATGTACAAAGTCCAAAAAGAAACATTGTAAACTAGAAACAAAACAGTGCTTTTAGATGTTTTAATCATTATTTTAAATGATTGTGCTGTTTGAACTGCAAATAAAACTGTATACCATAATTATCAGTTTAGTGTCATTGGCCCATGTTTACCAAACGTCTCAGAGTAAGAGTGCTGAATTCAATTAATTAATTAGGCAGTTGATGGGATTAGATCTGTACTAGGCCAAATTTGAAGGTGTATGTGCTTTTTCAAGTACAAGGCATTATAGATGTTCATGTCACTTATTTTGTTAATGCTCTACAGCGCTCCTGTTTATTTTATTATGTGCAGCTCTATCGGCCATTCTGAAAACACGTAAAACGTTTCTGGACTGGCGTACTGAATTCAGAGTTAAATTTCTTCTGTTTGAAACGATTTTAGAACTTTAGCACATATTTGAGGAGCAGTGTAGATGAGGAACGTAAACCTGTGCTTCCAGTGTGTTTCTGAAAGCCTGTATTTGTGCTCACTGCTACAGAGTGTGATGCCCTCTTCTCAGGATGACTCAATTAAGGACAAGCCACGTCCCCTATCTAGTATTTCACGGCAACAGTGGAGTAAGACCCACATCACACGCACTGCCTCAGGTTAGTCACGTCTCACCATGCAGATGCTTAATCATTCATGTGGCTTTTCAGTTGTGTTTTCTGTAGTAATATTTTATATTGACAATGCTTGTATTTCTAGGGGGTGGTGATTTTATTGGAGCTGGGTCATCTCGCAACATCTCAGATCCAGATCAGGACTTCGAGAGAGAGGTATAAATAAATAAATAAATAAATGAGGGGGTGGGGGTGTAAACACTGCTTAAAGGTCACTACCAGGATGGGCTGAAATAGTCTTTAGATGAAGTATTTTATTTATATTTATAATATATATAGTGGCTTGGCTCTAATAAGTAGGCTGTTCGATACTTGATTCATTGCTGCAATTACAAGCTTCGATCACATGCTGACCTCAGGCACAGAAAGAGTCTCATTCCAGTTGTTTTTGGGTGCCCTGGTTTTGTGGTCAGCAATAACTGCCCCAGTTCTCATAGTCAGATGCACAGCTGCAGTAAACCCTCAGGCTCTGTTGTACAGTCACTCACCACAGCTTTGAATGAAGTGGTTTGTAATTTGCAAAAATGCATAAGATCACCTTCATCTGGTCTCTTATCCTTCTCTTCATGTGTTTCTCTGCAGCCTGACTCGGACTCCACCAAACACTCCACCCCTTCCAACAGCTCTAACCCCAGCAGTCCCCCAAGCCCCAACTCCCCCCATCGCAGCCAGCTCACCCTGGATGGTCTGGAGCATACCCTGGATGGCTAAGAACAAAGATCGCCCTGCTTAGGCGCACACTTTTACTATAATACGCGTTGCCCCAGCCCCACTACTGTCCACTCCGTTAGAACTTGCTATAAAGTGCCAACGTTCAAACTCTCATCTCCCAGTTTTTATCTCCATGCACCTGCACCATCTTTGCAGCCAAAACTATCTGCTCCCCAGGCTGCTTGCCAACAGAATTATAAAGCATACCCTGGATGGAACTGGGATACTGAACCGCTGTCGGAAAAAACTTCTGTGATGTTCTCCTAGTGGAGAGTGCTGTTTGGCTCACGCAAGCCAGCCTGTAAGAGAAATGAAGCTTCAGCCATGTCTGGCCTCTGGATGTGCATATAGCCTGCCCCCTGCTGGAGCATTGGTGGTAGTGTAGCTAACAGGGTCTAATAATCATCAATATGTTGGGTTTTTTTTTTTTTTGTTTTTCATTTTAATCTCAATTCCATGCCATTCTCCTGCCATTTCTTTCTTTTTTTTTAACTAAATAGAAATCATGCAAGTAAAAATGCCAGAAAATCATGTTCCTTAAAATTACAGATGTAAGAAGGAAAACTGGCTTTCCTGTTTGTGTATGATATTTTGGCAGATGTGTTGACTTATCATGTGGGATAGGAAGGACCTGAGGACTTTAATGACCCCCCCCCCCCCCCCCAAAATAATGCAGTTGGACCAGTTACAAACCCCCTTTTTGCTGTTCTTTATCAGCAACACTTCTCTATGTAGTTCAAGTGTCAGCTCAGAGCAGTCACAAAGAGGCATTGACACTTACCTGACTGGGGATTTTAAGCCAAACCGGTGGGCACTTTTATTGTATTGTAATTCTTTGGTTTATTTTTGTTTTGTTTTTTTGTTTTTCCCTTCCCCAATCTGCATTTTCAGACAGCCTTTGTAATATTCATGTTTTAACAAAAAAAAAAAAAAAAGACTTAGCGGGTGGAACACTGCTCATTACCATAAAGAAGTAAAGAAACAGTAAACAGAAATAAGACTTTACGTATAGTAAGTGTTTTAACATGAGAAATGGCACACCGCTAAAGGACCACACTATACATAGGATTTCAATAGTTCTTCTGAAACTGCTGCTGCTTTTGTGTGCTATGTAAAGAAATAAATATGTGATTTAAGATTCTCGCCATAGCCATGGTTCATCCCTAGTTTATAAATTGCTGCATTAAAGGAGCATCCACAGGTGATCCTTCACCAGTTTCTCAACCTTAGACAGTATCATTAATGTGGAGCGCTCGTGTATGTGGTGGAATCAGAGCACCACAGCATGAGAGCTGCAGGCATGACAGTCATATCCATTCTCTCACTAGCGTGCCTTCAGTGCCATTCTGTGTTACAGCAACACGTTGTCCGCTAAAGCATTTCAGTTGTTTTTAACAAGACAGGCTAATGGTGATGTTTTATTTTGTCCCCCCCCACTTTCCTTCCTCCCAAACCCTGAAACACTGTATGAAACTTGCACATGAACATGTTTTTAGTCCGAGGAAATTTCTTTTGATTTGTGTCGATGGTATTCCTGTCCTTTTCCTATCCCCCTTCTCCCCTCCCCTCCACCTGACTTTTCAGCTTCTTAAAAAAAAACACAAAAAAACATGGGACTTTATCCTCAGAACACTACTGCTTTTACTTCAGAAGAAAACAAATCACATGTTGAAATCTTTGTAATTATTGAATTGTTAGCCTCATAAATTTAAACAAACAATAAAAAGAATATCTGTTGTGCTTTTCTTGTCAAACTGGTGTTATATGGGAGTTGTAATATGGGAGTGCTGGGAGGGGATGGAGCCGCCTGAGACCTTTTAGTAGTCTAATTTATTAACAGTGCATATGATCACACCAAATGCCAAACGAGTGTGGCTGGGTGTACATTTGGACAGTGCCACAGTTACACTGTGAGCAGACATTAGCTGTGTTGGACTCCTAGTAACCCGCTGTTGTAGTGTACATTTAAGTAGTTTACATTTTAAAAATGTGTAGAATAAAATAAAAAATCTCATTTCAGATTTTTAAGGTCTATATAAAAGACAACATGGATATTTATAAAAAATTATAAAAAAATATTTAAAATTTGACTTTAGACTTTTATTTTGAAGAGTTGCTGCGCTATCCCTGCCCGGAAGTGAGCAGCTGACGCTTTATGGTTCTGATTTCGCTGCAAAATATCGAAGGTAAATCAGAGTTCAGATTTTTAAAGGTAATATAATCTTAGTCTAAATATTGGCACTCTTGTTTTTCACTCTTTTTAAGCCGTAAAATAGCTACATTTTTTATTTGGTAAGCCAAGTGCAATGAAGCCTCTAGCCGAGGATGACAGCTCACTGCCGACGGCACCGATCTGAACGAGCCTCTGTGCTGTTGGCTAGCTAGCAACGGTCAAGCGAATCAGATTAAACGAACAGTATTATAGTAATTAATAAACATTATTTAGTGGAAAAAAACACCATGACAGCATGTTTTCAGCTAGCCAGCTTAATCAGTCGTGGTCAGCAACGAAAAAGGCGGCTGGCGAGTTTGTGAGCATGTGTAAACAGATGGTTAGCTGGTGTTTCCGTTTAGACTGACGCCTTTTGTGCACATTTGGTCTAGATGACAAGAGCCAAACCAGAGGACGATGAATACTGGAACAGCTCGAAATTCAGCGCTTTCACATTTGATGATGAAGACGATGAATTCACTAAGGTAAGCTCAGCTGGCGACCGGGCTGGCGTTGGGTCCTCACTGGACTCCTCCGTCCCACCTTAAATTATGCGGCGGAGACCAACAGAGGCTTAAATACTAGCGCTGTGCTCTTAAAATCATCTTAAGATCTCGAAAATGCAATGTTATCTTGAGAAAACAACAAATCAACCTACAAAATCATTAGATAATGATACCGAAAAATATACTGAACTCGTGGCCTTTCTGGGCTTCCATACTATTAAAGGACTTTTATTAAAGGACTTTTAAGCATAAAGAATAACTTAGGGGAATGTCCATTTCTCGTTTCTTCAGCTGAAAGAGTCAAAGCGTGCTGTGAACAGCATTCTCGTTGACGACGACGACGATGAAGATGATGTTGAGAAGGTCAGCTGGAGTGGAGAGCCTATTGGAAGTAAGCCAGACTTCACTCCCTGTCTTCTGCATTTGCCATGCTATACACAATGCCTGAAGGTATCCAGACATCCCATGGTGAACCCATTAGGGCATGCAGCTTGTGTTAATCTTCATTTTTAAAAAAAAGCATAAAAAAAAGACGCCAAGGTGAAACCATTTCCATTTCCATTTACGGCATTTAGCTGACGCTCTTATCCAGAGCGACTTACAAGGTTACTCGTGTTACAGAGGAGGGCCAATGGAGTCTTAGGAGTCTTGCCCAAGGACTCTTATTGGTGTAGCGCAGCACAGTCACCCAGACCGGGAATCGAACCCCAGTCTCCCACATGGTGTGGTAGCTCACTGGCAGGTAGTGGTGTTAACCGCACAAGGTCACCGTGCTCAGTTGGGCTGTGGGGCAGTGTAAAATGTATTCTGTGGAGTACCTCAGTTCTCTATTGTTCTTGTGGCTGAATGCAGTCCACTCCGCACAGCAATGTTTCAACATCTTCAGAAAATCTACTAAACAGAAATGGTGTCACCAACTCTGTATTGATGTGCTTGATTTCAGGAGAAACATGAGCATGTGTCTGTAAGCTTTTGGACATTTGACAGATACACTATATGTTGAGATGTTTGTGGGCGCCTTCTAATGAACACTACTTTATTGCTGAGAATATTGTCTAGTCCCTGTAGAGATGTATCGTCAATAGAATAGGATTCTCAGGAGCAGATACTGGATTCTCTGGAGCAGATATGATACAGAAACATAAACCTATTAGTGCCATGCCTAATGCCAAGCATGGGCTAGAGGGGTATAAAGACCCCCCCCCCCCCTAAACTGTGGTGCGCTACAATCTACTGTCTAAGTCGTCAGTCGACATTAGAGACAGTTCATCCAACAAAAGCAGGATAGGCTCTTCTTTAATACCCTTTATTTCAAGAGAAACAATGCATAAGCAGGTGTCCCAATACTTTTGTCCATAAAAAAGTACCTTTCAATTGTATTGCACCTTTACACGGGAATTTGTTTGCTGTTGTATTGCAGGCATCTCCTGGTCTGTCAAAGAGACAGCTTCCAGCATTCGTTCCAGTGGGGAGCAGGCCTTTCCTAAAATCGACACTGTCCCTTCGTTGCCTAAACAGGGTTCTAGTTACTCCTTAAGTTCCTTGTTCAAAGGTAATCAGTAGATCAGGTATTGGTTTGAGTAGATACAAAGCTATGCGTGTTTGTGTGTTTTTCTCCATGTGTGGCTTTTCTAACTCATTGCTTTCGTGTCAATAGCCAAGAGCAAGCCGTTCCAGTCATTTTCTGAATGTGAGTTAACACAAGCCTGCATGATGAAGACTAAGTGAACTGTATTCAGATGGGCGACTGAATCGGTTATATTGACCTGCTTCTCTGATCCCTAGCTTTTACTGACACATCTACCAGAGCATATGCGCCAGAACTGCGCAAGCCCAAGTCGGAGTGTAAGGTGTGTTCCCACTGCTCAAATCATCACTCTCACTCTGCTGTGGTGCAGATTTGCTGTAGTGGAGCTGCATTAACCTTGCTAATATTATCTGTGACTGCAGGACTATATGAGTGACTGGAGCCCTGAGGAGACAGTTCGGCGAATGCGGAAAGGAAAGGTAATGTGCAGCCCAGAGAGGTGGAGGGGGGGGCACTATATGGTTCTTATGAATAGAAATTGATAATTACACATCATTATTAGATTTATGTCCTTTATACCTTCTAAGTCTAAGCTCTGAAGAAAACAAAGGCTTATTCTTTTAGGCTCTGTGTTATAGAAACAGATCTCTTCTTATTCAGGCACATTATATAAATCCCACATTATATAAATCCCAATAAATGACTAGTTAGCAAACATGGACCATTACATTTTGGGTTAAAGCTAATAATTTGGTTAAAGCTGATATATTTTTTAAGCACGTACTTAAATCACTTAATACATTGTGATACTTTTTCATGCATCCCTATTTTTATTCGTCCTGCAGTAACAATTGATTAAATTTCTAAATGTCTAGCTTTTGCCTTTTGGAGTCATTACAGGGAGGAGGAATCTAAAAACCAATAGCCTTAAACAACAAATATGTTTGATTCTGATATGTATCATTACACTGTTATCACCCAGGCCTAGTGCAGAGCCAGGTGCCCAAGTTTCCATTCAGAGGTGCCATGATGATAATGTACATTCTTATATGGTTCTTTGATATGATCTTAGTAATATCTTAGTAATTTTGCCTGATCACATTGACCTTAAATTATTTTTTATTCTTTTTGTTTTTTAATGTAGGCGTATTCCCTGGAAAGGTTCCGGTCTCTGCAGGACAAATTGCTGCTGTTGGACGAGGCTGTCAGCTTACACGATGGCAACGTCATCACTGCTGTACGCACTGCACCATGCATGAACTCATCACCACACTGTAATGAGAAAGGACATGCTTGCAGGAGATTGTAGTCAACGAACGTATCGCTGAACATTGTCGAACTGTTAGTGAATTACCTTCTTGTCTTTTAGGTCTTAATATATCTAAAGAGATCATTAAGTAAAGGTGGGTGACTGTTAATTACTTACTGTATTTTCTGTACTGTTTCAAAACAACTGTTCAAGCAAAGAACGTGACACTGAATGCTACGACCCCGCTGTCTTTGCAGAAATCCTCTTCAGGGAGTTAATGTTGAGGGAAATAGCTTTGCGGCATTATGTTCACTATCTGAAAGAGATGGGAGAGCAGAAGCTTTTGGTGGAGCTGATGAAGTAAGCTTGTGCTTTACTTCCCCTTTCTTTGCTCGTTGATTGAGAGATGGGCTATTCATTGTAAGAAGTTGATTTGCCTTTTGCACGTGTGTGTGGCTGTATTTACATAACTGCCACTCTCTCCATTGTACCACTGTATTCAGTGTTTATCATTCAACTTTATTGCAGGGCCCTTGGCAGAACAGAGGATATGGCGGTACGTGTCAACACCTGCTACCATAACTAAGCAATATGAATTAGGGCTGGGCGTTACGGTAAAAATAAGACATCACCGTATTTAAAGATGTTTTTCACAATACACGATATTTATCAAGATACATGTAATCACAGACTAAAAACATCAGTAGCAACAGATTCTTATAAACTACTATTTAGATTTTTACTCAACATCTGCTGCTCTTCATCTAATTAAGTCAGTCTAATTACACTGTTAGTAAGGAAACCTGCAGCTGATCTGTGTTTATTAAGAACCGACACAATACTGTATATGAAAAGTATATTATCACCATAACACAGTTTATCACAATACAATAAAATATTGTCATACTGCCCAGCCCTAATATGAATGAATATGATTTTGATTGTAATTGTTTTTATAGTTAATGCAGTACAAGGAGCATTTAAATATTAAGGACGAAGGCCGAAGAAGGGACTTTCTTAAAAATTGTCTAAGGTAATAACAAGCATTATAGCATAATAACAAGCATATATATATATATATATATATATATATATATATATATATATATATATATATATATAGAGTGTATATAATGTTTTCATGCTTTTGAGAGGGGCTTACTGTCGCACTACTTATCTGTTTTATCAGTCTTCCTTTCTCACAAGATGATGCCACTCATGTGCAAGACCATTACACACTTCTGGAAAGACAGATCATCATAGAGGTGAGAGCTGGATGCTCTGTGTTCATGGCGGAAACCAAGCAAGAAAATCTCAGGCCTAACGTGATTGCTCTGCCCTTTTTGTGCACTTCTCATTTTCCATCTACTGTGTTTAATTTCTTTTCTTCCCCTTTTGTTTTTCTGTGATGAGTGTGAGGGGAGGGGTGTTGGGTGGGAATACTTTTGCTTTGCTGCTGGAGGTGTTCTGTAGAGCTCTCCAGGAGAGTGAAGAGGGAAGTAAGAAAGGAGTGACATGCATAGATTTCTTAAGAAAGGTAGCATTTAGTCACATCCTAAAGTTTAGTTTTTTTTCCCTTTTTGGATGCTGAAATTTTTTACACTGTAAGCAGTCTGGCTTTGTGTGAAAATGAGTCATTTGCTGGGTTCAGCAGGTGCATAATGTGACACACTCAAATTACTAAGTCTTGATTTTTTTCTTTACATATATAGCTGCTCCTTTCTCCTGGTTTTGCATGCGCTGCTGAGAGTTAACATACACTCACGTTTACTCACAGCTAGTCTGACTATGTGGGACGAAAAAAGAGCGAAGTGTTGCTAACTAATTTTGCCATTGTGTCACAAGGGGACGGTGTTAGTCTGGTGCCCATCTGATGGACCTGGCCTGTAATTCACTCACTCAAGATTCTGTTTGTATTCAGATATTTTTTGGTGCTTTGCATCAGTGATACTGTGTGTCTTTGTTTGCCAGGCGAATGACAAGAGGGGAGAGGCAGAGATTTTTAAGAAGTTCCCTAGAAAGGCTTCCATCTTAAACATGCCACTCATCACCACTCTGTACTACTCCTGCTTCTACCACTACGGAGAATCTGAGGTAAAAGGTTTCTCACTGCATTATCTATGCCATTTAAACATACTGGAGCATTACTGGTTAATACCACTGGCTAATGTAGATGTGCACGCCCCCTGATAAGCATCTACCTCAGCCAAATGCATGCCATAAGCCATTAGGAGGCCCATAAAAGTCACTGCACTTCAACCACAGATGACAAAAAAACAAGAATTGTGTATTTTAAGGGCAGCAATAGGCTCTACTCTGTTGTTGAAGCACTGCTATGAGGATATATTTACATTCAGCATTGGTGACAAACATCCCTACAACCCATGCCAAAGATATTGGCTGGAGTTCCAAGCATCAGCTATAGTGGTGTAAAGCCACCCGGAGTTAGGCCCAGGAACGTAATACCCTTCTAGCTGATACTTGGCATTGGGTATGGTGATTTTAAGATTATGTTTGGCTGCCCCAGAGTGTCCCATTCTATTAGCAGTACTTTTCGTCATAGATTGTACAAGCTGTCTGTGTACACCAATGGTGTCAGCAATGGTTGCACATTAGCTGAGTTCACTGAGTATAAGGGGTGTATTTGTTTATGTATCCTCAGCCATAACCCACAGAAAATCATGTGTACACACTAAACTAAGGCAGTGGTATGTGTTTGCATGCAGGGTACTTTCAGCAGCCCAGCTAACATCAGGAAAACATTCAGGGTAAGGCATGTTTTATAGTCGTATCAGCTTGCATTTCCCCCCCCTGTTCTACTCTTTCACCTCCACTGATCTGTGTAAGTTCTGCTGGGAAACTTTTGACCGTTTTGTCAGGAAATGTTTTCTTTGGCAGATTTCGGAAAAGCAGTACATCCTCACAGCTCTTGGAGCCAGGGCAAAGTTGAAATCCTGGTTTGATGTGGATAGTTTATTCAACACCAAGAACTGGCTGGGTTACACCAAGAAGAGATCCCCCATCGGCTTTCACAGAGTGGTGGATATCCTGCAGAAAAACAACGCCCCTGCACAGGTCCCTCTAATGCAGTATCAAGCTTCTTTCACCAGGGGGAGCTGAATGACGAAGCCTGTTGTCATTCTTCTTATCAGTCCCTTTTTATGTCATCTATATCCACTAAGACATCTGTTCAGTGACCATTTATTAGATGTGACAAGGCAATGTTGAATACTCACCCAAGTGCTATAGAACCATCTTTCATGGTATTGGAGTATAGGAAAAGTCAGAATATGACTGCAAACATCTTCATCTATTGCCTTCTTTGCACTGTTGCAAATGTAGCAATGTCATTGCTAAATTTAGGGACTTTTAAAACCAGTGGATTTTTCACAGCCTCTTCTGTTCCATTTCCCTAAGTGAACTTCTGAATTGAGATCAGGTCATTTATTTAGACAGGTCTGTGCACTGTGCTTTATTTAAACGTAATAATTATTTTTGTAATTATGCTCGTAGTTCGTTCAGTTTATCCTGTACAGAGAATAAGAGGACTGATACCATCTCACACTAGGCAGCATGTGACGATGACATGGTTTGCACATTAGCGCATTATGTCAACTAGCAACTTTTCAAGCAGGCTTTTTTTTATCAAAAGAGTTGTCTGTCTCAAGCTGTAACATGTCCTTCTCTTTGTCAGGTGTTGCAAGAATATGTGAACCTGATTGATGACCCAGAGCTGAGGCTCAGTCTGGCTCAGAAATATAAATGTCATGACATTGTGATTGATGTGAGTTGATCCACACTGCTACACTCAAATTGCTGCACTATGTCATTAAATAGTCTACAGACTTCTTTATTAGCCATTAGCGCCTCCCAGGTCACAGAATAACGAAGATGATTTTGTTCTGATCAGACGTACAGAGACCTGAAGGACCGGCAGCAGCTGATTGTGTATCGGGGTAAAGTGGAGCGTGGCTCACATGAAGACAGAAAGATTGAGGAGCTACTCAATAACATGGTGAGGGGAACTCATGAGTAACACATTCATAAGTCATTTCCTGTCACATTTGGAAAATATGCATTCAGAAACTGTGCTGACCTTTGTGTGTCACCCTTAAAAGCTCTGCCACAGTATAACACAAAGTTTGTGAAATGCATCCTCGTCATTCATTAATTAGTTCCTTTTTTGGGTCCTGTAGTAATGTCCAGTTCCAGTTTATTATCCATTGTACCACAGTTCTGACCTCGCAATGTGATTGGCTGAGAGACGGGAGTCCCAATATTGCACAATAATGGCATTCTGACAGAAGATGTACACATACACACCTAACCTAGAAACGGCACCAGTGCTTACAAGTCTAAAACACCAGCCATAACAAAGCAGCGACATTTAATTCAACAAGTAAAAGACTGCCAATGTGAATATTATAATGAGTTCATAAAATCTGGCTTTTAAAAATGTTACATTTGTTTTGCTTTAAATTTGGAAGATGAAGCTTTTAATGACCATCCTAATACCTCCAATGAAAACTAAAACCAAACGAAAGGTAAATGCTGGAGATTTGGGGGCTCAGACTGGATCTGCAGTGGATAGCAACTTCCACCATTGGCGTGGCAGCCAGAGTCTGAGGGAGCACAATTGGCTGTGCTCTCTCCACTCATCACTCTTAAAACGGTGTGGGCTGGCACAGGTGTCTTATAGCTGGTTCAGTGGAGCTGGGAACCCGGCACTTTTCCACTGCTGCGTTCTCTCCACTGGCTTCCTGTAGCTGCTGCCCGCATCAGATTCAAAACCCTGACGCTGGCCTACAAAGCCAAGAATGGACCAGCCCCTCCATACCTGATGGCAATGGTCAAAAGCCGATCCACACCTAGAGCCCTTCGAGCTTCAAGTACGGCTCGGCTCGACCCGCCATCCCTCAAAATCCGCGGAAGACAAGCGTCCAGGCTTTTTTCTGTCCTGGCACCAAAGTGGTGGAACGAGCTTCCCCTGGGTGTCCGAACAGCCGAGTCGCTCGCTGTCTTCAAACGCAGACTGAAGACCCACCTCTTCAGAGAGTACTTGGACGAATAGTTCAATGTCTAAAGCTTAGAGGTATCTTTTGTATTATTAGTCTATTCTAACTAGCTGAGGTTTTCTTGGGTAAATAGCAAAGCACTTTGTAAGTCGCTCTGGATAAGAGCGTCTGCTAAATGCCGTAAATGTAAATGTTTTTTGCCTGGCACATTGAATGCCAGGCAAACCTAACCCAAGTCTTTACTCTCCTAGTGTCAAAAACATTGCTAGTGGTAGGGGACGTTATGAAGGGGTGGGTTAATTGGCAGTACTAAATTGGGAAATGAATAAATAAGTAAAGCTAGGCTAAGGAGGTTTCACACTGTTGTTCGCATGGCATCCCAAAGTGCTTAAAATGTACAAGCTTTGGCAGTGTGTATCAGTATGTGTAGCCATGGGAATAATATAATAGTAACATTGCCTAATGTTTTGGTCACTGCTTATAACCCTGATGATTAAGAAATTATAACTGAAGGCCACAGAGGATGATATTTAGTGGTGAGGTGACTGATAGAATGGGACTATTTTACGTGGCGGAATGTTGATAAACCAATATTTTTTTTCTGCCCTTTTTATCTTAAAATGTAAACAATAAACAGCGATAACACAACTGTGGTATAACTGCAATAACAAACTCAAGATTCATGCTATAACGTGAGATTTTGGCTCTAATGTACTGATCTACGACCCTTGGTCAATATCTCACGTTATAGCACAAACTTCAAGTGTGTTCCTGTGATTCATAATAGCTGTTAACTGGCAGTGGTCTTGTGAAGTACCCTGATCATATGACCATTTCTCTCTTACAGCAAATCAGATGGAAGAACTGACCCTTGTTTACCCCCGAAGGTTGAGGGCTTCATTTCGACACATTTTGAAATCAGAGGCTTCAGCTGACACATGGCCACACTTCTTAAAAGGACTCTAAAAGCTGCCATAGTATTGACCTCACAGTGTGAGACCCGCCCTTTCAGTTTTGCTGTGGTAGTAAAACAAAAAGGCCGACAGCTCGCTCACGGATACACAAACATCTCACACTTCCTTCATTTGCTTCATCCTTATTGTATTGCCATCTTACATTTTTTATTTGTTTTCCAAGCTTGCCATGGCTGTAGAGCTACCAAGTGTCCTTTTGCCAACAACAGCTAAATAGTAACATGCATTTTGAGGAAGAAGTGCAAAACCGAGAGCTGCTGTACTGCACAGACACCACTGTATGTTATCCCCATTTACATCGCTGTGAGTCTGTATTGAACATTCCTGATCAATGGCTTTTTGTATCAAAAAAGGTGAAAATGAAATTATTTAATAAAAAAAACATATTTAAACGGACACCTTTTTCTTTCAGTCTTAAGCCGAGATAGCAGAGAGGGGTATTGCTTAAATGATCTCTGCACGAGTTCTTATGTCAACTGATTTTGTAGATTACAGGCTTTGACTTTCCCCACACTATACAGTATCAACGGATCTGTTACCGTAAATGGTTATGTAAGTAAAAGATGAACTGATCTGCAAAAAGCTGATGATAAATGGAAGATTAAACATTTTAATTAAACAGCAATCATGGGCTCCTCTAAGCAGTTGTCAAGCACTTAAAGTTAAAATAACGGATTCTCACAAAACGGGGGGGAGGGGTGGTTGGGGGGTTATAAGAAGAGAGCAATTGTTGTTGTATGGTAGCTGTTTCCTCAGTCCGTTATGTAGTTAAGAAAAGGAATAGTAGAGGTCAAGTTGAGGTCTGGAAGCCCAAGAAAACTTTCCAAGAGAGTTGCTCATAGGATTGCTAGAAAAGCTTATCAACCCCAACCTCCAGTAAGACCTTTGAAAAGGCCTTTGGGAACATTGAGCAGACTATGGAGTGGTAGTGCACTGTTCTACTGTGCAGCGACACCTGTAGACATATCACCCTGGTAGAAGACTCATCAGAAGATGACTCGCCACAAAATTCAGTGTCGGACGTTTTAAGAAACAAGCCTGATGCATTTTGCAAACAAGTCCTGTGAAAGAAGGGGTGTAGAATTTCATGCTTTGGGTTTGTGTTGCAACCAGTGACACAGAAAACATTTCATTGGTCGAGGAAAGGAAGGATTTAGTTAAAAACCAGCAGATTCTGGATCTAAACAACACACTGTCTGTAAATAGCTGATAAGTCAGGGATGGCTACTACAGCAGGACAGTGATCCTAAACACACCTCAGAATCCACCATGGACCATCTCAAAAGGAGCAAGATGAAGGTTTGCTATGAGGCCCCTTACAGAAAATGTGTGAATAGAAGAAGGAGCGAAACTTCTCCAAACAAGAACTGAAAGTCAGATTTTAACTGTTGCAAAAATAAAAGCGTTCACAAGCTGGGGTATTAATACGTACTGATCATGCAGGGTGCCTGACCCTTTGCTCTGGGCCATTTCCCGTAGCTGTTATTTAAAAAAAAAAAAAAACAATAAAAAAGGATGGGGAAGAATATGAAAGAAATGTGTCATCTTTTACATTCATTTTCTTCCACGTGCCCAAACTTTGAAAAACACTGTATGTCCAAAAATATCCAGACACCTCTTCTGGTAAGTGAATTCTGCTACTCAAGCCCTCAGACACCCTCTGCTGCAGAACTGCAGTGCCTGTTTTAAGCACTCTCTGTATATCTGAGTACATTTAGCTGAAACCACGTATCCTAACAGCCCACAGCATCAAGTGTGGTGGAAAAAAAAATTTAAATGCGATAGTCTGAATTTTACATCTCCTCCTCCTCCTCCTCCTCCTCCTTCTCCTCCTGTTGACCTTCCAGATAAGCACTTATAAGCACCCTAAAAAACCCACCTACTGTAGTGTCATGATGCCCGCAGTTGCTGTAACCACGTGACCAGGCTGACTCTGCCCACCGGAGCCAGGGCGCCGAGTCGCGCAGGCAGTCAGTCAGCGATGAAGAGACTCTGAGCGGGAGAGGAGCCCGACTAGCTACAGGTACAGGTTAACATTATTATTATTATTATTATTATTATTATTATTATTATTATCATTATTATTATCATTATTATTATTATTATTTATGTCTCTAAAAAAAAAAAAAAAAACTCGGTGGCTAAAAATTCCCCCAATTTTCTGCTATTGGCTGGCTGAGCTTTTGAACTCCCTGCACTTCATATAAAGCGCTGGTAAAGCGTTAGTATTGGTCCCGTTATTAATTTTCTCTATTGGAAACATTGTTTGCAGTGTGTGTTGTAGCTGTAGTGGTGTTCATTAATTTATCAGAAAATGTTGGTCAGAAAAATGGCAACAAATGAAGTTACAAGTTTGGACAGCGACGATAAAGCTAGCTAGCTATTTCCCTATTATTTCCTCTTAAGTCTGAGGGCAGACTGGATGATGATACAGGAGGTAAACAAACGATGCTTTAATGTTTAATGAAGGTGGGCTATTTTCGTTAGCTAGCTACACTTTCACTATTCGTATTATATTAATATTAATATTATAATATTCCTAAATATGCGCTCACTGAAGACTGCTGTTCAAGCTGGCTAGTGGGTGTTGTTTTACCTCAGGCGACTCCAAAACAGCTCTCGCACACTTGAGCGGTTCCTGCCTCCCTAATGAGAGCAGACAAGTGAATGAAAGCATCTATCGTGTCTCTCTCCACACTGCTGAAGTGTAAGAGTAAATGAAAAAAGAGGCCACTGAACACAATGAAGGGGAAAAGGCGGCGAGTGCATCTTTAGCTATCAGTCCCAGAGGTCCTGAGGTGCTAAAGGGACCCCCCCCCCTTGCCCTCGCCCTTGCCCTCGCCCTTGCCCTGCTTTCTATGAACCTCTGCTGAGGTGGTCAAGTCTGCTAGGAAGGCTTTAGACTGCGTACTGATCGCTTCAGCTCATCCCACAGGTACTGGATGGAGCTCCATCACTCCAAAGAACTCTTATACACTTGACATTGGACCCGGTGACCTTAGGTGGGTGTGCAGCTGCTCCTGAGCGATAAGGCTGAGCTGTGTCTACACTAATTTGGTTGGTGCATCCTGTTCCGATGGGATCTGCGCACTGGAAGATGAACCCATAATCAGTCATGTTACATTTCGTTCAGTCCATTCACTTTCACTCCCACTTTTCAGCAGGGGATGCTCTGGCATTGCTCGTAATTAGGTCTACCCAGTGTTTCTCCGTCTGAGCTCCTTTGCCACACTAATTTATTCATCTGTAGTGCAAAACAGCAAGGCTTGACAAACAGTGTGATCAATTCAGACATGCTCCAGTTGCAGCTTTCTCCAGTGGAGCTCTAAGCTCCATCGTGGCACCTGCCATTCACTCGTCTCGGACCAATGGGTAAACCGGGCCCCTTGTTTTCCTTATTTTGTGCTGCACTCCCCCTCTCCACAGAGACCAGATGAATATTTTAGCAGCTGTCTAGCTGAGCTGGGGGTGAAGGCGCGGGCGGACGAGTGGAAGCTCCTCTGCCTTGAGTCGGGGGGTTGTTTTCTGTTGTATGGTTGAAGTGTGGCTGGTGTGCTGGGTTTGCTGTATGCAGGGGTGGAGAATTAAAGGCTGACGTCAGCACAGTTTGCTGATTTCTCTGCTCTGACACAGCTAAACCAAAGCTGGTAATTAACTGCTGAGTTCAAAATCACCAAACTGTATAGGAATTCGATGACCCTCCAGGACTGGAGTTCCCCACCCTGGCTGCAAGGTTAGGCCAGACGGGTCTCAGAGTTGTGAATCTGTGACTGGTTAAGGCTGGCAGACTCTTCTGGAGCATTATGCAGAGTACAGGCCAGATGATAAATAATCTTTATCACAATAATAAAATGTATCTCCATAACAAATAAAAAACATCATCATGTTGCTCACCACCTATTGACTGGTACCTGATTGGACCTGCTGCATCAGCTCTGTTAGTCTGCCTCAGCTTCTTTCTCATCCTCTGTTTGTCTGAATTTAATAACACACTGATTTTAATTACAATAATTTTGGTGATATCTAGATACTTGTGTCTTCTCACTTGATTGGTCCTCCAGGCTCTCTTGATAAAACTTTTCACACTCCAGCAGCAGTCGAGAGTCAGCTCCAAAAAACCCAGAGTAGCATCACTACTTGCAACAGTCAAAGCAGCGAATAGGAATAGAGCAGTAGCAGCAGCCATGCATACATTTATATACACATACATACACATTTCAGTGGGGGCTTGGCTAAAGTCTCTCAACTGGCCAATGAGTAACATGTTCTAATTCTATCTTTTTCCCCTCTCCTTGCTTCCATTTTTGGCTGTAGAGACCATGCAGGAACGGCCCGTGACTCAGCCCTCTGTGACCGTGATGAATGGCAACGTGAGTCTGACCTGTACCACCCCATACGATGAGGACCGCATTCCGCTGGTAGTGCTCTACAGTGTAGTGCTGTTTGTGGGCCTGCCTGCCAACCTGGCCACTGTCTACCTCACCTTGCTTCAGGTGTGGCGAAAGAATGTGCTGGGCATCTACTTGCTGAGCCTGTCTGTCTGCGACTTCACATACCTGCTGACACTGCCCATGTGGGCCATTTATGTCAATGGGGGCCACCGCTGGCTGTGGAGCTCGTTGGCGTGTAAGGTGACGGGCTACGTCTTTTTCACCAACATGTACATCAGTATCTTCCTGCTCTGCTGCGTCTCCATTGATCGTTATGTAGCCGTGGTCTACGCTGTGGAGTCGCGGGGGCTCCGTCGCCAGAGATTGGCCACTCTGGTAACCTTCATCATCTGCGTGGTGGTGGGCCTGGGCCATGCACCTGTTTTTAACATGCGTGAGGGCAACGCAGCCATGGGAGAGCGCCGCTGCTTCGAACCGGGCCAAAATACAGCCACTGTCACATGCTTCAACTACGCCCGCTTCTGCCTGGGCTTCTTTGCCCCACTTGCAGTGCTGGTCTTCACTAATCGGGCCATCCTGGCCAATGTGCAGGCTAGCACTGGTCTGAGACCCTGCCAAAAGGATAAGGTGCGCCTCCTAGCCGTAGCTGTGGTGTTGCTCTTCCTGGTCTGCTTTGGCCCGTATCACATCATCCTGCTGATGCGTGCCATTACCTACCACTTCCCCCAAATGCAAGAGGACTGCCATTTTGAGAAACACATCTACACGCCCTATACCATCTCCCTGGGCCTGTCAACCATCAACAGCGCCATTAACCCCATCCTGTATGTGTTGTCCAGTGACAACATCCGGAAAGAGATCCGGTGCTGCCTGGCTGGTCTTCATAGCCGCACAGGGAACTGCCAGCGCTCCACAGACAGCAGCCAGAACAAGATGCACTCAAAGAACTCCTCAGACCTGCTTCCCACGAGGGACCAGGAGAAGACGAGAACTCCTACACCATGCTAGTTTCGTAAGCGTTAAAGACTTTAGGTGTTGTCGAAACACTTCAGCGTTTTTGAGCTTACAGGAAAGATGACTAAAATGGGAAAAACACCAGTGTTATAGTTTTTTGCTTCAGAAGAACATTTTGATGAGTGTACAGTATTACTGCAACATCTGGACAAATCTGGGCCAAACTAGGTTTCTTGGTAAATAATAACATGATAATATTATTATTTCCCAAAGGAAAACTACTGTGATTATCTCTTCCATTTATACAGTGCCTTTCTCACATTTAAGGACACTTTGTGAGAGAGACTAGATGAAAGAGAAGTGAAAGTACAACTCCAATTTAGAACACACTTCCATTGCAGAGGTCAATATGACCATATATATTGTTATCATTGTGTCGCAATAAGCTTTTCTAGAAATACCGTAGTTATAATCAGTACTTAACCACTGACCAACACAATGCTTCATAGGGCTGCTAGTTCCCAGAAGTCAGCTCTAGTTCCGATTACAAGTGATGCAACTCGAGAGGAAAATTCATGCAGTCATTTTTCTAGATTTCATTGTTATCTTGGTTACAAATGACCAGGGGTCTTAACATATTAACTTTATGTGCACCCTTCTTAACTCTTTGTCAAAGGCACAGGATTTCAGTTTAATTATACGACCCGTTAGATCAACTCTCCTTTAGAGGCCCAGCCCTAACGCTTCATCAAACTTCATTAAAAACTTCAAACCAGGAATTTCTAAACTTTTGTCTTGAGGGGCTGGCCAAGGGCCAAAAATATACATACAGAAGCTAGGTAGTTTTCAAGTGGAGATGTATTTTAAAACCTTATAATATATTTTGTTTTTTTAAATACTGAAGAATGAGAATCTAGCATGAAAATATGTGATTTCTCTTATTACTTAAGATGGAAGTTTCTGTAAGACCAAATCAGAGGTTTATTTTAAATATTGAATTAAATTTTGAAGTAAAAAGTAAAAAAAAAGCACCAACAAGACATGGTGCTGCTGTTTTGCTGGTGCTGGGAGTGTGTTCCCGCTGTTTTTTTTTTTTAGTTTTTTTTTTATTTGTCATCAAATACCATGATATATAATTGTCATATGGCCCACCTTTACACTGCTGTACTTGCATGCAGTTAATAGTGCTCTGAAGTTTCTCAAGCGTTTACTACTGTACTTACTGTATTAGACTGTAACTATACAGCCTTTCCTTTAAATAGTTCAATGTGTAAGTAGTGTATGATGAACTGCATGTCCTCCGTATCACCAAGTATTAGTCGTCCTCTTTATCTAAGGTTTTGAAAAATAACTGAATATTCTCAAATATTTCGTTTTTTGGTCTGATACATTAAGCATGTAGGCTAAACTGAACAACACACATACGTTAAGCTTTACAGCAGACCTGATTTCTCTGTAGCTGGTTTGTAATATATGTCATTTTTATGCATTTGTAATCTTTTGTATACCTTTTTTATACATAAAACATAATTATTGGCAAAGCTGAAGTGGTCTTTATTTCTGTCCTGTAAACTTCCATGCGAGAGGACCATGGTTTTCTTCATTTAGTTCAGTGGTTTAAGTAACATGGCATTCCAACATGCATAGTCTTCCACATAGTCGGCTACAAACACCAAGAAGACAGCATTGAGGTTTCATAAGAAGCAAATATTCTGAAGCAGGCCAGGATTCAGTTATATTGAGTAACACTCCAGACTGGGCTGACGCTCCTGCAGCAGATTGTGGTTGAGTTACAAGAATACAACACAAGAAGATGCCCCTCATTTCGCAATACATGAGGGAGCTGCTCATAGATATTGCTCACAGATCCTGAAAATGAAATTCAGGCATAGTGGAATTCACAAAGTGTACACTGACCGAAGATGAAGCTTTCAAAGGTAGTGAAATGGAAACTCAGATAATGACATCTCAGCAAGGTACTTACTACAGAATAATCTGAGAGTGGAGAAAACATGGCTTTAAAGAATGGCAGAATTTGATCTGTGATATCTGAAGCTCTCTGAATGGCATCCAAAAACACAGCTATAAAAGATATGAGTAGTAAAACAGCTTTACTGTCGACCGTTAGAGTAGAGTGAGCTGTCATGCATGCAAAATGGGAATGTTTTTTATCCTCATTCTGACATGTGCTTTAGTAATGAGACCCCAGATATTAAATAATGCATACAAAAAAAAAAAAAAACCTCTAGTGACTGAAGTTGCCTGAATTATATTGTGATATAGACTATACAGCAGGAGTGCAGAGCTAAACGAGGTTGCGTAACAGACGTTTACAGACGTAAAAAATATATACATAGAATAGAATAAATAGATAAGCATCTAAAAAAATATTATGCATACTAAGATTATTGCACTTGTTTACAGTGACAGTCCATGTATGTTTTTCAACAGTCCTGAAAATCATCGCATTGTGTATTGTGTTAGTGAGTGTTTAGTAACCTGATGGCTTGTGGGAGGAAGCTCTTGTAGAATCTGGCAGTCTTACACCGCATGCAGCGGTAGCGTTTGCCAGAGGTCAGGAGGCTAAACAGTCCATGGGCAGGGTGGGTGGGGCCTCAGACTATCCTGAGGGCTCTGCTGAGGCAGCGTGACTGGTACTGATCCTGAATGGATGGAAGTAAGGATCTGATGATTCTCTCTGCCGTCCTCACCACTCTCTGGAGAGCCTTCTGGTCCCCTTTTGGTGCAGCAGCCATACCAGACTGGGAGCCTGCTGGTCGGGATGCTCTCAATAGTGCCTCTTTAGAAAATTGTGAGGATTGGAGGTGGGAGGTTTGCTCTTCTCATCTGTCTCAGGAAGTGAAGACGCTGCTGTGTTCTCTGGAAATGGAGGTGGTGTGTGTTGTCGTCTGTGATGTGAGGTCACTGACTCACAGCATTGCCATGGACTGCAAGTGGCAGGTGTACCGCGTGCTTCCTCCTGAAGTCGATAGTAATCTATTTTGTCTTGTTGACATTCAGTGACAGACTGTTGTCATCACAGCAGACCACACGTTGGTTCACTTCCAGTGTCATTGATGATGAGGCCCACGTCTATCATGTCGTCTGCAAACTTTATGATGTGGTTTGTGCTGTACTTGGCACAGCAGTCATGTGTCATCATGGTGAACAGCAGAGGGCTCAGGACACACCCCTAGGGAACCTCGGATCATGAACAGTTTTCATAATGAGAGTTTCAGAGGCGTTTGGTCCAACTCGAACTGTCTGTGAGAAAGTCCTACCTGGCAATAACCAGTTGCACAGTGGGCTATTGATGCCTATTGGTTTGAGTGCACTGGCCAAGTGCTGAGGGATGACCGAAATGAAGGCAGAGCTAAAGTCAATGAAGAGCATCTGCACAGAACTGTTCTAGACACCACATTTCTCAACGCAGCATAACTGTCCAAGTGCAAGCTATCCTGAATGTTTACCCCCAAATCTTTACAGTATGATACACCTTCAAGGTGATTTGATTAATAAACAAAACTGGTAATACAGGGAGATCCCTTTAAATACATGCAGTACTTTACACTTCTTTGGGTTTCATTTAAATTCTAAGCTAATTCACTTACATTTTTAGTTCTGCCAGGTATCCTAGATGTTGATGTCTACGCCAAGCCTGTACTGTTCACAGATCTCCAGTGATTTGCTATATTTAAAAGGGCATCATTGATTAGTGCTAAAAAATGATGGCCCAATATGGTTCTTTGGGCAACTCCACAAGTCAAACATTTGGAAAATTTGGGACATGGGACCAGGCCTGGTCCTACTACAAACTCTAGAACACCTACTGAACTACTGTTGTGTGGTCTGGTCCTGGCAAAGGCCCTGGCAAAGGCCCTGGTAAAGTCAGTTGTAGTTAAAGTACTCACTGAGCGTGAACTGAGCACCAGTGAGCTGTGAAATGACCCTGTCTGCTGCCAAACCGCATATGATCAAGATTTCACATAAACTCACTAAATATCCAGTTTGCAGCTAAACATGCAGATTGTTTAGAAAGCTAAAGGGGTTACTGAGCTGGGCCCAAACTCATCAGTGCTTGGAGGAGTAGATCTTCAGTAGAGTTTTATGCTCACTTTAGGGTTGTGGAGATCATTATAGGACTGAAGGTCAAGTGTTCAAGTGTTGTCATAAAGGTTTCACTCAAGCACTCATATATCATTTGTTATCATTTGCAATGTTTTTGAGTTTGGCTGTCAAGCACATTGTGTTTGCAACTCAGTGTGAAGATACAGATTTCCTTTGCCCTGTCAGGGGTGTGTATACATCCTGTCACTGGATGCTTTGCAGAAATGACCGGAGAGCTTTTTCACACCTTGTGTGTTAATATACTTCTCAGGGTAAACAGAAATACTCACATATTTACCACAGACCACAAAGTCCTCCCAAAATGCTTCTACAACAGAAGCTGTCACAAATAGAAAGTGCAAAGTGAGAGCCTTTATCTAAATCAGCAGTCAAGCACATAACTTACATACTATTTCTGGGATAAAAAAATAAAATAAAACAAAATAATAAATAAATACAATAACAAATCAATCAATAAATAAAAGAACAATAAATAAATAAATAAATAAATATGTTATCAGTAAGCCTGCTTACTAATTGATCCACCCTATTACTCAATGATTTCAGTGTTACTAATAGATCGAAGCATATTATACTGGCCGGTCTTACAGCAGCCAAGAAATTAATAGCAGTTCATTGGAGCCACCCTACGCTCTCTCTGTAAGGGTATGGTTCTGGAAGACTATTGACATTATGTATATGGAATTGTCTATCGCCCGAATTAGGGGGCCACTGATGCTAATGTTTGCATGTGGTACAATGCCATTGGTGTTGTAAAAGGGATGTTGTTAACACACACACCCCCCCCCCTTCTTCCTTTTTTTTTGTTATGCAGTATTTGTTTTGTTGAGATCACTTAATGTAAGTTTTATCTGTGTTTTTTTCAGTGAGAAAGTAATACAGTTGATCACAAATAATAATAATAATAATAATAATAATAATAATAATAATAACAATTACATTAATTAAAGTAAATGACCTTGACCTATCCAGATAATAATGAAAGAAGTAGGTAGACATGGTAAAGGAATAAGGTCCGTCCCACATGAACTGCTGTTGACACACTCAGAAACCTCTCAAGCAGAACTTAATAGACTGGACTGACACATAGTCATCTGCTGTGTCTGCTCTGCTCCTCCACTGTAAACCTCCTAAATTATTCACCACAGAATGAAGCTTTTCCCTGCGACCAATCACAAGGCGAGCAGTCCCTGTCTGCAGCCAATAGGAAACTTTCAGCCGCATGTCTCTGCCCTTGTCGTAGAGATGCAGGCAGGCAGCGAGCAGGCAGGCAAGGCTGACCGGGGGCAGACGGACACTGTCTGGCTGCACTAATGGCAGCTCTGTCTGACGCATGACACTTGACCAGAGTCTCCGCTCAGCTGGTGGCCGTTAGCACATTTTACACCTGACTTCACTCGCCATGTCTCCAGGCAGGACAGGAGAGAGAGAGAGGGTATGTGGAGAAGACAGTGGTAGACTGTGGATGCCTGTGCATTGCCTGGCAAAGAATTCAAACGCCCCTCTTAAAGGTTTTTTAGGGTATATTTTAACATAGTCCGTACTGTAGAATTTATGAGTCTCATGTCCTGTTTGTTTTTACACGACTGTATAATATAACTTTACTGTAAAGTTAGGTTGTGTTATACAACAGTTGGTTAGTTAGCCACGTTTTCCTTACAAACACTGTATCACTCCGCCCAACGCCATTAAACCAAGAAATAACGTAAAAAACGAGCAAAGAAAAAATAAGCATGACCTCAAATAAAGCTAAAATGATTAAGACAAAAATAAAAAAGAAAGAGAAAAGCTGTGAGTGGGAGGTTTCAGGGAGTTTAGTGAGTTGGTGTCTGAAGAGAGGAGGAGCTGCAGGCTGTGCAGTGAGTGCGGCTCGTTAAGGGACTATAATCTGGCGGAAGGATATGATAACTTTCACGGCTCGCCTTTGTCTAGAGTCTGCTTCACCAAAGCCGCGCTGTTATTTCAGAATAACACACTTCCGGAAGTGTTCTGTTGCTTTAATAAAGTGTTAAAACGACTGTATTTTTTTTTTTACCATGGACCCGCCTCCCAAAACACACATGGTAGGTGAATTGGCTATGCTAAATTGCCCCTAGGTGTGCGTGTTCCGTGTGGTACCTTCTAGGCCCTGTCTAGGGGGTATTCCTGTCTTGCACCCAGTGTTTCCGGTTAGGCTCAGGACCCACCGCGACCCTGACCAGAAAGAAGCAGAATAGAAGATGGATGGATAATACTATGAAGTGTGTCCTATGTCAGCTATGTCATACATGCGACAAGCAATATCAGCATTATGAGTCCATATCACTGGTAATATTAGCAATATCAGTCCATATCACTGGTAATATCAGCATTATGAGTCCATATCACTGGTAATATTAGCAATATCAGTCCATATCACTGGTAATATCAGCATTATGAGTCCATATCACTGGTAATATTAGCAATATCAGTCCATATCACTGGTAATATCAGCAGTATCAGTCCATATCACTGGTAATATCAGCATTATGAGTCCATATCACTGGTAATATCAGCAGTATCAGTCCATATCACTGGTAATATCAGCATTATGAGTCCATATCACTGGTAATATCAGCATTATGAGTCCATATCACTGGTAATATTAGCAATATCAGTCCATATCACTGGTAATATCAGCATTATGAGTCCATATCACTGGTAATATTAGCAATATCAGTCCATATCACTGGTAATATCAGCATTATGAGTCCATATCACTGGTAATATTAGCAATATCAGTCCATATCACTGGTAATATCAGCAGTATCAGTCCATATCACTGGTAATATCAGCATTATGAGTCCATATCACTGGTAATATCAGCAATATCAGTCCATATCACTGGTAATATCAGCAATATCAGTCCATATCACTGGTAATATCAGCAATATCAGTCCATATCACAAGTAGTTTTCCAGTATTTCTATAAATGAGTGTAGTAGTGATATAGTAACATGATCTAAAATGTTATTATTTTATATATAATTCATATAAATTCTGTATCATTATTTTTACATTTTATTCTTTCTCTCAAAGCCACTACCCAATCTACTCAGAGTGAAAGTAAACACGCTAGCTTTACAAACCTGAGGCTTTTCAGACAAGGGTACTGTATGTATTTGTACCGTATGTCTTATATATTGACTATGCCGTGGTGTAATTTTGCCCATTGCAGTGAGCAAAGCATTGAATCGGCTGAGGGAAAACACACAGTGTTCTGTAGAAAGCTTCTACAGAATCGACTGCTTCTGCTTTTGATGTAAACTTACTGTATTACAGAGCAGAGAGTGTCTGTTTACCAGCCTTGTGTCTACATCCTGTTACACTTTCCTTTTTCTCTGGAAATGAAATGTGCTAATGAGTATTTTCACACTTTGTGTATTAATAGATTTCTCTGTTATGGGTTCATATCTAATGCTATGCTAATAATAACAGACACTGTAAGTATACATTTGTAGACCATTGTGTTTGGTGTCCCCTGTGAAACTCTTCTAGTAGTATTCAAGTCTTCGAGGACTAGCTGAGTTTTTTCTTGGGTAAATAGCAAAGCTGTTTTGTAAGTCGCTCTGGATAAATGCTAAATGCCTTAAATGTAAATGTAAGTCAGTCCTAACCAAATTGTCTCTTCCACCTACAGTACATGGCAAGAAAGTGTGAGCACTACTTTCTTAAAGGTTCATATAACATTATTCATCATGCAGTATACAAACGGGTGGATTAATTGGCAGTACCAAATTAGTAGACAAAAAAAAAACAAAACAACAAAATCCATTATCTTCTGATCATAGTAAGGGAATTTTTCTACAGCCAGGTCCATAAATATTTGCACAGTGACAAAGTTTTAGTTGCCTCATCATTATATTGAACTTGAGATGATATCATAAACATTCATGCTTTAACATAATGCTGTTTACATCTAAATTGGTCAAATGATGCAAGAAATTATTTGCAATCATTTAAGGTCTTAAAAGTATTTGGACTAACAATCTTAAACAAAATTGTTGCTTTAAATCCTTGGTTGCAAAAAGTCTTGGGTTGTTTTTGCAGTATGCTTCAGGTGTAATCCAGAACTACACATGCCTTTTCTTTTTACATGTTTTTGCTCTCTGTACTCTAGTATTCCTGTTTTAGAAGCTTACAAGCAGTTAATATCTTGTCGTGAACCATGTAGTGAATTCTTGTCTTGATTGTGGAGTTTGACACATTTCCTGGTGGTGTTTATCATGTCATTTTCATTTCATTGCAACTGTTTTGAAGTCTTTTTCCATCCACCATATTTCATCATTCACCACAGGTGTTCTCTATGGTTCCTAAGTTCACCCTTCTGGGTTCCCCCATGTGTTCTGTAACTGATACCAAAATTGCTGACTTTTGCCTCAACAAAAATTTGAGACATTTCTTTAATGGGTTTGTTTTCATTAAGCCTGATGATTGCTTGCTTTACTGAAAGAGATGTTCAAAATGACTGTGAACAGCAGCATACGAACCTCAAATTAAAGCTGAAGGTCTGCCCGGTTATTAAATTCCAACTTCAAGATTGTTCTTCAAATTGTATGAGGATTTTATGATGAATTGACCAATAGAAAGACCCCGAAATGAAATCTTTTTACACTGACGTTCACTGAAAGTTAAAACGGGCTTTCCGTGTTTCGACAGTGAGGATATGCTGTAGTAGGCAGCTGAAGTAACTGAAGTATTTATGGACCTGGCTGTATTTACAATTTACAGTGCCTTCAAGTAGTATTCAACCCCTGCAGATTTTGCAGGTTTACACATTTGGAGTTAACTTGGCATTGTGACATTTGGACTGCAGATCAGCCTGGACGTGTAAAATGCACTGCAGCAAAAAAGACTGGTATTTCTTTGTTTATTGTTTTTTGAAGTTGTGAAAAGTTTATTCAGAGGGTCAATTATTATTCAACCCCTCAAACCACCAGAATTCTGTTTGGTTCCCTCAAGTATTAAGAAGTAATTGAGGCATAAAAAACAATGAGCTTCACATGTTTGGATAAATTATCTGCTTTTTCATGCCTTTTCTGACAATTTAAGCCCCTCCCCAAACTTGTGAACAGCACTCATACATGGTCAACATGGGAAAGACTAAAGAACATTCCAAGGCCATCAGAGACAAAATCGTGGCTGACAAAGGGGTACAAAACCCTTTCCAAGGAGTGGGGCCTACCTGTCTCCACCATTGGGAGCATCATTCAGAAGTGGAAGGCTTATGGAACTACTATTCCACGGCCTGGACAGCCTTTCAAAGTTTCCTTCCGTGCTGAGGCCAGGCTTGTCTGAACAGTCAAGGCTGATGCAAGGACAACAAGGAGGGAGCACCAGGAAGATCTAATGGCAGTGGGGACATTGGTTTCAGTCAATACCATAAGTAACGTGGCTCGTCTACAGTTTGCTCATGATCACTTGCAGGACTCTGAGGCTGCACCCATGACGTTTGGCAACTGGATGGCACTGCATACGAACCCCAGGAATACCATCCCTACAGTCAATCATGGTGGTGGTAGCATCATGCTGTGGGGCTGCTTCTCAGCCAAGGGGCCTGGCCATCTGGTCCGCATCCATGGGAAGATGGATAGCACAGCCTACCTGGAGATTTTGGCCAAGAACCTCCGGCCCTCCATCAAGGATCTTAAGATGGATCGTCATTTCATCTTCCAACAAGACAACGACCCCAAGCACACAGCCAAGAAAACCAAGGCCTGGTTCAAGAGGGAAAACATCAAGGTGTTGTAGTGGCCTAGTCAGTCTCCTGACCTTAACCCAATTAAAAACTTGTGGAAGGAGCTCAAGATTAAAGTCCACATGAGGCACCCAAAGAACCTAGATAACTTGGAGAAGATCTACATGGAGGAGTGGGCCAAGATTACTCCAGAGACCTGTGGCGGCCTAATCAGGTCTTATAAAAAACGATTAATAGCTGTAATTGCAAACAAGGGTTTTTCCACAAAATATTAAACCTAGGGGTTGAATAATAATTGACCCACATTTTTATGTTTAAAATGTATTATAATTTAACTGAGCAACTTATATTTTTGGTTTGTAATATTTATGCATCTGTTAATAAAGGCTGCTCTTGTTCAAAGTTTGAAGGCTCTAACTTATTTGCAACTTGTTAAATTTGCAAAATCTGCAGGGGGTTGAATACTACTTGGAGGCACTGTAATATATGAACATGGGGAAAAAGGGGAACATACTTAATGTCTGCTTGATACAACCCAAGACCTATGTTAATAAGCCATGACATGCTTAAAGTATGTTATGTTGATTACTACCATTCTTAGTTAATATATGTGATCACTTTGATTTAGGCATTACTCTGGGTTTGTTTGAAAAACAAAAAAAAGTCTATTCACGGACCTAGTTCAACAACTGAAACCTGAAATTTCTAAGTGTAGCTATTCATTCTTTCTGGGCTTTTTTCCATTATTAACACATAAACACAAGCACACTGTTTATAGCTTTAGAAAGCTCCCTTTTCCCCTGGTCTCTTGTTCCCACACCAAGTAAAACCCTCTCCTAAATGCTCAGCATATCCCAGTCATGGAAATCTCATGTGGAATAAATTTCTGCTAATGTTCTATTCGAATCTGGTTTAGTTTACATATACAGTGTCCTTCAAATTCAGGATTATAGATTTATAGTTTTTTGACTGTTTACTGGTCTGCTTATCAGAAGTGTAAGAATGTCAGTGAATGCCAAAGAGCACTTTTGGAAGATTTCAGAGATTATAGAGTTGTATCAATTGTAGTATTTCTTTGATGAGATATATCAGATATATCTGCACGTTTGTATATTGCAGTGGTTTAGAGTAGAGCAGTCATAAAAAAGTATTCATTGTACCTGCACCAGCATCTGCCTGGTTAGATGTATATCTGAAAGTACACTGTGGCTCCTCAATACTGTACTATCGTTTGGGCTAATGTAAGTGCCTTTGGCATCACCTACTGGCCAATCGAGTAAAACACATCAGTTCTGTCTGCTGGAACAGCAACAAATTAGTATTGAAACCCAATGAATTTGTATGAATAGAGAAACAGCATATATACTCAGTACTTCTCCTGTCCTGAGAATAAGCCACTATTATTATATAATATGTTTCATAAATAAAACGTTTATAAAATCATTTGTTGCTGTCGTGCAACAAGCTTGCAACCCTATTTCTTCACTTTGTAAAGCTAATTTAGCACTTTGTGAAACAGAAGAGAGTTTTTTTCCTTTTCGATATATTTCCTCTGTACACCACCTTACTGGACATGAAATGAAAAGTACTCAAGATGTGATTAAAGTGCAGACTTTAATTCAAGAGATTTAACAAAAATATTGCATTAACCATTTAGAAATTGCAGTTTAGTTTTTTTTACACAATCCATAACTAAGTATAAATATGAGTATTTTAAATACCCAGATACAAATCCATTGTAGTCAATGGCTGCCTCAAGTCTGGAAACCATAGACATCACCAAATGCAGTATCCTCCCCTGAGATTCTTCGCAAGGCCTTTACTGATTTTGAAATGAAACAAAAATGTCATTAATAATTACAATTCGTTAAACTGGAGGGCCAAAACCCAAATATAGAGTTTATATATATTGCCATAGCAGTCAAGACTACGTGCACATCAAATCACTTTTATTCTAAAGGCACATAGGGTCATTACATTACACTTCAATGAGACAGTCTAGACAAAGAGGTTCCTTAGCCAGGTTGGAATAAATGAGGTTCAGTTACATACAAAGGTACCTACATTTCTGTTCATTTTTACTTTTTAACATCAAATGAGCATTGTGAAAACATCCTGATGGGAAAACCAATAGAAACACTCTAAAATGACTTGGAATCTGTTTATATTGACTTGCATTACAAGCCAAGGATTTTGCTTTATCTGGACAGTTTTTGTGTTTAGAACTGCTGGCTGAGGAATTAGAGCATCACACTTCTCTGATTTTGTTAAATACGGAACAACACATCACCATAAACAAGTCATACCTCTGAATTCATACTGACTTTACGTTTGATGTCACAAATTTTCTCAGATAGAAATCGCCGCACCAACCGCAGTTGCCCATCAACAGCTTCTTTCTGATAGCCGCGCTGCTGGAGTCGCCCCTTCAGGCAATCTTGTTTTAAGAAATAGTTCTAGTAAATAGTTTGAAACATGGCAGGCTTTACTGACTTTAGTGAAAGCAAACATCTGCATTCTGGAATTGAAAATCAACCATTATTGAAAATTGCTTATTTTTGACATGTGACTACCTCTGATGACACCAACTTTTTCTGGAGACAATGGCGGCTTTGCCACAGACCCTTTGACAGCATTGGATTTGGAGCCGGTCACAGTTCTCTCCTTTAGCGTCTCAGTGCCCCAGATGGCTACGGCCAAGGATTTACAAAATTTAGAATGGGAATCCATTCTTTGGATGACTTTCCACTTTTGTTTGTCCAAAAGAACCCCATGTCCAAGGTCAACCTTTATTAAAAAACAAACAAACAAACAAACACACAAAACAAAATTACACAAAAAATGTGATGTCATGTTTTCCATAACCTGCCCCTTTCAAGTAAAACATGTAAAATCCTACAAAATGCATTAACCCCTTAATGTGTATTGTACATACTTCATACCTATTTAACCTCTACAATATCAGTGTGATATTTAAATAATTAATTATTTTAAATCATTATTAAATAATATCTAAATACTAACAATAATCGATATATTTTTTAAATTGATCTTTTTTATATTTATTAAATATCTAAGACATTTAATAAATAATTACATAAATAGAAAAATAAAATTAGATACAGATTATTTGCCAACTGGTGAATTACCTGCATTTACCAGAAAATTATATACAGATTTCAAGATTAAAATGACTTGTTAGTGTTTTTATTTTATTTTTTAATAATTGGTCAAATATCAATAAACCCTCCAGTTTTAAACAATTAGAGCAATTTTTATTTGATGGTTCAGGCTTTAAATGGTTAATATATGCTGTGAATGACCAAAGAAATATCCTTCCAAAATACAATTTGAGCAGTAGAAGTGTAGAAGTGGCTCAAAAAACTACTTAAGTGCTGAGTAACTGCAAGAAAACCTCACTTACAGCATCTATCAGCAGAGCAAACATATGTGTTAGGTTTGTGAATATTGTGAACTTCCATTTTAAATGTCTTAAAATTAAAAGTAGATTCCTTACTACCCATGCCTGATAAAATTGTATAAGCTTAAATGGGATGTCTCATATGAGTTTGAGAATGTATTTAAAACTAGGGGGATAAAAACAAAAGTTTTTAGCAAAAAAAAAAATGTTACCTTCCCAAAGTCATTCTCTACAACTGCCTCAGCTGGGGATCCTCTATGTGCCTCCTCCTCAGAAACCATCACATTTCCTGTGGGGTCACAGGGAGATTCTGTATGGGGATTCTGTGGGGATCCTGTGAAGATAGACAGTTACACATGCACACAATAAATTCCCATCTTTACCATAATTAGGTAAGCAAATGAAGAGCTGTGTCATTGTCATATTTCAACAAGGAAATAACCTGTGTCTTTTAAAAGAAGCTGTTCTTGAAGGCAAATATTCAGTTTCCTTATTTTGCCCAGTTCCACCGTCATCCTCTTGCACTTCTGCTTCAGCTTCCTAATTGTAGCATCCTTGCCTGCAATGACCACATCCTTCTCTCTAAAGCGCTTTTTCAAGATTACATAGCTATCCTGCAGTTCCTGGTAAAGTCTGTATGGCACAGTAGATTCCTCATCACTGTCTGAGAAATCTCTCTGTCTCTTTGTAGTGACTTGTTTCTTCATGAGATCCAGCAACGATATCTTCTGTGATTCTGTTAGACTTTTTTCTTTCTGTTAGGGTTGAAGAAGAACAGATAAACGTCATCTGATTTAAATGAAGTAGTATGTGACTAGGGATGTCCCGAGTCTCTAAATGCTGAGTATCAGCCGATAGCGATCTGATCTTTGTGTTTGTAAAAGTAATACAGCCACACAGTTTGGATAAGATGAGCAAGTAAACTCACTTTATTATAAGTATCCATTTCTATAATGAGACATTCTGGACTGACTGATTTAGTTTAGTACAGTTTTCTTAAAATGACAGTTTTATATTGTGTTTAATATCTTATAATCCAGTTTGACTAAACTCACTGTCCAATCAGCTGCCAGCTCCTTTAAGACACTGCAGTTGAATTACTTCCTGGGTGTGTGGTGGTGCACATTTCTGGACTGACATCTGTTGTTGGTCTACTGGTGTGAAATAACTGGTTTATTGTGGTTGAGTGTGCTGTGATTAGGGTTTCTATAGCAGATGTGTGTATTAGCATTAGCGTTAGCCTCCACTCGGTTCTGAACGCTCTCTTCAGTGCTGGTTTAAAAACAGAGAAAGGTGAGCGGTTCTCCAGCCAGTAAAACAGAGCGTTTCAGTGATAGTTTCAGATATTATGGTATATTTTCATGTTCCACTGTAAAATAGCTCCACACTGCAGACTCTACACTCTTTTATTTACCTTCTGAAAACGTCCGCCTTGCTGCCGGCTGGGATATAACGTCTGTTAATAGCACCTTGAAGCTACCAGATGGCGCTCTGAACACCTTGGGTAAAACAAAGACTGGGAACTGAACTGGGGTTCAACTCCCCGATTCCTGATCCATTAAAATATGACTGAATCGGCACAGATACCGATCCACTGGACCGGATCGGGACATCCCTACTGTGTACATTACAGAATTCATCTGCAACACCTCACATATTCAAACTGAGACTGTCACACATCATTCACTTACTTATTACATAAACCATGACAAATTCCTTAGTCAACTAATAAAAACCAAAAACATGTTCATCTACATACATGACAGGTTTACAAATCTTACCACAGAGGTTCCACTGTGAGACCTGCAGTCTTCCCTCTCTGGTACTTCTTTCTCTGCAGGTTCAATGTAAGGATATGGAAGGTCCATTTCATAACCTTTACAAACAAGCAGACAGATGTACAGATCACACTGATGCCTGCATATCCCTGCATATCTAATAGAAACAGATGAACTAAACTAAACTACCACCCTGTAGGAGCCATCGGCCTGTGTTACGACAGGAGGATTCCCTAATGGAAAACAAGGCTAATGGAAAACAGTGGGTGAACTCAGCCATCAGCTGTGCTATTAAGCACTGGAGTCCATATCCTGATGGCAGGCATCTAATGGAACTCGGTAGGAACCATTAGCCCACATCCTGATGGGCAACCCTTGATGGAAACCATTAGGGCAGTATTCATTAGCAGATGGAAACCATTAGATGGTTTCCTGGTTTTTAATGCACGATCCATTAGTCATTTTACCATAACGGTATTAGGGAAGCAATCAGGCAAAATACTGGAGTGTTCTGGAGAGATGCAAAGATGATGTAATGCTAAATAAACTATAACATCTACGAAATAATGTGCTGGTTATAACGTCCAACCAACCTATGCATAACCATGACACACAGTGTTTCTCCAGTATATCCTGTCGTCTGGTTTTGGGTCTTGATCATGATAAAAATCCATCCTGCTGCTGGATGCCCTCTTTCCATTTAACCTTCAGCTTGTCTTTTCCAGTAAACTGTTTCTTCTCCTAATCTGCTGGAAGTAAGACGGCTTTGGTGTGGTCATTTCAGCTTGATTGTCCTAGGTATTCCCCATACTCTGCTCTAGGCATCATCATTGCACCTGTCCACTGTAGGACCCACTAGATGGCAATATTAGGCAGTTTTGTAATCGTGAGACTTCTGAATGACTGGCCTGCATATAATGTAGTTTACACTCAAAACCAATGTGAAAGTACTTAGGTTTTTTTTTACAGAACACTGCATTATACACTTGGAATGACTGTGTACCTTACAAAGTTCAGTCCGGGAAGTGGTCGAAAACCACATGTGAGCACATAAACACAATTATTTGACATGTTCACATGTGAAATGATCAAAAACTACATTCACAAGTGTTTTTTCTGTCAATTCTAACAGTAGATCCTTCTTAGGCTGTATATTGCACTATATGTAAATGAGCATTGGTGTAAACCTTGCATGCAGACAGCAATCAGACCAAACACTATGAGTTGGTTAACCTGTGCCTTTGAGTTTTAGACATCCGAGCAACATCAGAGCTGAACAACAGGGAGCTAACTAGCTACAACTTGATGAAACATGATGAATACTAAAGAGTTAGGCTAGCTCTAATCTCAAACGTAAATCCTGAACTACCCTCCAATGACGAAACCCTGTCAATCGCTGCGGACCTCCACGAGCTCAGCACTTGGCAGCAGTGGGTGAACCCGCTGCCTGCTCTCCTACCTCCCCGAGGGTTTGGCTTTGTCTGCTTCCGACGAGACATCTTCAGAGCAGGTACAGCCGGTTGCTCTGAGGGTTGGTTTTTCACACAGTCACAGTCACTGGTTGAGTGTTTACTGGTCCTGGAGCTACAGACAGACGGAATTCGCCGTAACACCGGTTTTCCTCCTCAACAAGCTTGTCCGCTCCTGATAGTCCATCCACAGTGGAGGAAGTGAACCACTGTGACTACCACAACACACCACCCTCCCCCTCACACACCGTTCAAACCCCTCTACGGGCTCTCTAATGCAACTGTATGTTTTCCAGACGGTCTATAATGGCACCCTAATGGTATTTAATGGTTCCTGACGGTTCTGGCCAGGGTCTATTAATCCTCACTGCTGTACGGGCTGCTAACCTGACCGCAGATTTTTAGGTCTATGTGTGTGCGTTTATATATATATATATATCCCAAACATTATAAATAACAAAACCAAAATCATTTTATAGCATTATATCTGCAATGTTAGACAGTTTTTTTCTATTTATTTGCTGATTTTTACATATTAAAAAAAAGCATCCAATGAATTCTCATCCGTCTTCCTCAGCATGGCATCATTTTCCCTGCACTGCTGTTTGTTGTCCACTGCAGGACCCACTAGATGGCAATACAGCGGTTTGGTAGGAGTGAGGCTTCTAGGTGACTGACCCATTTGCAATGAAGTTAAAAGTACCCAAGCCACTCACATCCAGTCAGCAGCACATTTTGATCAAATCAGCCTATTTTAAAGTTAAGACGGTTTTTCTTATGTAAAGTTGTAGTTTTGACAATTTTGTGTAATATTTATTTTATGTGTAAATATGTTGATATATATGGCTGAGATATATGTACCGTATTTGCAAATGTATGTAGTGAAAATTAGGACAAAAAGGGGCAGGAAAAATCTTCATCATCAGGTGATGGTAATATAACCAAACACATAAAACACATAAAATGGAAGATATGAGTTATACATGTAATTTGTGCAATTTAATAAACAAAAATGCAATTTTCCTGTGAGGAAAGAGTTAGAAAGAGTTTTATATATATATATATACACACACACTTAAAAAACATATATAATACTTAAATTAATAATTTAGAAGTAAAATAACTGACAACATGGCCAGGTCAGGCATCCCAGCGACCTTAAAACATCATCAAAGGATCTACAGGCAGCTCTTGCCATATAGGTGAAGTCAAGGTATAGCATCTACACTCAAAAAGGGACAGCGCAAGTTTGATTTTCAAAGGGAAGGAAAAACTAAACATCATGGCAACACTAAACATTGCCAGAGAACACATGTTTGACTGTTGGGATGGTGTTCTTTTCTTTAAAGGCCTCATTTCGTTTTCTGTAAATGGTACAGTGGTATTTACTTTGGTATCATCTGTCCACAAAGGCCCAGAAGGATTGTGGCCCCCCTGAGGTAAGATCTAGCTTTGTTATGTCGCTGTATCAACAGTGAGGTCCTCCCGGGGCTCCCACCACAGCATCCCATTTCATTTAGATGTTGACAGATGCAGTGCGAGCTGACACTGGTGTATCCCGTGTCTGCAGGACAGCTGGAATTTGTGTGGAAGTTGACTGCGGCTCAATAAAGCCGCCATTCAAACAGTCCTTCGTTGCAGTCCTCCATCGATTTTTCTCTTCCGTCCACGACCAGGGAGGTTAGTCACAGTACCATGGGAAAGAGAAAGAAAGGGAGGGAGGGGGAGAGAGAGAGAGAGAGAGATATAGAGGCTATGCATATTTTGCAACATTCATTATATATATATATAATGAATATATAATATAATATAATATATATTTTCATTATATTGGTGCAGGAAATGTGCATAAAATTAAGCTGTGTTGACGTCAGATATGTCCATCATTTAAACATGGATACAAATATTTTTAAAATAATAACAAATAATTAAAAAAATGTAAAAATAAAAAATAAATAAAAAATATTAGATATAATGCATTTCCCAAAGTAAGTAAACTGTGAAAGAAACTAAAGCTGATGTTACATTCATGTTGTAATGATACACGTTAGTCCAGCGCACTTTCCTCTCAGCTGTGTGAGGGAGGCGGAGGAGGAGCTCCACACCTGCGGGGCTGTGTGGGTGTGCAGAGCGCCGTGCAGGTGCTCGGGCTCCACCTCTGCAGGCTGCATGGTCCAGAAACGGCAGCAGCTCGTATGCAGCTCGTATAGACTGAATACATGGTTGATTAGTGGTTGTCCTGTTCCTCACCTCTTTCCTAAAAAAAACATGGGACTGTGTGCCCGATGCGCGCGACTTTTGGACGATTTTAAAACCTTCATCACAGCGAAAACAGCCAGCTTTGTGCAGAAAGTGAAGCATGTTGCTGACAGGATCTCGGAGTGCTGCTGCTGGAAAAACACTGCCGTGTCTCAACAGAAACCCTGTGCACTTCTGCGACGACACGGCGAGAAGCGTGAACCCAGACCCAGAGGGACCTCTCACTTGAGCACAGGTCAGGAACAAAGAGCAGCTTCTACCACGTCCAGCCTTACCAGTACAAACAAGTCGATATTAATATGATAGCAGAGGATTCTAGTAGAGCCTTAGGCACAGAGAACGAGGTCAGTGCTGTTAGTAAAGCAGTACTAGTATACCAACGTTTTGCCAACGTTTTCTTGTTGACATCAGATCACGTGATACACTTAAGGCCAAGCTTTCTTTTGTCCTTCCTTTTTATTGTGTCCTCAGTCTGTGTTTTGCATGTCCTACTTTTGTCCCCGCTTTTCTGGTAGTTCCAGATTTCTCCGTTTACCCGGATAACACAGGTCTGATGTCAAGCCGGTTCAATCAGACAAGATCTGAGGGTCACCCCGGCCTTCGATCCAAAAGTTCAAGAGCTCTTCTTAATCTTTGGTTTGGGGCAAAGTGTATTTGCAGGCCAGCACTTAGTAGCTGTCTACAACGGTGACTCCCTAAACAGCAACAGAATAAACCATTACAACAAGATCACACCCATCACCACCCTCTAATAGGCCCACTAGACCCACCTCAGACACACCGCGCTACTGGACAGTCCTCAAATCTGGGCTTAAGCTATCTGGCTATCTAAGAATTCCTACTACTAGTCTGTGATGGTTAAGGTGGTGGAAAGGTTGGCCATCCAGAGGAAAGCAGATCCTATGATGTGAAGCGAGCTGGTTAAGCTGATTGGTCATTTAAAGTTTGATATTCTAACTTGTCTATCAGCATGAGCAACCTGACCAAGATAGTGGTCAAGCTGGCCATACTGGTTGGCTAAGTAAGTCTTGTCTAGTGTGGTTATGCTGATCATATTGATTAAGTAGCCTGGATTGGTTGGTCATGCTGGTAGACCAGCTAAACCATCAAACTCAAGCATGACCTATTCTGATCAAGAGCTATGCTGGTCAACCAGCTTAACCAGCTTGGCCAGTTGAGGTGTCCAGGCCGTTTTTCTTAAGCAGGGCTGCAATATGAAAATGTCTTATTTGCATAAAAACAAAGGCTCTGGTTATAGATAGTCTGTCTCTGTTTTGTGGACAGCACAACTTCAAAATCCAAAGGGTCAATCAAAGGGTTCAGTAGTTCGCTACAGTGACCGATTAAACCAATAAATCAGTAAAATCATTTTCTGGATCTTCTTGCTATGTTCCTTTTACAGTACGGAATCGGGGGCCCATCGTGTTTCTGGAGACATGCTGTACTCTCCTGCAGTCAGAGGACATGGAGGTTCAAAGGACTGTGTCTCTGTCCATGCTCAGTTTTCTCACAGACAGTAAAGGTAACAGAGTCTTGCTGAGGAAAGGCTTGTTAGCAACCAAAATTAAAAAGACGTCCTATGCGGTGCTTCAGACTTCATTAGGACAACACCATGTTGTAGGTTTGGATTGGTCTATCGTATAGTAGCAGGTTTTGTATGAGAAAGCTAAAGCCAAGTCTACACACCACACTAACGCATGTGCTAATGTTAAAAATATGTTTTCAAATTTATCTTTGTTCAGTTAAAGAAGAACATATAATTGAGATTGGAGTGCTGGAGCCACTTGTTGATCTGCTGCAGTCTGATGATAACACAGTTCAGTGTAACTCCAGTGCGTGTATTGCTCTGCTAGCCTCCTCAGGTGTGTATTTTCTATTTTTGTGTTTTTAAGATTGCAGTTCAAAATTGGCCTGTTTACATCCTGACCACTTCGCTTGAGTTCATTTTACCACAGTTGCTAACTAAGATTCTGTGGTTTTCTGTGTTGTTGAATTCAGATTCAAACCGAGGGGCTATCGTGTCCTCTGATGCTGTGCTGCCTCTGCTTGTTCTGGCACGAGCCTTCGATCCAAAAGTTCAACAAAATGCTGTCAGAGCCCTTCTTAATCTCACCAAATCTGGTAAGGCCATTCCAATAAACTGTCATCACTATCTCTCACTGGAATAACCTACTAAGCGACTGTCTGTGAAAAAGCAACAACTTGATCTGGACAGCACTTAGTAGCTGTATGTAGTAGTCTATGACAATGACTCCCTAAACCGCAACAGAATAAACACAACAAGATCAGACCCACCACGCGCTCACAGTCATACCACAGTCATACCACAGTCATACCATGATCTTCTAGGCCCACTAGACCCACCACACGCTCATAGTCATACCACAGTATTCTAGGCCCACTAGACCCACCACACGCTCACAGTCATACCACAGTCATACCACAGTCATACCATGATCTTCTAGGCCCACTAGACCCATCACACGCTCATAGTCATACCACAGTCTTCTAGGCCCAGGAGACCCACCGCACACTCTGTCATACCACAGTCTTCTAGGCCCACTAAACCCACCGCTCTCACAGTCATACCGCAGTATTCTAGGCCCAGGAGACCCACCGCACACTGTTTCATACTAGTCTTCTAGGCCCACTAGACCCACCACACACTCACAGTCATACCACAGTCTTCTAGGCCCACTAGTCCCACCACACGCTCACAGTCATACCACAGTCTTCTAGGCCCACTAGTCCCACCACACGCTCACAGTCATACCACAGTATTCTAGGCCCATTAGACCCACCACACACTCACAGTCATACCACAGTCTTCTAGGCCCACTAGTCCCACCACACACTCACAGTCATACCACAGTCTTCTAGGCCCACTAGTCCCACCACACGCTCACAGTCATACCACAGTCTTCTAGGCCCACTAGTCCCACCACACGCTCACAGTCATACCACAGTATTCTAGGCCCATTAGACCCACCACACACTCACAGTCATACCACAGTCTTCTAGGCCCATTAGACCTACCACACACTCTCAGTCATACCACTGTATTCTAGGCCCACTAGACCCTCCACACACTCACAGTCATACCACAGTCTTCCAGGCCCACTAGTCCCACCACACGCTCACAGTCATACCACAGTATTCTAGGCCCACTAGTCCCACCACACACTCACAGTCATACCACAGTATTCTAGGCCCACTAGACCCTCCACACGCTCACAGTCATACCACAGTCTTCTAGGCCCACTAGACCCTCCACACACTCACAGTCATACCACAGTCTTCCAGGCCCACTAGTCCCACTACACGCTCACAGTCATACCACAGTATTCTAGGCCCACTAGTCCCACCACACACTCACAGTCATACCACAGTATTCTAGGCCCACTAGACCCACCACACACTCACAGTCATACCACAGTCTTCTAGGCCCACTAGACCCTCCACACGCTCACAGTCATACCACAGTCTTCTAGGCCCACTAGACCCTCCACACACTCACAGTCATACCACAGTCTTCCAGGCCCACTAGTCCCACCACACGCTCACAGTCATACCACAGTATTCTAGGCCCACTAGTCCCACCACACACTCACAGTCATACCACAGTCTTCTAGGCCCACTAGACCCACCACACACTCACAGTCATACCACAGTATTCTAGGCCCACTAGTCCCACCACACACTCACAGTCATACCACAGTATTCTAGGCCCACTAGACCCTCCACACACTCACAGTCATACCACAGTCTTCTAGGCCTACTAGTCCCAAAACACTCTCAGAGTCATACCACAGTCTTCTGGGCCCATTAGACCCACCACACACTCTCAGTCATACCACAGTCTTCTAGGCCCACTAGTCCCACCACACGCTCACAGTCATACCACAGTATTCTAGGCCCATTAGACCCACCACACACTCACAGTCATACCACAGTCTTCTAGGCCCACTAGTCCCACCACACACTCACAGTCATACCACAGTCTTCTAGGCCCACTAGTCCCACCACACGCTCACAGTCATACCACAGTCTTCTAGGCCCACTAGTCCCACCACACGCTCACAGTCATACCACAGTATTCTAGGCCCATTAGACCCACCACACACTCACAGTCATACCACAGTCTTCTAGGCCCATTAGACCTACCACACACTCTCAGTCATACCACTGTATTCTAGGCCCACTAGTCCCACCACACGCTCACAGTCATACCACAGTATTCTAGGCCCACTAGTCCCACCACACGCTCACAGTCATACCACAGTATTCTAGGTCCACTAGTCCCACCACACACTCACAGTCATACCACAGTATTCTAGGCCCACTAGACCCTCCACACACTCACAGTCATACCACAGTCTTCTAGGCCCACTAGACCCTCCACACACTCACAGTCATACCACAGTCTTCCAGGCCCACTAGTCCCACCACACACTCACAGTCATACCACAGTCTTCTAGGCCCACTAGTCCCACCACACACTCACAGTCATACCACAGTCTTCTAGGCCCACTAGTCCCACCACACGCTCACAGTCATACCACAGTATTCTAGGCCCATTAGACCCACCACACACTCACAGTCATACCACAGTATTCTAGGCCCACTAGTCCCACCACACACTCACAGTCATACCACAGTCTTCTAGGCCCACTAGTCCCACCACACGCTCACAGTCATACCACAGTATTCTAGGCCCATTAGACCCACCACACACTCACAGTCATACCACAGTCTTCTAGGCCCATTAGACCTACCACACACTCTCAGTCATACCACTGTATTCTAGGCCCATTAGACCTACCACACACTCACAGTCATACCACAGTCTTCTAGGCCCACTAGACCCTCCACACACTCACAGTCATACCACAGTCTTCCAGGCCCACTAGTCCCACCACACGCTCACAGTCATACCACAGTATTCTAGGCCCACTAGTCCCACCACACACTCACAGTCATACCACAGTATTCTAGGCCCACTAGACCCTCCACACGCTCACAGTCATACCACAGTCTTCTAGGCCCACTAGACCCTCCACACACTCACAGTCATACCACAGTCTTCCAGGCCCACTAGTCCCACCACACGCTCACAGTCATACCACAGTATTCTAGGCCCACTAGTCCCACCACACACTCACAGTCATACCACAGTCTTCTAGGCCCACTAGACCCACCACACACTCACAGTCATACCACAGTATTCTAGGCCCACTAGTCCCACCACACACTCACAGTCATACCACAGTATTCTATGCCCACTAGACCCTCCACACACTCACAGTCATACCACAGTCTTCTAGGCCTACTAGTCCCAAAACACTCTCAGAGTCATACCACAGTCTTCTGGGCCCATTAGACCCACCACACACTCTCAGTCATACCACAGTATTCTAGGCCCACTAGACCCTCCACACACTTACAGTCATACCACAGTCTTCCAGGCCCACTAGTCCCACCACACGCTCACAGTCATACCACAGTCTTCTAGGCCCACTAGTCCCACCACACACTCTCAGTCATACCACAGTATTCTAGGCCCACTAGACCCTCCACACACTCACAGTCATACCACAGTATTCTAGGCCCACTAGACCCACCACACGCTCACATACAAACACAAACAATAATCTTGAGACCTGACTCTGCTCACATTGTTTTCTAGTGAGTACAATGGATGTTCTGTGTAAGGAGGGGGTTATTCCTGTGCTGGCTCTTCTGTTGCAGTCAACTGATTCTGAAGTTCAGGTACTTCTATTATGCCATTCTTTTAGGCTCCTGGTTCTAAAAATGTCTTTGTAGAATGCAAAGTATTGTGTATGTATATGATACGCCCAAAAGTTTATAGACACCTGTCTACTTTCCTAATGATTCCTCAAAAATCAAGGGTTCTCATTAGGGGTTTGTTCCACTGTGAGCAATTGAATTGAATTTGGCCACAAGAGCATTATTGAGGTCAGGTGCTAATGTAGACTATTCGTTCTAGATCACAGACTTCACTGCACTGCTCCATAGCCTAACGCTGGTGGCTTTAATGCCAGCTAGCCAACACATGGCTTCTCCTGAGCATGCCCTTTCAGAACAGGTGTCTGCACACTTTTCTGGACATAGTGTATATTGTCATGTCAATGACGTCATGCTACATCATGCCCTTTTCTCAGTTTTACAGCTGTTCTGCGTTGAGTAATATTGCCGCAGTTCCAGAGCATCACCCAAAAATGCTCAGGATTGGTGACCGTTTCCTGCTGAAGTCCCTGGTCTTATTAATGGGCTCATCTGTTCTCAAGGTAGGGAGAGGCTGGCCAGTGTGGAATAATGTTGTAGTAAGGTAGTAAAGCATTCTGTGATTAGGTTTCCCTGTTTTGTACAGAACCAAAGGTCTAACAATGGTCATGATATTTTTATGTTCTGTCAGAATTCCACCCAGGCCAGCCAGTGCCTCAGGAGCTTCACTTTAAATGGTAATGGTAAGGCTAGAACGGGTCCTCGAAGCCACTTCCCAAATTTTGATTGTCTGAACTTCCTAACTCTGCTTTTGCAACACTGTATTGATTCTCCAAACACTACCAAGTGTTAATGAATAGTTTACATGTTAATATTGGTTTCAGACAGTGGTTTATTTTGTGTTGTGTTCAAACCCCGACTGCCTGTCTTTAGTTTCCACTGTTCTGATCGCCTTGCTAAAAGTATCACAATATATCATGATATGTTGAATTGTAACACCCGCATTGTGATATGTTAAGTGTCCCTTTGTGTCCCTGGCTTTGTTATGCATCTTGGTTGCAGGTGAGGCACAGCAGCAGCTGGTTGGGCTGGACTGGGTGTGTCCACTGTTAACCCTGCTTAGGGCACCAGAGCTCACATCCCCTGAGGCCGGACTAATGCTGCTCTCACGGCTCTCTGCCCACCCACCAAAGAGAGTAAGGGTACTTGTCAGTCAGGTATACCCCAGTGCTAGGGTGTCTCTTTTTAGACCCTCTCAGAGGTTTCATGTATGTTTTTATTATAGCTCTTTAATTAAGTCAGTTCAGTAAATTGACTCAGATAATATCAGAATCTGGTTGTTAATGTCAGTTTATGATACCCAGAAAATGTCAGAAACTGGTTGAATTGGTTCAGAGCTGTTTTACCATGTTTTAAGGGATGCTGAGTGTAACTGCTGATGAGTGTTTGTATTGTAGGAGGCTCTGGTGAATCAGGGCGTGATGTCCGTATTGGGAGACCTGCTTCTCACACACCTGTCTAATCGTACTGTAGTTACTCACTGTGCCATCATCCTTAACTACCTGTGGGACGTTGTGGAAAGACGGCAGGTACAGCAAGCAAGTACTCACGCAGTCTCGCAGTTACACACGTGAGGTCTAATTAAAATGTACTGTCATGACAAAAACTGAACATTCGAGATGCTAATGTGTCCCACATGCAACAGATTGACAGTTATTAATACTTAACTGCATGAACTGCGGTTAGTGTAGCATAGTGGTTAACAGCACTGCCTTCCCCTTGGCAGACTGGGTTCGATTCTCTGGCTGGGCAAACACACCACTCAACACCAATAAAAGTCAATAAATATAAAATAGGCAAGACTCTTAACACTACAGTCAACTACTGTGTAACATGATTCAAATGTAAGCTGCTCTGGATCAGTGCGTCAGACAAATGCCATGAATGTGACTGTAAATAAATAAGCAAATATTTGTGAAATACATAAATATATATAAATGTATATATGTATATATATATAAAAGACCATTTTAATAATTTAGGGGAAAAAAATAATTAATTAAACTGATAAAATACCAAATAGGGTTGTACAAATTCACAGTGTTTCCAAATATAATCATTTTAAATTTTATATATCATGGAAATGAAATTCAGACTGTAACAAGAAGTTGTTAAGGAGGAATGATAAAAAAAAAACCCTCACACATAGAAAAAAAACTTGGAAGAAGGAAATGAAAAGAAAGTCATTAGTGTATTAAAGGCTTTTATACTAATAATATAACTTTTGTGCAAAATGATGTTTATAGGTAACTTCATTGAAAATCTCTTGTAGGCTCTATCTTTTGTAGGGCGTTTTGTAGTCCTAGAGCTTATTCACAAATTAATTAAAATGAAGTTATATGAGTAATATAATAAATAACTCATAATAAAATGAGTTTTTTTTTCCTCCAGAAATGACACAAGACCTGTGTTACATGGTGGGCTTGTACATACTTTTGTTACTGGAACCCAGTTGGGCTCCCCAAATGGCCCCATTGTTTTAGTCCAATTACATCTGTGCCCCGTGTGCAGTATACAACCCAGATGGGGCCGTGGTTGGCATCCATGTGTGATGCCAATGTGGCACCCCAATACAAAACTTTCTGGTTCCCAGTTAGGCTATCCATACAGGCCCCACATGGACATGTTAACTTGTGCATTGTTACACCCATATTTCTTTTAGTAACGGTGTCCAGTCTCTGTCTCTTCTACCTATGGATTCTATACAGTATGTAACTAATTCTGTGGTTCTTTAGGTGGCACTGGAGGCAGAGTGCTTGTCTGGGCTTCTTCTAGCTCTTGAATTTTATTGGAACGAGGGTGACGCTGTTTTAAGTGTACTATTTTGCCTCTATTCACTGGCTTGTTTTGGTAAGGAAACTATCTCACTATATGACATAGCGATTCTTTACATGTTTTATTAAGTAAACGTGAAAATTTTTTAACTTGAAAGCACAGGAGTCAGCGATCCTGTTTTGAACAAACACCATTCTTGATTGAGTTTTTTCAGTATGTCAGACACAGCTGATGTCCAATTGTTTACCTCATTATTCTCAGACTCCCTCCGGTCCTGTCTTGTCAACAAGATGACTGCTTCTCATGTTGGCAGACTTGTGAGCCTCTCCAGTGAAAGTGAAAATCCGGACTTGTCTTTTGCTGCCGGTTCTGTGATCAGCAAATTAGACATGAATGGTAAACGTTGAGATACTGCATGTCTTTAATGGTTGCTTTATTGTGTTATCACTTGCTGATGAACCGTTGCTGCATTCCTTGTGCTGTGGTATTTTATGCAGATAGACTGCTGAAAGCTCACCACAGAGCCATTGTTGGATACTTGATGAGATTCCTTCGCAATCAAGAAGTGAGATTTCAACAGCTTGCAATCGCCAGCATGTGTAATCTCAGGAAAGGTGAGTTAGCACTTTTTCAAATGCCCATGCATCTTTTTTTTTTTTTTTACAATGTTCGATCAAAGACTCTCACTCTCAGTCAAATAAGCAATGTGAGCAAAAATTACCACCAAGCCTAGGTGCAGCTCTTTGAATGTCGGTTGGCAGTTGAGTGATAAGATTGTGGCTGTGCAGGTGGAGGGCTGGACGGAATGGCGTGGGGGTTGGATCTGGAACGGGAGCTGAACAGAGTGCAGCAACAGACTGAACACACCAGCCAGCTGCTCCAGATGCTCCAGCAAGACACCTTTGCCACGGACAAGCCCTGAACCACTCGTTTGGAAGGAAGTGAAGTGTTTACCATGACTGACACTAGAGTAGAGTTGTTGTTTTTTAAGAGTGTGTATGAGTGTATGTTTTTTTTTATAGATATACTTTGATATACATTGATTGATATTCTTAGAATTCGTTGCTGAAGATCAAAATCCTGGATGACTTGACAACATGTTTTGTATACAGTGCGCTCCAAAAGTCTGAGACCACTAGTGAAAATTCTTCTATTTGGCCTTTCTGTCTAATTTAATACAAATGTACACATTATGTTATCAGCATAAAATTGTAAGTGGAGATGTAGAATTCTTGAAGGTCATAGATGTATACATTGTATAAAGATGTATAAAGATTAGTATTTGGATGCTGTGTCCCTGTTTTGCTCTTATGACACACTTAAGGTGCATGAAATTCCACAGGATTGTGCAAAAGCCTCTGATGAGCAGATCAAATCCACCTGAGAGTCGAGCAGAAGCTTGTTCTTCATTTTACTACATATACATACAGTCATGCCCGAAAGTATTCATACCCCTGTCAAAGTTTGACTTAAATTTACTTTTATTTAACCAGAAGTTATATTTTTGCCTGGAAATGACACAGGCATCTCCCAGGAGATAACACGATGATGTACAAGAGGCATCATTGTGGGAAAAAATATTTCTCAGCTTTTATACACATTTGAACAAAAAGTGGCATGTCCAAAATTATTCATACCCTTCTCAATAATTAATAGAAAAGCCTTTATTGGCTATTACAGCAATCAAACGCTTCCTGTAATTGCTGACCAGCTTTTTGCATGTCTCCACTGGTATTTTTGCCCATTCATCTTTAGTGATGAGCTCCAACTCTTTGAGGTTCGAGGGTCTCCTTGCCATCACCCTGATCTTTAGCTCCCTCCACAGATTCTCAATTGGATTCAAGTCAGGACTCTGGCTGGGCCACTGCAAAACATTAATGTTTTTGTCTGCTAACCATTTCTTCACCACTTTGGCTGTGTGTTTTGGGTCGTTGTTGTGCTGAAATGTCCACCGGTTCCCAAGGCCAAGTTTCTCTGTGGACTGCCTGATGTTGTTGTTGAGAATCTTGATGTATTGCTCTTTTTTCATGGTGCCATTTACTGCGATCAAGTTCCCTGGTCCATTGGCTGAAAAACACCCCCAAAACATTAGGTTCCCACCACCATGTTTGACAGTGGGGATGGTGTTCTTAGGGTTGAAGGCTTCTCCTTTTTCACGCCAAATGGTGCACACATCATTGTGGCCAAACAATTCAATTTTTGTTTCATCTGACCACTAAACAGAACACCAGAAGTCTTCTTCTTTGTCCAGATGAGCATTTGCAAAGGTCAAGCGGGCTTTTGTGTGCCTTTTCTGGAGAAGTGGTGTCCTCCTTGGCCTGCGTCCGTGGAACCCAGCAGTGTGCAGTGTCCATTGAACTGTCTGCCTTGAGATGTCGCCACCAGCAGAGTCCAGATTCACCAGGATGGGCTTGGTGGTGATCCTTGGATTTTTCTTCACCTCTCTCACTATTCTCCTGGCCAGCACAGGTGTCACTTTTGGCTTCCGACCACATCTTCTGAGATTTTCCACAGTGCGGAACTTCTTGTATTTTTTAATAATACTTTGCACTGTAGCCACTGGAACTTGAAAACATTTTGATATGGCTTTATAGCCCTTTCCTGACTTGTGAGCGGCCACAATGCACAGCCGCAGGTCCTTAGTGAGCTCCTTTGTCTTAGCCATGACTGTCCACAAACCAACTGCAGAGAGCTGCTGTTTTGCTCCTGTTGAGTTGATTAAAACAGCTGTTCCCAATTAATCAGGGTAATTAGGATGCTTTAAAACAGCTTGGACTATTTGGAATGGTATAGAACTTTGGATTTTCCCATATACTGTGACAGTTTTCAAAGGGTATGAATAATTTTGGACATGCCACTTTTTGTTCAAATGTGTATAAAAGCTGAGAAATACTTTTTCCCACAATGATGCCTCTTGTACATCATCGTGTTATCTCCTGGGAGATGCCTGTGTCGTTTCAAGGCAAAAATATAACTTCTGGTTAAATAAAAGTAAATTTAAGTCAAACTTTGCCAGGGGTATGAATACTTTCGGGCATGACTGTATATACATACATTTTTTATGAAAACATTGCTGTTGATTATATCCAGGCTTAAATAAAAAAGACATCTCGCTTAATTGCCATACTAATAAAAAACACACTAGAAATACACTGTGTTTGAGAGCCTTAATTGTGATTTGACGTTAGTTCAACGAACAACCCAGACCTACTTACTACCTAACTTCAATGGATGCCCTTATGTCCCTAGTGTTCTCTTTTTTATTTTATTTTTTTGTAAAAACAACAATATGATCACCCTATCATTTGGATTCAAATTCTTATAAGATGATTGTAAATGGTACCGTACATATAAATGGGTGTGCGTGTGATGTTTGGGAGACTACAACCATCCATAGTCGACAGTTTCCACTGAATGCGCTCCAACACTACACCTCCCAGAATGCAGTTGGTGGTCTCTGTGCGCATGCGAGTTGATAGCTTCGGTCTGAGAGCGCTGCTGTGCTGAAAGTTGGTGTGTGCGGATTAGCTAACGTGTCTGTCAAATCCACACCTAGTTTGCAGCAATGGCAGCTAGATACGATCGAGCTATAACTGTGTTCTCTCCTGATGGTCATCTGTTTCAAGTGGAGTACGCTCAGGAGGCGGTGAAGAAGGGCTCTACAGCGGTGAGTGTGTGTGTGTGTGTGCGCTGTGTCTTCAGCAGCTATGGCTAACCAGGAGGCTAACTCATACTTTAGCTACTTAGCTAGCTGGTCTAGTCTAGTTTGCAGCGTCATGGAGTAACCAGTGTGTCGGTGCTGGCGCATTAGCGAGTTACTCAAACGGTCAAAACTCAGCAAAATGCTCGAAATGTAAGGAGATCAGGACTAGCCATGAGCCTAGCGGTAGCTGCTGTTAGCTTAGCGCCTTTTGAATGAGAGGACCGCTAAGCGTGACTTGCATGTTATGGTGCCCGGTGCTAGCGTAGAGGCTAGCTAGCTAGCTAGCCTGCTAACTAGCTACTGATGCAGCTAGCAGTAAACAGAGCACCGGGGTTGCAGATCGGGTAACATTGGGCTGAAGGTAGCAGGGCTGATTTAATAACACGATTGCAGTGGATTTCTGGCATTTGTTGGGTTTCGATATTAGCTAAGCGAGCAGTGTTGGGTTATGAAACGATCCACGGAGTGTGATTATGTGTTGGACCTGTGGAGGGCGACGTACGCCTGCTCCTCAGCTCGGGCTTTGGGCTTTTTCTAGTCGCTTTAGTGAAGTCTGAAGTTGGAAATGTGCCCTTATTTACTTGTGATTAGTGTCACAGAGCCCCTAAACTAGTCATATTTAGAGGCATAAACCGGACCCTTAATTTAATAAGTTGTTTCCAGAGAGTGTTTTACAGAGGAGGGGAGCAGTTTGTGAAATTGAGGGAAGGATTTATTATTATTATTATATTATTATTATTATTATTATTATTCCTGAAAACATGTTAAATTAACGGGAAACAGGTTATTTAATGGAGAGAACGAACTGTTAGGATGAACTATTTTTATTTAATGTTTTGCAGTTGTATTGTATTGGATCGATGGGTTGGCAAGAGAACAACCTCAACCCAGAGCTGCTGATGCTTACATGTAGTAGTAGTAGTAGTAATGATCCCCATGTTTCCCTTTATTTTCCCTCAAGGTTGGAATCCGGGGGAAGGACATTGTGGTCCTAGGCGTAGAGAAGAAGTCTGTGGCAAAGCTGCAGGAGGAGAGAACGGTTAGGAAGATATGTGCCCTCGATGAGCATGTTTGTATGGCCTTTGCAGGTAAGCCTTTACTTTCAGTACATCCCAGCAGAGCTTTTGTATGGATCACATTAAGCGTTGGAGTCTGTAATCTGATAAATAATGCTTGGTGCATGTTATTGTGTTTATTCAGCACTTGGCGCTCTGAAAGGGAAACCAAGACAGCATCCCTTCTTCATCAGCACAAACACCACCGCTTTAGCTTAAATGTTGTGTCTGTGAAAACTAAAAGCTATGTTTGTATGTATGATGTTTCTTTACAGGTCTCACAGCTGATGCGAGGATTGTCATCAACAGAGCAAGGGTGGAGTGCCAGAGCCACAGGCTTACAGTAGAGGACCCTGTTACTGTAGAATACATCACCCGTTACATTGCAACACTTAAACAGGTACCAGTCCTAAACAAACCCAGTCTGCTATAAAGAATACATCAGGTTTTGTTAGTCTGGGAGCTTCAGTGTCTTTAAGCATTTAGCCTTACTGCCAAATGTAAACAACCAGCTAAAAGTACGACGAGCTTTCCACACTCTTCTGTTATTTTGCAGTGTTGGTAATATCCTTCTACTCTCTCTTTGATTTGTTAGCGTTATACACAGAGCAACGGACGTCGTCCCTTTGGCATCTCTGCCTTGATTGTGGGTTTTGACTATGATGGGACTCCCCGATTGTATCAGACAGACCCTTCAGGAACATACCATGCATGGAAGGTAAAGGAGAGCAGGGCTGGTATTGATGATATTCAGTGTCTCAATAATTATTATTAATATTAGACCTGCTGTCAGGTCTTGGATACTAGGAGTTAAATGCATGAAACGATTCTTATAATCCCAGAATTTTGAATTGGACACATTCCTATGTCTGCCCCCCCCACCCCCCCCTTTCTTACAAGGCAAATGCAATTGGGCGCAGTGCTAAGACTGTGAGGGAGTTTCTGGAGAAGAACTACACAGATGAAGCCATCGCTAGTGACAATGACGCCATCAAGCTGGCTATTAAAGCCCTGTTGGAGGTACAGCTTCACTGAACATCTAGCAAGCTAGCTATGGATACACAATTTTATGCATAGCTTTTTAAATTGGAGTGAGCACATTTTCCTTTAATGCTGTTTACATTTGCCTACCTAGGTTGTCCAGTCAGGTGGTAAGAACATAGAGCTGGCTGTGATCAGGAGAAACCAGCCCCTCAAGGTAATGTACTTATTTGTTTCTTTATTTATTTAGTTAGTTTTATATTTGTACTGTGAGGGTTGTTAGCCAGATTTCTTCTATCACAAATGACTGAATGTGTGAGCAGTGTTCAGTTTAGTTACAACAGCCTGAAATTGTCATTTGAACACTTGGAAATGAGCTTTTCATAAGACATTCGTTTTTGAATGCATAAATATCTCCTGTTTTTGACCATTAAACTGCTCAAGTGCAGAAATAGAATTTATGTACTCCATTTGCTGTTTTTGGAGACGTGTGTCCATCCATTTGTAAAGCTTCTAGTAAACAACTGGCTGTGAAATAACCAGTGTTTTCTTGACATGCAGACCCAAGTAACTGGCAGTTCAGATGTTATGGTCTTTTTATCAGTCTTACAATCCAGAAACAGAGTTTGTGTTTGTGTGTGGCCTATGTGGGTTTCACTGTACTGTTTTGCATGCACCAGCCTAACCACTCTCTGCGCAAGTGACACTCGAATCTTCTTGTTCATCAGATTCTTGAATCCAAGGAGATCGAGACGCTGGTTGCTGAAATTGAGAAGGAGAAAGAGGAGGAAGCGGAGAAGAAGAAGCAAAAGAAGTCCTCGTAGATGACCGGCACGCTTACACTAAGTCCGTTACTCTGTTAGTTTTGTTTATATGGGCAGAAGCACTTGGCTCAGACCCAGGCCTCCATTCCCCTCCCCTGTTAGTTAAGAGCACATCTCCGTTTCCTAAGAACCTCACTGTGGGAGTATTGCACCCAGGCATCACCTTTTAATAAACACAATTATCACTGACGTTTTGGACATGCCCATTTTTAAGTGTCCTTCCTGAAAGGTTTCTTGTGTATGTAAAGCATGGTTTGTAGGACACATTGGATATAATGCAGTGACAACAATATGGACTTTTACATATGGACTTTCTGGTTAAGCAACACGGTGCCCTGCAGTTGATGATTTTGTGAGGATGTGCTCAAACTGACATGAAAATAAAGTATTGTTGTTTGTACTCTCCTGGCTGGATCAAACCTGACTTGTTCTCGAGATAAAACCTGATGAATTTGGAGTTCTTTTCTTGCTTTGTCACAGAAGGACACTGCACCAATAGGGAGTAGACCATTGCCAGTGTTTAAAAGTTTCTGACTATGCGTTCGTGATCCCACTGATGAATATTAATATGAGAGAAATTGGCTTTGTCTTCCTCTATTTGACGTCTCGTCAGTGGGCCGGAAACCTAGAGCGCTCTCATTCTCTCTGCCTTTGATCTGGTGAGGGAACTGAAACGCGCTGCCGACAAGAAACTCTCAAGCCAGGCTGAAGATACAATCAATAATTAATTAATTTAAGCGTTCTAGTCCAAAACAATTTTGACACCCCCTCATTGAGTAAAAATTTCATTGGGTGTTTATGCAGTAGTCAACATGAAGCACTGGAGGAGTTCTCTGCTGGGAAGAACATTTTTAAATAGGATTTCTGAAATGGGGGCGGGGGTAAAGAGCTTGTAGGTGAACTTAAGCTGAAAAGTCATTACATTACAGAGTTAATTTACAATAGATGGAGTTCATTTGGCCACAACAGTCTACACAATAATTATGAAATGAAAATAACATTTTATTTAGGGGTTACACATCTGTACACACCCCTAGCCTAACACTTAGTTGATGTGCCGATGGCAGGAGTTACAGCTTCATGGCATCTTGTAAAAGACAAAGTTTTTGCACACCACCTCAGAAGCCTCTCCTTTGTTCTCTTAGCTGTGTGCTTTGGTCATTGTCATGTTGGAAGGTAACCTTCACTCCAGTCTGAGGTCCAGAGTACTCTGGAGCAGGGTTTCTTCAAGGACCTCTGTGTACTTATCATTCCCTCTATCAGGACTAGTCGCCCTGGTCCCACGATCTTTCCCCAAATGCTCAGTTTGGCCAGGTGGACAGATCTAGGAAAATTCTTGGCTGTTCCAAATTGTTCTATTGACAAATGATGGTAACCACTGTGCTCTTCTCCAGATCTGCACCTTGACACAATCCTGTTTCTAAGATCTGCAGGTAATTCCTTTGATCCTATGCACTTTCAACAGTGGGACCTTAAATAAGCAGGTGTTGGAAATTCCCAATCATGTCAAATCTAATGAATAAACACCTCCTTAGTATGATCAGTTCATTATATATTGCTGAGCAGTTAAAAAACAGTGAACCGCTCTCGGAATGGTATTCATGTATTTAAAAGTTTAAAAGTGGTTTTGCCAGACCGCTATTGGCTGCGTAGTTTCATCAATGGCATTTCAACAAAGGAGGGTTTGGGTTTACTGTTTATTGCATAAAATAACCTCCATTATGTTTCATGTTCCATTCAGTGTGACTGTGCCTGGTAAAGGGCTGAAGCCGTGCCTTCAGAACCTTAAGCTGTAGAGCCTTTGAACATGGCTTGTGCCTACTGCTGCAGTAATGATGCTGGGTGAGGATGGCACACTGCTAATGCTGTATGGTGATGAGTGAAAATGCTATCGCTACATACTTTGACATACACATTAATGAGAGTATGTCCTTGCAAGGATAGCAAGGAGACCCAATCTCAGCAGCACATATACTTGTTAACATTGTGGCAAAATTGTTGAGGAAATGTCTGCTAGGCAAACAAGGCAGTCTATACGCAGCCAGTCAGGAAGCAAAATTGCCACTTCTAGGCCAGCAAAAAAAAGAGGTTCTTCACTTTTTAAATTATATTTTCAAGTGTATTTTACCCCTTAAGCTGTTCATATGATGAAGTATGTTGTGGTCTCAACTCTCCTATATTGTCAGAGGGAGAGAAATCAATGGTCATTTTAAGCAAGAAGTTCTGTTGGCATCAGTGGACAAACTGAAAAGTTAAACAGCATGAGTGGATTACTGCAAGATGTTCTAGCTCAGCTGTGTGTCACCCCCCCCCATTCCTTCACTTAAGGTGTAGCTGGGACTGGAGGTGCTGCAGGCATTTACCGTCGATGCTTCCAGCAGCTCATTTCTGCTTATTCAGAGCTAATAGAATATTTCAGAATCCCTTGCCTCAGGGTAGCACACTGAGAATTTAAGCCACTGCAGCGAAAGGCCATGCAAACAAATGCAGTTTTGCCATCCTTTAATGCAGAGAAGCTAAGGTATAGTTCCAGTGAATATATATATATATATATATATATATATATATATATATATATATATATATATATATATATATATATATATATATATATATATATATCTATCTGTGATTAAAGTTTTTGATCATTCTCATAAATATAAAGCAAAACACTAATCCATAAAAACAGGGACAATCCACCACTAGCACATTTGTTATTGGCCAATGACCGTTTCAGACCTTGCTGAAAGGCTGTGGTCTCCGACCTGACTTCCGTGCCTCGTGTGGTTTAATCTTGATGGTGGAAGCTTAACTCCCTCAGGCAATGTTACCCTGATTGCCCCCCTCTGGACCCTGTGGCTGGATGCAGCTCTTATCGGTCAGCTCTGGTCCCTGAAGCAACATCCTGCTCTGATTGGCTGTTCCTGGCCCCTCAGGCCATATCATGCCCTGATTGGTCAGCCCTTTTGCCTGCAGCAGAGGCCTACTTTGATTGGTAGGGCCAAATCCCTGAGGTGTTTTCTTGTTCTGAACCGGTCAGGCTCGGTCCCCGAAGGGATGCAAAGCCCTGGGGCTTATTCTAAACCCCCTAAAGTCCTAAGTCCTCATAATCATCATAAATAATGTCATTAAATGACCTTGTTAAAATGATAATAGCGTGGTTGTATAACCGGGAAGGTGGGGAATTCATGAAATAAACTTTTGAGATTTGAGTAAATTGCATGCAGTTCTGTCCCAAAACCAGGGCCCACCCCAGACAGGAACACAACACACGTTTGCTGCTGCAGGGTTTTAATGAGGTCCTTTTGCTTACCTTACAAATCCTTTTGGCAAAGCAATGTGGATTTCAGTAGACAAAGAATATTTATAATGATGAAAATAAGTCAGGAATTCAAACAGAAAGCAAGGGTTTTTCAGCAAACATGCAAAACAGTGTGTGTGTATGGCTACCGTAGATAAGCATTATAGAGCATGCGCGAGTGTCTAAGCGTAGGGTCCTGTTCCATGCAGAAGATCAAATCTCTGAAAGTCACACGGACGGGAGCCCTCTGACCAGCTCTCTGTGCATATAAACTCATCACCTGAGAGAGAGTGAGAGTAAAAGTGAGAGACACGGAATCCTGCTGGGCCCAAGACTGATCAAACCAGCAGCTAGACTGCATTAAAGAAACACTCTCTCCTCTCGCCTTGCTGCTAGGCTATGCTGGTGGCTCTAGCGAGAGATGCATATTCCGCTAAAGATAAAGTAAAAACTCCCCGGGCAGAGAAGATTCAAGGCCATTTGGGTAATCTTGTTCAAAGGCTTATGGGTATTATCTGCAATGCAAACACACACATGCACATGCACATACTCTCCTTCATTTATTTGTCATACCCCTTTGCCTGAGGGAAGCAGAATTAAACAAAGCACAAATGAAAAGCGAATTCAACTGAACTAAATACACAACGCTTTTGTTAAGTCACTCCTTCATTACTACTCGCTTTTCCTGAGAATTCAGAAACGTTAATGATAGTAGTTATATGCTGAAAAGCAAATCCCAGCCCCCCCTTCTTAAAATATATGCAATACATATGTATAGCTGATTGCAAAATTGGGCCAAATTACATAGCTGGCTGATTGGTGAACTGAACACAACCTCTATGTAGAACAATCGTGATGTCTACTATGTGCCATTGGGCAAAGGTTCGGACACCCTCCTAAGTCAGTAGTAGTTAGCAGTAGCGCCCCCTTTGGCAGATACCAACAGCTTAAAAAGGAGTTTCCATCTGCTCGTGCTTGCAGAACACATCCATGGCATGTTTAAGGTCTACGCCCCAGTTTTTCTTTTTAAAAGTTCAGTTCAGAACTGTGGGACTCATCGCAAAATGGTGGATTTTAGGGCAGGATTTGACTCAGCATCTCAGTTTCTTGATGGAGACATTTGCTTTAGTTCCATCTGAGAGTTTTCCTGGTCCTCTAGATCTTGCCTGGACTTACAGTTTCCCTTTAATGTCATTTCTTCATGAGATTCAACAATTTATTTTGTGATCAGTCAAGTCAGTTAAGGCCTAACAAGGCTTTAAAATGATAACTGTGGCTTTTACAATCGTTTTAACACCCTTTCCGTGGTAAAGAACATTTTCAAAACTTCAAAAAAAATCTAATGTGAAAAGTACTGACACTACATACTGGCTACATTCTGATCTGTGTGTTGTTGCACATAAAAAAGTGGCTTTTTAGACAGTACAAGATACAAACAAACCTTCACAAACACATACTTGACAAACTAAACACCCTCTCTACTCCTCCTCACCGCCATAGAGACGCAGTTGTGTAAACACGTCAGTACCTGGTTAGCCCCGGGGCCCGAAGCCTCCAGAGGTTTCCTCTTACGAGGCCCCAGAGCTGCTAGTGCTGCCAAGTTAGCTTCCCTGTGCTGCATCTGAGCCAGCTCCAGCTGCTGCATCTAAACAAGAGAAACAGACAGAGAGAAATGTCTGAGAAGCAGCAAGAAAAGCACCACAAAGCTACAGCAAACAGAGTCTAGTAGGTCCAATAAAGTCAAGTCCGTAAGTACATACACTGGGAATGGAATTTAAGCTATAGAAAAATTCAATCTATATAGAGTGAAGCATACAGGTATCACAGCCCTTGTGACACCTTATTCGGAAAGCTAACTGGACAAATGAACAGTCCTGTTTACTACAGTGGGTATCTTTCATAGCAATGTTCTTGCAGGCCTAGAACACATGAAACAACTCAATATTTTTTTGGGGACCGTGAAACACAATCCACACAAACCCCCCCCATTGCAGTGGCTGCATTAGCATCATGTTTAATTTACATTTACATCTTATCCAGAGCGACTTAAAAAAGTGCTTTGCTATTTACCCAAGAAAAACCTCAGCTAGTTTGAATAGGCTAATAGTTCAAAGATACCTCTAAGTTTAGACATTACTAAACACAAGTCAATAAGGTGACCATAGTACTCTGCTATTCACCCAAGTACTCTCTGAAGAGGTGGGTCTTCAGTCTGCGTTTGAAGACAGCGAGCGACAGCGCTCGTCTTCCGTGGATTTTGAGGGATGGCGGGTCGAGCCGAGCCGTCCTTGAAGCTCAAAGGGCTCTAGGTGCGGATTGGCTTTTGAGCATTGCTATCAAGTATGGAGAGCTGGTCTGTTCTTGGCTTTGAATCTGATGTGGGAAGCAGCTACAGGAAGCCAATGAAGAGAACGCAGCAGTGACATGGCTGAATTTAGGAACATTGACGCTGCTGCATTCTGGATAAGCTGCAGGGGCCTGATGGTGCTTAAAGGGAGACCAGCCAGAAGAGAGTAGCAGTAGTTAAGTTCCGGAGTGACGAGAGACTGAACAATCACTTGGGCGGCCTCTCTAGAGAATTCTCCGAATTCTCCGGATGTTGTACAAGAGAAATCTGCAGGACCGAGTTACGTTTGCAACATGACTCGAGAACGATAACTGATCATCCATGACTACACACCAAGGCTTCCGGCTTCTGTAGAAGGCGTGACCAGCAAGTTCTCAAAGGACATGGCAAGATTGTTTTTAGGTCCAGCAGTTCCCGGGATGTACAGCAGCTATGTCTTGCTGGGGTTGAGTTTGAGGTGGTGAGGCAACATCCAAGAAGAGATGTCAGCGAGACACACTGAGATGCGGGTAGAAACCTGTGTGTCAGACGGTGGGAAAGAAAGGATGATTTGAGAGTCATCTCAAATAGCAGTGGTAAGAGAATCCATGAGAGGAGATCACTTTACCAAGAGAGCTAGTGTAGAGTGAGAAAAGAGGAGGACCAAGAACCGAGCCTTGTGGAACGCCAGTGGAGAGACTACAAGGACGTGTCGCCCTGCCATGTTAGCTGGTATGAGCGTCCCTGCAGGTATGATGCAAACAATCGCCATGCAGAGCTGGTAATTCCAAGGCCGGCAAGAATAGGCAGGAGGATCTTGTGGTCCACTGTGTCAAAAGTTTCAGATCACTGCTGCACTGAAAAGCACTGTCCACTGTTACCTGGGGCATTTGGCTGAATCTGAAAAGTCAAGATACTTAGGACACTTCGGAATTTTACCTTGCTGCAACCACATCGTGAATAAAGAAAAATGAGCTATACCTGCCTAAACCATGACACTACCTTCACTGTTATACACAAGTTGATATGGATTTTCTTAACATAATTCTGGAACATGTCAATCACCAACCAATAAAAGCATGCCACAGAATGCCATAGATTCAGACAATTTTTTTGACGAAAAACAAAACGAAAATTTCTGCTCTTCAGTGGAACTTAAGTACTTTAGAGCTACATTATAGGTCAATGTTCGTGGACACCCCTGTTTGTGAATGTATTCAGCTTCTGTAAGTTGCACCCACTGCTGACACAGATGTGCAAACGCTCACAGATAGCTGGTCTGGTGCCTGTAGAGAAATACTGCAGATAGAATTGGACTCTCTGGAGTAGATAAACATGAACTCCTTGGTACCATGCCACAATGCCTGGCGTGGGCTAGAGAGGGGTACAAAATCCCCCAGCACTGAGCTGTGGAGCAGTGTAACTGTGATGTCTGGAATGATGGAATGATGGTTGGTGCTCCATCCAATCTTTTGGGAGGAGTTGGGGATGAGGTGGGGTGATGATCATCCAAAATCCTGACCTAACGCCCTTGTTGCTGAATGCAATTAAATCCTTACAGCAATGCTCCAAAATCTAGTAGAAAGCCTTCCCTGTACAGTGGAGACAGTTACTCCAACAAACGCAGGATCAATGTTAGTTACTTTTTCCATCACAGTTGTGGCATCGATTGTCTAGAACCTACCACTTGCCAGTGAAAATGACTGGCAAGCTGTTAGAGAAAACTAAAGTCAATTGTATTTCTATGTTTGATATGTTTAAAATCCATTGTGCTTTCATGCACATGAACATCAGGAATGGTCATAGCTAAACCTGGTCATAAAAATGAATCAAGTGTGGGTGTGTTTTTTTTAAGGTTTTATTAGGCTGAAACTTAAATGGTCTTTTGAGAGATAACCCCAGAATATTCTTTTCTAAATAAAAAATTTATATATGTTTTACAATTTATATTGACATTCAGCCAGCTCTGGAACAAGATTCGTTGGACAGATTAAAAGGCAAATTATTTTAAGTATGGGGAGGAAAAAAGAAAGAGTAAATAATCCAAAACATATCACATCATCTGTCAAACATGGTGAAGGCACTGCTATGACCTTGGTATGAATGACTGCCAATGGAACTGAGTCACTGGTGATAACTGCTGACAGAAATAGCAGGACGAATTCAGAAGTCTATGGAGTTGCAAACAGTTGCCAAAAAATAAATAAATCTATAAATAAAAATAAAAACTGCTGAAAGTCTACACTTTTTTGTTTGTTGATGCCTTCATTTTTAAACCCACTGCTGTGGTGTGCAGAGTACCACATTACAAAAAGTGTGCTTTTGTTCAAATACATATGGACCTGACCCGGCTGTTAGAAATTACCACGCTCACCAGTATGTTCTGTTGAATTGGACAGGCCCAACCTGTTTGCACCGTTTCTCCAGCTGATTTGTTTAGATTTCATTAGCAGTCATATACAGCTTTGGGTACCTTATGGTAGCATGACCTAGCAAAGACCTTTTTCTTCACAGATTATTAACACAATGAGAGAGCTGGGGAAGAAAGTGTAGAAGTGTAGAAAGTGCAGAAATAGCAGTGACACCTACACAGTGCTACCAATCCTGTATGTACTCTCAAATTATAGAGGGCAATCTACACCTTAACCATATTACCACTGTTTCATTACAGGATGAATCACAGAATCCATAGAAAACACAAATGGTAGGACATCCGGTTTTGTCCTCCACGAGCAAAGCAAATACAACTCACTAGTCCACACACGCAGGTCTAGAGGCCTCTCATTTCATTCCGCTCCCTGTACTGCCTCGGGCCTCAATTTCTGCTCCAATTAAACTCAATTAAAATTAGCCTCCAATCAGGAAAAAAAAACTAGTCTCTGGGGTTTGTGGTGTGTGTGGGGCACACATATGGTTAGACATGTTAGAACTGTCCTCGGGGGACCCAACAACTGAAACACAGGTAGAAAGGAAATACACTCTCACTCTCACTCACACACACACACACACACACCTAACCAACCTCTTTTGCTCTCTGTTTGAGCCTAAGCTGCTCAGGGTCTTCACTGCTGGAGCGAGTCTAAAGGCAAAAAGAAACAAGACAAAGAATGACTGGCTTACTTGCCTTTAGCTCGCATGCATGTGCACGCACACGCGCGCACACACACACACACACACACACACACACACACACACACACACACACACACACACACACACACACACACACACACACACAACCTTAGCAATGCATAATAGGGTCTCCCTCTCCTCTTCTTCTCTCCTCCTCTTCTCCACTTTCTCCAGCTGCTCCAGAAACTTCAGCTGAGAGCGTGTGTCGGTGGTCTGAATGTGCCTCCAGTCATCCTAACCACAACAAACACACAGAGAGGAATCTATTAACAGCATTTACTGAGCAGTTCATTAACGTCAGTAAAAACGAAACTGATAGATTTTCATTAAGGAAGGTCATTAAGAATGGTGTTCTACTGGTGTTCATCTTTACAAATATATGATCGGTCTGAACCGGTCACATGGCTGTGGCTTGTGTATGCTTGCGTGTACCCTATAAGAGATATTACGATGTTGCGCTATGGCAGTGAGCTTCTCCAGCAGATCCCGGAGTCTCTCCTGTGTGGCATGAGAAAGCAAGCCGAGCACATCTGGACTCACCTCTACCACACCCTGAGAACTGCCTACAAAAACACATACACACACACGTTAGTTTGTTCTTTATGGCATATATTTGAGGCATTTTCCTGTCTGTTTGAAGACAGTTGTATATAACAATTAGTTTACTGCATCATTCTATGGAACAAATGCCATGTGTATAGGCAACATTTCAGAAGAAGCATAAAGCCTTAGTGTGTTACTAAAGCTTATTATTCTAATCAAGCGTTCCTGTTAACATAACACCATTTTTCAAAGAGTAATACTATTTTTAATCATTTTTCATTTTAATAATTTCATGAAACATAAGGCCATTTTCACTTTGGCATCAAAAATATCATGAAATAGATCATAAACCTGCATTATTTTCAGGATCATATAGGTACCCATGTTCACGCACATATTTATTCAAAATAAATACATAAAAGTATGACAAAAAAAACACATTATGATTGCATCCTGATTATAACCTTTAGAGCAGCCAGGAACAAAAAAGGCAAGTTCTGATTATTTTATATTGTTTATTTGTTGCTTTTTCTGTGTTAGACTGGGTCATGGTTAACCCTATAATATACCCTATATATAATATATTGTCTGTGACAGGGTGGTACAGAATTGCCTCCCATGTCTGAATAGAAAGGATATGAATAAGGATTTGATAAGGAATCTTGGATATGACAAGGAACCTTGAAAACTACAAAGTGGAAATGGTTTAAATCAAAAAGAGTTGTAACTCACCTCAAACAAATGATGAGCACATGTTTCAGAATTCAAAATTCCAGTATTTGTAGTGTTTAATTATAGTTATCATGTCAGCAAGTATTTTATTGTGTGATGTAACCATACAGATCTCCCAAAGGTTGTAATAGGGCACACAAAGACTGAGTAATGTTTTTAGTAATTTGTAATTTAATAGTTGTAAATTAATAGTAATTTGGCTTACTAAACCCATAATGCAATAGTCTCTCTCCATCATTTCCATTTTATAGTTAGGCTTGTCACGATCATGAAAGTTTAGCTGACAACTGCCACATAAACTATTTACCCATCTTTCTTTTTATACTTTAAGCAACTGTTAGAGTACAAGCCGGAAATCTTGCTCCCTTGCTGTCGACGCTTAGTAACTTCACACTGATGACAGACACAGCTGGAGCTCAGATAAGGGAACATTACTCAGCACTGCTCTCTAGGAGTGATATAGCACCAAGTCTGAAGATATTTAAACATCCAAGACATGTTTAAATAAATGCATTTCCTGCACTATTTAACTTGCAAGCAATTGTCTTCACCCAACAGTTGACGCCCCAATTCTGTTTGTTGTCATAAACTTATGATTATATAAATCATATATTAATAATAAGGTGATTATATAATGAGTGTGACTGGCCTTCTCATGGTACAACCTGATACACTGATGTTCTAACCCTGTTCACTATTAAAAGCATAAGATACTTAAGGAACCTTTGGAGGTTCTTCAATTTGGAACTGTGGAGAAACTTCTTAAGGTGCTTTGAGAAACCTTCCAGGTTCCTCCACAGAATCAAATGAAAGAATGTTCCTCGAAGATCTTAGACTTTTAACAGTGTAGTTAGAACATGGAGTGTTAGAACATAAAACTGTGTGTATGTGTAAAAGTCCAGGACACACTGGAATAAAAGTCAAAACAGACTTTGTCAAGACTGGGACAAGGGAGGGGAGGGGGGGGGGGGTGAGTTAAGACCATTAAAACGATGGGTAACAATTATTAATTCATAACAAAATGCAAGTCAACATGTCTTGGTTTGACTTGAGATTCTGATCTTTGGTAAGGTTTGAGACACCTGCTCGTTCACGGTTTCTTTTGAAATCAAGGGTATTAAAAAGGCTTTCCTTCTTTTCCTCTAGAAGAGCTTTGCTGTGAGGAACTGATTGCATTCAATGAGAAGTGTTAGTGAGGTCAGGATGTTGGATCATCAGCACCCCAACTCATCCCAAAAGTATTGGATGGAGCACCATCATTCCAGAGAACATAGTTCCACAGCTCCACAGCTCGAACCGAAGGTCTGTAGATAGGCCAGACTTAAGCACCATCATTATACATGGAGTCTGAAGAGGAACAGGATTATAAAAACTGCTAGAACTTTGTTACATAAACCATAATGTTAAAGACCACAAGTACCCATCTATACTAGCAGGTTTTACCCAACTCCATTTCAGTAAACAGGGCCAGGCAATAAGAGGAACCTACTCATTTCTCTAGGACTCCAGTGATATTTGCATGTGTTTGCTGTGCTCATATTTTTTTTCCACGGGGCCAGACGTTAAGTGTTGCTGTTGCTCTTTGTTATGCTTGCTGAGTAGACAGACATCTGCAAACACTCTGTGATCATCTCGTTTGGCCTTTTCTGCTGATGCAGGCTGAGTTCCTGCAAGGCCAAGCCTGTCTCTTTCATTTCCACATTCTCTCGTTCTGTCTCCTCCGCCTCCTCCTCCTCCTCACGGCTCCTCTACCTCCCGGCTACCTCGCTCCCTTCTCCCCCTCCCCCCTCCTTTCTTCTATCTTTCGCACTTTCTCTCCCTTGTTCTGATGCTTATTTTGATCAGCGCAGCAGAGTGGATTCCTGCCACTCTGGCAACTTTGCGCCGGCTCCACAGTCATTAGCATACTGATTAAGCAGAACAGCCTCGTCAGAGATACTGCTGATCAAAGAAAGAGCCTCTCCCCTCTGTCTCTCAGAACGGCTCCTCAACATGTGCCAAAAAAAGGGAAAAGAGGGAAAAGAGATGGAAGAAGGAAAGAGAGATGAGATAGGGATTAAAAAAAATAAAATTATATACCATACATGGGGGGCCAAGAGTCTACACTGATGGGAGGCGTACAACCTTCCACACGGTGGTCAGTGAGGAGTGTGATGGCACTATTACCAATATGCAGCACTCTTTGCTGTAGTGTTGGGGTCAGCAGAAAGGGCTCATCCCTGCATGAGTGGACCACAGAGCCCACCAGCTCTGCACTGGAGGCAAGGATGCGAGCATTTTCCTCACTCACGTTCACCCCAGCCATGGAGGCCACATCGTTGATGTCGTCGTCATCCCTAATCGCCAAAAGCAAGAACATAATTAGAAAGATTATTAGAAGACGAGCCAAGATGACATTTCGAACTCTTAGAGGTGGGCTTATACTCATTTTTGACCCAGAGAGAGGGAGCGAGAGTGGGAGCGAGAGAGGGAGCGAGAGAGGGAGCGAAACAAACACACACACACACACACACACACACACACACACACACACACACACACACACACACACACACACACACACACAGTGTCGGAGTCATTACCGGAAAGAGCCTGGGGTGCTGTCCTTGAAGCTGTGTGCGCGCGTTGCTGGAGGTGGCACAGAACAGGGGGCTTTAGATGCCTGCAGGGAGTCCCGCTTCCCAAAAGCCCCTATGAGAAAACACACACACTCTCGCAAATTGCAGTGGAGAGGTCAGCGTGTTCCTTTAGCTCCATGCAATGAAAAAATAAGTGACTGATCAACTGGGACTGCAAACATGTTAGCACGGAACCCTTCTGCACAGGCCATTACACATTTTGTGTGTGTAGGGATCTCGTTGTACCTGCAGGCTGTGTGTTCGTCTGAATGACCAGCTGCTTAGGCTTCTGTACAGCCAAGTCAGCACGGGATAAGAAGGTCACAGGGTGCTTGACAGGCACTCCTTTGACTTGCTGGATCACCTGACCAAAAAAATGTGTGTACATATATATAACACCATTAAAAAAAACAGTTGTTACGGCATGGCCTACCACATCTAGAATTAGACAGCTGAAGAAGATATCAAAGCCAGTCATACTTCATTACAAATCTGGGGAGTCTGGAGGCTCTGAAGCACTCTAAAAACTTTTGAGTGCATCTCAGGAATAAGAAAAATGAGCAGAGACATTCCAGCGGATACCCTCCAATACATACGGAAGCAACAAACACAATTTGGATATTAGATTCCCAGAAAACAAATGACATTATGCAAAAATGACACATGAAGTGTGCGATAAGGGGGGAGCTGAAGGGATACTGGTGGCTTTAAGTGAATTAGAGTGAAGCATGGGCGGCAGGGACTTAACCAGACAATGAAGACAAATCGAGGAGAAAAATGTCATAAAAATGAGTCACACTTCAGAAAGGGGGCTTTTTCCTGTCTCTCGTTCAAACCCCATGAGCTGACAAATTCAGGCCTGTCTACACACACGACAAGGGTAAGGGAGTGTCATTTAAAAGAAAACACCCCCCCCCCCAAAAAATACTAATAGTTCATTAATAATAATAAAACAGTTACATGAGTCACATGTGCATCCCCAATGAAGAACCATTCCTTCATTCTTGTAAAGATGATGTACAAGTCACAGAAAGACAAAGTTTGAGATGAGCCATGAGTGGGCATCAGTGAATTGTTTACTATACATACATTCCGGTATGGACAAAAGTATTGGGACATCTACAGGTGCTTTGCATTCCAGGTCTGGGACTCTGGGACTGCAGTTACTGAGTCAGCAGAGTCCATTTTTCAATCACTCTCAGTTGATGGTGGAGTATCTAGGAAGGGAGAAATGTCACCAACTGACTTTCTGCAACCATGGTATCCCATTACAGCACCACGATGGAATTCAGTGAGCTCTTCAGAACCACCCCTTCTTTCACTAATGTTTGTAAGGGCAGACTACATGACAAGGTGCTTGATTTTATACCCCTGTGTGCAACACCCAAGAGGTGTGTCCCAATACTTTTGTCCATATAATGTATGCTCAGACCTAGACACAGCCATAAACGAGAAGAACCTTCAACCTTTCAACTTAGAACAAATCTAGGCTTACCGGATAAGAGGGCCTCACTGTAACACTGCCTCTGAGAGGCTGTGGGACAGTACATGAAGGAAGGCTGTGTTTCTGGCTGGTGCTGCTGAGAGCTGAGGAAGCAGAAGAGGGGGGTTTCGGCTGGTCACACTGCTGGATGAAGAGCTGCGGGTTGGGGGTGAGCTGGCGAACAGCAGGTAGACTTCTCTAAAGGAGGCAAGTAGCCCGCATTCTGAACACCGCATGTATAGAATGTGTGCCTTTCCCAGTCAATACCATTCAGGCAAACTGGTCTTACCTTAAGAAAAGGCACCAGGTAGGGCTGCGGGGATGATTTGAGCTCCATGTAGAGTTTTTCTGTAAACTCCTCTGCCTCTAGTTGACCATCCTAAAAAGAGAGAACACTTACTGGTGTTGTACCAGGATTTTGGACTGAATATTATTAAAATAACTGTTGTCTACTAAATTGTAGCCAGCAAAAACCCTGTATCTCCAATTTTGTCGTTTCTCACGTTTTGATGCAATAGGCATATGGCAGTTGGTCTTTACATTGGGTCATAATTTCATGATGAACAGACCAATAGAAATGCTCCAAAATGACTTGGGATACAATCTTTTTACACTGACCTCTATCCAACAGTAGGTAAAGTTGCTAATTTGGAGATACAAGGTTTTTGTTAGACAGCGATTAGATATATAGTATAATCTAGAAGGAGTATGATATGAGAACATCGTTTGAGGTCAAACCAGGAGGTCCTTGACAAGAGCTCGAACGTTCTGCGCCATGTTGGCTGAGCGGGTGCCGCTGGACGCTAGCTTCATCAGAGTGACCAGGAAGTTCTTGCATTTCTTCACGTTCTCCAGTGTCTCCTGCGATGAACACAAACCATTATGCTTTACACTCAGGAAGAACTATCTTCACACAGGTCATCACTTACAGCTGTGACTGTGATGGGAGCAGATGATTTGGTGGGACCCTGTTTGGTGGCGGGAATGTTCGGGGAGATAACTCGAGGAGCATTGCCTCCTGTTCGGATGGTCTGAGTGACTGATGGAGATGCTTTGGCAATAGACTGTGAAGAAAAAACACAAAGCACACAAAGTTCTCAAACAAATCTCCAGCATTCAGGCTTTTGGCCAGTGACATCTCGTGCAGAGCCACCCCTACCTTTACGACTGATGTACTGCTAACAGTGGTTCCACTCATGGGCCTCTGGTGTAGGTTTGCTGTGGAGGTGCTGCTTGGAGGCTTCTGCGCAGCAGTGGCTTTAATGACTGTGGTCCCTGTGGTGGAGCTTGGCTTAACACTAGCAGTGGCCAAGACAGCGGTGGGCTTAATGACTGTGCTCGCTGGCATGGACGAGGGTTTGATTATGGTAGTCCCAGTGGTGGAGGTGGGTTTCACAATAGCTGCCCCTGTAGCGGGGGCAGGTTTTATTATGGTGGCCACGTTTGCAGACGAAGGTGGGATGGAGACTCTGATGATAGATGTGGCCGTGGCAGATGCCTGCAAACAAGAATAACTCCACTGAATATATTTAAGCTAAAACAGGTAAGACAGTTTCCATAGTCACCATCCTCCTGAGAAAAACAGCCTGCCCAGCTTAAGGTTGATCAGCTTAGCTTTTGACCAGCTTAGGGACATTTTCGTTTGATGGTTTTGCTGGTCTAGTCGAGCTAGTCAACCAGTCTGACCAAGGTGGATGATCAGTATGACCAGCATGACCAGGCTGGTGTGACTGACATGACCAGTATTACAAAGGTGTTCAACCTGCATGACCAAGTTGGTTGACCAGTCCGACCACACTGGTCCACCAGAATAAACAGCTTGACCAAATTGGTCAAGCTGATCAAGTCCATAAAACTTTACATAAAAAGTTACATACACTATGCTGGTCAGGAGATAAGCTAGTGACCAGCCTAACCAGCTGGCTTACCAGGTGTGTTTTGTTACCTAATGACCAGCTTTTTAACCACCTTGACCCTATGGAACCAGATTAGACCGTCTTAAACCAGCACAAGCTAGATTTTTCAGCATGGTATACATACACACATACGTACACACACCTGGGAGACTTGTGGTCGTATAGTTGTAGAGATACCAGGAGGTTTGGGCACTAATCCCTGAGCCTGCGCTTGAGCCAGTGCCTGCTGAGAAACCAACATCAACTGCCCACTGTCGCTGCGGATTAAAACCATACCTAGATAAAACCATATTTAGACAGGTGAGAAGGGGCAGGACAAAACATTTGGAAAGCATGTGAAAGCTCCACCAGAAATAACCACACTGTGCTGCACCTTCAGGCCTAGAATCGCTGACCTCTGTTTTAGAGGCTCTGCTAAGACGCATACAATCCAATCTGTACCCATGAAATGACCAGAAAACAAACCTTGCGGGATGTGGAAGTTGGCAGGCAGTTGGAAAGAGGTGGTCTGAGGGCTACGTGCGACTGTTACAGTCTGCTGTAGAGTGGATGTCCTTGGTAATGCCATTACTGCCCCTTGGACTGGAGCTGGAGTCATGGTGGGGCCTCCGGCCTGGTTTGGGGTCACAGCAACTCCTCCGGGATGCGCAGCCAGTGCTCCCAGCCCCTGCATAGCCGCCATGCTCGGTGCAGTAGGGGCTTGAACCACTCTTGCTCCTACCACCAGTGGAGCACTGGATCTGACGGCTGCGGTGCTCACTATGATCTTTGGAACAGAAGGCACAGAAGGCACAGAGGACAAAGTGGAGCTCACTGCTGCTAGAGTTACAGCAGGCTTTGAGAGCATGCTGGAGGGTTTGGCAGGTTCCTCTTTGGGTAACTCGTGCGGCTGTGGTGATGGATTGTTGTTTTCATCTTTGGTGTGAGAGGTGTGAGACGCGCTGGGGGCCCTGGCAGTGCACACTGACCCTACAGTGCGCTCAGCCGATACTTGAGGATTTGCTGCCGCTTTCGCTCCAGGCGCGTCGCTGGCTGTGGCTTCGTTACAGGACCCGCGTGAAGGGTCCTGTAACTGCACTTTCGCACCTGTACTTTCGTTGTCAGACATGCTAACCTGACACCGTGTCCTGCGTTAACAGCAGCAGCAGCAGCAGCAGCAGAATGCGTTAGCGCCCAACCTCGTATCCTCAATCTTACACGCGTGCTGGCACATGCTTAGCGTCTCACGTGCACTCACTCAGTGATTAACGTTATCTATGTGACGCAGGTGTTGTGCAGAATTGCGACCCCCGCCTCCCCCCCACCCCCCCTTTCGCGTGCACGCGCGTTACGCAGCGATATGGGCACGTTTTGCAAGTTTATTTGTCACATATATTTGTCACATATATAGTCATACACGGTACAACTAGAATAGAAAACAAGATAAAGAGACATAATAGAGCCTAAAAATATATTTATGTATAATATATTTATATAATAATATTTTTAAAAGAAAAGAATAACTGGAAGTGTGTAGCTGGTGCGTTGTACGAAATTAGGATAGAGATATGGTTATTACTATAAGGTGGTATGAAGTGCAGTGTGCAAATACAGTGCAATACAGTGCTGAGGAATTTGGGTACTGGGGTGATGAATAGCTAATACACTTAATTTTATTCATAATATAAAACAAAGTGTAGAAAGACCGGTATATTGATTTATATTTGTTGCCTGTGGGATGAAACTCCTCCTCATTCTCTCTGTGTTGGCCTTCAGGGAGAAAAAACGCTTCCCTGACCGGGATGGTTGTGGTCCTTCACAAGCTTCCTGGCCTTGGTTCAGCACCACTTGCTACTGATGATCTGCAGGTCAGGGAGCCCGGTTCGGATGATGCCCTCAGCAGAACACACCACCCTCTGGAAAGCCTGGCTATCCTGTTTGGTGCTGTTCCCAAACCAGGCTGTGATGTTCCCAGTCAGGATGCTTTCAATGGTGCAGGTGTAGACGTTCCGCAGTGCCTTGGAGGGCAGTCTGAAGTCCCTTAGGCGTCTGAGGTGGTAGAGACGCTTCTTTGTCAGGGAGTTGATGTGACAGGACCATGGCAGGTCCTGCAAGATGTGGATTCAAAAGTACTTGAAACTGTCTGCTCTGTCCACGGCAGATTATTACCCTGCCACCACTTTTCCAGGCGTTGAATCTTCTGCAGGCCATACAGTCATACAGTACATTATCAAATGTTTGTGGATACCCCTTCTAATGAATGCATTCAGCTACTTTAGGTTGCACCCACTGCTTTGTAGAGAAGTATTGCCAATAGAATAGGACTATCTGGAGAAGATAAACATGAACCTATTGGTACCATGCCTAATGCCAGGTGTGGGCTATGAGGGAATAATGCCCCCAAGCATTAAGCTGTGAAATGTTTAGGATGAGTTGGGGAGTAGGGAATGATGGGGTGGTCATCATCCAACATCCTGACCTCATTATTGGCCTTGTTGCTGAATACAATCAAATCCTTACAGCCATGCTCCAAAGTCCAGTAGAAGGCTTTCTCTGGACAGTAGAAACAGTTAAAGCTTTTTAAAGGATAAAGCTTTTATTTCAGAAGAAGCAACAAATGAGCTGGTGTTCCAACTCTTTTGCCAATGTATTTTAAGACCTGCCACAGGAAGCTACAGGAATTGCGAGAGTAATCTGTTGCGTGAACAGGAGTTGGATTTTGCCTGGGAGGCAGATATGGTGTTTTGAACTTGTCTATTATCAATCGTTCTTAAGAACGCATCGTCTCTGTTTTCACGTTCCTAACAACACTGCTTTCAACCTTTTACATTTAAACAGTTCATGAGTTTGGTTCTATTCTAACAGTTAATATTATAGCATCAGCAGAGATAAACATTTTTCTGGATGGGAAATTAAACAGCTCTTTATTGAAGCAGGATGCGTTGCTTCAACTGAGTCAGTACTTGAATCAGAAGCAATGATTCAATAAGAATTGGCTCACAGAACTATGACCTAAAAGCACACATGATGAACCACAACAGGCTTTCAGTAATCAGTGGCTGGCCTAAATTGTCCATTTCGAAGACACAAAAAGTCATAACTAAACACACAACCTCACATTTCTAAACAAGAGGATGAAAACAGGCTCCTAAATTACTGTTCCCTACTTGCAACACCACCTGGCCATCCTTAAGCCCTTAAAAAATAAAGCCTCTGAAATGTGTGAGTACATGTCAGCCTCTCTAAGGCCTATCTGCAACCGATGTTCTAAACAGAATTGGCAATATGCATAATTCACACTTGATATATATGTATGTTTAAATGCACTGGAACTAAACCTCGCAGAGCCTCTGGGGCAGGGTGCAGGCAGTTCACACAGCATCTCCAAGGGCAAGTGAGGAGATTTTTCCAGACACCAGGTAATAAGAACTAATGAACTAATTTTTGAAGGAGTTTAAAGGTTGCAAATAATTGTGTACAACCTAAAGAAATAAGAAAGAAAACATTTATGAAAGTAGAGTCTTACCTAACTGTTCTTGAAAAACTGTATAAAATGTGAAGTTGTGAAGCCGCTGTATTGAACGACACTCCTGGGATCTGTCTGAATAAAGAGCTGCACCAGCTCTCCACTCTGGACAGAACAGAACAGTACATCAGAGTTGAACATAAGAATAGCCAGTGCAGAGCTGGGTGGGTTTATGGTAAGCTTGGCCATGACTGTCCGGATGAAATGCTCCTTGAGGCCATTGCTCTGAGGGTGGAGCAGATCTCACTCATGAATGTAATTCCCTTTTACTCCACTGCAGTGAACACACTAGAAACATTGAAACTGTGTGGACTGACAGGATGGTCTCGTTCAGCTTCACCACAACTTACAAAGTGCAGAAACAGATGTTCCGGACCCAGAGTGGCAATGACAGGGACACCATTCTCCCTATTACAGGTCCATGGTGCATCTAAATGATTTTAATGTTGCTTTGAGCATTAGGATAAATCTTGCTGGATCATATGTACAGGGACATAAACTAACAAGGTACAAATCTTGAAAAAAATGTACCCTCTTAATGCAGCAAGGCATGTGTATTACTATTTATTCTATAAGGCATTGTACCGACTTATATAACTACAGGGACCTCTATAAACTAGTGAGGCTATTCTTTGGTAATAGAAGCTTGTGAAAATGCTTTCAGCCCATCAGCGGACCATATGCTGTTTAAGGGGTTAAACATTTGAGGCCTCTTTTTTAAGAAGGAATTTGATAACCTGTAGTTTCTCAAGTATCACGGTTTCTCATCAACAGTTTCTCTTTGATTAGATTGATCAGGTGAGTTAGTTGAGAATGGAGGTAGGCAAAGTTAGACTTGAGGAGTAGCTGAATGTGTAATAATGTGATTCTGTGACTCTTTTATTAATGATGTCGTATTACATCTCGCTCCAGAAATGACTGTAAATAAATTCTCAGGAAATAAGAGTATGCAGACATGGTTTCCAGCTTTATTTTTCATATATTTCAGATTGACATGTAAAAAATCCTGATTATGCCCATGTTTTAACTGTACAGTAGAAATATAGCCTGGGCTCGTTTTATATTCTTCTCCATTTCAGTGACAGATTTTAACAAGTGGCTATTCAAATCCACCATGTAAATGACTTTACGTTTTGCATCTTCTGATGAAGGGCTGCGGAAGTCAACATCTAAATTTGTCATTCAGTTGTGTTCAAAAAGGAGGAATTTCATCAGCTGTCAGCTTGTTTATACAGATTGTTCCACAGTCTGAACAAGGTTACATTTCATTTTATGAAGGAAATAGAAAAGATGAATACAGTTACAATGACTGTAAGCTGCTTTGTATAGTGTGGACTAGGAACGTCTTTAGGAGCTATTTTTAATTGAACTGTGTGTGTACGTTAGTGAGGAGAGAGATTGAGAGAAGGAGCGAGACAAAGAGAGAGAGAATGAGGAGGGGAGAAAGAGGCAGTATGAAAGTATTTCAGTTTTAATGAGTAATCCCTTATTTTGTGTGTGCTTGTGTTTGGGTATGCAATCATAGTTTCTGAATTGTCAATATCATGTTTATCTCCATCAGTACAACTGATTAGACTGTTTATAGGACACGGTTTCCTTGATTTCGTTAATCATGGCCTTTAATTGGATTTCTCTGGAGTTTTATAATATCGATACCCCCCAGTGTAGAAGAACCCAGCAAACACAAGTCAAAAAGTTTTAAAACAAACTTTTGCCTTGTCATAATCAGATTGGGTGAAATTGTGTGTTTAAAAGAGCATGGCAGTCCAAAGTGTCAGAACATTTCCCCACTAATATCATAGTTTTTTAAAATTTGAAATGTTGCTTGTTGTAGATTCTCACTGTATATACAGTCATAAGCAAAGTTTGGACACCCTTGATCAAATTATACATTTTGTCTTTTTTTTTTATTGAGAAGTAGTAATGGGTGGCCTCTGTAAATAATCAAATATTATTTATTTTATTCTGTCGTTTAGGAGATAACTCAAAAATCTAAATCATCAGTGTGGCCTTCAAAAGTTTAGGTACTGCAAACATTGTAAAGGTTCAGATATTTTCAAATATCTGAAGATCTGAAAGTAATCGATGCACTCAAGAAAGTGAAAGGAAGGAAGCCCTGTGTTTTCAGCTTGCAGTTTCTACAGTGCTGACTATTGGCAGTTCAAGGGAACTGTGGAGGTCAATATGAGATCCAGAAGAACAAGAAAATTCTCAGAGAGGACTTCTGTTATGCTGGTAAGAAAGGCAAATCCAAACTGCAAACAACCTGCATTAAGGGTTAGCTGGGTTAAAAGGGTGGTGCACCGTACCACTGTGCAGCATTGCTTGCACAAACGTTGCTTCATGGAAGAGTCATATGAAGGAAACCTTACCTGCAACTTCATCACAAAACGCAACGTTGGAAGCAAGTGCTGTGGACTGATGAACTCAACTCAACTCAACTCATTAGCCACAATCAGGTACAATTGCAGATGGAGCAGAACTGCATGTCAAAGAACACCTTGCCAACTGTGAAGTACGAGGTGCATATATCAAGTTTTGGGGTTGTGTTACCATCCCTGGAATTGGCAGTACTGCACAGGTTGTGGCAAGAATTTACATAAAATTCCAGCAAATCCTGGAAACTTGGACAGAGGATGGCTTCCACAACAGGATAATAATCCAAAACATACCCCAAAACCCACCATCCATTGACCACTTGGAGAGACACAAAGTGGTTTTGGAGTGGCCAACACAATCCCCTGACCTAAACATCATAAGTGAATCTGTGAATAGGCTTGATAAACAAAGCTGGGCATGCAAGACAGCCCATGAATAGCTCAGAACTAGAGGATTTCTGCAAATACGAGGAAAAAAACACCAATGCCAACTCTTTTAGAATACTTTCAGCTGCTACAAAATGCAGCTGTAAGCTGTCATTTCTGCTTAAGGGGGTTTAACTAAGTCCTGACTCTGGTTTTTAAAAGATTTGTAATTTTTTTTATTATTAATAAGATCTGCTGATAATATTGTGTTTTATGTTTGATTAGCCACAGAGGATTTGTTTACTACTTCTCAATGAACAAAAATGAAATGACACAATGTGTCTTCTGGCCGAGGGGGCACTTCAAGGGCTGTAACAGAAACAATCCATTGTCATGCCTGTCCATAGTCCTTTGCAATGTAAGTGGTCCCTGTTTCTGCGGCATGCTGGCCTCTAGTCCAGTGGCTCCTGTTTTATTCGGATGACGGAGGTTGTGACCCCGCGCTGACCTCGCTTGACCTCCCTCCGCAGAACATATTCGCTGAACTGAGACGAGTCCACACCACCTCCACACGAGCCAGCAATCTCGAAACCCCTCTGCTGGAGGCGCTCCAGAACCTGAGACGCACACAAACACACACAGAGTTAATCCTGTTCTGAATTGAATCTGCATCGAACGGCAGATCAACAGCGATATCATGAAATTACACAACCATTCAGCAGTGAATAAAAGACACAGTGCTGTACACACACACATGCACAGTGGAAGTAATAAAAAGTGTCTGAGCAGATTGTACTGACCCAATACATTTCAAACCCTTTTTCTTCCTCACACACACACACATTCATTTCTCAGTCCTCCAGATATTCGCTTCATAGGGCTGTGAGATCGTATTCCATTAGAGTGCCCTCAGGGTGTCTCTGTTCTCTCTCTCTCTCTCGCTCCCTCCTCTAAGACCCAGTCTTTTCTCCCTCTGTCAATTTTTTGTTCGTTTATCTTATAACCTCTTGTCTGTTTGCTGTTCTCTCTTTTTCTTTCTGTCCTCGGCTCTTCCTCCGTGTTCCATTAATGTGACCACAGGTGCCAAGGGCCAAAAGATTTAATAACCGAATGGGATCAGACACCCTCTGCCAACCCATAAACTCTCTCTTTCTCTCTCTCTCTCTCACACACACACACACTGTGGCTCTACACAGTAGCTGCTCCCTATCTGACAAACTAAAATAGGAATATAGATAAAAATAACTAAAGAATTAAACTATTTAAATGAATAAAGGACTAAAGGTCTTACTTAAGTGTGTAATGCTCCTAACTGCAAATGCCTCAGGTTATGACCTAAGCATTAGTTGCCCACTGAGGCTGCTGTTAGTTAGTTCTGCTGTAGCCTATATATTTCTAGTATGAAACAGTGATCTACTAATCAATGCATAACGATAGAGTGTAAATCTGGATTAATTTGAGTATGACCTGGCTTGTGATAAACACTGCAGTCCAGTCAAAAACAATGATGGTAAAATCTGGGTAACAATACAACACACTGCACTTGTATAAAGAGAGCCCGGCGTCTGTATATCTTTATCCTTTGGCCTGTTTGGAGAGTCATTACTAAACCATTTACTCTAGGTAAACACAGAGGTGTGTAATAACTTATAACTTTTTCCATTTATCTGCTTTATCCTGGTCAGGGCCAAAGTGAGTCTGGAGCCTACCTGGACTCATTGGGTGCAATGTCCAGGAATACACCCTGGACACTGCAATTTTCTCTACTATAAGGTGGAAACCAGAGTGTCCAGAAGGAATGTACAAGCACACATCAAACTTTTCACAGACAGAGACCAGACTGAGGATTGAGCCCAGAACCTCAGGCCCCTGGGGCTGTGCAGCACACACACTACCTGCTGCGCAAGTTAAGTACGTTTCTGCCAGATTTGTACTTTTACACACCACGGTAACATCATATAGTGCAGCATTTTAAAATGTTAATGCTATCTCAAAATGAGGACGGTCTATCAAAATAATGATGTGTCTGATGTGTCCGATTTCTGTTTGGAGTCTAACTAGTACATGGCCAAATACAGCTCATTCCCCCATGTACATTTAAAAGAGGGGTTTGGTGATGTCATGCTCTAAAACAGGTGGAAAAAAATAAGCCCACTGTAGTTGAGAGTAACATGTCATGTTCGACTGAAGGGGAGAGCAAGCAAACCTGGATAAACCGGTGTGCTAAATGTGCCTGAAAACAGTCAAAAACAGTCAAAAAGCCTCAGTTAGAACACGGTCTGTGCTGTGATGTTTAGCCTGTAAGCTAACTTATCCTTGATAGCCTTAATAGCAGACTACGAGTCCAAACACGGCAGAACTGGTCTCATTTGGCCTTTCTGCTCCCAGTCACTCTCAGATGTTTTTTATCATCACTTGTGTCAGTAGCTCAGCAGTGCTATAAGTTTTTATATAGTTTTTATGTCATTTTCCTTGACAAATGGACCTGACTGCTGCCTTCAGTCTACAGCACCAATATGCAAGGTGAGTGCTGCATGTCGTTTAGAATAGGGTAGGCAGTGTACACTGTACAGGGCTATCCACAGGCAGTCTTCCTTTCTACTAGACATTGCACATTGCTTTGACTTGACTCTGAAACCGGCATATGTTATTCAACAGGTCATCCGACCCACCTGCACAGAGTTGAGATGGCAGTACCCGTTCAGAGGGAATCGGATGACATGGGTGGAGTCATGGTTCCATCCTGCGTTCACTGAATTGCACATGACGTCTCCGATCTCAGGGAAGATGTCTTCAATCAGCGCCTTATCCCCGCTCAGCGTGATCCTTTCACCCAGCTCGGGAGCCACTCGCACCACCACACACTCACACAGCCGTGACACACACCCCGAGTCTCTCTCCGAACGCCAGCGCTCCAGCTCAGTCTGCAGCGGCTGCAGTTGAAAATACCGGGCCTCCTCATACAGCAGAGAGTAGTCCTGCACACACATGCATAGACACAGTTCTGATATTTCCTGACACAGATACAGAACAATAGGTCTGATTTCACTGTGTTAGTGTCTCTGTGTGAGGGCAGTGCTGTATTATGGTCAGCTGATTTTAGAACACGGGTTTGGCCAATCATCTGATTTTTTCTACACGATCGCTTAATGCAGTCACTCAGCCAAACCAATTAGCACTTTGCAAACTGCATGCTGCAAATCATCACACATTTGCCTCAAGCTGGGTTGAGGTGTTAAATAATCTTGACTTCCTTATGTGGTTTCTAACACACTATGACACTGTAGTTTACAACTAAATGGGCAAAGTAGAGCACAGGGCTAAAAGCAGTTGTTATCAGCTGCTTTGAAGCTTGAAGCATGTTTTACATCAGAGGTGTTAACCACTCTACTTCCAATAAGCTCTTGTGTTAACCAAAGTAAACCTAGAAACCATACAACATTCAGTGTTCTGGCTATACTGAGCAATACGCCCATAATTAAAACAGTGTGTGGTGTTGATAAAATGGTAAATATGGTAATATTATGTGGGAATTAGTATTTCTTGCTCCTGGGCTCTACAGTCAAGAAGTGGAATTTGCACTTTGAGCTGGCACTAAAGGATGTGCTTTACACATGCATTTCTGGACAAGCTCAGAGATACAGTGAACTGAAGTGGTAGGGTAATATTACAGGATTTTAAATAAATATGACTCAGGTCATGCGGATTTACACAGTTATCCTGACAGATAAAGGATATGGGAATATGAAACATGATAAAAAGTTTAATTTACCTTAAAGTCGTCTGGGATGAGCAATTTGGAGGTCCTGAGGAAGTTGAGGATGTAGCGGAACATGTGGCCATCACGATCAATGAAATAGTGCTGCTTCAGACTGTCCAGTACTATGGGCTCTGTGCCGTCAAACAAACGTCCGATTCTTAAAGATAAAGAGAAGGAGAGTCTTGGTGATTTTTTATTCATGCTTTCGGGGCCATTGCCTCTGAGGCCTTCAGCTTCTCAGTAGGTTCTTTCGGTGATGAGTGTTGTTAAAAGTAGTATACAAATAACCAGAACTGAACTGAACACACAGAGAACGAAAGGAAAGGAGGTATGCTTGTGTCTTTTGAGTGCAATCACAGATGTTTCATCAGGAGTGGACAAACACAGGAACATGCCACATGAGGGAGCTACTCTAGCATAACATGCACTTGAGCATTGGAACAGTTGCTCATTCTAGTAGGGAAAGCCTTCTACTAGAATTTAGAGCATAGCTATGAAGATTTGACAGCATTCAGCGACAAGATCGTTAGTGAGGTCAGGATGTTGGATGATCACCACCCCACCTCATCCCTAATTCCCCACCTCACCCCAAAAGTATTGTGTGGAGCACCATCATTTATGTAGGTTCATGTTTATCTGCTACAGAATCCTATTCTATTGGCAATAACTACACTACAGGGACTAGAAAAACTGTGTGTATGTGAATTTGCATATCTGTGTCAGCAATCAGTGCAACTTTAAGTAGCTGAATACAGTCATAGGATAGGGGTGTCCACAAACTTTTGGACATATAGTGTAAGTTATATTTGTGTGTCTGTGCGCATATGTTTGTGTGTTCCATATGTCTCTTAACTGCAGGCCAGTTTGATAGTGATTCTACTCTACCACAGACTCTAAGGAGCCCCCTTAGGCTTCTGTGCATGCAAATGCACACACCAGCATCATTATCAGAGATCAGCATCACAGTGGGCATGACTGGAGGCAACTTTGCGTCTGCTGATGCAGATGTCACAGTCATGTGCAATTCTGTGAAGATGCCGTCATCATAACAAAGATGTGTGTGCTGTCACAGCCTGAGGTGAAATGGACAACAGCTGCATGTGTCACTCATTACCTTTAACCACACCCTTGTAGACCACGCCCATTAGGCCGCCATGCAGTTACATCAGGACATGAAGTCAAAGCATAAACACAGGCTCCAGATGTAAGGAGGTTCTATGGGTAAAGCACTGTTGGCTGCTCTGAGGGTTAAGGAAGTTTTGGTATTGTGTGCAGAAATGTGGAATCCTATTGGATCCTAAAAGTAAATGGTTTTGGGAGATTGTGACGCATTCTGTATAAAATTCTATGTAAAACTACAGACTACAGGTAAGAGACTGTATATGTATGAGACTGTGTGAGACTGAATGGGATTATATGAGATAATTTGAGCCTATGTGTGTCTGTAAATGACTGTGTGAGATTTTATGAGACTGTGAAACTAGATGGCACTGTGTGATATTATAGACGCCGCGTAAGACTGGATAGGACAATGCAGAATTATATGACACTGTGAGACTGGATGGGACTATGTGAGATTATATGAGACTGTGTGAGACTGGATAGGACTTGTGAGATTATATGAGACTGTGTGAGACTGGATGGAACTATGTGAGATTATATGAAACTGAGTGAGACTGGATGGAACTATGTGAAATTATATGGGACTGTGTGAGACTGGATAGGACTTGTGAGACTATATGAGAAAGTGTGAGACTGGGTGGGACTATGTGAGATTATATGAGACTGCGTGAGACTGGATGGGACTATGTGAGATTATATGAGACTGTGTGAGACTGGATGGGACTATGTGAGATTATATGAGACTGTGTGAGACTGGATAGGACTATGTGAGATTATATGAGACTGTGAGACTGGATAGGACTTGTGAGATTATTTGAGACTGTGTGAGACTGGATAGGACTTGTGAGACTGGATGGGACTATGTGAGACTGGATGGGACTATGTGAGATTATATGAGACTGTGTGAGACTGGATGGGACTATGTGAGATTATATGAGACTGTGTGAGACTGGATAGGACTTGTGAGACTGGATGGGACTATGTGAGACTGGATAGGACTATGTGAGATTATATGAGACTGTGAGACTGGATAGGACTTGTGAGATTATATGAGACTGTGTGATACTGGATAGGACTATGTGAGATTATATGAGACTGCGTGAGACTGGATAGGACTTGTGAGATTATATGAAACTGTGTGAGACTGGTTGGGACTATGTGAGATTATATGAGACTGTGAGACTGGATAGGACTTGTGAGATTATTTGAGACTGTGTGAGACTGGATAGGACTATGTGAGATTATATGAGACTGTGAGACTGGATAGGACATGTGAGATTATATGAGACTGTGTGAGACTGGATGGGACTATGTGAGATTATATGAGACTGTGTGAGACTGGATAGGACTTGTGAGATTATAAGAGACTGTGTGAGACTGGATGGGACTATGTGAGATTATATGAGACTGTGTGAGACTGGATAGGACTATGTGAGATTATATAAGACTGTGAGACTGGATAGGACTTGTGAGATTATATGAGACTGTGTGAGACTGGATGGGACTATGTGAGATTATATGAGACTGTGTGAGACTGGATAGGACTTGTGAGATTATATGAGACTGTGTGAGACTGGATGGGACTATGTGAGATTATATGAGACTGTGTGAGACTGGATAGGACTTGTGAGACTGGATGGGACTATGTGAGACTGGATGGGACTATGTGAGATTATATGAGACTGTGTGAGACTGGATAGGACTTGTGAGACTGGATGGGACTATGTGAGACTGGATGGGACTATGTGAGACTGGATGGGACTATGTGAGATTATATGAGACTGGATGGGACTATGTGAGATTATATGATACTAAGTGAGACTGGATGGGACTAAGTGAGATTATATGAGACTGTGTGAGACTGGATGGGACTATGTGAGATTATATGAGACTGTGTGAGACTGGATAGGACTATGTGAGATTATATGAGATTGTGAGACTGGATAGGATTTGTGAGATTATATGAGACTGTGTGAGACTGGATAGGACTATGTGAGATTATATGAGATTGTGAGACTGGATAGGATTTGTGAGATTATATGAGACTGTGTGAGACTGGATAGGACTATGTGAGATTATATGAGACTGTGAGACTGGATAGGACTTGTGAGATTATATGAGACTGTGTGAGACTGGATAGGACTATGTGAGATTATATGAGACTGTGAGACTGGATAGGACTTGTGAGATTATATGAGACTGTGTGAGACTGGATGGGACTATGTGAGATTATTTTATACTAAGTGAGACTGGATGGGACTATGTGAGATTACATGAGTCTGTGTGAGACTGGAAAGGAGTGGAAAGGACTGTGTGACATTATATGACATTGTGTCAGACACTGGATGAAGACTGGATGATAGGTTGTAAAATCACATGAGGATATATGAGACTTATATATGAGATTATATGAGTGTATGAGAATATTTGAGACTGTGTGAGATTAATGGCAATTTATGACTGTGTGGAATATATACAACAGTGTATGTGACTGTAGGAGAATATATGAGAGTGCATCAGAGTTTGTGAGATTATGTGAGACTATGTCTAAATCTAAGTCTATGATTAAATGAGAGTGTAATGTCAGTTTATATGGGAGTGTGTCAGTTTATAATGGGAATGTAATGAGACAGTGGGTGATTTTATGAGATTATATGGCTGTTAACTGAGATATATGAGATTATATTAAGCATAAGTTTAAACAAAAGCTTACGAGATGTGTGAGACTGTACGAGACTGAGTGAAACCATGAAGTAGAGACTGTTTAAATGGCAGCAAGACACTGTGCTGGCCGGAGACTCTGTGCTGCAGGCTCTCCTCTGATGTTTGACTCAGTCAGCAGCCACAAGACATTAATGCTCCCTGGCACTGCAGAAATGTACCGGTCAGCGAGCTAATGAGCATAGACAAGACAGACAGATACACACTCACACAGAAGGGGCAAGCACACTCAGACATATAAGCAACGTAAAGGACAAACGACTCATACATGAACCACATATGAACCTAGGCAGCACGACATCAGTAGAAAGGCAAGGTTTATAAGGAATTATAGATGACAAGGGTGTCACAGAGAGGAAAGGGCTACGGAACAAAGAACAGTGACAGCATGACTAGTGAAAAAACAGAGAAATAGGGGTTTGGAGTTACCTCACAACTGAATACACAGCCAGATACTCTCACATAAAACTCAGAACACATCGTGTCAAGAGAATAACAACTATAACACTGGTCCCCTTTCGCTATTAATAGAGTGTGTATGTGACGTGTGTTGTGTGTTTTACCTAGATTCAGGGTATTTGGTGAGTGTGGCGAGGCTGCTGGTGTACATGTGCCCGCCCACGTCGATGTGCACTGGCGCGTTGGCCTTGGTGAGCTGGGCAGGCGTAGGGATGCCAGCTGTGCCCAGCGGGGAGGCCGGCGAGCGAGCCAACAGCGGCCGAGTCGACATTGCCACACTGCTGCTGCGATGCTCCTGTCACAAACACACAGCGTACAATACAGAAGGGAAATTGTCAAAAAGGCCACTGGTGCAAAAATTGTTGAGAAGCCATTATCTGTGGTGGAATTTGGTGTTAAATGACAAGCAAAAGGTAGCAGAGCTTCAAATGTTCTATCAATCTCTTCAATTCTTTGCAAAAAAGACAGAAAACATAGTTACGAGTGCTGATCTAAGACCAGTCTTTCCCTTTTGTGTCTTACATAGTAGAACTGAATGGAGAGGATAGAGTCATAGAGGATAGAGAAAAATACAGTAGGCCGATAGGTTGAGCGGGGGGACACACACCTTCTTGCCCGCAGAGCTAACTTGCGCTTGTGTTTGCGGGTATGAATGTGTGTGTGTGACAGACAGAGTGTGAGCGAGCGAGGGGAGACAAGCAGAGAGAGCAAAACAGTTGGACAGACACCCCGGAGGCAGCAAACGTTTCCCTGTGGGACTGCAGAGACTGTCCAGTCCTCTTAATGGCTCATATGACCATGTGACGAGAGGACAGTGCAGAATTTAGGCCACGGCACTGATGAACAAAAGAGGTGAAACTGATTTGGAAAAAAAAGTGAACAAACACCATCACAAACTATATCTTGCCATGAGCCCAACACTAATGCAAACACACGATCTGTACCACTCCTAGCACGGCAATGGACACACCGGCTGTCATTAAATGTGCTGTCACTGATTTTGCTGTCAGCAGGTAATTACAGTCATTACTGTGATTAGCTATAATTGTTCTCATTAGCATGTGTGAGGCTGCTCTGGTGCTCTCGGAGATCATATCATCTGCTTGTGCTGTGAAAAAAAAAAAAAGAATAAAAAAAGAAAGAAAAGCTGCTTGCAGAATCTCAGTGGTCAGCATTTAGCGAAGCGCAATGCAACAGCCACCGGCAAACTCTCGCTCTTTTAAATATGAAAAAAGCAAACAAAAAACAAAGCATAAGTGTTGTTAGCGCGAGCTCGTCTCGGTGCCCATTTAGCCGAGAGCGCAGTAATCTTATCTGAGGCGGACTGTCTTGGAGGATGAGCCATGCGGAGAAGATGAATTCTGCGGGCTGGCTTATATACTGACCTGAAAAAACACAAGCATTAACCCTCTGTGCGGCTGTGCATGGAGTCAGGCCGCCACAGTACAGCACTGATAAGTGAACTGGATGCCACTGGGATGCGTCGTGTAGAGCTTTTGGTGATAGACAGCTCAGGCCATTTCCAAGTCTTTCCTCATACAGATCATTCTGCTTATTTCTTTTGCTGGTTTTTGGTGCAGCATATTTAAAAGGACATTAGTTGGAGCCTTAGAATAAAGCTTAGGGGACAAAATTGAACATTAGTAATAATCAGTCAGTCTGAGTTCCAGCATATCCATCAATTTCCTCTACAATTAAGCCACTTCCAGTCCAGTCAGCGCTGGGAGTGTGAATACTAGCATGTGCTTCATATGAAGTCAGCCAACCACAAACTTATCTAACTGCTGGAATAGACCTGTAGTTGTCCTGTACTATGGCTGTACACCAGGTGTTGGACCAATGCTGTCAGGATTTGACTGCATGCAGTTACAAGAGCATAAGCAGGTGATTAGTTCTGGACCACAAGTTCCACTCCAACTGCTCGAATGGTGCTCTAATTCTTTGTCCCCATACAGATGCTTGACAGTGGGCATGGTGACCTTAGGCTCCTTATGCTGAGCTGTTCCAGAGCATGTCACTCTAGTGACAATGCTTTACAGTAGATTATACTAAGTGTTTGTGTCAGTACCCTGCCAATACCTTTGGGATGTGACGGGGTGGTGTTTGTGATCCAGATCAGTACCTGACCTCATGGTTGAATGCAATCAAATCCTCACAGCAATGTTCCAACGTCTAAAGTAACATCAATGAGGCAGCTTGGCTTTGTCACATGACCTTACAGGTTACACGGAACAAAGTCTATGGAAGTTCCAACCCGGCAACAGCTGCTATGAAGGAACGCATTTGTGGGTGGAGCATAAGTAAGTCAATTGGCTTATTGCTTGGACAAAAACACTGAGAAAACACATAGAGGACAGGGGGGACTCAAAGACCATGACTGAGAAGCACTGGACATGTATGAAACATAGCAGCGGTTGGAGAGGGGGACTCTACAGTCCCAATGATGGCTGTAGTCTTGGGGAAGGGTGTTCACAGGCATATGGCACAGCTGAGACTCGATATACTAATGGAAGGGTACATGCTTGAACTAGGTGTCGCCTCAGGAGGCTCACTGCTGTGGTAATGACTATGAATAAAGTATGCATGAGTTTGGGAGCTACAGAGTAAGAGAGGACAGACCGTGATACACATGCTGGGCTGAGTCAATAATCACTGTGTGTGTGTGTTTGTGATGGAGTGAGGTTGGTCTGTGTGTGTGTGGGTGTGTAGAGGGAGGGGGGAGGGGGTGTCTGTCCCCTTCCTGAAACTGCACACACTAACACTGCAGTGCAGTGTTGCTGTTGCCACACTCTTAAAAATAAGGGGGGGTGAAGGTGAAGCCACAGAAGAAGCACTATTTGGATCCCTAAGGCAGTGGGTTTCAAACTGGACCTGAGGGACCTTCTATGTAAGAGCCATGATCTTTTTCTGGTGCTATACCAACTTATGGGTCCTCTATAGGTCTTTAAACTTTAAACTTCCATCAGACTCACAAATCTCATTTACAATAATGGTTCTCTAAGGAACCATCAATCGAAAGGTATGTTAAGGAACCAAAAGTGGTCCTTTTTTTGGTGCTCCTCAAACCTTCACATGTTTCTCACAGTTACTTCCTTTAGGACGTTCCATTCATTCTGCTACTACTCTGAGCGCCCCGAACAAGATGTTCTTAGCACTGTGTCCCATCCCCATGATGAATGTTCCTGTCCCTACCGCACAGAGCTCCCTGAGTTCAGGAGAACAGGCCATACGCTGCTAGAGGCTATAGTCTGACCTTCGGCTACAGAAACAGGAACAGCCCGTAGGGCCCAGGTGAGCTGTGATCAGTCCAGCTCAGAGTTTAACCCCACACGGGACTGGTAAGCCGTCCCGGACCACTCAGTGCCTGTTCAAAATGCCCAGCTATGATGAAGACTTGAAAATATTTGCCCCACACATCTGCAGACAAATATTTCAGTGATGCACAGAGAATGAGTCAAACAGGCAGAGAGTGTTTAGTCTTTATTGGAGTCGAGGGTGAGAGAGTGGATTGAGGATGGGTGGACTGGTGTCACAGAGTTTGATGGAGAGCTAGGCCACGCTGAGACACTGCTGATGGACGAGAGAGACGTGACGTCAGGTTAAATGAGCTTTTGCTGGCTGTTTTATTGTTGTTGTTTACCTGCGCTGGCGGCACGTGCGTGGCCTCTCCGTTGTGCTCGCGAGCGCTGACCGCGATGACCGCCGGAGGCTCGGCGCAGAGTCTTTTGGCGGGAGCGCCGGGCTCCGGGCCGGGAACGTTTGCGTTAGCTGGAAGGAGAGCGCGCGGCGGCCGTTTCCCCGATCTGGCACAGCTCGAGGCGCGCGTAAGGGGTGAGTGCAGGGTCTGCGTCGGTGGAGGTGGAGGTGGCAGCGGAGGGGCCTTGGAGCCGAAGCCGGCGACGCTGTGCAGCGTCGCTATGGAGACGGCGCCGATGCAGTGGTTGGTGTAGGTCTTGGAGAGCTGCGCGGCGCGCGACAGCATCTGCATGCGCGTGCCCAGCAGGTTCTTGCCCACGGCCTTGTTCTCGTACCACGTGGCGTCCGCCTCGCCACAGTGCTCGCGCGGCCGCTGGAAGAAGGCGCGGCACGCGGGGTTGCGCTTGGCCAGGTACTTAACGAAGCTCGCGTACGGACACAGCGCCGTGCCCGTCTCGTACATGCGCGGCGCGCTCTCCTCGTCGTCTGCGTCCGCGCGCCTCTTGCTCCACGTGCTGCTGCTCCCGCCGCCCCCGCCGCCGCCGGTAGCGCGCGACCGGTGGTAGGGGCCGCCGAGCGCCTTGAAGTAGACAAAGCGGCGGCCGTCCTCGTCCGCTGCCAGCCCGAAGGAGTCCTCCTCGAGCTCGCGCTGGTTCTCGCGGCCACGCGTGCAGAAGTACATGCACGTCTCAAACCACACTTTGTTGAGCAAGCCGAACGGGGAGCTCGCGCTCAGCGCCGCCGACGCGTACAGGCGCCGTAGGTCGGCACGCGCGATCGCCTGCTTTTGCACCACGGGCCCGGCACCTTGCTCCTCGAGGCGGCGCAGCGCGGCCGCGAGCGCCAGGTTGGCGGCGCGCAGCTCGGGGTCCTTGGTGAGGTCGAGCGCGCGGCAAAAGGGTGGCTCGTTCAGGTAGCGGTTGAGCGAGCTGCGGATGCTGATCAGCGACGACTTGCTGTACAGCTGGCCGCTCTTGGAGCGCGCCTCGGCGTAGAAGGAGCGCAGCGCGCGGCACAGTGCGTGCTTGTCCATACTCTCGAAGTCCGTGCTCTGCGCCCTCTCGCTCAGGTACTCGCGGAAGATGCGCACAGCGTAGCGCGTGGCCAGGCGCGTGTTTTCGCTCAGCCTGCAGCGCGCGGACGGCGAGCGGGAGCGGGAGCGGGAGCGAGAGCGGGAGCGAGAGCGCACCTCCCCCTCGGGATCCGAGTCCGGCTCGGGCTCCAGCTCGGGCTCCAGCTCGGGCTCCAGCTCGGTCCGCGCGTCCTGCGGCTCCGCGCGCTGCCCCCACGCGAGCTCCTCGCCTTCCTCCTCCTCTTCCTCTTCCTCCTCCTCTTCTTCCTCGCACTCTCCAGCCACCGTGATGCGGATGGCCCGGATATCCCCCTTCTCTCCTCCCTCCTCCTCCTCTTCCTCCTCTCCGTCGCCTGCGTCCCTCTCTCTCTCCCCGTCGCTCGAGCAGTGCTCCCCGCTGCCAGGCATTCTCGCCATATTGCAGTCTGAGACTGTATGAGTCCCGGGGCACTGCGCATGCGCTATATTGGACCGCAGAGCTGAGAGCTTTTGTGTGTGTGTGTGTGTGTGAGCGTGCGCGCGTGTTTTAGTGACCTTCAGCTACGAGCTCAGGCACGCGCTCTTAAAGGTGCAGAGAGAAGTGAGTGAACAGTCCCAAAATTAAATCGACACCCACCACCCTCCTCCTCACGCGCACACACTTGAATACACAATGCCAGAGAGAGGGAAAACAGCAGACTCGGATATGTATTGGACCGCTTCATGTTTAGGGAACACACACACATGCACACACACACACACACACACACACACTGCTGCTTATCATAAATCTCATGCAGGCTCTAGGGCAATACAGCATGTATAATACTTTGACCATACTTTGTTCGTTTATAAGGATGTATGCATTGCTGGTGTATGAGATTAATGTTCACTGTCTTTCTATGAGGCAGAACATCCTCAAGAGTGTGTATCTATCATTGCTGCAGTCAGATTACAATGGGGATAGTAGCCTATAACGTTAAGACTAAGATGCAGGCCTACATCTCTCTCTCTCTCTCTCTCTCTCTCTCGGTTTCTCTGACAGAGAAAAGACAGAGACAACTTTTCCCAGACAAGCAAAAAAGGCAAAGCACCATTGCACAGAAAATCTATGTCCACTTCCAAGACACTGCTGGGACACAGCACATGTATCAGATCAGCTGGAAGGGACGCATCAACAACTTATACGCTCAGTTTAAAGCACCACACAGCATGACAGGGAGGAACACCACCCTTCCTCCCAGTGACCACAGGAGATGTAAGGAGGACTCTACACAGAGTCAACCCATGGAAGATCACAGAACCAGAAAACAAACATGACAGAGGACTCAGTAGATGTGCATACCAACTAACAGATGATCTCACATACGTCTTTAACAGCTCTCTGAGCAGTGTGATCATGCTTCAAGACTTTGACCCAGGGGTCAAAGGAGTCTTTAAGATGAGCGTGAGTTTTGAGAGATCAGTCAAGAACCAGCTGCCCCCTCATTAGAATCACTGCAGCTTGTGTATCATCCCAACCGTTCAATGGACATCCCCATCACCACCACACTGGTGGAGAACCAACAACTTGTCTCACAATATGAACAAAACTAAAGAGATGGTTGTTAACTTTAGGAGAGCTTGAAGTGATCACTCCCTGCTAAACACTAACAGCTCTGCTCTGGAGATTGTTAGCTAAATGCACCAGAGAACCAGAGAACCCCACCTGGTTCCACACTACCAGTTCCATTGCCAAGAAAGCCCAGCAGTGTGTCTGTTTCCTGCAGAGGCCGAAAAATGCTGATCTCCCCTTCTACTATTCACAACAGGTTTAACAGAGGGAAGGCAGAAAGAATCCTAAGGAGCTGCATCACTGCCTGGTTTGGAAATTGCTAAATGCCTGACTGCAAGAGCTGAGAAGATCACCAGGGTCTCTCTCCTCTCAATTGCACACAGAATCCACAAAACCACCAGCATTGTGGATGACTTCAACCATCTCTTATACATATTTTTGCCAGACTTCACAACAGCTTCTTCCCCCAGGCCTTTAGACTCCTCAACACTAAGAGACTGACCTGCCCCCCTCCATACACACATATACCTTAATTGACGCACCCCTACTCTACCTCCCTGCTCACTTTTACAAGAAATGTTTACTGCTGAATACTGCATTTACATACATACTGCATTCTGCTACTTCTGTAACTGCTGTGTTTATGTAAGCTACAAGCTGACTGCAGAATACCTTATATCATAGTATTACAAATCTAGCACCTTTGTCCTCTCCACACATATTCAGTACTGAGTGTTGTGTCAGTGCTGCGCTGTCCTGTTTATTGTATTTATTGTACTGTTATTTTTGCTGTGTTTGCAGATTTGCACCTAATGTATTTATATGAAGTGTTGTGGTGCTCCATGTTGCACCATGGTCCTGGAGGACCATTTTGATTCACTGTGTACTGTGTATATTGCTAAAATGATGCCTCTTGAACCTGGACTCTCTCTCTCTCGTCAGCTTGTGTGGACAATAGATAGTTCCACAAGAACAGAAGACATGGCAGAAAAATCACCATATACATGCTCATACAGTTCTGCTAGAATGTTTGTAAGACCTTTTCTGTATTTCTGCATAATTATGACCTGAGATGGGATCATATTTTTAAATGAGACGACCCAATTAAACGAATGATACAAAATATCATAGTTTTAAACTGTTTTATCTATCTTTTATTTATCTATTTTGTCAGACAAAACTTTGCTTTCAGTAACTGGTGAAAAGCCCCTTCAGTAAGGGTGCAAAGCCTGCAGTTCCTTAGATTTTCATCTTGGTTCTTTAGTGATTTCCTGGATGAGTTGTTGCTGCAAAGTCGGGGGTCATGTGGTGGGCCAGATGCTACTGAGAACTGGATTGCTGTATAGTGTGCTGCTGGTTGAGACCTTTTAGCCCACCTCACATAGCCAAAAAAGTTACCAAATTAGTCAAATTAGTGTAAAATCTTGTAATATTGCTCTACCACCTCAGTCCACATATTACTTTCACTTCAAATGGCGGTTCTCTATCTCTCAGCTTGTCAACAAATGAACGTTTTATAGCTTACCATAAGAGGGTGCTTAGAGTGTGATTTGTATTCATGGCTGTGGTGTAAAAGTGCAGTACACTCATCACCTGTAGAGAGAGCCCAAGAACAAACAATACAAATGTTTGCATAATACTGTTTTAAATGATGTTTAGATTTAACAGGTGTGTAGCAATCGTGTCTGAGTGTGTCTAGTTTAACTGATTCCAAATATCAATATAATTGAGTGTTTATTTTCATTTGGCCTATTGGTGTTGGGTAGCATTTGTCCAGCGATAAATTATATGTTCACTTAAAACCTACACAGCAGTAGGTCCATATTGGGCCTGTATGGGTAGCCCAACTGTAAGTGATTAAACCCATATGGGTTAAACCAGGGCCCCATCTGAGTTGTACACTGCATATGGAGCCTAAATGGGACCCATGTGAGATTAAAGTGGGCTGGAATGATGGGGCACATTTGAGAAGCCCAAATGGGTCCCAGGAAAAATGTATATACACACCCACTCAGAGCTCATGCCCACCTGGAACCCAACTAGCCCACATTTCACCCATGTGAGCCCCACATGAGCATGTTGGCTGTTTATGAATAAAGTCCTGCCTTTTAACGAAAAAGCCAACTGGCTTGCTGGTTACGCTGCGAGTAGAGTAGGGTCGATGATATTGTGGTGCCAGTGGGGAAAACCCTACATTAGTCAGAACAATCCGGTAAAAATCAGGTATTTTACCAAACTCTACAAACTTTTCATGAGGTTTCATGAGTATTCTGGTCTCTCCTCATTCAAAGAGAGGGACGCCTGGCCTTATGTGACTGGAAGTAACTGCCAGGCGGCTTGGCAAAAATGCTCGCCAAGTGAACAGACTTGCCTAGAAGGACTTAGGTTAGTGCTCACTTATGCTACATTTTTCCAAAATAAAATTCATCCACTGCCATTTTGTTAGATGCCTATACAATTGCTGGCAGTAGGCCATCTATAGCCATCACTTTAACTCATTCAACAATAGAAAGGACCACCACAGGACCGCCACAGGATACTATTTGGGTGGCTGCTCATTCTTAGTACAGCAGTGATACTAATGTAGAACCTAGTATCAGTGTTTTAGACACAGCAGAAACATTGCTGTAAATTCAAAAGCTATCTTTTAGTCTCTCATCTGTCAGTTTCTGGCCACTGGACCACTGTTGAATAGATATTTATGGTTGGGTGGTACTTGTAACTTGTAGTGCAGTAGGGTGTTGAATCCTTTAACGAGGCACTGCTATAACCTATATAATTAACGTGCATATAAGGTCCTGCTATACTTGTTCCTCACTCGTTCTCACTCTCTCTTTCACCTTACACACAGCAGCAGCAGATTCTCATTCGAGTCCTCTATAGTGCAGAGATCTTCCTGTGTGGATGAGCTTCCATTTTAAACGAGAAGCCTCTTTTCTTTTGTCTCGTTCTGTCGTTTCTGCCCGCAGGCATGTCACCAGAAACAGCTATGACATCTCTCAAAGGAAAGAGAAGACAGAGAGGCTGAGGGAAAAGGGGAGGAGGTGGGGGGGGACCTCTCCTCTCCTACCACATTTGAAATTCTCGTTAGTGGAGCCCATTTCACACCTAGATACCCAATTAGCAATTAGCCGAGCTTTAAAGTGCAGTCCTGAGCCGGGGCCCTGATCCGGGCCTGATTTGTATGCGCTTTGTGCAGATGGTGATAAGGGAGGGAGGCAGAATACATGTATAGTTTTAAATTTAATTTCATAATCATTTGCATGGCAGGGTGGCCCGCGGGCACGAGGGAAAATAACATGCCCGCTCTTCAAAAGGCACATCAGGCTCGTTACATGGCTGTGTGGAGGATTGGAGGAGGCTTTTTTTTATGCGCAGGCAGGTAATGTGTTCCCTGACTAATCTGCAGTGATAGAGAAGTTCAGAAGAAGCACTTAAAAAAAAAAAAAGCACAGAGCCGAGCGCAGCGTCACAAATCGTCTCTCCCTCCAAGGCCCGGCGCCGAGCACTGCGGAAATGAACACCAAGGTGCGATAGAGCTGCAGCCACTGCCAGAGCCCAGGGCTATCTCGAAAGGGTAACACTTAAGTGTGTATGTGCTTGGCTAAGTGTGTGTGTGTGTGTGTGAAAGTAGGTGACAGTGAGACTGTAGAGGACATGCAAAAGTAACACAAGCACAACATAAGCCTGCACTGCCAGTCAAAAGTTTAGAGACTATGGTCTTCTTCTGAAATTATTTAGTATTGCTTTTTTTTAAGTGACAACACAGCATTCATGGTGCTTTCAGACAACCCTTATGCACTTGTAAACATGTTCGTTTATGAGGGCGTTTCACTGGAAGAGCTGTATAAGTCATAAACACGAGCAATACACTCACCAGTACACTGACCAATGTGAATTCAGCAGACTATGCTGGTTATTGGTAAATTTCAAATAATTTATTTCTAAATTTACCCTATTTTCTAACTCACCTATCACTTGCAATGCTCCCAACACTAGGAGGGTGAAGATTGGCACAAATGTCCGACACATGTTAAGCCAGTCACTCCCTCTTTTCGAACATCACACTAGGAGTGATGTGGGGAGGAAGTGCCATCAACCCGTTCTTAAAAGAGCAAGGCCAATTGTGCTCTCTCTGACTGTGGCTGCTGATGGCAACTCGGGATTCACTGTTTTTCAAAGAGTGTTCAAATGTGTTAGCAGTCCTTTCAATGGACAAAATGCTACAAAAGCATCTGTTTTTCGATTTCGTGATGTGATACTTTTCTGACTGAATGACCTGCTGAGGATGCTCATACACCATATGGACAAAAGTATCTGGACACTTTAGTATCTGGATACATTACACCTACATGAGCTTTTGTGGCATCCCATTCTAAATACGTAGGCATCTTACAGCAGGTTTGGAACTCTGCAGTTCTGCAGCGACTCCACCCTGTAGCTGTATGTGGTCTACCACTTCCTTTTTTGGGGTTTTTGATTTTATTACTTTATTTTATTTAAAAACATCATCTGCGTTTCGCATTTTGTGAGTTTTTCAGGACAACGGAACCAACAGAAATGGTTCCAAATCTCTCAAGATTCATTCTCAGATATCATTTTGGAAAAATTTGAAAAAAAATTCTACAAGCGCTGCAATTTAATGGGTTGGGAAGGCTAATGCCCAGATTCTACCTATGCGATGTCACTGACCAATGCAACTGCCCCTGCTCACAAGCCTATTAGTGAGCCAGGCTCTCTCAGGGTTTGGGACTTTAACGAGCAACTTCACAGCACTTTTTTAAGGCAACACACACCGAGCCACAGCTCTCCTGCACTTCACTTGGCTTACTGCAACACGAATATCTGACCTGCCCATCTGAATCTGCCATAACTTTATATATCCCACTTACAAGCCATAAAGAGTCAGCAGAGACAGGAACATGGAAAGGCACTCTTGACATCTTATGCTTTCTAAAACTTAATCTTATACATATTCATATGGATGCATATGCATGAGAGCTAGTGTGAAAAGGAGAGCGAAGGAGAGCAAGCAAGAGAGAGATTAGTAACCTAGGTTTGAGATGTTTCCAAGCTTACATTAACATGTTGAATATTCTAGATGCGTGAGTCAGAAAACTCAGCAACCAAAGCCGAGACTGTGGGCAGCACTTCAACAACTACTCCTCACTATACACTACTTGAAATGGAGTGTGCATGGGGAAGAGGTGCCAGCTCGGATAAACACTGTATGCGTGTGCATGTGGGCGGGTGGGTGTTTTTAATTGAGCAGGTAAACGCTTGTCCTCTGCGAGAAAAATTGTAGCACAAATATTTTATGGTTCAGTGTAGGGAATTCTGCAGTTCAGTTAAAGCAATACTTCAGCATTCTTTAGCTTAATCTCTGGCTTCTAAAACATATGGATAATCATTTTGGTACGGAACAGCAAAAAAGACAGAAAGCTTACTGACTCAAAATGCACATATTCTAAAAGCCAAGACAATCATGTTCATCAATCGGGTCGGACGCAAATCCTTTACTCTATCTGTGCAGTGAACACACACACACACACACATACATACACTAGTGATCAAACACACACAGTGACAGTGAGCACGCATGCCTGGAGCGGTGGCCAGTCATGGGTGCAGAGCTCAGGGAGCAGAGAGGGTGGAGGGCCTGGTTTAAGCTGCCTAACAGTGGCAGCTTGCTGAGCTTGGGTACTGAACCCACAACTCAGTCATCAATGGCCCATTGCGCTGTCCATTGAGCCACCACTGCCCCCATTACCAAAAATGATGCAGTCGAGATTCCCACATTTAGAGAATTTGCATGGGGTCAGCACAACCAGAGTGCAATGGCTGAGCCACACCCTGGGTGATCAAGAACCACCTTCTTGATCATAGTATCTCCCCTGCCAGTTAAACTCCAATGCCTGTTCATCAGTTCTGCATGACTCAATCATTTAGATGTAAGAAAAGATGTTCAGAGTGGCATGGCCTAAAATGCTCTGTTCTATAGAAACTGACTGGGTCAGGATTGTTTACAATGTACCATGTCTCAAGAGTTCAAACCTATGCCTAAATATATACTTATATTTAAATGTTTTATAATTGATATCATTATTAATATTATTGATAACTCATATATGACCAAATATGTTGACTTTCATAAGCAACATCCTAGGACTTCAATGCTGATGCCTCCCTATAATTCCAACTATAATTCATGGTTAGGAGCTGACCTGAAGCCCTGAAGCTCTACTTTTTCAGCCAGCTGTGGTGACATTTTAATGGAATTTCTCAACTGAAATTCAAATGATAATGTAATATATCTACACACACTCCTAGCCTACAGATGACAGAAGCAAGAGTTGGCTTGCTAGTTAATGCTAGCTGCCATGTAGGACAATCTCTTTCGCTGTGGGAAGATATCTACAAAGTATGAAAATTACGGTGGGGCTATTCTTTGGCCTTTTAAGGGGTTAAGCTATAAAGTAGTTACTGTACCTCAAATTATTAAAACACTACAGTCTGAGTAAAGTTTGTATACTACACTTTTTTTTGTTCCACTGACTGTAATAAGGAGAATAGCATCTCTCTCATTGCCACTCTGGGCTCAGAACGCTTCTTACTGCACTTTAAAACTCCTACAAAGCAGGCAGGACAAAACTTGCAAGAATCTGTGTAAAATCCTGTGATTTTACTCTACTGCGTTAGTCTGCATGCTTCTTTTGCTTTCAGTGATGGTTCTGTTTCTCTTAGCTTGTCCAGAAAGGCATGTCTAAAGCATGTCCTATAGGAGGTTCTCTGGAGTGCCAGTAAGGTCTCACTATTGATATGAGTCAAAGAGCCTGTTTACCTGGCATGAACATACGTTTTCTATCCCGGATCTACTTTGATCGGATTCTGTTTAAACTTGTCATTAAAATGTGTCAGATAGTACTTTTCCGTGTGAAAAGCAGACCAACACGTACAACATTTCTGTATTACTTCCTGTAAACAACTGTTTCTCGTCAATCTCATCCTGGATAATGGGATCCGACTATTTAAACTACAAGGAAAAAAACTCTGTAGTACTGCTCTCATCTATAGAGAGCTATATAGCTAAATAGCACGGGCATGAGCACATAGACACGAGGGAGAGTAAGAGAGAGAGATATAGAGCAAGAAGGAGAGAGAATCCAAAATAAGATCCACAGTAATGATTACTTGTAAAAAGTTTTTGGATAGACAGATTTTCACTTGTTTAACAGAATCCAATCACAGAAAACACATTACGTTTACACTTGTGTTAAATGTGGACAAGATCTGACTGTGACCACCTCCAAATGTGGTTTAACATTATCCAATCACCAAAATCACTCTTTAACACAATGTGTAGACACAAACAAAAGGCAAAAGTTTTCTTCTAGTGGTTTGAGGAAACTGAAATGATGAGGGTTGTTGTACAGTGTTGGCAAGTTTTTGCTGGTCATTTCGGATAGTAAATACAATAGTTACTGATGCTGTGACCTCTCAATCTTTCCCCATCACAGTACAGAAATCCGAGTTGATCAGTTCATTTGCAGTGGACCAAGTCCACACATCAGACCTCTCTAAATGAAATGCTTACGTCTCAAGCATTTAATTATGCAGTCATTTTGAAAAATCAATGGAATTCCTCTGGGCAGGTTTTCTGTTCTCATATTAAGTGCAGGGGAATACATTAAAATTATTGTCTGCGGCTATCGATCGTATACTACTGATGCAGCAGATGGAGATTATGTTGAAAAAGGCTGGAGTATTGCTTTACAGCACACACACACACACACACACACACACACACACGTTTTGAAACAGGACACAGACTGATACCAGCTCAATAGAAGTTTGTTTCCTCAGGTAGGGAACAGCCTGTCACTCTTTCCTTAATGAGCGTACAATACAATATTAATAACACATCAAACACATGAATCAGCCACAGGCGGCAGTATCACACTCACACAAACATTATCATCAACACCGACAATACATCATGCAGTAAACAGATGAGCTTTGAAGTGACCTGCAGAGTGAACAATAACTGAGCCTTAGCCGCCCCCCCCCCCCCCCCCATCACCCTGTTCCTCAATCTTTGCACTCACTGACCCGTGCATGTAATCTTAGCCAGGTCACTGCCCCACTGCCCACTCTGGTAACAGCCATGACTAACACTTTTACTGCAACACTGCTGTCATAGAGGACAGCACCATGACCACAGAGACATGCTGACTAACTAATACAGTGGTACTCAGCTGTGGACCTACAGTAGTCTTGATCTACGTATTTGATCCAGCTGCTTCAACACATCTAGTCAAACTTATTAACTCGTTAACAAGACCTTCACTGAAGCGAGTGTGTTGTAGCAGGAAAATCATTCACGATCGAACCAGGAGCCCAAACGTTTTGCATTTCAAAACGTCCTATAAATGCATAATGATGTATTTATACTATGTGGAAAATAAAGTATTTGGACACTTGTTTATTCATTGCTTCTACTGAAATCAAGGGTATTAAAATGAGTTTATTCTTCTTTAGTCACTGTCTCTAGTGTCTGAACGGCCACAGGTGAACGGGATTAGGGTGGTGTGGGGTGGCGCCGTGGGCCGTGGGTTGAACAATGAGAGTTTGGTACATGGCACTGACAAACCATGAACGTTGTGTCCACCATCAAAAGAAAAACAGAGCTATAAAATCAAATACACAACTCCAAAACTGTTACGCAACAGTCCTGACTCTTTATATTTACACCTCTAACATTTACATAAACCCAGTCCACTAAGTGGCTAGCAGGTACATGCAATAGCTACTTTGGGAGAACATGTAAATGAGGCAAAAAAGGCTAAAAGCTAACACTAGGACAACCAAAGCTAGGGCCGCTGCACTAATCCAGGTCATTAGGTCAGGCTAAAAGCTAACAATAGGCTACCAAAGCAAGGGCTGATGCTTTTATCCGATGTGCTGGAGCCTTTGGAGTGGCTAAAAGACTGACTGGATACAATTTCTGATTGTTTTCTTATAACAGTTCTAAGCTATGCTAAGTTTGGCTAGGCTATACGTAACAGCTACTGTGCAATGACTGTGTCATGAGCCCTCTGTAAAAAGGGAAACTCAGTGTCTTTCATTCTAAGGCAAACTAAATAGGCTTGTTAAACAGCATCTGAGCATATTTCACCTCAGGCAAAGTCACATACTTACTATTTATACATTAAAGAACAGCCTAAAATACTCATACATCCATGCATTGTTTGGCAACTTTAAATGCCTACTCTATTGCAGAGTGAGTGGTCACCAAAGAACATACATTCAAGCAAAGAAACCCTTATTTTTAAGACTTCTAAAGGTTCCTCTTTTGTATATCTCTTTACCAAAAATGGTTCTTTAGGGAACCAGAAGCACTTCTTCTGTGGCATTGCTTCAATGAACCCTATTTGGCACCTCATAAAGCTGCTAGGACAGCACAGAGTCTGATGCCCAGACCAGACAACAGCCCCCACCAGGCCGAGCACAATGCCAGAGAACAGTATGCTACAACATGAGTGCTATTCACAGAGCCGGAAAAGCAGCCTCTGGTGAACATTTAGCTTCACTACGACGGCCTGCACTCTGCCAACTGGCACAACGACCGGAGCCCCAGTCACACATGCCAGAAGACAATGGCACATGTGCGACCCGTTCACACTGCAGCGGCACCAGTACACACACAAATACAAAAAAAGTGCATTCTTAGAATTACGAGCTTGAGAATGAATTGCAGACCCTGCCTGAAACATCCAAATCCTTCAGAAAATCAGACTTTTAACCAACGATTCCCTAAAACACTTCTTCATCGGCTCTTTGTAGAACATTTTATGTAAATAAGTTGTAAATAAGACTCGTGACTGTTAACATTTAAACGTTTCCAGGTCATGTTAAGGATGTCGAAAGAACCTTTTACTGGTGTGAAAGTTGCTAAAACATTAAAGATGTCATCCTTATATGATGGCCTAATGAATAATTTGATGAGCCATGCTCTGATTGGCTGGTTTACATCAATGCGATGACTCAAGCAGAAGCTACATATAGTAGAGAAGAGCCTAGCTGCGCTTTTAGCATTTCCACAAGTAATGCGTTTCCAAGTGCCACTTTACCAAGCTTGGGTTCCGTTTTAGCTAAACATGGATACCGACTCCCTTTCTCAGCATTTCACTCCCTTCTGGTACAGGAGAAGCTGCAGTCACGAGGCCTGGTTCACGTTTTACACCTGTTTTCCAATATCTAGCGGAGTCTGGTGACGATGAGCTGCTCCTCAGCATCACTGAGTATCAACAGCACCATATTTTCCCACTGGTGGTTGTTGCGGTTTACAGCGCTGCAGATTTACTTGATTAAAGGCTTTCACAAGTGGGCTGGGTATATGTACATTTTGGGGGTGTGAACAGTGGCGCTGCCAGGGATTTGGGGCCTTGTGAAAAGATATTACACTGGACCCCACAACTCTAATAATGTTACCAAAATACTCAATTAATACCTTTTTTCACGACCCCCGTCAGTCACGGGCCCTCATAATCTTCTTAACTCTTCTCGAGATGTTCCAGGTGCAGGTGATGCAAATACACTAGTAACACTTAACCAACCACATGGGGCAACACAGCTAGTCCTTAGCAACACCTAAGCAACCACCTGCCACACCTGATTAACCACCTGGGATAGCCTGAGGACCACTAAAGCTGTGCAATCATTTTGCTTCTCCTTCAGGAAATGCACTTTTCTAGTTATTACTGTTGTTTTTTAATGTGTTTAGACATGGATGCTACAACGTGGTTAGGTCACGTGTAATTTTGGGCCTATGTCCTTTATTCACTAATAAAATGATATCGCTCAGTTTTGACTGGTAACACAAACTGTTATTTTGTGCCAGTACTAAAACAATCTAAAAGTAGTCTGTGATAAAGAGCACAGTATGTTTCATTTGAGCATTTGTTAGAAAAATAATTTTTAAAATATTAAAAAAAAAAAAAAAAAAAAAAGGTCAGAAATTGTAATATTCACAAGAACAAGAACAAGAACAAAGTTGATTAAAGATCCATCACAACATTAGGTAATGATATATGAATTATTATGGATTTTTACTATAACTTTAACTATAATGGGCTGGTCATTTTTGACCGGGAACACCAGTAAACCACAATACCACATTGATATAAATGGCCCATTATAGTTAAAGTTATAGTAAATATATATATATATATATATATTTTTTTTTTTTGTAAAAAAAATGATATTAGTTTAAATACAACACGATTCTTTTGTTATTTTATTTTTTTACCACAAGGCATCGCCTGTGAAAGCACTTGCAGGCTAAATAGCCTAATGTGGCTACCATGAGCAGCTCCTGCTCATCTTTCACACTGGAGTGCTGAGAGGTGGAGGTCAGTCGATAAAACACATCCGCTACAGGGCATTCACAAACACCACGACTTAACCACGAAGAAGAAAACCAGTGAACTGCTGAGTCCACCACCCGAATAAAAGCCCTAACAGAGACGTTAGGAGAAGCTAGCGGCTAGACGGAGCAGCCCGCTCAGTCCCTGCTCTGCTCTCCAGTCTGGGGTGAGGAGAGTCATTCTGGATGGCCTACGATGATAGAGTTATATATCAAACTAATACTCTCTCTCTCTCTCTCTCTCTCTCTCTCTCTCTCGCACGCGCGCGCGCTCTGTCGGTCTCTCTGTGGTCTAGTTGTGTCCTCCACTGAAACACACCAGCACGGACCGGATCGATGTTTGTACCCGAAACCCACCCGTTTTCCGGCACAACTGTCCAAGCTACTGCCGGTAAGGGGGGTAAACACACGCACGCACGCACGCACACACACAGACGCACACACTCGCGCACGCGCCCAAAATCTCGCACCCCTCACCTGGACCACGCGCCCCCTCTCTCCTCTTTCTTCTCCTCTTCGCTTCGCTCCAGCGCTGAGTGCTTGCGCTCCGGGGTGTGTGTGTGTGTGAGTGTGTGTGTGGAGGGGGGGGGGGGGTTGCGTGTATTTCTGTGTGTGGGCCGCCGGGTATCCGCGCACCCTACCGCCCCCGTCGCGCTCGGCGCTCGGCTCTCGGCTCTCAGCACACGCGCCGCGGAACCAAGCGATGAAAGCGGCGAAGCTGCTGCTGGTGCTCGTGCAGCCCGGCTGAGCGCGCTGTGTCGAGGCTACCGCGCTGAGGCTCCGCTGGCTGTGAGCTGCTGTGGAGGCGCTGATGATCGCTGTGATTGTAGCGCGCGGATGGAGCGCTGCCCCGGGCGCTTCCTGCAAATGGATGGACCGGGGGCGCGCGGGAGGGAGCGCGCACAGCGAAAGGCATCGAGAGGCAGGCTTTTTATTCCTCATGCGCACACGTACACGCGCGCGCACACACACACACACGTCGTGGCTGGAGTTCGGCGTGATTTATGTTGATTATTTGCGAAGATAATAAATGAATAAGGAGGGATGGATGATTGAATGTGATACGCAAGGGATTTACAACACACATATGCACACACTGCCATTGTGCAGCGTTTCAACTGACCTCTGTGTGAATGCAAACTACATTGCCAAAAGTATGTGGACACTTTTTTCTTTTTTTTTTGTGGAGCGTTTCATTCCAAAACCATTGATCTTGTTATCTGCTTCTTCCAGGTCAGGGTTGTGGTGGGTGCGAGCCTTTCTGGGATCATTGGGTGCTAGGCAGGAAAATCCATTGGACAGGGTGCCAGTACTTCTCAGGGTACCCCATACTCCTATTCACATACACATACACCTAGGGACAGTTTAGCACGGACACATCACCTCCCATGTGTATTTTTGAGAAGTGTGAAGAAACCGGAGAAGCACGAGGAAACCCGTAGACTGGGGTGAGGATTGAACCAGAAACACACAAACACACACATACACACACTACCTGTTGCACCACTGTGTCGCCAATTCAAAACCATTAATAGTGAATTAGTAGGGAATTAGTTCCCCTTCGGAGTGCAGTACCAGCCTCCACCTGATGTGGGAAGACTGCTTTGAAGAATAGCACCCATTCAGCTGCAGGAGCATTGGTATAAGGTCAGGCGCTGATGCTGGATGATAAGGTCTGGCTCACAGTCAGCAGTTCAGTTCATCCTGAAGATGCTGGATGGAGTTGAGCCCAGGGCTCTATGCAAGCTAGTTAAACATGGCACACCATTTCTCAATGGAGCTCACTTTGTGCATGAGGGTTTCACCAAACTGTTGTATAGCAAAGTTGAAGACATGCAATTCTCGAGAATGTCATTGTATGATGTAGCATGAAGTTTTCCCTTTACTGGAACTAAGAGTTCTGAGCTGTTGTCACTCTTAAATGTTCCCAGTCCAGATTGACGTCACTTACTGTTGACTGGGGCAGCTCTAGCAGTAATAAAATAAAATGGACAAGCTGACTTGTTGGAAAGGTAGCATTTTATAACAGTGCCATGTTGAAAGTTACTGAGCTGTATGAGTGTATGACCCATTCTACTGCCCGTCTACACCCTTAAAAAAAGTGTCACAGCAGAATAGATATGTTAGATATGCAAACAGCCTTAAATCAAGAGAAGGGTAATTAAGCCTGTTAAAGGTTCATCATATCTCTATTATAACAAAGGTTCCTTATGGAACCAAAAAATGGTTCTTCTGTGCCCCCCTCCTTTATTTTTCAGAGTACACAGTGTTTGACTATGGTGAATGCAGAGCTGTACAACCCCTAGGTTTCTGTAGGCTAATACTTCAATGGGATTTAAACAAGCCAATGTCTTTCCTTCCTTACTGCTCTCTCTTTCTGCCTCCCAGTTTCTCGCTCTCTCTCTAGCTGACAGTAGAAGCAATGATTAAGGGCATTAATCACAGTCAGGCTGAATTCTGAGTGTTGCCACTCCAACAGATTTAAAACATCTACAGTAGTGAGACGTATCACTATTTCTTCCTGTGTGTGATGTATCAGGTGTTTGTGCATGTTTCAGACTGTCATCGCACAGTATATGTGTGTTAGTCCGTGTTTTGGCACATGTAAGATTCACAAAAGATTCATTGCAAAATGGGAGAGCAGGGTGAATTTGCATGCTCGTGCCTGAACGTGAAAGATTTGCTGCAAGTGTGTGTGTGTGTGCGTGCACGTGTGTTTGTGTGTGTCACCTTCTCGGCTCACTCAAGGCACTCCGAGAATCAAACAATTTCATGCAGCGAGTGGAGGAAATGAACTGAGCCGTAAGCCATAATAAAATTATCCAAATGTTATTATGGCGCCGGCTGCTTCTGTCCTACTTTAATACACATTTCAGCTCCGTGGGCCTGCCCGCCGGCTCTAGCCCTCCTGAATAAATCAACATTAGCTTACATCTAAATTATTAAGGAAGTGACTTAGGCTCCTGTTTATTGTATAAATTATTGGAGGGGTAAAAGTGTTAAATGCTCACGTCCCTCTTTACAAATACATAATTCCCTAAATAATGACTGTTACTTGGTTTTTTTTTATGCACGCATGCCTGACAATTACCATGTGTACACTGAAACTAATGCAACCACTACTGCAGTGCCATGCCAGATGTTTGAGCACAAATCCTAAATGACCCCAGCCAGTCTGCTTTTTTCAACACTATATGTCGAAATATTTGTGGACACCCCTTCTAATGAATACATTCATCTACTTTAAGCATCCCTGTCTAGGTCATGTAGAGAAGTATCGCCAGTAGGACTCATTGGAGCAGATAAACATGAACCTGTTGGTACCATGGGTAATGCCAGGAAACAGTGGAACTGCGTTCTCTGGAATATTTGAGCTCCATCCAGTACTTTTGAGATGTTAGGGAGTTGGGGATGAGGTGGCGTGGTGATCATACAACTTCCTGACCTAACTAATACTCATCACTGAATGCAATCAAATTCTCACAGCAGTGCTCCTCCAAAATCTAGTCTTCCCTGGACTCTAGAGACAGCGACTCCAACAAAAGCAGGATAAACCCTCTTTTAATCTCCCTGATTTCAGAAGAAACAATGAATAAGAAGGTGTCCCTATACTTCTGTCCATATGTTGTATCTCAGCACTAGTTAAATACCTGTATGATACTATATATTGTGTCATGCTGCTCTTTCAGAGGTGTACAATTACTGACCATAGCTCTTGAGTTGCTGAAGAAATGTATTATCCAGCGACAGTGCTGTACCTGTAATTTCAGCACTAACCAGTCAGTATCATGGTGGTGTCACTGCTGTGATGAGAATGGTTCACCACCCAAACAAATATATATGATTAGTGGAGGTCAAATGTGGATCCCTTTCTATTGATAAATTGATTATGAGTTATAGTCAGCAATTGAAAACCTTCAAAGCACATCCTTATGTTAGGTGTACCTGATATAATGGCCAGTGAGTGTGGGGATTCCATGTGGCATTATCTGTTACTTCTGTTATATGTACACCATCAATCAACATTAGCTTACATCTAAATTATTAAGGAAGTGACTTAGGCTCCTGTTTATTGTATACATTATTGGAGGGGTAAAAGTGTTAAATGCTCACGTCCCTCTTTACAAATACATAATTCCCTAAATAATGACTGTTTCTTGGATTTTTTAGATGCACGCATGCCTGACAATTACCATGTGTACACTGAAACTAATGCAACCACTACTGCAGTGAATACAATGTGTTCATCATTTGCACATTAATATAACACATGACATTATTGCAGTTACAGATAATAATAGATGGTACTCATTTCAAGTCATATTCAGTGCATCACTTTGCATGTGTGTGTGTTACTTCTGTTATATGTACACCATCAGTCAACATTAGACTTTACATTAGAATTTACATCTAAATTATTAAGGAAGTGACTTAGGCTCCTGTTTATTGTATACATTATTGGAGGAGTAAAAGTGTTAAATGCTCACGTCCCTCTTTATAAATACATAATTCCCTAAATAATGACTATTTCTTGGATTTTTAGATGCACGCATGCCTGACAAATACCATGTGTACACTGAAACTAATGCAACCTCTACTGCAGTGAATGCAATGTGTTGAATGCGATGTGTTCATCATTTGAACATTAATATAACACATGACATTAACGCAGTTACAGATAATAATAGATGGTACTCGTTTAAGTCATATTCAGTGCATCACTTTGCATTTGTGTGTGTTACTTCTGTTATATGTACACCATCAGTGTTCAATGAAGATTAGCATTGTAAGATGCTAAGAAGTCTGATATGTCATGAACTTTTGATGAGGATTCGCATTCATTTTCCTTTTGATAATTTACAACAATAAGCCTTACCCTGCTCCAGTGAGGTTAATAATAATACATACCTAGTTACAGTAATATAATGTTGAATATGCCAAGGTATCAGTATTGGCAAATATAAGGAAAGTTGCTGGGTGAACACCATAATAAGCTTGTGGAAAAAGACTGTGCGATAAAAGCACTGTGAGATAGTACCCTTATCACAGCTTAACTCTTCATCAGCTTGTCCTGCTGGTCAATCTCAACCACTTGCGTTTGTCTCTGCCACTAGTTCCACCAGCCCTCACGTCTCAAACCCAAGTACCACCTACCAAAGGAGATCGGGTCGACCTCCCAGAGAAATATGAGAGTAACACCTCAGGGTACAAGGGCTCCTTTTTGCAGTGTTTCCTTTACTTGACCCGTTAGTACAACACTCATAACACTGACATTGCTTATACAGCTACTGTTATCTCATTACTTAAGGGGACTGGTGTTTGAAAGTGACGTATTAAGGTGCTCATCTCTTGCCAACGTTTCATCTTGTAGTTTAGAGCAGTGTTCAGTCATGGCAAGGAGGGTGGCAAGAGACTACTATGCCTTAAACAGGGCACCAAAGCTGCTTCTTAGCATGCATTAGTGTTTGGTACTATAGCTGCTGTAAGTGGGTGGAATGAAATTTTATTTATTAATCAGTCTTCTGAAGTGACTGGAGAGCGTTCCTCACTGAGTGCTTCCCACTGAATGATGTCCTCAGCAGAACCGTTCTCCTCAATGATCTGACTCGAGAACAATCCCTCTTAAGTTACCTTACATCTTGATCAGTCAAATGCCTCACTTTCTGCATTTGTTTAACCGCTGTGTCCACTACATCCACCCCCTGTGGAAATTCCTCTTATTCCTTCTGAGTATAGTAATCCCAGTACTCAGTAATGTTAAAGTTCAGCAGTGACGGGACTATTGAACTCAGAGCAGGTGCTGTTTCCCCCATAGCAAAGTTAACACTGCTAGGACTAAGTTTAACTACCCACTTCCTACAGCTCCCAGTCCCAGCAGCTCTCAATTTATTTGAATAGCACTTTTTACAACTGATGTTGTCACAAAGCAGCTTTACAGACTCAGTAAGAAGAAGTAATCAGTAAGAAGACAAGAAACCAACAACATAAAAAGCCATGAAAATCTAAGACCCCCAGTGAACAGCCACAAGGCGACAGGTGGCAAGGAAAAAGTCCCTTAGAGCTGGAGGAAGAAACCTTGGGAGGAACCAAGACTCACAAGGGGGACCCATCTATCCTCTTCTGATCAGACCCATCATCCTTTGGTCATATTTACCAAACTAGGCTTATGAAGCCCTTTAATGAGTGTATAAGAATGGAAATGCCCTGTTGCACCAATAAAGGGCATTTTAGGGGGCCAACTGTTTGTAAATGAGGTGATGAGGGACACAATCAGAAGTTTTGTCATAAGATCAATTTACATTCACTCTCATAGCAAGACATGCTAGTTAGACATGTTAAAACCATGCTTTCAAAGACTGCTGAAATATCAGCTCTACATGTGTTCCACCAGCACAAATGTTTCATTTGCAGGCAACATCATTAGTACCAAAAGCATATAGAGATAAAAAAGAAAGAAAAAGTAAAGCAAGCAAGCTGGGCCCTTTACTTGATTCAATGACCCTGTCCAATTACACACACCCATGCACTCCCATGTTTGCGCATGCCTGCTAGGTGTGCAAGGCTGTAGGGTGTCCCATTTGTTTTCCCAATAGGGTGCCCCCTATGAGCACTTGTTGCTCCCCTCTCATAAGTCACACTTACCCATGTTTTACTTCGGTCCCGAACGCTTGTTAATTTTAGCAGAAGCACAACAGAAATAACAGCAGTTAGCAACTGCAGTATTTAACCTATAAGCAGAAGTGTAATATAGAGTTGAAGGGGCATAAGGAAGTGCACTTCCAGGAGAGGCTTAATATGAAAATCGGGACAAGGCCAATTCCAACATCTCCTGTTGTCCTACGTCTAAAAACACAAAAACTGATGCCCTGTTTGGATTATACAACAGCAAGATTACTGAACCAGAACCTGCTATTCCTCAGCAGCTGATTGCAGCACTTATCCAGTGGGAGATCGACGAGGCAATCCATCATACTCTCAAAACAGCATCCACTCCAGCAGCCTGCCCCCAAGATTACATCTATGAGCTATAAACTGCTAGATTTGGTTTCAGACCATCCAGGTATTAACTGCACTATCCGAATATTTTAAGGCAAGACGTCGCACAGTACAGCTCTGGAAAAAATGAAGAGACCACCCTATGTGACCGGTTTCTCTGGTTTTACTATTTATAGGCAGTGTGTTTAGGGAAATTAACCCTTGCATTGTATTTCATAAATTATGGACAACATTTGCCCTAAATTCCAAATAGAAATATTACTATTTAGAGAATTTATTTGCAGAAATGACGACTGCTCGAAAACAACCAATAGGGGGCATTTTGTGTACCTTGTTATGCATTACGGGCTGTGCATTCATTCTTTGACTTTCCAACTGTTTGTAAATGAGGTGATGAGGGACACAATCAGATGTTTTGTCATATGATCAATTTAAATTTACTCTTATAGCAAGACATGCTAGTTAGACATGTTGTCTAACATGTCACTGCTCAAATAGTGCAAAGAAATGACTATAATACTTATAATGGTGTATAATGGTGTAATGGTGAAATAACCTTGACTGTCAATCACAGCTTTGATATCTTGGCCCTGAACTAGTCTTTCACATTGCTGTTGGGCAACTTTATACCATTCATAGTCTGCAAATTCAAGTAACTCATCTTTGTTAGATTAAATACCAGGAAATAAATGGCTGCCATACACATAGAGACGTTTAAGAAAAAAAATTAAGTGGTCTCTTAATTTGTTTCAGAGCTGTATAGTTAGGGAGAGTCTGAGAAATGTCTGCCATAGCTAATCCTAGTCGTGGGTTCGCTTTCTTCCATGGGGAGAGTTCACCCACAATTTAGTGCACCACTCTCACATACAGGTATGATACCTGTTTTGGGCTACCAGCCTCTTCCCGACCCTTAGGAGGCCCCTGCTGCCAAGGAATGGTTGGGCCTATGGGAGGCCACTCACATTCACCTAGACCAAGCACAGAAATGGTACAAGACCCAGGCTGACCATAGCATAGCTGTCCACCAAGAACCTAAAGCAGTACGATCACTGACTTCACACCTACCCAGCTCACCTGTGCCTTATTGCTTACCGACTTACTTTCTATGACAGTAATAAGTTTACCTCATAAGAATGTGAGAGTTACATGAATGAAGAGCTCATGGGCGTAAGGATGATTATCAGGCTTTACAGTGTATGTGCAGTATGTTTGCTCATAATGGATAAGGCATAGTCTTGGACTAAATTGTACTGATAAATTACCACTGTCAATCCATTTTCAGCCAAAGCGTAGAATTTACTGGGTCGTGTAATGTTGAGTAAATGATTCTATGCAGATTTCAGGCTTTGCATTGCCTTTATCACTCCTGCAGTTGACTCAGATTATTACCTGGCTCAGGTGTGCTGACATTTGAAATAGTCACAGACTTTCCAAGAACCCTTGAGGACTGCACTGTTGATACACATGGGAAAGTGTGCAGATAGCGATTTTTTTCACTCTGCTCACTCCTTTGATTTGTCCCCGCGAATATTCATCGAGCTGCTTAATATTAAACAAAACCACAGCATGAGCTTGTATGAATATTCATATAGCCAGAGTGAGATTGTTCATAGTGGTGAGAGGCTTCACCCCAGGCTCTGCCTACAACTATCACTGCATCAAACTCGCTTTTTGCTATTTATAATTGTGTGTGTATTTGACTGCCTGTATGTCTATAACTTTTATTCTTAAGTGTGATTAGTGTAGTGGGCATTAAAGGCTCACACTCAAATTCACTTAAACACACACACACACACACACACACACACACACAGTATTCTGTCAGTAGTTTGGATAGCTTCCTCTGTGCATTGCAATCAAGAACTTCGTCTGGAGTCACGTGGGGAAATGAATATTTCAGCAGACTAACTGCAGAGTGTTTTTTTTCCTCTCCAATTAATTTAAATGGAGCTATTAAGATTTAAATTTTAATAAATAGCTGAGGGAGAAAATGAAAAGTGGAGGCCGCCACCATGGCCCTGGAGGGTCTTGGGACTAAACACACTATACACACATGCACACACACACGCACAAATAAGAAATGGCAGTGAGGCCTTTAGGTGAAATGGCAGGTAGAAGAATTCACAGATTGCGTGAGAAAAAGCTGTGTTATGATGTTCGGATGTGCTGTTTCGAAAAACACATATGCACACACACACACACACACACACACACATACAAAGATGAAAGTGATGAGATTGCATTTACATTTTGCTCTCCCTTCGGATACATGAATTCTTCACCAACACATGAGTTAGTGATGTCTGCTCTCTGCTGGTAAACCTGCTAAATTGCAGCAGCACTGTAGAGATTATACAGTGCTCAGAAGTAGTGCTGGGACTCCTGACATAGTACATGTACTTGGTCTGAAACAAAACTCAAATAGGCTGTGGCATTGAGTAGTGATGAGTGATTGGTATTAATGGTCCCAAAGTGTGTCAAACATTCCCTACCAGTCAAACACCACCAGCCTCAGCCTTTTGTGTAATATATGTTTACATGCTTTACACATATATAAAAACATAAACCAGCTTTTAAGAAATGTAACTTAAGAGCCCGGTTGGCCAGATGATATATAAATATTAATAATAATTTGTTATCACTTTGAAAGAACACATATAAAAATACATATCAGAGTAGTTTATAATTTTAAAGAAAAAAAAAAGACTATATAGACTTTATATTTCAATGAACATGGCTATATCACCAGTATACATACATACTTTGAAGCATGTAAGCATTGTCTTGACATAATTAAAACTGAATTATTGCTCATTTTATTTTTCATTTTTCAGCTGCCCCAAAAATGACATTTGTCTATATTTATTCATCTTTCTTAATCTCAGAATGAAATTAAGTTTTGAGGTCCCCTGAAATCATTTATCAGTGTCAGAAATCCGTAACATAGGCTTAAAATAAATGAGTAACCAGACCAGACCTTAAACGTCCTTCGCTCCAGGAATGATTAAAAGTAATCAATATTATATATTATAATATTATTTTTTATATGATTGATTAACACCTGGTGATGGTGTTTTCAGTTTCATCATCAGCATCTTTATAACTGTTTAGAAACTAAAGTTAGATACAATGTCTAACTAATTAACTAACTAACTAACTAAGTTTAGTTATGACTTACATGGAAAATGGCAGTTGGTAACATGATGATGGGACAGGTCTATGAAGATTTCTATATTAAATACAAGCACAGTTTACCATTTTTAGACTGTATATGTTCATCAAATGATTCATCAGGTCTTCCTAAAGTTGTTTTAGACTTAATTTCTAAATTTCTCATCAGCATCTGGATTTCTGCACTGTTCCACTAAGTAAATAAATACAAATACAAAATATTTGAATATATTTCTATATAAACTATGTACGCCATAATTAAGTGTTTACTTCCAAGCATGTAAACACTGTCTTGACATCATTAAAACAAAAATAAAACATTTTTATAGAATTAAAATATATATATATATATAATTGTATTGTATTCTTTTTCAAAAAGATGGTTAGGATGGTAAGAAGAGAATCTTATGTAAACATGTGCACATTTAGATATAAATGTGAATAGTAAATCAGTGACAACAGCTGTATACTTTCAGTAATCTTTATTAATCTGAGAACTGAATTAGGCTGTGAGGTCCCCTGAAATGATGTATATCTGTTGCAGATATCAGTGACTGATGCTCAAAATAAATAAATAAATAAATACAAAGAAACCAGAAGAACTCTAAGAAAACGGTAATCTGTGAACAGCATAGGGTACAGTTACAGTTTCACTGGTAGATAATAGATAATGAACAAGGTTTTAATTAAGCATTATACTAATCGGTACAAATAGTACACTCACTCAGTGTATTGCACTGCAAGATTGTAGACCTGTCATGTTATAGTATCACATACAATCTTACTTACACCTTATGGTTTGGTCCCAATGGAGCTGCTGATCTGCAGTCAGACAGTTGTGATTTATATGTCTGTCAGCGCTTCATTTACCCTTCTCTCCAGGATTTTACCTTCTATCAGTTACCAGCCATCAGGCACTGACAGTCAGCTCAAACCAGCAGAGACACACTGAGTTTCTGTCTACATTTCTATCAAAGCTACACATGATATCACCAGACACTCTAATATCTCTACCGCTACCAGAGAGAGAGAGACTAGTGAGAGGGAGTCAGAAAGAGCTAAAAGAGGTAAAAAGGGAGGGAGGAGGTTATGGAGGTGTGCACTGAGGATGAAATCAGGTGTTGACTACATTTTCTACCCGTACAACATTTAACTGTGCAAAGTCATTGCTCATGAACAAAATGTGTCAAATCAACATAATTGTGTTCATAAAATAAAAGATAAATTTGATTGTGTTGGTTTTATTCAGGTATAGAGATGAGAAACAAATCCCATACCCCATTTTTAGCGTAGTATTACTGTGACCCTGTGACCAAACCTTACTTCATACATTCACCAGTGACAGACTGACTTTAGCCAAATTCCAAAAACCTAAAACACAGTGGTGGTCTATCAGAGGACACCAGTAACGCTCGGCCTCAGAATTGTTTAGTTGCGACATAATTAAACACACTTACCCAATGCAATATCATTCTTCATGCATTTTCATAAACCCTACACTTTGTGTGTATGTGGATCATATACAAACATATTACCACCTTCTCTAACTGAATACCAGATGAGGCTGACAACCTACTACCTCCTTCTAATGAGTAAACTAACCCATCAGAATCCAGATGCAAATTATATGTTATTGACTACTGGTTAAAACTAGCTGATAAAGGGAGACAGAATGAAATGAACCTCCTTCTGTATTTAAAAACAGTTGCAGTCAGGAATTATCTTATGAGGCATTTGTCATTGAGTGTCATCTCAGTGCTCAGTGTGACATTAGACCATCTACTATTCAGTGTACTCAGTTATTAGACCGGCTCTGTTCACAGCTCAGGGTCAGCTACAAGGGCTGTGACCTGAGGATATTGGTGAGAAAATGACTTTAAGACCTGCCTCTTAAAACTGTAAGCACATAACCATGACTCATGTAGAATATACACGTGACAGGAAGGTTTATGCTGGACAATGCTCAGAAACGCCAGGTGGTAACATGATGGTAGATGAAGTCTATGAATGAAAAGGTTTCTATATTAAATGCAGGCGCAGTTTATCATTTTAAGGCTGTATATGTTTATCAAATTATTTTTGTATATCTTCCGAAAGTTGTTTGAAACTTAATTTTTCCAGGTTTGATAACTATTAATGTATACATTATCCTCCCTATTTTGGTTTACTTAATACACCCCCCTCCCACTTCCCAAAGGTCAATTCCTACTGGTTCTCCTCCAATCACACAGTGATGTCAAGTTGGGAGGCTAAATGTTAGCATGTGCCTTCTCCAAGACACGTGAAGTGCCTCCACATCAACTACCAATACTGTCCTTGGACAGTTCGGTGCAGGGGAAAGCTAACTGCCACTTCTGTTCTATCAGCCTCTTACATACTCAGGGGTAACAGGGCTCTCCTGGACTCCTCATAACAGACAGCAGTGGCATAATCAGGGATTGAAAGAACATTATTGCTTTGGAAACAGATGCCTGATGCCTACGGCTTATTATCACAAATAATCACTTACTTTCTAAATGTAATAACTATTTAAAGCAGCATTATGCAATAATTGGTATTTCTTGCTCCTGGGCTCCCCCATACAAATGGGAAGTTAAACTGGTGCTTTGAGCCACTGCTCATTTCTGGACAAGCGAGAGATAAAGAACCATCACTGACAGTGACAATCATGTGGGCTGACATGGCAGAGTAATATTACAGGATTTTACACAAATTACACAGTTCTCACAGTAAGCGTTGTTCTGCCTGCTTCACTAGAGTTACATAGTGCAGAAACCGGCATTTCGAGCCCAGAGTGGCGATGATAGAGTTGCTATTCGCCCTATTACCAGTCAGTGGAGCATCAACATGATTCTGAAGCTGATATTTTAAGTTAAAAATGCTACATAATGTTGCTTTAATGCCATGTGTGGCAGAATATGAACTTCTCACTACCATGCAATTATTTCAAAACAGTAAATCAAAATATGACACAATTACTCAAACTCATTAGAGACATTATTTCAACCTAATCAGTCAAGATAAAAAATGGACTGGGTATTATTTTCATTTAAATAAAGAGTTTGAGTTAGTGATTCTAAGGGCCATTGAAAGATGGGGGCCTTAAAAATTTATTAATGAAGTATTTTGGCAGAGTTGTTGGAGTTGTGGGGCCCAGTGTATTATCAACATCCCTGGCAGCACCCCTGATAAAGACAAAAGCATATCCTCCCTCTAATAAGTGTGGGAGCTAATGTGCTCCACTTGCTGTATTGCCTAGCTGCCTATGGCTTTGGACCACCACTGCTTTCAGGCCCTTTTCAATGGAAGAACACTGGTAAATGTCTATTGTAATAGATGATATTAACACATTTGCTCAATGAACAAGACTGTGGTAGTGTGGTCACTTGTGGTTGTGTCTGACTGTGTGTGTGTGTGTGTATGTGTGTGTGTGATATTTCTGTTTGTTAGAGAGTTTAGTGTGCAAGTCTGCCCCAGCCGATAACGATCAGTCAGTTACGTGCTGACTCTAAGGTCAATCCTAATGTGACCGTTAGAGGAGCAGTGTAGTATTCTACACGTACCCTACTAACCTGCAACAAATCCAATACGTCAACGTTCTTCTTCAATTTTCTTGTGATGTCAGTAATAACACTTACACACACACACACACACACAACGCCTCTAGATAAGGTCAGTCTCTTTAAGTTGGGCTGTGGTGTAGTCTCCAGATCGCTGTACTTCCTCCTCAGTGCTTCTCACTAGTCATACGGAGGACAACACCTCACCGGCAGCCTCCCTCTCCTTCCTCTCTGCCCGCTCTACGTCCAGCACGGTGAAGGCCGGCTGCTTGACCACCAGCTGAGCTTGCTCGCTGGGGAAAGCGGCCGGCTCCATGCCCTCGTACTGGCCCCGGGGGAAGGAGGTTCTTGCCAGAACACTAGTGTAGCGCTGCTTTAGCTCAGGGTCAGGACAGAACAGGTACTCGTACAAAGACGCTGCTAGAACAGCACCTATTACAGGACCCACCCAGTACACCTGAGAGAGAGAGAGAAAGAGAAGGATTGAGACAGAGGGAGAGAGAAACCCTTTTATTGTAAGTTTGAGTTTCGTGTTTGGCCTCTGTTATTACTACTGAGGTAATTACTGTCCACATAGACATCCTGACATACAGGAAAACTCTGTAATATAGAGCAATAAAATGTCTCCCACACACACATTTTGTCATTAAAAGTGAGGCCCAGGCCATTAACAGCCTTTCTAGTTTTATGTTCAATAGGAGATCCTGTTAAGCACTCCTACAGAGAGCAATATGTCAGCAAAGGGTGTACAGACACGCATAACTCGCTGCTGCTTTAGAACAGGTATAAATATGTTCTAAAGCTTTGCTCTGTTACAATCTGAAGTAGTTCTACCAAACCAGAAGCATCTGCCTACTCAGTCAAAAGATTTATTTCAGCCAGCATGCTCATGTGGGGCCAACATGGGTGGAACATGGGCTAGGTGGGTTCAGAGTGGGTTTGTACATGTGTTGTTACTGGGACCAGTTGGAAAGACCAATCTTTACTGCATACCCAAATGTCACATAAGTCTCATCTAGGCCACATGTTAAGTGTACAACCCAGATGGGGCCCATGTTTAACCCTGCCTGGTCTCATTACTCTAGTGGGACCCTGGTGGGCATCCATATGTGGGGCCAACATGGAACCCATGAACAGAACTTTCTGGTTCCAACTTGAGCTACCCATACAGGCTCCACAGGGCAGGGCATATAATCTGGAATGATGGTTTGAATCCCAAATCAAGCTGCCTGCCATCGGCAGCTAGAGCCTGAGAGATTACATTTGGCCTTGATCCCTCCAGGTGGGTAAATTGTGCTCTCTCCCCTACAGGCTTTTGCTAGCCAATGTATCAAAGCTTGGTACCTGGTGCTTCCCTCTGAGCACATTGGTTGCCCAGTGACTTTGCATTGGCGGCGGTTCGAAAACGGGAGGAAAATAAAATTAACATTTTAAAAATAAATGAATACATATTATGGTTCATAGTTTTTCATTATTATATGTCAGGCTATGTTGTATAAAACTTTGAGGCATCTTTTCAAACTGCTGCTAATGCAAGGACACTGGATAGCTCAAGACTTGAACTGCCAGTTTCCTATCCTAGGCTGAAATGTCTCCAGAAGGGTGTGCTACAAGCACTCAAGCTCATAGCTTTTGTGTGGTGCTGTGCATCAATGAAACTCTGTGTCCTTGTTATAGTCCTAAATAAGTTTTAGCAGGGCACACTGGAGTCACTTTTGTTGTCTCCTCATGCATGTATACATAGGAGAAGAGCTGCAAGCCGTCTCTCAGTCAATATTTGGCCCTCAAGGGCAATATTTGTAGCCCTCTGCTGTAAAGCACTGCTTTGTAACACATTCTTTCAAAGGACATAAAACTGTTTGGGGAAATGAATCAGGAATTCTCCAGTACTACCAATCTTCAACATCTTCAAAAGGAAAGACTACTGATGTGAAAGCGTTTTACATAATGCTCGAAATGTTCATCTTACATACTCAAGGCCTTAGCTCATCTGCCACTGTAATTAAACAACCAATTTGAAGCACAAACAGCTGTAAACACACCCAAAGGTTGTATGTGTGTTTAACTCAAGTGATTGTCTTTTATTACTCCCTGGTGCATAAACTGCCATGTGCCGACAGAAAAAAGAAATGCAAATATATGCCAGACCCAGTGGTTTTCCCAGCGCCACATGATGACTGCAGGACCAAATGAGCGAGCAGGATTCATGCTGGCTCCAGTGTATGGGATCTGCTGGAACACATATACATCAGTAAAATATGATAAAGTTAGGAGAGCAGAATAGACCGTTTTCCTTTTAGATCTCTATATCAAACTGTACAGGCATACTGCAGAAGTGCTGAATAGACAAATAGAAGTAAACCTTTAGTTCTGATAGCAACATAATAATAAATGTCTGATAAAAAATATATAAAAGACAAACAAAACACAAAGGAGAAAAAAGGACACAGCATCATATCTGAGTGTTAACCAAATAAACAGCTTACCTTACTAACAGAGAACTGATGTATTATAGTAATACAATGCAGAGAGTACAAATAAAGACCAATGCTACCCGTTGCTAGTGTTATTGACCTTATTAATCTTCATTCCAGCAGCAGAAAGTCTGTGCTGCCCCAGCTGTAAGGTGACTAAAACAACAGAGGAGAGGAAAGAACAGGAAAAGACAGAAAATAATAAAAAATAAAAAAGAATAGAAGAACAGAATGGAAGAGAAGAGGGGGGGGGGGGGGCAAGAGTGGAGAAACAGAAGGGAAGAAGAAAAAAAGGGAAGAGAAAGGTATAGAAGAGATCAAATAACAAGAGATGAGAAAAATGAAGAAAGAAGAAAAAAGAAGAGCTGAAAGGAGGTTAGAAGGGGAAGGAAGAGAATAGATGAGAAGAGAAAAGAAGAGAAGAGGGGGCAATAAAGGGTAAAGAAGAGAATAAAAGAGGAGAGAAGGGAAAAGAAGGGAAGAGAAGGGTAAACAATTCAGAAGAAAATAGGAGAGAGGGGTAGAAAAGAGAGGGAGGAGATGAAAAAGGAAGCAAAGAGATGAGAAAAGATGAGAAGGGAAGAGAAGAGACGACACAAGACAAGAGGAGAGATAGAAATGTGAAAAAAGGGAAGATATGAGAAGGGAAGATAAGAGATGAGATGTGAAGAAAAGAGGAGAGAAAATTACACAGGAGAAGAGAAAAAAAGGAAAACAAGTGAAGTGAACAAAAAAAATAAAGAGAACAGATTTAAAGATGAGAAAAGAGGAGAAGAGAAAAGAGAAGAGAAACTGGAGTAGATAAAAGAGGAGAGCAGAGGACAATAAGAAAATAGAGGAAATGTGAAATAAAGAAAATAAGAGGACAAGAGAGGAGAAGATGATTTAAGAAAAAATAGGCGAATAGAACAGAAAGAAGAAAAAAAGAAGAGGAAAAGAAAGCACAAGAGGTTAAGAGAAGAGAAGAACATGGTTTTTGGCTCAGACTCTTGCTCTAAAGGGTCTTCTGTAAAGTCTCTAATGCTATTAGGCCTAAACAGCATGAAGGGCAAAATGAGGACACTGTATTTCCTTAGCAACAAGAGTGTGGCTCCAAAAAACACCACACACCGCTGGGGCTGTTGGCATAAACCTGACATCATCACTTGGCACCACAGCTGGGCTACGATTCTCTGAGACCCGAGAAACACACCTGCTGAGGCTCCATCCCCTGTGCACTGAACAGTCTTAAAGTAATGGGCTGAAGTGATGTGGCAGCTAATCCACCCGACACGCTTTAATCAAACCGTTTGTTTACACAAAAGTTTTACGTAACAAGTCTTTCTAAGGTGATTAGACTCAGGAATCCAGTCGCGCTCTGCAGTGTTGGCTATGGCTACAGTTGTTACTGGTGTAATTCATTATAGTATTTATTGTAATTCTCTCTCTGTATTTGCTGATCCTGTTGGTCGAGGAAGAAACTCAAGGGGAAAGTGACTCACGGCGAACAGGTGACCGATGCACACAGACAAACCGATAGCCAGTGCTGCCGAACCCTTTAGGTCAGAGCGCTTAGGGTCACAGGTGGCAAAGACAGTGAAGACCAGCTCGAAAGTAACGAGGAGTTCAACCACCAGGGCATGGCCAGTGGAGATACCCGCATTGACCTGCAGAGGGCAGTAGAGAGAAAGGAAAATAACTTAGATTCATTTTAAACTCATGGATAGTTGGGCAGAGTGTTAGTCAACAACATGATATGCTTTGCTTACGTTCAGTTCACATTACAAGATTAAAGTGGCACAAAACTGATTTATGCATTCAGGTCTTTTTGCATTTGAAGATACTCAGAACATTTTCATATGTGGCCCTAAACAAGATGCTTATCTTATATGTGGTCACATAATTACAAAGGTTAAATGTGATTGTTCTTTCCCACTTTATGTCCAAACACTTGCAGACATCTGCTCGCCCAACCTTTCTTTTATTATTAATAATAATTATAGTAAGCTGTTCCACCCATTTGCTGCAGGAGCAGCTTCTACTTCTCTAAGAAGGCATTTACACTCGCATTTAGCCACAAATTTGTGAGGTCAGGTACTGATGTTGGATGATTAGTTCTGGATCACAAACTCCACTCCAACTCATCTCAATTGGCTGGAGTTCCATCACTCCAGAGAACACAGCTCCAGTGATCCACAGCCTTCTACAGGCATCGTAACCTTAATTAGACTCCTGTGCAACTTCCCCAGAGCATCACATTCTAACAGCAATGCTTTTCTATGAAGACTATACAAGCCATGTGTGCATCTCAACTGATACACTGGAAAAAGGTGTGCCATAAGGTAGCTAAATTCACTAATTATGGAATCTAGTTTTGGCTGTTTGCCAGCAGTGAGATTTTTACATCGTTTGTGTTAGTTCAGATAAAACTGGGAGTTTTTGTTTTTCTCCCAGTTTGGTACTGTCAATTAACCCACCCGTTTGTAGCTCTCCCTAGCGCTGGCAGTGTTCTCAACACTAGGAGGGTAAAGACTTAACAGGTCTCCTCCGATACTTGTGAAGTCAGCCACCGCCTCTTTTCGAACTGCCGCCAATACAGCATAACAGTTAGCAGACGCCAGTGCCGGCTAACATTACTTTAAGAGTGGTGAGGGAAGAGAGCGCCATCTATCCACTTGGAGAGAGCACAGACAATTGTGCTCTCTCCGACTCCAGCTGCTGATGGCAAGACAACATATCTCAGGATGCGAACTTGTGACCCTCTGGTCATATTGGCAGTGCATTAGACTACTGAGCTACTCAGAGTCTTAAACCAGGAGTTTTTCTTTGTTGATTTTCATGACCTACATGACATTTCTGACAATGTGTTAATGTGTGCATGCATTTTTTCTGGACAAAGATCTGCAAGGTAATGATAGATCTGGCTTACATACAAAGAAAGATCGGATTTGAATGACAAGGCTTGTGATGTGGATGTGGTCGTATGTACAACAAGGCTATCCAACTCACAGAGGTGACTCCCAGGCTTCCTCTCACAGCAGACGGGGTCACACCGTACAGAATGGCCGTCCCTACTACTGCCCCAAGGCACTGCGCCGCCAAGTAGAACACTCCCTTTGCTAGACTCAGTTTCCGTGTGGCCACCATCGCTGTGGTGACGGCTGGGTTGATGTGGGCGCCGCTGATGTGGCCGAAGCACTGGACCAGCGTTGCTATGGACAGGCCAAAGCACAGAGAAATGAGCACGAGATCGGGGGGCGGGGGGCTTTCCTGCGTTGCTGACCAGTTGATAGTAGAGCCCAGACCAAGCAACACAAAGATCAGCATGGCCAGAAATTCTCCGCCAACTGCTCGCCAGAAATCCTGCGTCCACACTCCCTTGAAGGCGGCCATGGTGCATCGACGTCTGCAGGAGCACAAAGGAGGACACCTTCTGAGCGAGACAGAGAAAGAAAGAAGCGTTAGTCATAGTAAAAATGTAGCCATAGGGTTTGGGCTGCTTGATGTTTCATTTAATCAAAAAGCCACATCCTACTGATAACCTCAAAACCACTTTCTTAGTCATTTTTTTAGGCTAAAAAATAAATATAAAGCATTTTTCTGGAAATTACTTAATTATTTACACATTTTTGAGTTTTGAAGGCTCTATCCTTTTCCTACTTCTTAACAGCAAATCAGCTGTTCACACTTTTGGGCAGAAATCAACTATTTGTAACTATTGTAACTCCGATTCTGGCCAAACTCACTGGACTGGATGAAAACAAAAGTATAATCTAATCCATTACCCTAGATTATCACATAAAAAAATTAATGGCTTAATTCTAGAATTCTAAAACATGCTGGAATTCTAGGCTTCATAACTCAGGATCAGTGTTACTTACAGACAGATACACAAAGTATAACAAGCACCAATACTTTCCATTCTGATCATGTCTTTATAGTCCTTACACGCAACTACTCCAGTTGCAGGCCCGAAGCAAAAGTATGACCAAAACACATTTGTACAAATATGTAAATTCTTTTCATATTTACATCTCAAATAAATAGCCTATAATCTCCTGAAAATAACATGGTGTGTGTGATTGTTTCTAGGCAAAAATGTATGAAGTTATGTCAAACAATCAAAAAATATCTTAAGCAAAGGAAAAGGATGGTATCGGTATTGGCATCAGACATGAAAACATAGCATCATGCCAACCCTAGATTTAACAAAACTAGTGTGCCCAATGTGTATTTTTCATGTATTGTGTGTTTTTTGTCTTTTTTATGATTTGTTTCATTGTATTTTGGACAATGTCTAATATCCAGAATCAAAAAGAGTCACAGTTAGAGTCACAGCTAAAAAAACTATCTATAATATGCATTGATTAAAAACACTGACATTAAATAATTCCCCGTTGTAACCCACACCAGTAGTGACTAAAAAAAAAGTATTTAGTCAGTCACCAATTGTGCAAGTTCTCCCACTTAAAAATATGAGAGAGGTCTGTAATTGACATCATAGGTAGACCTCAACTACAAGAGACAAAATGAGAAAGAATAATTCAAAAAATCACATTGTCTGATTTTTAAATAATTTATTTACAAATAATGGTGGAAAATAAGTATTTGGTCAATAACAGAAGTTCATCTCAATACTTTGTTATATATCCTTTGTTGGCAATGACAGAGGTCAAACGTTTTCTGTAAGTCTTCACAAGGTTGGCACACACCGTTGCTGGTATGTTGGCCCATTCCTCCATGCAGATCTCCTCTAGAGCAGTGATGTTTTGGGGCTGTCGGCGGGCAACACAGACTTTCAACTCCCTCCAAAGGTTTTCTATGGGGTTGAGATCTGGAGACTGGCTAGGCCACTCCAGGACCTTGAAATGCTTCTTATGAAGCCACTCCTTTGTTGCCCTGGCAGTGTGCTTGGGATCATTGTCATGCTGAAAGACCCAGCCACGTTTCATCTTCAATGCTGATGGAAGGAGGTTTGCACTCAAAATCTCACAATACATGGCCCCATTCATTCTTTCATGTACACAGACCAGTCGTCCCAGTCCCTTTGCAGAGAAACAGCCCCAATGCATGATGTTGCCACCCCCATGCTTCACAGTTGGTATGGTGTTCTTTGGATGCAACTCAGCATTCACTCTCCTCCAAACACAACGATATGTACTGGCTTAAGCAGGGGAACACGTCTGGCACTGCAAGATCTGAGTCCCTGGCGGCGTAGTGTGTTACTGGCGGTAGCCTTTGTAACGTTGGTCCCAGCTTTCTGCAGGTCATTCACTAGATCCCCCCGTGTGGTTCTGGGATTTTTGCTCACTGTTCTTGTGATCATTTTGACCCCACAGGCTGAGATCTTGCATGGAGCCCCTGATCGAGGGAGATTAGCAGTGGCCTTGTAGGTCTCCCATTTTCTGATTATTGCTCCCACAGTAGATTTCTTCACACCAAGCTGCTTGCCTATTGCAGATTCAGTCTTCCCAGCCTGGTGCAGGTATACAATTTTGTTTCTGGTGTCCTTCGACAGCTCTTTGGTCTTCACCATAGTGGAGTTTGGAGTGTGACTGTTTGAGGTTGTGGGCAGGTGTCTTTTATACTGTTAACCAGTTCAAACAGGTGCCATTAATTCAGGTAATGAGTGGAGGACAGAGAAGCCTCTTAAAGAAGAAGTTACAGGTCTGTGACAGCCAGAAATCTTGCTTGTTTGTAGGTGACCAAATACTTATTTTCCACCATTATTTGCAAATAAATTCTTTAAAAATCAGACAAAATTTTTTCTCATTTTGTCTCTCATAGTTGAGGTCTACCTATGATGTCAATTACAGGCCTCTCTCATTTTTTTAAGTGGGAGAACTTGCACAATTGGTGACTGACTAAATACCCCCCCCCCCCCTCTGTATGTTCCTTCTAAAAATAAAGCCACACAAGTCCGATATCTAGTCTCTTTTATTATCACCAGAGAATCTTACCATTAAAAAATGTACGAATACAACAAATAGCACAAAGGGTGAAGCACACACATGACTGTGGCTAATTTCAACAGCCTTTACCGTCTCCTCAACGAAGAGAGCGCTCCGGAGTGCGCATGCGCGCTGGCGCTCCAGAAAAATTCCACTAAAGCTCGTAAACAAACTACTGTAACAAGATAAAGCCTTTATATAAACACACTAATTATTAAAATCTGTTTAAAATGTGCTGCCAAAACCGTATTCACATAAACACCAAAACTGCTTTCTTTTTTATTACTATATTATCGTTTGTGGAAAACGTTACTTTTCAGAGACGGTGCATTTTCTACACTGGTGTTATGAGGGCAAATACAGCTGTATTACTGGGCTGTTACAATAGCAGGTGCACAAACCGTCTGGCATATAAAGCCATAAAGCGTTACACTTTAAACTGCATTTTGTAGTAACGGAAGTGTAATTATGGGGATATATATATAATAATTATTATTATATAGGGAAACTTACCGAAGACAACCACAAAATTGATTTCGGCCAGAAAACTCTTCTGTCATCACTTTGTGAGCATCCCTTTAGTTACAGCAGATGAAAGTAGAACAGGCTAATTCAGCTCAGTCCGGAGAGCACAAGTCTGGTAGGTCCCCTGTAGGTCCTGTAGCGATGCGCTCAGTCTCGAGGGAGCTTTGGCAGAGGCTCGTGCCTTCCAGCAGCGTAACCGTTTCCCACCTGTTTTACGCCAAGTCCCCCGCGCGCGTGAACTACTAGCCAATCCTAGCACAGGAGCCGTGATGCCTTGAGTTAGTTGCAGTACAGGAGGCGGGGCTTGTTGGAATACGGGTGGGACAACGCCCTCCGTGGCTAAAACTCCCCATGTGCACACACAGCTTGTCCCACGGCGTACAAAAAAGCCCCTTTTAGGTCTAATTAAAAATGTTACGTGCTATTATTTACATCTATTATTATTTACTATTTACACAACCTACTGTAAACCTTACCTTAATTAGCTTAGCCCACAGCAGCCCCAGCTCTCAGCTTCCACACGCTCCAGGTCAAGCATGAGCAGTGACTGGTTAACCTGTGTGACTTTTCGAGTAGACTGTGCAGATGACAGATGTTCACAGGCCTCAGTCAGTGTGGTGGCATGCTCAGAAATTCCGCTCATTATCACCCACTTTAGTCATTTAGCTATCACTATTAATTAAATATGCAAACAGCCAGCTCCCAGCAGCTACTGCATGTAGGGCAGGAGGGGAGTTAGCTGTGGTAAGTTTAAGGTCATTTTATCACCACTGTTCCCATAAGCCAGCGATAACTCTTCTAGGAACCAGTCATGACATAAAAACAAGGAGGAAATGCCGTTATCAGTGTATGTACACTTTGGCGCACTTGTGTCGTGTCTTTAGCGCTTGGAGATACTGCCTGGTGAATATGATGCACATGAATAAAGACTTCTACATATTTTAAAATGGTGTTCATTTGGTGTTCAACTCCTTATATTATTTATGGATGGCCGAATTGGTAACACACTGTCTGGTAAACAGGTGATTTTAAGGTTAAGATTAGGTTAGAGGTATTGATACCCTAAAAAGTGCAAGCAAAGAGGTGTGAAATGAGTGAGACAGGCTCTTCCACATATTAAAGTGGTGCTGCATCCTGTAGAACAGTATGGCCAGTTGGATGAATAAATGAATGGATGAACACATGAACAGGCAGACAGACTGACTGACAGAAAGGCAGACAGATGATCAAGCTTACGAACTTCTGTCGAGTTAGGTTTCACTGACTGAACAGAGTGCAATGGTCAGGAACACATAGCTTTGTTAAAGCTGTGTGGGAATAACAAGCCACATCAGGCTTGAGGTTGGTTAGGGTACTGCTTACACAAGGAGGAGGACCTCCCAGTTCATATTAGGAGAGTAGGAATACAGCAAACAATATTAGCCATTTCTTGGATATTGCAACGTTATTGATACAGCCTAATTTGTTCTTTTCTCTAGAGAGTCTACAAGATTGGTTCTTACCTAATTTAAGCTCCTTATTGGTGCAAAATAACTTTTCCAGTAGAACTCCAAAACTAAGAGTCAGTATGATGGCATATGCAGAAGGTTGCTCGTTATCCCTCATTTCAGTCATTTTGCTATCAGTGTTTACCAAACCTACTGTGACCCACTGTGCATTTAGGCACACAAATATGCAAATAGGTAGCCAGTTTCCATCATTTCCTGGTTAAGGCAGCAGGTTGGACAGGACGAGTGATAACTGTGTCACTGTGATGGTTTTATGGGCATTAAAAAAAAAGAAAAAGCTGTATGGCTGAGTTTCACAGAAGCTATGCCTCACACTTTATAGCTGCACAGTAGAACAGTGCACCACCACTCCATATATACTGTTAAATTTACATGGGGAGGTGGAGTAATGTAAAATTTTACTACAGGATGTCTGTGAAATTTATGACCAATTCACGTGGGACAAGAAATCTCAGCATAAATCACTTGGATGGGAGGGGCTACTTGATTGACACACTGTCATCATCAAAAAAAATGTGATAATGACTTATAATCGTATAAGTCTGTAAAGTCTATAATCTAAATCAGTCTTACATTCCACATGAAATTTGAATCAGTGAAACTGAGCTAACACATATGTAGGCTACAGGGTGCGCTACACAATGACTTGGCTAAAGCTGCCACAGCGCCGTACCTCTGAGGAGGCTTTGTCCACAGACTTAAACAACCTAAGGTATCAATGCCATGCACAATGAAACTAAGTGCCTCCTTGAGAGCATCCATACATGAGAAAAGACATGGAAAACTACTTTTCCACAGGATATGAGGGAATATTTCCACACATGGCTGTAGATTCGCACAGGATTAATATTACCTGGGGCATATTTATGGCTCATTTTACAGAAGGTACTGATGCAAGAGCACAAATTCCCCATGTAAAATAAATCCCGTCTAAATAGGGCTCAACAGAGGTTTTCTGGAATTTTTTTATAGATATGAATTCAAATACAGCACTGTCTGAAACAACGTGAATAACTTCAATGAAAACAACAGCTTCAGTTCCAACCGTACATGGGCATTCAGTCACAACACAGATGCCAAGTCCTCTCAGTACGAGACAGGCAGACTTAACTTTACAAATCAGGCTGCCTTCGCCTCAGAGTTGGGGTGAATATAAAGCTGGAGTTTCTGCTTGGCAGCCCTAAACTCTTGTCTGATCTCTGAGTGTGATTGCGGGCTGTTCCTAGACACAGAAGCAAGAGCTCAGATAAAGCCTTCAGAGGAACTCCGCAGTGGCACATAACATAATGCGGCTGTGAGCTGTGTTTGTGTGCGGCGTGCTATACTTTAAAAGTTTTATTCACTTCTCTACACACTCCAGTCTGAGGCATCCCTGTGTAAATGCTTGCTGTCTAATCTTATATGTGCAGACTGCGGTGCTGCTTCAGCCGGTGCTATTTGGTCCATCAATCACAGGCACAGCAAAACTTAAACACTAACCGGTTTTGGATGCACACAGGCCACATTGCTGACGTGTGTGTGGGAGTGTGTGCTGGGGTGTTAGTCACAGATAGGGAAGAGGAGGACTGTGGAGGTTGTGCATTTTGAAGTTACACGTTTAGTGACAGTCTCCCCGCATCCCTGCTGTCATGCAGTCCTCTCTGCATGTGTGTGTGTGTGTGTGAACGAGTGTGTGTGAAGACAACATGCCTTGCACAGCCCCTTGCTTTGATGTTCTCATTAGCAGGAGGTTCACAAACAGATCCGTCTTTGTGTGCGCTGTGTGTGCCGACAAATCCGAATCTTCATGCAGGCTTAGTCAATCTGAATATTTGTTCTGTCCTAATGATGAACTCCTTAACTAACAATGCTGACAGTGTTCTACACCCCCCCGACCCCCAACCCATCTCTCTGCATAAAAATAAAAGCTCCACACCACCAACCATCCTCTGACATCCCTGTTTAACTCCATATATTCAAACCAAACAGCCTCCCCATCCTGTGTCCTCTACCAGAAGGCAGAAGTGTTATGTAATCATTATATAAAAATTCATGCCCTCATGGGCACTGACATTCCATCAGTATTGATGGGGGAGAGAGACACAGAAAGAGACACAGGGACTGTGGGTTTTTTTTCTGGGTGTTTGTTATCTATACAATTAAGCATTGAATGTTTCCTGTGCACTAGCATGTAAACTGTGCTCTGTTGATGATGAAGATCATTTGGAGGTCACCACAATTTTGCAGTTTAACAAATTTAGTAGTAGAGAAAAAATAACACTGTGAAAAATAACAGTTTTTATCAAATATAACGATACAAATTCATATCTAATCGAATAACTGATATGTTCTACCAAGCAGTGGCGTGCAAAATATGGGCATCCCTGGTCATAATATCTGTTACTTTGAATAGTTTAGAGAGAAGAGTTGTTCTCCAGCAGGCATAAAGATAAAGATGACACATTTCTTTTACAGGTTCAAAATAGCAAAGAAGGAAAAGAGCCTGAACTCATGCATGGACAATACGTAGTAACCGAGAAATGGGGTTACTTAGTAAATAGGGGACTGTGTGTGTGTGTGTGTTGGGGGGGAGGGGTGGTTTAGTCCTGTGACTGACAGGGGACCTAAAAATGTATTAGTACATTATTTTGTTCACTATTAAACTTTTCAAACTTTAATCATTCATAGAATATTTTTATTTTAAAACTTTCCTGTTTGGTAAAAAGTAAAAATCAAGAGCTTCTGCATTGCCTGATTTGCCTCTCTCCTTCTATTTACATGAAATGGTTCGGTCTGCCTCAAAACAGGTGCGATTTTGTACTTACAAGCAGTGGAATACTGTGGGACAAAAGACAAAGACAGGAGAGAGAAAAAAAAGGGCATCATTATGTCATCGATTTTCTCTGGAAGAAGTTGGATGTAGTTTGTGAGTGGTAAAAATTAGCCTGTTAGCTAAATAGTCTAACGTTACCTATTTAATATCTTACAATACAGAGAGTTTAAAATTGACTCCTCTTTTAATCAATTAATTTAATCAATACATGCAAAGTTTTAGCAGCTATTCATACTAAATGAGTGGTCCCTGTCTCAGAAGTAGCTTCAGGTTCAGCAGCCCTGCCTCCCCATCCCCATATCACAGCTCTACTCACAACTAAGGAAGGAGGTGAGAAGCACAGTGTGTTGAATGACTTGTCAGTTGGCATAATTCCAGGGGTTCAGTGGGAATTTCTTGTAGTATTTAATTTTTACAATGTACAATAGCACTTTCTTATCAAATATATCAGTCTTGCATTAAATATTGAATTCCACTGTATTCACAATGTTACATTTTCAGGGTTGGTGTGACCTTAGGTGGTAAGGCCCAGTGTAATATCTTTTCATGGGGCCCAAAATCTCTGGCAGCAGCCCAGCTTAGTAACATTGTAAAGTTTCATTAACACTCCTTTGTCAAGAATCACAACGTGTAAATTATTATTATTGTTTGAGGTATTTCCTCCCATTATTCCTTGTAAAATGATTCTAGTTCTGTCAGATTCTTGCATTAACTGTTCTTCTAAAGTCTATCCACAGCTTTTCCATGGATGTTTAGGTCAGGGTAATGTGAGGGCCAAGGCAAAACCTTCAGCTTGTACATTTTAAGGTAGTCCATTGTGGACATTGAGGTGTGTTTAGATCATTATCCTGCTATAAAAGACATCCTTTTTAGAGAGTTTTAGAGATGGTGTGATGTTTGCTTCCAGAATGTGCTGGTATTTAACTGAATTCATTCTTTCCTCTACCAGTGAAATGTTCCCGTAGTCACTGGCTGCAACTCAAGCATGATCAATCCACTCATGTTTAACAATTGGAGAGGTGTTCTTTTCACGAAATTTTCCACAAAACATTTCATTTCATTTGAACCTCTTTAGTTCACATAAGAGAGAGGGAGGGTCACTGGTCAAGACTTTCTCACAAATGCAAAACTGCATTCTGTACCACAGCTGGCATAATATGTTTCATGGACTATTTATATCTTACAGATGATGACTTGATTTACATTTCAGCTAACCTATTTGCTTTCTATTAAAAATACTAAAAAACAGTTAGATGAGGCAGATAGCAACCATTGCTAAGCAGCGATTGGAATAAAACTGAAAAAGGCGGGGCTCACAGAAAACTCACAGAAAACTAATCCTATGTCTAAAATCAGTTGGTAACATGAACGTTTTTATTTAAATGCACACCCTTGTCCTTCTTTGATTTATTCAGACCTGAAAGTCAGGTTTAATGAGCCTTTGTGAGGCCATACCTCATACCATATCTCTCCACCTCTTACTTCTCGCAAACAACATGAAGATACATTTCTGTCACCCACTTCCCCGCTACTCACCAATCACCAGGGTGCCCAGGCCAAAACAATATGAGCCCCATCCCCCCCCCGCCCCCCAGGAATTAGCGGAAAGCGAGGTGACTGGCAGGTAATGTATTAATAACTACTTTCTGTGCACATTATCAGACAAACAAGACACCTGTCAGCAAAACAAAAATTCACTTATCTACACTACTTAAAATCTCTACAATATATAAAAACTACAATTTCTATTCTGAAAAAAGTCTATTGATTAATTAAATTAAAGTCTTTAATATAATATGGCAGAACCGTGAGGACATTAGTCACAATCTTATGAAATTAAGCCTTTATTTGATCATGTTCAGTGAAACAACACTGCAGGCAAGAAAATATACTATAACTGAATAAATGTTTAACACATTGTTCACAGTGTTCGCTTAGTCTGTGACCCTGTGAGCAATGTGAACTTTGCATTTGATGAATTTTTCGATTTTAAAGTAATGTAGGATGAGATTGTATGGAAGCCACATAATCGTAGAACCAGTTGTTACTACAGTACTCACCCTCTACACCTGTTAAACGATTGCGTGCTTGCGTGTCACTCATTGCACCATTATTTTTCAAGGGATATGATAGGCTTTTAATAAGCCTGGGCAGGTATACGCATGGGGTGTGTTCATAAAGCCATGGTAATGTGTCTGTCGCATCTATACATATCACTGTTGTTTTATCACCCAGGCCTAGTTCAGTGGGACCTTGATAAGGATACATAGAAATACAGATTGCTGACAGAAATACACTGGAAGTGAAATAAGTCGAGGAGGGGGGCTGGTGTGCTCCCCTCTAATTACAGGTGGGATGCATGTGCTCCACTTCTCCATTGCTTAGAGGCCAATGCTTGAAAATAGTGCTAATGTGTAATACTAACTTCTAAATGCTTTAAAGAAAACTCTGAAAAATAATTGTGGCAAACATCATATCGAACATATCAGGCATGCTTTTATAGGAACAGTGTCTGAGTCTAAGTCTAACGCTGCCCAATGGCCTGTCTCCTGCTGTGCTACAGTTCATGTCATATTGGAACACATGAGTCTGCCAGTGGAGCTTGAAAAAGAATGCTAACTGTGTGACCCAACAGACCCCTGGCTTGATATATGGCACCCTTCCAACCCTGAAAGAGCAGAGCAATTGTACTGTCATAGACCCCTGGCCCAAGATAGTGTGTAGCACAACTGGGACTTGAACTTCACAGTGCTAGGAACATCACCTTATCTCTGCACTGTAGGTGCAGTGGCTTAGCTGCTGCTGAGGGCAGAATGAGTATTTTTAGTGCCCGTCAAGTCTCTTTTGAACTCGACCAGTGTTCATGGACACAGGCACACCAGGCGGATCAAGAATGGTTTGAAGTACATTTTTAGTACACTGTAGCAGATCTCTGGTTTGGCCCGGACTCCTACATGCCACTGAAGCATAGTTTAGATAACACAGTGTTCCGTTACCACAACTACTTCTTTAGGAACAGAAAGTGTGAATGTGAGAGTATGTTAACACACAGTCAGGATGTCAGCAGACACTACTGTAGTGGTTACATTTACAATGTCTGACAAACTTGTAGCCACAAAATCATTACTGGGGGAGGGGTAATGATGTTGGCTGACTAATTCTGGATCACAAAGGCCCAGGTATGTACATCACTGCTCCACAGCCCAAAGCTGGGGGGCTTTATCCCCCTGTGGTGGATGATTGCCATTGGGCATCGTGACCTTAGGCTCATATGTGAGTCCAGTGCATTTCATGTTGCCCAATTGAACACTTTAGACACACCGTAAATGTACTATTACTATTCTGTGTCTACAACCTGTTGGACCTACAGTGTATCTGCTAAGACGCTTTGGTTATTACTTTCTAATATTCACTGAAACAAAAGCACATCAGCACTGTGCTCTTATCTCCTGACGTTGGAAGCCTGTTTCTCCGGCGCCTCATCTGATAGAGAACATAAGACAGGAGCAGAACAATACCTTTCCTTGGTCACAGCATGGCAGACATTTTGCAGAAAGTTAAGGAAAATGAGAAAGTCAGCAATAGCATTAGGACATTCCCTGCCAATCAGCCTCCATCATTGAGACTGTCATTCTAATCAGGACATACAACCTGGTCTTCTAAAATGATTATAGCTTATGGTAGAACCGTAATGAAGACACATTCTTGAACAAGACCATATTTACAGTGATTGAGGGAGCACAGTACAGGCATGCATAAGTAATGAATCATTTTTCCTTTTTTTTTGGGGTGGGGGGGTGGGGGGGTTAATGTTAAAATAAAAATGAGAATACAGTTTCTCGTCTCCTCCTGTGGTTTAAAAATGAGATGGGAGGATTGTGCAGTCTGGTGCAGGTTCCAGAATAAATGTGTCCTTGCGAATGAGTGACTTTACAACACTTTATTCTCGAAGCGTGAAAGGCATGTTTGGCTTAAGCCGTCCTTGGTGTCCTCTGAGCTTTTGCATAATTGTGACTACATGAAATGCGGTGCCTTAATGGAGGAGGCTAAGTGTAAACTAAGCATGAAATTCAAACGTCATGGAGATTATTGTGTTTGAGGTGGTTTGTGGGTGATGGTTTATGTAAGGCGTAAAAGTCTGAAGCGTAAAATCTTGATCAGATTTGAGGGGCAAAGGCTCTCTATAGGTGGCCAGTCATGAGATTAAAATAGGTGTGCCAGCGCAGAGCTAGTTCGGTGCCAAGACTGGAGGACGCTGCACTAGACATTCGAACGCAGACGATCAAAAACTACATGCATAATAAATAGCAAATTCAGGATGGAGTGCCATGGAAAGCATGTACTTGAATGCCAAATCCTAGTAGGCCCTCCCAGTGTACATCTCACATTTATCAGAGGAGGTGAATGTGCAGCTCCTATATCACTCACAACCATCTAGACACTTCAGCAGCTGGAAGGTGTAAGCGGAGGGCTACAGACGGGTCATTCCTCATTAGGAACCAATATATAGTGTTGACCACTAGTTTATGCGGTTTCCACTTTACTTTAAGAGAGCGCAAGGAGTGTGTTTGTGTGTCTGTGTGAGTGCAGAAGATAGCACTTTGAAATGCGAAGACTGAAGATAGCGAGAGACTAATGAGTCAACATGGAGCCTGTGCATGGACATGAGAAAAAGGGGGGTTAAAATAGTGGGTTAAGGTGTCTACCTCTGAAGACATGGCTTTTTTCAGTTCTCCATTACCACCTTAATGGATTTAATGGACATTAAGCAATTACAATGTAACCAATGTGTAAAATTCAGCTTTAATTCAAGACATTTAATGAAAAAAAAATACATTAACTGAAATGGAGTTACAGACATTTTTTTACAGGCTTAAAAAGTAATTGGACAAACAACATAATTACAAATAAGAGGATTATTATTTTTTAAATACTTGCTTGCAAATCCTTTGCTGTCAATGCCCGCCTAAAGTGTTAAACCCATGGACATTACTGAATCTCCAAGAAAATAATTTTCAAAGAAAGAAAGGTCTTCAAGGCCTTTTGGTGTTGCTAAGCTCACCAGTGCATTCCATCTTTATAAAAGAATGTACCACTCTGTTGATTGGGCCACAATCCTCAAGTTTCTGCTCTCTCTATGATATGTTTGTTTTATTGATTTGATAAATGATGGTTCTTATCTTGCATCAACACCCCTTTGGACTGCATACCAAAAGTTCTCACAAACAGCTGCTAAATACAGTTAACCCTTGGAATCAACTGCAGACCTTTTATCTTCCTAATGTGTCGTGAAATAGTGAGTTAACAGGCCACACCTAGTCATGAAGCAGCTTATTAGTTAATTGTCCACTTACTTGTGAGCCTGTAAAAAAAGGTACAAAAAAGTTTTTTCTAACTTGCTTATCTGAACACATTAGTGAGGTAAGGAGTCCTGCACCCATGCTGCAGTGAGAACAGCTGAGGATTACAGCAGTAATACTGACTGCCTTACTCATCTGCTGCAGTTATACAAGCATACCTGCAGGGGACAGCAATACACTTTAACAGAGACGAGAGAGAGAGAGAGAGAGAGAGAGAGAGAGAGAGAGAGAGAGTGAGAGAGAGAGAGAGAGAGTATATTGTCCATGTGCAGGTAATGTTCTCCAGTTGACCTTTAGAACTAGAGAGACCTTTCCTGAGAGAGGCTAAAACACTTTCTGAACGATCAGGGAATGAAGCCCAAAGTTTGAATAATTAAAAAATGCCATCATAAATTATAGAGTATGTCTGAGTGGGGGATCAGCGTAGTTAGTTAAAAGAATACAAATAGTATAGTACAGATATTTCCTCTGGATAGCAGAGACATGCTTTTAGTCAGAAAAAAGGGCATTTATATGAAGCTCATAATGAAAGATCAAGAGGAGCTTAATCAAATTATTAATGTATTCCTGCCAACTACAGCATCTACAAGAATTTGAGCAGATACACATGTCAACCACAATTGTCACAGCATTCTGTTCATATACGAATAGGTATTCACCTTCGCCACATCCGTAGGCTTAATACACACAGTGGAATACACAGGGTCCAGGGTTTCTGGATGTTGATCAAGTCTAGTTGTGGACTAAACTGCAGTTCCTATGGTGATTCACCATTGAAAACTCTTTTTAGTCTAGATTTGGCTTAATCTTGTTCTGGGAAACTGGCACAGAGAAAAATGCTAATGCATAATAATGAGAAGAATACGTGCACACAACACATATAAATATAATAATTAAACCTAATACTGAGCCTAATATTTATAGGAGATTATTTACACTGAATAGTTCTGCAGGCATATTTGATTCGTACAGTGGAATACATTCACAGATAGGTGATACATTTAAGGAAATAACCTGAATGAGCAGATAACAAGTGCAGATGCTTCCAGACAGGTATTGCATGATAATCCCACCAAAGTCGCATGTATTATTAAAGTAATGGAACACGAGAGGGAGTGCGTTATCATGAATTAACAGCATGGCTGAGATGAGGCAGACATGAGCCGAAGGCAATAACAACACAACCTCGAGTGTACTGTTGCTTTTATACAACAGTTTGAAAAATAAATAAAAGTAAGAAATAAATAACTTGAGCCATGAACGAACCATTTACTATGTTTTAATGTCAGCATTTCCTTCGGACAAATTAGAGTTCCTTTACAAGCAGCTTGGTGCTACGTCAAAGAAACGAACTCTACTCCACTCACTGCACAGTCTGCGGTTCCTTCTCCAGTATCTTACACAGACCAACACATTAAACTTATTTTTCCACTTCATTTTAGGTCATGCTTGTTTTATTTTGCTCAGGGCATTAAGGTTACTTCTTGGTTCATTGCTGTTCAGTGGTGTGATACAGTGTTTGTGAAAAAAAATAAAATATCAGCACGGCTAGAGCGCTTCTCTGTGTCTGGAACTAACTGTTGTATATCTCTTCTCTGATACTTGGTTATGCATTCCCCTGACTTAATGACAGTGTCAATCATGTTAGGTAAGGATTCTCTTAACATGTCTCTCTTAACATGAGTGCACAGTTGGGAGCATATTTAAGCTAGTTCATCTTTCATGCCTATCCTCCTGAGACCCAGACTTTTGCTTGGTGAGCATTTTTAATTTCTCCTAGCTGTTTGGGATTAGTAGGACCTAACAAGTATAAAAACTAAACTTAGTCTTTAGACAGGAGTGTCCACATATGAGGACAATAGGTCTATCTTACTGTGTGATAAAATAAAGAAACAATTGGCTAACGAAGTACAAAACTGTTCATTTCAAACTGTAAACATGAGGTTCAAATGATGTAAACTGTTTATATCGATCACTAAACATGGCTATACAATAGTGCAAATATTATTCGGTAGTTAATATTAGTCAGTAGCTGACAAATAAATGATTTCAGAGTAGAAAATACAATATTTGCCTTTGAAATATAGCAAAGCAGAGGTATAAAGTATGATAAAGTTAAATTTAAGCATTAATAAATAAAAACATTCTACTTTAGTACAGTACTTGACTAAATGAACCGAAATCAACACCATACATCACTGAGAAAGCACAAAAACACTTATCTACAATAGCATTTGACATTGAAAGTCTCCCTGTAATTATAAAATGAAGCACATCCAATTATATAATATAGTTCCAATGTCCTCAAACAACTACATCATCTTTATGGTTGTTGGAGCTTTTTATTATTGCTAGAATTTGTCATGAATGCATGCCATATGAAGCTAGAGATGGTATTGTACATACATTTTCAAAAGAAATTTGTTAAACAAAATCCAATGAGAATTTTTACCTGGCCCATGTTTCAGTCTGGACTGGCTGTAGAAACTTTGACTGGGATTCCTGCCATCTTGTTTTTAATCAATTGAGTGTAATGTTGTCATGTGACCACTAGACGGTATGGGCAGTGTCTTCATATGAGACCAAAGGGTCAAATAAAAAAAAAATTAAGTATCATGGTGCAGAGAAGCAAAAATGTAATGTCTCCATATGAGGGACGCAGGGTCTCAAGGGGCTATAGATGGTATGCACCTGACATCACAGTTGACGGGAGCCACTGTGGCCACACCCACAAAGCAGCAAAAAGACTGACTGAGTGGCAGTGTTAGCGTTTCATGTAAATGCCACTAAAACATGAAAACATCAAAAATGGAAAAGAGCTGTTGTGCGACTGATTGTATGAACAGATTCAACAAGAATTCTGAGCTATCTTTTTACAGGATCCTGTTACTGCAGAATGCTGCAACTCGCAAAAACAACTAGAATTCAGGCACTGAAACATGTGCGAGCTCACTGATTGATTACATCACACTCTAAAAAAAAAAAACAGGTGGAAATAAACCCAAGCCCACCATAGTTGCAAGTTAACCGACCAGCTGGTTTGATTAAAAGGCTAAATGAGCCTAGAAATAGTGGGAAACACTCCTAAGACCATTCACGCGACTTTGTGCTATCAGATATGAGTCTCTACATTTGATTTGAGCCTCAGTTAGCTGGACGTTCCTGGCTACACAATGATGTCCATGGACCATTGGTTCTTTGGTAATTCGGTTGGATTGCTGTTGACTGCTTTAACTAAGCAGATAATCACTTGTTTCATTCCCGTTATGGTCGTTTTCCCTAATAAATGCAGCCATGCTGCAGAATGTTTTGCCAGTCAGCCTGACTGAAGGCAGCAGGAATGGGATGCCAATGCATACCTATGCATCTCCACTGATTTTGCTGGTGTTCAAGTGCACCAGCATGTCTACTGACCTTTATATACACAGATATCCTACAGGCGCCATGCTGTACAGGAATGTGGGAGTGTCAATGTTGGGGTTCTTCTTAGATGTGAAGCACAACAGTTGGTGAAACAATGGAATAAAAGGGACAGGGACTATTCCAAGAGGGTGTAGAATGGTATAATGCCTACCTTGATTGATGCTGTTCTTCAATCGCATGTAACCAATTAGAAATTATGCACACAGCTTGTTTTTTATTGTTTCTGATAAGCTTCTAAATGACCAGTTAACATCCCACCATTTTCTTTGGCATGTATACAAATGCTAAGCTGGCCCATTTGATTGATGTTGGATCAAGATGGCAAGAGTGTTCATTATTGTGGCATTGACGACAGGAGCTTCAGTCACACAGACTGCTCAATTGGCTAGTGTTTCTGTAGGAACAGTGAATAAAGTGACATTTGACAGCTTCAGATCTGTGAGAAAGGAGAAGAACACAAGTAAACAGGGTTGGAAAAGTGTAAGTGTATGAGTGGTGGGTAAGTGTATGCGTGGCATTCATCAAGCAAACAGTACAGACCTGAATTCATGACACCCACAGTGAATGGGACCAGTCACTCTGTTTTGCTTTGGGGGGCTTTTCCACTGCCATGGTTGGAGTCCACTTGTCCAACTTAATACTAAGTTATTCTGATTGATCACCTTTATGCTTTGATATAATATCTCTATGCTGGTCTTCTCTAGCATGACAATGCCTCCATCCACAGGGCACAGAGGGGTCCCTGAATAGTTTGATGGGTGTAAAATATAATACTGTGGCCTTCCGAGCCAGCAGATCTTAACCCAGATGATGAACTGTCAAGGATTTTGGAGTAATATGTGAGAAAGCACTTTTAAAACACTATTGAGGGAGCTTCTTTTAAGGCCACTGACCAGATGAACACAAGTTTGCTTGGAAATGTTTGATCGAATATGCTGAAGTTTGATGATGCTTGGGCAGTTCAGGTCATGACTTTTCCACGTTCAGCTGCGCATCCACTTAAACTCAGCTCACGCTTTCTTGGTTACCACAGCAAACAGCTCATTGATTTAGAAGTTTAGCTCGTTCTTGCGAAGCTTAAGAGAGGATTTACTTTTGCCAAATACCTCAAAGTACACTTCAGATGCTTGCCTGAAGAGATGCACTCCTATTATTGGTGTTTTGCCATCCTATATGAGGTGTAGCAAATCTTTTTTATAAAATGTGGGGGTGCTACCTTTAAAAGAGTCGCATTCCATCCTTCCAGTACAGTTCCAAGGTTCACAAATGCTCTTCTCATGGCTTGCCATGACATTTTGTTACTGTTGTTGTTTTCTATATTATGAATACTAACAGAGCCTTATTTACCAACCGTTCTAAATAAGATTTATTTTCTTCATAAAACTACTTACAGTTTTCTCCAGTGCTCTCTTATTTGGGGTTTGTTGAGTTTATAAGGTCTTTGGGCAGACCTAAAAACATCATGAATCTGACGTAGACTTGTTACGACTTCTCTCAAGAACAAATTTAAGAAAATTCACCAATGATATTGGTGAATGAGGCCCAATGTTTATAGCGACATCTTAGACAGGAATCCACACAGTTCTTTCAGTCCGCTGTAGTACATCACTATCAGGTAAAACCAAGCTTTGCTTAAAACCAAGAACAGCTTAACCAAATCCCAATCACACAACAGGCTGAAAAAGAAAGGAGAGAGAGAGAGAGAGCAAGAGACAGACACAGAACGCGGCCTGACGCGATTCTCTTTGGCCTAGATTTTGTGCAGTGAAGCACAGAAGGCTTGGCGGGGATGATAGACATGAAGAGAAAGAAGGAAAAATAAAGAAATAACACATAACCTCAATTAAATGATAACCACTTATGCCCTCTCCTCTTCAGTCCTCTCAGAGGGAGACTGGTAGGGAGAAGGGGGGGGGGGGGGGAGTAATTGAAGAAAAGGGGATAATTGAAGGAAATATGTGCAGAGGATTATGTTTCTGGGGGGATCATGAATTTACATGCCTGTATTGCGGAAAAGTGACCCTGCAAGTATGTGAGCTTGTATTGTTTGCAAGTGTACGTACGTATGTGTAGTTGTGAAGGAAGACCTCTCTTACAGTCCCCAATTGATTTTCTGCTTTACAGGAAAGCGTTTTTGATGAATGTGGGCAACGGCCCCACCAAACGCATTCATCAACACCCCCCCTTCACACACACACACGCAGGAGGCAGGAAATCATCCCACTAAATCATAAACTTTGCTTAAGTTTGCTTACCAACTTCAGCTTCCTCTACAACTTTCTGATGCCTGATGTCCGCTGGTCCCCCCCTCGGCTTCTCGCTGGACTTGTGCAGTTTGACACAAGTCATAATCAAAAAGATCCTGCAGTGACAGAGCTTGTTGCTTTACCATACGGCTGGGAGGGTGACTGCGAGTGAGGCTGATGCCCTGCTATCCCTGCCCCATCATCACTCAATCTGTTTGCTGATTAGTTAGCTTGTCCGTTGCTAGGCTACAGAGCGACACTAATAAGAGAGGTAGTCTGTAGGAGGCTCAGAGATCCAGAGATAACGAGAGAGAGAAAGAGAGAGAGAGAGAGAGAGAGAGAGAGAGAGAGAGAGATTTGACTGAGCTATAGTAAGCTTAAGTTAAAGGCAGTGGAAAATTTAGAGGAGTGAAGATAAAAGCAAAGGATGGAGCGAATGTGTGAAGGGAGTGAACCCCCAGCTCGCTTCGGGTGCATAAATGAAACACATGCGGCACGTAATGAGACAGACTGAGATTTAGTGAGACATTAAGAGACGTAATGAGAAGCTGTGAGTCTAACTAATCTCAGTGGGACCAGCGTGCGGTCTTACATAAGCCTTAACAAAAGGGGACTATTACCCAGCATGCTCCCTGTGTAATGGCATCATTAAATATTATTAAATTAGAAGAAGTAAGAAATCTTCCGGACTGAAGAAAGGGTTTGGGTTGCCCTGTGTCATTCCTTCATTCAGACCACGGGCAGGAGTAATTCACCCCTTATACTTTCCAATTCCACACTGAATGAGGAAAACACACAACCACAGCACTTTGATTATGGACTAAGTGTGATCATTCTGACAGACTGCAAAACACTACAGGAAGCCTAGGGGGCGATATAGCCTCCCCTGTTTCCTTCCACAAAAGAGAAGTTGAGAGTTATTGGGGTTATTTTCACCTGTATCACTTAATTTAACCCCTAAAAGCCCTTGCCGGCCTGTACATACAGTGCAAAAGGTTTGGTTTAACTTCAGTCAGTAAGTAGGCCAACTGCATGCCTTAAATTCAGTCCATTCATTCAGTTCTTACTGGGCGTAAGGCCACCAAACTCCTCACAGACAGTGATCAGACTGAGGATTAAATCCACAACCTCAATCCCTTACAGCTATGCGCACACACGACCTGCTGTGCCACCATGCTGTCCCTTTTAAGTTCATTATACATCAAATATTAAATTAACAGAAACAAATAAGACTCCTATGTGGTCTCATAATTCATAGGCATTATTTCCATGAGAGGATATTTCTAATTTATTCTGATAATAATTATTTGAATTGACTGAAATAAGAAATGCAGCTGTATGTACATTTATCAGTGTTACTAATAGAGATATGATAAACATATATAATTTTTATTTAGTGCAGATTTAGAGATGCAAACAATAGACATAGGACTGCAGTAAGTAGAACACAGGAGAACAACTGTGTAGAGGCTTTAGCTGACAACGATACTGATAGCGATAGCACTATCTGTAGGTTGTAGTAGCCTGTACTTATGGCTGCTATTTATTTAAGATATTAACTGAAGCTATACAGGAGCTGCAAGTGTGCATGTTGCTGATAATTCAATGCTTAATTTACACGCTGCTATACTTGTAAAATGCCTCGGTTACCAACAGCTGTCTAAACATAGGGTAAACTGTCTAAATGCTAGTAGAGAAGCTGATAACAATGAGGAAGCAATGAAGCTGATAGGTAGTGCTGGATTCATCTTGAGCAAGGACAGCACAGCAGATGAAATATATAATGTTTATGATATGAAAATGTATCGTGTTCTAAATAACATGATAAGTTTTCAGCTTTTTTCCTGAATTGCTTACACATACATACCTACCGTTGACATACCATAGATATACATACCTATCATATCTGTCGACCGCATCAACTACAATTCCCAATTCCCACACATACCTGTTCCTCATTTACCTCTTTGTATATATATACCTGTTCAGTTCGTCGACACCTTTTCAGAATATTGCCAATCCATCTTATGTTCTGTAGTGTGGTAGTGTTCTCTGCCTCAGTGTGTTTGAGCCTTGCTTTGTCTTCTGTTTTCTGGCATTGCTCTTTTGGATTTGTTTGCTTGGTTGTTTGTCTATTTGGTTTTGGCCCTTGAATTGTTTCTGGTGTTGTCTTGCCCATGTCTGCTTTTTAAGCTTTGTTATGTGCACACTCCCTACATTAAAGTATTCTTATCAGTTTAAATCTGTGAGTCTGTCTGTTCTGTCACCTCATAGTTACAATACCTAGATGCCACATTGGGTCCTCCCAGGCACATCAGTGGTGCTTCCACCTTATGATTTTAAAATGCCACAAAATTGTGGCATTTGCGAAAGAAGAGAATTATTTTTGCTTTTATAAGGAATTGGACCGAATGATTTCTGAAACTGCAGTAGGCATTAAAAGCATTTTGTTTGATTGGACTATTATTCATTTTGATTCACTTGATTCACAATTGGGGTTGAATAATTCCAGTTGCAACTGTAACAAGGAGTATGTAGTGATTTCATATTTGTTTAACAGCAAGTTATTTTATCAGGGACATTGTATATTAATCCACATTAAAAGAAATGTAGCAAAGTGAGTCAGCTTGCTTTTTTCCACGGCATGAGTCTTGTTTGTATTTTCCTTCTGTATTCTCTGTACTCAAGAGGAATCCCACAATCCCACTTTTTTAAGTCACAGATAAATGAAAGGGTAATTCTAAAAATATATTTCACCCAGTCACGTCAGCTGCTACCATTGCTGTTTTACTCTGTTTTAGCTTTAATGGTTCATATAACCTACCTGTAAAATGCATGTTTACAATTGGTTGGAGAATAAAGACGATATATCTGATGTATTTGTTTACAGGCAGGCATATTGCCTCAGCTAGAGAACAACAGGCAACGTGACATCTGGGTAGGCATATCTATGACACAAACAGAATTCAGAAATGTATTTTGCATGCCCTAAAACACCTTTGAAAAAGTGGTGTTCATTTCTCCTCCCCATTATTTAAGGGTACAGGTGTTTTTAAAGTAAGGACTCTTTAGCGAAGAAGGGTGATTTGGACTGGAGAGCTACTGAAAGAGCACTTTTGTTTTACAAGTTCAGCCGAAGCTGACATAATGTAAGTTATCATGTTTCATTATGTTTTGAGTAAAAAAGAGCCCTGCCATTCATTTGCTCTGCTCTCTGAGTGTTCCTGAGTGCTTCCTTGGTGTCCCAGTCAGAATGACATGGACCATCTCCACCATCATCATAGCACATATTGCCCATTAGTAAGCTAATCATAAGAGCAGGCATTAGTGTTCAGTTTGGACAGCGTATTCTCTTAATACACTGATGTGTTGACTTCCTTGATTGAGATGTGTACCTAATTCCCACATGGAGACAACATATTGTATTACACATGACCATGCACTTATCTTTTAGTTCACCTGCCTTAAGAAAGAACTGTTGGTGGAATACAGAATGTCCCAGTCATGTGCAAAAGATGATGTATTTGCTGTTGTAAATGAAAGCTTTGGAGAACGTTTTACCAGGAGACTCTAATGCTATGTCTATCACCAGTTTCTGCCTGCCTTTAAAAGGAAGCGACCGACCTAGCCTTCTCTGCTGCTTTTAGATGCTGACATCTCGTCTTTTCCTTCCTTCCTCCCGTGGCCTTCCAGGTAGGTCCCAGCAAGGTCTGTGAGGGTCCAGATGTTACAAGACCTGGACTGACAACAGGGCCTGTGTCAAAGACTTTAAGTTAACCATTGCTAAATCTTTTCGAGATGGTTTTCTGTCCTGCATGCTTGCTTCTGGAGTCTTCCTGGCTGAAATGGTGTTTACAATAAAGTATAGCTCTGTATAACACTGTGCTTTATGTTTATTTTTTTCAGTGCTGTGCCTGTGTAACCTTCCTCACAAATCATCACCACCATTTCTTTTTTTGGTAGTATTTTAAAAGAGACATTAACTACCCTTATTTCAATAAGATGTACCCATGTACTGCTACACAGATTAATGAGTGTAAAAGATGTAAAGGATCTTGACCAGTTCAAATGTTTTAAGTACATAGTTCTTTATGAGAGCAGAAGGTAGTGTACGCACTGCACAAGCCCAGCGGTCTGTTCAGTCCTATGAATGGTATCCTGCTATGGACTGGTGCCATGTCCAGGGGGTATTCTTGCCTTGTGCTCAATGGTTCTGTGTAGACTCTGGGCCCACTGCAACCCTGAGCAAGAAAACAGATGGATGGGTTCCTTATTATACCAAAAGTGGTACTTCTATTGCCTTGCTTAAATGACCCTTTGTAACACCTTAAAAAAGTGACCAAGCTGAGAGCCAAGCTCAAGGCTTATGCAATAGCAGTGACATTAAGGAAATGAGTTTTTAATGCTAAAAAATGATTTGTGTACTGCAAAGAAATACAGTGTATGTGTACTCACTTTCGTTGCCAGTGGTTTAGACATTAATGGCTGTATATTGAGTTGTTTTGAGGGAAGAATAAATTTACACTGTTATATAAGCTGCACACAGACTACACTGACTACTTTTCATTGTGTCTAAGTGTATCAGTGTTGTCCCATGAAAACATATACTTAAATATCTGCAGAAATGTGAGGGGTGTACTGTATAGATGGAAATGTCATTTAGAAGAGGTACTGTTTGAAAGAAGGAGAAACCTGCTTTTTGGCACCATGTGGGGTTTACCCTTTCCCCCCTGGGGCTTGTCAGGCATCCTTAATCAGTCAAGCCCTAACCCCTGGGCTCACCCTATTTAGAAGTATGTTGCTGTCCAGTGCTAAAGACAGCACTGCATTTCCACAGGCCGATATTAAACTAACACAGGCCTTCAGAACCAACAACAACTCACGATAACTGTACGCTCCAATCAAAGCCATAGCCCTATTATCCTTGCCTGTGCACTCCGAACATCTTTTTTTCATTTTCCTTTTCAGTATAAGAAGAAGTAAAGTTGGTCCATAAAGCTAACCATTCTTCCCCCTCTCTCCCTCTCTTCTCTCTCCCACACATATACTCAAAGGTGAGATGCACACCCACTCTGCTTGCATTTCTTGCTTGCTGACAGGGAAGACAAGCTGTTGACAGCTAACAGGCGCACCTGCCACTGACTTCATTGCACTCTCACCTCACATTCTCTCTCACCTCACATTTTCTCTCTCTCTCTCTCTCTTTCTCCCCCTCTATCTCCTCATTTCTCGTTTCACCTCTTTCTCCCTCTCTCCTTCTCTCTCTCTTATACTCTTCTTGCTTTTTCCGTCACCTAACTCTCTGCTGTCTCTCTCACTCTGTCTCTGCTTTAGAAAGGCAGACAGCTTCACTGTGTCTATAAACAGAGCTGCACATCTGACAGCATTCTATTCAAATCTGACAACTTTGAGTGAGACCCTGTCACACACTTTTACGGGGAATGACCTTTATTGCATCAGAATTTCCCCCCGACTGTTTTGACACTCGAAAACACCTTCAAACACCAGCAAACAATTGCTGACTCAAACCGTCTGTGTACTCCACAAAAGTACCCGCATACATTTACAGTATATCAATATTTTTCTGTTTTTTAATGATACCTCAAGAGCTATTTATTAAAGGTAATGGTTATATAAAACATGAAGACTCATACAACCATTTGAATAACTTTTCAATAACATGCATTGTCAAATAATACTTATCTATGATAAAAAAAAGCTGTTGTATAAGATTTGCAGGAGTATTTAATAGCATTTTTAATTAATAGCAACTTTCCGCTGATTTGTTAAAGAAGGCCAAAATCAAGGCCTGAACAGCCTCTGTGTTTTTTCAAACTTGACTACAGGAGAGGCCATAAAACAATAGTCCTTCTATCAGGTTTTATGAATTAATGGAAAAGGGTATGGGGCAGTGGTGGCTCAGCGGTTAGAGCTTTGAGGTTAGAGGTTAGAGCTCCGGGCTGTCAATAACAGGGTTGTGGGTTCGATTCCCGGGCTTGGCAAGCTGCCACTGTTGGGCCCTTGAGCAAGGCCCTTTACCCTCTCTGCTCCCCGGGCGCTGGAGTTGGCTGCCCACCGCTCTGGGTGTGTGTGTGTGTGTGTGTGTGTGTTCACTACCAGATGGGTTAAATGCGGAGGACACATTTCACTGTACAGTGTACAGTGACAAATACGTGCACCTTTACCTTAATAAACTTTAATGCGCTAAAAATCATCGTAAGTGCATCGCATCGCAGCCAATCACTCAACTCAATCCACAAAATGATCTTGCTTTGCAAATCTGAGCCCTTCAATTTAAAGGTGTTTTATCCTTTTTTAGAGTGTGACCTTCCGTGACCTCTGCCAAGGTTCTGACCCCTGGAATACAGATTTTCCTTTATTTCAGAATAGACATGTCACATACCAAATTCAAATTTATTTATGTAGCGCTTTTCGCAACAAAATTGGCCACAAATCTTTACAAAGATCCGGGTCTAAGTCTCTTTTGTGCAAGCCGTGGGCAACAGTTACAAGGAAAACTCCCTTAGGATTATAAGAGGAGGACACATTTTGGGGTGTTTAAGGTGGTTAACATGGTGTGAAGAGATGGCATCCTTGATGTTTCTATTGGCATGGTACACATGCTGGTAAGGAATAAAGGTGAATTTTTGATGTGTGTCTACACCAGTTTCTCAAAGCAGAGGATACATTCCATGCTCTCAGCAGATGACCTGACCTTGCTGTTCATACAGGCCTTCTAGTTGGGGAAGACTGATTGTTTCTGGTCATGTTGTTAGTGCAGTAGACTTAAAGTCCTCTTCAGAAGTTTCTACATACCACTTTAGAGGCTGTGTTGAAGTTTTTATGGCTGGGAACAACACGGATACCTTGGGAAAAATGCTTTTTTTGTCAAAGAGAAGATGTTTATTTTGCATTACCGCAACAAAATGAAGAGCAGATAAGGTCAATTAGTGACTTTCATACAGTTAGAAGCATCACATAGCATATACTTCAGGTTTGCATGTGTCCCCATATGGAGAATGATGGTGCTGAAGTCTCACATTTTATTTCTCTTTTATTCAATTCTCCCCGAACAGCACAATATAAGAAAAGAAATACAGTGCTATAGACTGCTCGGGTAAGCTAATGCTACTCAGTCAGCTTCTCGAGTCAAAGGCTAAAGACACAGGCCCAGTCTAGCTCTATACTTCATGTGACTTCTCCTTTACAGTAAGAGTTCCTTCAGAAATTTGCCTTATTTTCCATAAAACACCATATTTGTTTACTTTGTGTGGAAACTGTGGACTCATTGCGTATATCCACAAAAAACAAATGAGTAGTATAATATGTGGTTGAAGGTGCTAAATTTAAAGCATCCCACCCAAATGTCCTGACATCTGCGTTTACCGCTGTCACGTTTAATGCAATATGAATGGGGAGTTGGGGAAAAGGTGGGGTGGAGATTATCCAACATCCTGACCTCACTAATGCTCTTGTCACTGAATGCAACCAAATCCTCCAAAATCTAGTAGTACTGTCCCTGGACACTAGAGACAGTTACTCCAAAAAAAACACATTTTTTTAAGACCCTGGATTTTGGAAGAAACAATAAATGAGCAGGTGTCAAAATACTTTTGTCCATGTAGTCTCGCAAAAAAAGCAATGTGGTAATGATTTGCCTTAAAAAAAGATGTGTTTCATCATAGCTACTTCAATCTATTTGTCATTGACACTGATGATGGCTTTTTAGATGTGTGTGGGCCAAAAGTTTTGACTTTGCAAGAACTTTTTTTTAAAAGGATGTCTTTACTCTGAAAAGCATGAAATTGGCTGCCAAGGAATATGTCACATTAAGTGTCTAAATCCATGACAAAACAATTCTCACACTACTTGAGATCTTTGTCTGTGACAACATTGTTGTGGCAAAAATCACAGAGTACAAACCTGCCTTAACATTTTCATTTATAACAGACTCGGAGTCAGTGCTGCCTGTCCAAATGCTCTTTAGTTGTGCGAACGTGTGACCGTGACTTTTAGCACCGCTCCATTTGCTAGCTTGATATTTAAAGCCCATGAAATCAGAGAGATGGTGCCATGCTGGCATACCGTTAAAGGATTAAATCACTGCACATTTCTGAGCACAATTAGATAATCCAATTTTGAAATAAGAACCCTAATCTCCAGGATTAAGTAATTATTTATTTATGACAAATGGCAGACAGATTTAGAGCAATAATTAAATTCCAGTCACCTATGCTCTTTCATGTGTACCAAAGCCAACAAATAAACAAAGAAACACACACCGAAGCGCTATAGGAATTCAGATGGTTTGAAGTTCCTTTTTTGTTGTTTTGTTGCTTTTTGGGCCCCTGAAACAGTCATCATAAAGACAAGATCAAAAAGCAATTCATAGCGTGCCACCATACACACGGGCCCCTTTAGAGTTGGCCAAATGGCTAAATGCAGCTCCAGCTCGTGGCTAACACAGACACACACACAATTCCATCATTCATTTCATGTAAAATATTTTTATTCAATTAAAAAATAGTTCAATTACAGTGTATATTCTTCAGGGTTTTAAAACAGAGTCTCTGTAGCTAATCCTAAAGCACAGTTTTTCAAAACTTAAAGAAATGCATCAAAATCATCACTGTGGTCTGTGCAAGTTTTAGACACCCTAAGCAAATGAGCAAATCCAGCCTGAAACATATCACCAGTTCTGTTTAAACTGTATCAACTTGAAAGTAAAAAATATGTGTTTACACATGACATCACATTCTTTTATAAAATAATGTGATAATATAATAATATAATAATAGTATATATATAATATAATATATAATAATATTTGTATAAAAATAATAATACATGTGTATTGCGTAAAGAAATTATCTGTAAAGTAGCTGTATACTGGTAATACTAGAGAGTCACTAACAGCCAGAACAAATTCTTTGTGTGTGTGAACATACTTAATAAATCTGATTCTGATTCTGATCATTGGTCAGTTCTCGCCGAGTGTGTAGATTCCGCTCTCTTCCCTCATCACTCTTAAAGCAATGTTGGCCGACACAGGCGTCTGTTAGCTGGTACGGTGCAGCTGGGGACCCAGTGCATTCCTCCGTGCATTTCGGCTGCCAGGCGATGCTGCTTCAAAAATATCGGAGGAGAACCAAACTAGGAGAAAAGGGGGAAAATTCTGCAAACAATTTTCTAAAGAAAGTGCAGAAAATGAAATATTTCTTTGATATGTTACCTTTAAAACTAGCCATGCTTGAAAATATGCAGAAATTTCAGTGAAATGTAAAAATAGAAAGGCTTTGTTTAAATTATTTAGAAGTTTTTATTGGCACATTATTGAAAAGAGTCAAAGCAAAACGTGGAATGGTGATGTATCACCCTTTTATCGTCACTGTCACTGTCATCTGTCTGATCAGAAATGGGATCATCTACTGAGCATTCTGAGGATTAAGCAAGGAACCTGAGTTGTTTTAAAAGGCAAAGAAGTTTATGCATAAATCATATGTAACCGAACAATAAAACTATGCAAAATTACAAAGAAATACCTTAATGGAAATATTACAGACTCAGAAGCCTTGAGAAAACATCAAAATTGTTAAAATTGTGTCGGTCAGGCTACTTTCCTACTGTCAAATATGCTTTATCATCCTGCAGTTTGCCAGCTGATCACTGCCGATTCACTAAAAAGCTCAATTCTAATTGGTTTATTATCAAACAATCATGACAGCCCTACACTCCTTTCCCTTTCTCCAGTCTGGCACACAGGTGTGTTTATGTGTGTGTGTGTGTGTGTGTGTGTGTACATATGTGTTGATGTGTGTGTTTTAGCTTAGCCACTGTTTATCTTTGTGGCGGTGGGACGTGTCTCGGTGTGTGAGTGAGGACATTAGCATTTGTAAATGACTGAACTCACTGTCCTCAAGCACGCTTACATCTTTGACTTGTTATCTATGTATACACACACGGCAAATGTGTATACACACACACACACACACACACACAGACAAACACACACATGCAGGCAAATCAACACAGTGTGGACAACCACCAACCCAACTCCATCTCTTTCCCACTTCCTTAAGAACACATTCAAAACATCCCCTCTTTCCTTCATATTCATTGATGAGTGCCATTGTCTAGCATGTGTATGTGTGTGTGTGTGTGAGAGAGATGATTAATTCAGCTCTGATATACAGTGTGTTCTGGGAGAGGGCGCTGATTTCGTGCTGATAGCTTTTGATGAGGCGGAGATGCTGCGAGCAGAAGGAGGCATGAATATATTTATGGTGCTGATGCTGATTGGGCTGCGACTGCACTAACGCAGCCTTGCTGGGTGTTGGATTAGACCTGGCCGGCGCTGTATCAAAGTTCAATACTCCATTAGTTTTGTTTATGCGGACTGGCTTGTGCCATTATTGAGGTTAGCTTGGGCTTTGCAAAAGCCACTCGAGCCAATCGCGAAACAGCATGATTTATGGTGAACTGCTAACCCGCCAGAGCGAGACGCAGGTGAATATTCCACCCACTGCATCAGGGACACACACACATACTCACACACTCGCACACACCTGCATACACATTCATATTGCTTGCCTTGCATGAGGATGTGCTCGCACACACATACACACGTTTTAAATGTCAGAGTGTTTGGGAGATGAGAGTGTGGATAGGGGAAAAAGAGAGGATTGTGTGTGTGTGTGAAAGAGAGAGATGGAAGTTTGGAATAATGATGGTTTTTAATGTCATATTATCACTTCACTGATAAATACCCTGGACACTGGCTCTAAAGACCAAATGACCATTGTGAATATTCAGTAATAGTCACACACACTGCATTCCCATGGAAACACAAAGGTAATAGCCACTAAAAAAACTATACTCTTACTTTGCTGGCTTGAATGTTCCCCAGCAGCAGCTTTTCCTGACTCTAGTCCTGGAGTAAAACACTTACAAGTTTAAGTGTTTTCCTAGTTCTGACACACCCAGTTTAGGCTTAAAGGTGCACAGAAGCAATAATACATTTATTAAGTTATTTTATTCAGTTCTTTGATGTATAAATATTAATTATATGACTTTGGTTAGAGTGAAAAATGTTCAGATATGTTTTTTTTAAGTCTATTTACCTGCCCCCCCCCCCCCCCCCCCCCCGCCGCCCCCAAATGAAATACACTTTTGCTTTAATGGAGAGTAGCCACATATCATAGCATAGCCCAACCTAGCCAAGCCTAGCTTTGTAACAAGATCTTTTTATGATCATTGTATGGTAAGTTTTAGTCCACTCTGTGTCCACTTGGCATCCAGTTGACACGGTGGGTGGTTATCTAGCTGAAGAAACTGTAGTAGGGTCTGGTAGGGTTAACTTTTAGCCTAGCACCTGGCTAGAAACTGCTAGTTTCTTGGCTCTTTCCCGGCTATCACAGCTCTTCTATATTCATCATGCAAATTCCCACAGTACAGATTCACTGAGTTGGCTCCTGATAGCTTTTAGCTACTTTCTTTTTTCTTCCCTTTTTTTAATTAGAATATCACAGTGTTCAAGGTTCACAGTTTGTCGCTTCCATGTGCTGAACTCTCATTATTCAACTATGGCAAGATAAGTACAGTGTTCAAATCTAGGGCTTTTTAATAGGGTGTCAAAAAGTTATTTAAAAATCCATGGTTATCAGTTTCACAGTTTTACAGTTTTGTCAGTGAGATGTTGGGGGAGTACAGTGCCCCAACTCCAAATACAGTCAGATCCATAAATAGTTGGATGTTTAGAAAGTTATTATTTTTGTTAATATATGTATAATGTAGTTGATGTTGGTGCATAGTGGAGGTAATGCCATAGTGTGGGCCAAAGCAACTAGTTCTCTTGAATGTATGGATGATATGACTGCTGGGCAAAAGCAGCTGGATGAATTCTGAAGTAAGTATAGGGCTATTTTGTGTGCTTTGATTTAGCCAAACTCATTTTACTGTGCAGATGGACAACGGCCCAAACCATACTGCAAACGCATCCCATAACAGAAAGGTGTGTTCTGTTTTCCAGACTGCTCTTTATACAGCTGTGATAAAAAACTGAATGTACATTGAAATGATGTGGATGATTTGCATGAGTTGGTTCTGCAGTTCTGATCTTTGTCTTTGTTTAAGTAATAAACAAACACTTATTTTCAACAAACATGCCACATTTTATAGGGGCTGTTATATACCATATGTTGGTTGCTGAACATATGGTTTAAACAAACAACTTCTTGGCAGTAACTTCAACCAAATGCTTCCTGTAGCTGCTGATCAGCCACGCACAGCGATTATGATGTACTAAACTACTTTTGTTCATGTAGATTTTAGAGATGTGATCTTGATTGAATTGGCAAAAGGAAGCTGGAGAACTTACTGGGAGTAGATTCAACACTGTTTTGTTTATCTGTGTATGTGCGCCGCGTCGGTGAGCTCTGCAGTCGACACCAGTCAGGAGTAGGAAGCGCTCTTTTTAACTGAAAGCCTCTGAACATCAAAAAGCTACTGAATTTCAGTGAGTTTCAGGAAGCGCACTTCTCTACCTTTATCATTAGATATTGCAGCCATTTTAAAACAAAGGAGGATAGGCCTATAGTTTCCACTATGTCACCCCCCACCCTTCATCCTACCCCTTTGCTAATGTAAAAGGATTTACACATCCTTTATGCTAGTAGAATTCGTGCAGTCAGGACAGCTCTAAAATTTGAGCATGATTGGAGATATCAGAACACATTCTAAAAAAGTTATTGTTATAGACATGTGTTGTTTGCCAGTGATGTTTGCATTAAGATCATTTGTCTCCTGTCCGTTGCAAAATGCAGATATGTTATAGATCTGATGTGGATTCAATGCATCCCACAGGTAAGGGCTGCACACATACCTGGCCATCCAAGGGATGTAAAGAAAACAGGACTCATCAGACCAGGCGACCTTCTTCAATTGCTCCAAAGTCTAGTAGAGACGCTTGAGTGGCCATTGTTGGCACTTTTGGCAGTGGACAGGGGTTAGCATGGACGTTGGACAGGAGTTAGGATGGGCACTCTGACTGGTCAGCAGCTATGCAGCAGGTGGGGCTGCACTGTGTGTTGTGTGGTATACCTCCCGTGACCATCATTAACCATTTCAACAGTAGCGTTTCTGTTGATTTCACATATCATGAGCCTTGGAAGCCCAACACTCACCGTTTTTTAGTCTATCCCTCTTTGGACCATTGTCAGTAGTAGACATTCTGAAAATGATCCAAATCATTTGTCTGGCCAAGTTGCTCAGATCTTCAGGATTGACCGTTTGTCCTGCATCAGTTGCTATCTAACATATACTACAAATGTTAACATGCTTCATCTATGAATGGTCTTTAAGTTTTGGATGCATGATGATGATAGTCCAAATTAGGATCTGACTTATTAATGACTAGTATCCATGTTAGATATATGTAGCGTAATAATCCATTAATAATCTGGCTAGAAGCTCATTCGTAATAGAATATGTGCATGTATACACCAAGGTAGGTAAGACTTTTAAATAATATGTTAAATAGATGAATAATAGCCATGCAACACCTGTATCCAATTTTATTCCCATTCGGCAGTTTAAGTACATTCTCCTTATGTGCAAAGCAACAGCAACACACATTATAACTGGAATAGGGTCTCTAACGGTATGTTCTGCGGGCGAGATAGTATTTCATTCATCTGCCGTGTCATACAGAAATTTTGCTTCCGATTAAAATCTACCTTCAGTACAACTCCCACCCACTGTCTTTATTGCACGCTTTCATCCAGAGGTTTTGCATCACTAGCGGTGGGACAGGCATCCAGCTCATGTGCTTCAGAATGTTGCAGGACATGACCTCTTCCTCTCACCCCTTTTTTAATATGTGAATGTGAAGTACTGTACATGTCCCCGAGGCCGCCATTATTTAAAAGCAATTAAAAAAAACACAGCACCTGGAACCTCAGGTAGCTAATTCTCTTGCTCTGACTGGACCCACGTTGAACTCTACACATAGGAGCTGTGTTGGATCAGAAAACTTGTAGAGTGCATAAAATGGAGATTTTCAGCAGACTGTTCAATAGAGTGTACACATAAACACCTCAGTCTGAATCTATATTTGGAATGAATACAATCCCATTGGAGAGAATATTTGCACATGAACAAACACAGAGTTATGGTTTACTTAAAAAAGGATTAGTTTACACCAACTACTAATTACATCTGTGCTTTAAGCTCCTTCAGTATTTCCAGAACCTTTTTACCAGAGTGCTTACACCCTTTACTAACCCAAGCTAAGCTTCATAATGTTAGACAGTCAGATATAACAGTGTAGTATTATCAAATAGTTCAAAATGATTCACTAGTATATTGATATCTGTAAACCCGTGAACAATCCATAAGTAGGGTTGAGACAATTAGGAGGTTTCACTGGTCTAGCTGCTTTATCAGAAATGTACTCTTGTGTTCCACTGGCCATGATGTGTCTGGCATCATTGACTTTCGTTACGTCACTGCCCTTTGGATGGCTTTCAATCAGTCGCCCCAAGGCAGACATTCTGCAGGAACTCTCTAGCCGTTCCACTTTCCGCCATACATGGTGCTGCCTGGCTGGAGATGACAGCAAAGCTGGAACTGCGCTAAAGGCTGCTGTCATAGGAACTTAGTCATTAAAACTGAAATGATGAAAAATTCAAAATCCATAACTTTTTTCATCAACTCACTAGATCAACAACTTAATTCCCATGACTTCCTAGCACTTGAGGGGCCTTCATGTGTGTGTGTGTTTGTGTGTGTACGTATGGTGTTTGCGTACACCTGTCAGAAAAGGTATATCACACCCACACGGCTCCAGATGGTTCTCATACTCATTTATTTATTTATTTATCCTTGAGTTCTCACTTTGTGGAGTTCCGTTCATTAAACTTCCAGTAATTGACTTCCATGAGTGCTTGTACCATTATGTTATCTAAAAAAACGCTGATTGGTCTTAACAAACAACAACAACAACAACAACAAAAAGACAGAATCAAACGTCAACAGCCCATTGTATGTCAATCACTATGAATCAAGTTCACACTGGGTTAGCAGAACTTCATTGTTGTACTGATTAACAGCACAAATCACCTCTCATAGACACACATTTTGGTTACTCTGAATCTGAAGGCAGAAGAGAATTTTACACAATAACCACGTGCGGAATGAAATTAGGTGATGGCTGGTAATATGCTGACATTTAAAAAGACACTTTGGAGCGAGACATTTTTTCTCTTGCTCCAAACATTTAAGCTACATTATATAGCTTTTTTTTTTACTGTTAAATAGAAGGTTCAAAATGATTGTGATGCTCCACTGGCCACTTGTAAGCTTCTCTACATTGCTGCACTATGCAACTTTTGTGAAGTGGGCAGAACAACACTTGAAAAACCTGTAACTGTAAAATCCTGTTTATTTATCTTTCACTTTCAGTGCTGGTTTTGTATCTTTTAGCTTGTCCAGAAAAGCATATCTTTTTGAGGCGGCTGAAAGCACAAATTACACTTCCTGACTGTCAGGGGGGTCCAGGAGCAGGAAATACCACTTTTCACATACTACTGCTTTAAAGAGGACACCCCCCCACCCTCCATCATAAATCTGCGCCTATGTCTAAACAGGCCTAGCATGTCTCTACTTTTCTAGAGCAAGGTTTTTTTGGTTTGAGGGAGTAGGAAAAGCTAACAGTAATGCTATGATCAGAAGGTAGAAGGACCTTTTGGAAAAACTACAACTGATTTGGAGTGGGCAGGGATACTCAAATAACAGGATTGAACTTTAGAAAATGTTGGTGCACTCTTTACACCAGAAAATGTAATATCATGTCTATGGTCTCTATAGTCTCCCGCTTTCTTATCATGTTTACAAAATACAAAGCATAGATAACAAAAGTGTAGTACAATTTTTTTTTTGACGTCAAGGTTTTTGCCATTAGGGCTGGATACTCCATAGCTCTCGTAAATTCCAGTTCAGTTCTTTCTTAATTAATCATGGGTGTATTTTAGGCATAACATGCAATAAACTACTCAGTGTTTCACTTGCCATTCCCTTTAAGAGCTCTGGCTGACTTTGGTTTCAATGGTGCAAAGCGGGGGTATGCACCTGTCACTGCAAAGATAGCAATGAACATCTGACCGTTGACGTCTGCCTGGGTAGTTTTCACTCAGTGGCGCACCTGTGTTTTTCACTGCCAAGATAGCAATATGCCAGAAATCTACCTGAACACACCTCATTTCGAGACCACCACGCTCATCAGCATAGATATAATCACAAGCACCGTTGCTATTTAAATAACACAGATGGAAGGTGTGAATAAAGACTGTTGGCGGGATCTAAGATAGCAGGGGTGTAAGATAGTGCCCCAGATATGAAAGGGGCTTAACAATGATACTGGCAAAATGCTAAACAGTGCCAGCAAGGACAGTACAGGGGAGCCAGGAAAAAGCTAAAAGATTTGAACGACCCATGTTCTACATTTTCCTTGTATTTTAGAACAGTCTCATGGCCTTTTCCAACTTCACTTTATTCTATAAATATAATATTATATATAATATATATTATAATATAATATAAATATATGATATATGTGAAGATATATGTGAATGCATTGATATATACATATACTGTAAGGAATTTAACGTAGCTTACATATTATTATACATTATGCTGTTTTGTTTTAAAACAGAAAATGATGTTTAGCATGCATGATACATGATGCCTGTAGTCAGTTTAATGAAGTGTAATTAAGAAATCTTAGTTCAAATCAAGGTGGCAGAAAATGCAAAGAGCAGTGGCTTCTGTACACAGCAGGGCTAAAAGTAGCTTGTTAGAGAGCTATTTTCTGCTTTGTTTGACTATTACATCACCGATTGAGGTGGAGCTACATATGCAGCAAAACTGAATTTTCTGCCTCTTGGGGGTGCACAAGAAATGGTGAAAAACATTGATTATCTTTATCTACAGTGGCATCAGTCAGAGGGTGTGATATACACTGTGTGCAGAATTATTAGGCAAATGAGTATTTTGATCACATCACAGCTCTATAGCCTTGAAAGCCAACTACCAATCAAGTAAATCAGGTGATGTGCATCTCTGTAATGAGAAGGGGTGTGGTCTAATGACATCAACACCCTATATAAGGAGTGCTTAATTATTAGGCAACTTCCTTTCCTTTGGCAAAATGGGTTAGAAGAGAGATTTCAAAAATTGTGAGATGTCTTGCAGAGGGATGCAGCAGTCTTGAAATTGCCAAACTTTTGAAGCGTGATCACCGAACAATCAAGCAGTTCATGGCAAATAGCCAACAGGGTCGCAAGAAACGTGTTGAAAAAAAAAAGGCGCAAAATAACTGCCCATGAATTGAGGAAAATCAAGTGTCAAGCTAACATTTGCCACCAGTTTTGCCATATTTCAGAGCTGCAACGTTACTGGAGTATCAAAAAGCACAAGGTGTGCGATACTCTGAAAAACGACCACCTTTGAACAAGAAACATAAAATGTCAAGACTGGGCCAAGAAATATCTTAAGACTGATTTTTCTAAGGTTTTATGGACTGATGAAATGCGAGTGACTCTTGATGGGCCAGATGGATGGGCCAGAGGCTGGATCAGTAAAGGGCAGAGAGCTCCACTCCGACTCAGACGCCAGCAAGGTGGAGGTGGGGTACTGGTATGGGCTGGTGTCATCAAAGATGAACTTTTCAGGTTGAGGATGGAGTAAAGCTCAACTCCTAGACCTACTGCCAGTTTCTGGAAGACACCTTCTTCAAGCAGTGGTACAGAAAGAAGTCGGTATCGTTCAAGAAAAACATGATTTTCATGCGGGACAACGCTCCATCACATGCATCCAAATACTCCACAGCGTGGCTGGCCAGTAAGGGTCTAAAGAAGAAAAAATGATGACATGACTTGTTCACCTGATCTGAACCCCATAGAGATCCTGTGGTCCCTCATGAAATGTGAGATCTACAGGGAGGGAAAACAGTACACCTCTCTGAACAGTGTCTGAGAGGCTGTGGTGCCTGCTGCACGCAATATTGATCGTAAACAGATCAAGCAACTGACAGAATCTATGGATGGAAGGCTTTTGAGTGTCATCGTAAAGAAAAGTGGCTATATTGGTCACTGATTTGTTTTTGGTTTTGTTTTTGAATGTCAGAAATGTTTATTCCTAAATTTCGTGTTATATTGGTTTACCTGGTGAAAATAAACAAGTGAGATGGGTATATATTTGTTTTTTATGAAGTTGCCTAATAATTATGCACAGTAATAGTTACCTGCACACACAGATATCCTCCTAAGATAGCCAAATCTAAAAAAAAAACACTCCAACTTCCAAAAATATTAAGCCTTGATATTTATGAGTCTTTTGGGTTGATTGAAAACATAGTTGCTGTTCAATAATAAAAAGAATCCTCTCAAATACAACTTGCCTAATAATTCTGCACACACTGCATATTAGGATTTCCAGACTATAAGGGGAGTATCTCCATATCATCAGACAGGTCTTGCTGGGTTTTTCTGGTATGCAGGGGTCACTACCTACCAAAATTGGTTCAAAAAGGGCAGCTGATAAACCGGCGACAATGACATGGTCACCCAAGGCACATTGATGCAAACCATGGAGGCTCCCCTTAACAACTTCTCCTGCTGCTGTTCTAGTGCCAGATACCACAGATTGTCCTAAGAGGTCTTGTGGCAGGACAGGGGGACCTAGCCAGTATTAGGCAGGTGGTGTTAATGGTATTGAAAAATGACTTGCATGTCTGTACAAATGAATGTTAAATAAGGGACCATCATCTTCCTTATAATATCCCAGCCAACATGCTCGTGCGGGGGCTCACATGGGTGGAATGTGGGCTAAGTGGGTACCAAGTGGGTTTGTACACTCAAAAAAATAAAGGTGCTACAAAAGGTTCTTTGAGTGATGTAATAGAAGAACCACTTTTTTGTAATAGGGATGTGATCTTTAAATCGATAAAGAACCTTTACATCAAGAGAATGTTTTTGAGGTCATTTAAAGGTTCTTCACACTAACGCATCTCTATGACAAACATGGTTCTTTATGAAACCAAAAGTGGTTCTTCTATGGCATCACTTAAAGTTGTAGCATCTTTATTTGTAAGAGTGTACATGTGCTTTTACTGGGCTTCCACAATGGGCCCCATTACAGCCCCACCAGGTCACATGGGTCCCGGTCCCATCTAAGCCCTGTGTGCAGTGTCCAGAAGGGACCCATATTTAACCCACTTCTGGTCCCATCACTGACCATGGTGGGCATCCATATGTGGGAAGAACATGGAACCCCTGGACAAAACGTTCTGGTTCCCAGTTGGGGTACCCATAGGCCCATAGGCCCAAGGCTGGGGTGCCTTATTGTGTAAGGTAATTCCATGTGCAGTCCTAGGCCTAGATTATATGGTACATCCTGTGGACATTCGATAACAGCATTGTGTTGAATGACCGCCATACAACAAGAAGAAGCAAAAAACAACCGTGGGCTTAAGGTTATTAATTTTTCATTGTTCAAACATCTTTGGAAATACAGGACTCCTGCCTCTAAAACACTGTGCAAGTTTCAGAAGATGAGAGCCAGCAGTAGCGAAGATCCAGTATCAGAACATTCAGCCATTTGGCCGGTCTACTAAAGCAGCTGTGAAACAATCAGGTAAAGACACAGCTACAGTGTCCAGCTCTTTTCCTGGCTTGATTGGCAGTACTTCCCTCAGCGACTTGAATTATTGACAGGAGAATTTTGAAATTCAATAGAACATCAATAGATAATGAGTTGAATGGAAAACACACAGTCCACAATAAACATGCACACACACACACACACACACACACACACACACACACACACACACACATTGAGTGGGAGAGAAGGAACGGGTGAGAGAGAGAGGGAGAGAGAGAGAGAGAGAGAGAGAGAGAGAGAGAGAGAGAGAGAGGTGGGAATGGCTAGTGGGCCCACTGTACAGTTTTGTATAAGAATATGTAGTCTCAGTGTCCCTCCACTGTATAAGAGCTGAAATGTGTGCCAGCTCACAGGAGAGCGCTGGTCAACTGCCTTCTCAACTTCTTCAGAACTTCAAGAAGCCTTCAGCACTGCACATGTACACACGCACACACAGGCGCACATGCAGAGAGACACACAGAGCTCTGCTGTGTGTCCTCGAGGAGCGAGCCACAGTATTTAGAAAAGAAGGTCAACATTAACTTTTCAGAAGTGAGTTCATAAACTATTTATCAAGCAGCCATACAGTCCAAAAGTTTGTAGGAGTTGCTTAGATTTACTCTCCCCAGTGAAGCAATATTGCGAGATGCAGAACAAACTATGATGAAATACGGGAGGCTCTTTGAAAACAGCATAAACAAACGCGACGGAGCTTACATTCAGCTGGGGTCCAACTCATTAACCGGTGATTTTAGAGTGACTTTACAGACGGTTAGTCAGATAATAGGCTGAAGAAAGGAAACTGTTGTTCCGACGCGCACACACACACATGCGTCCACACAACACGCACTCACAGTAGCCTCATTACGTTGGCAAAGGGCCAGGTAGCTGACTGAGTTCACTCAATTACCGAGAGAGCTTTTTAAAAAGCGGCTTGCTCAATTTCCAGGAACGGCGCTGCGCTTTGAGATGAGGAACTCCAGACGAGGCACAGAGGAACAGCCTGAGATTGTCGCTCCTAGACTTTGTCATGAGCCAGCGGGTGAAAGTGTCATTCGGTAATGGGTCTGATTGCTCGAATCTAGAGAAACAACCCCCTAGATAGCGCCTTGTCAAGCAAACGTTTATATATCAATGGAAACTAGGGAAATTCAAACTGCACAACTTTTTATGGCCCCTGGTTTGCACAAAGTGGTCAGAGGTGAATGACCAGACCTCAGCACCTGCCAGTAGCCCTCAGGTGCAGCAAGAGATCTGAGAAAACAAACATTTTGCTGGGAGGCTATTCAGAAAGTTAAGGGTCACACAAGGTAGAACTTTTGTTGTTTGTGCTTTTGGGGGTTATACCTTCTTAGCTCCACACTTGCTGCACTGCCAAGTTTATGAAGTCTTCGAGGGAAAAGCCAAGGGCCTTAAAGGTGAACTTGGCGAACTTATGGTGGTCTGAATGCTGGATTTGGACTCACTATGACCTATGTGAGAAAACTTTAGCACCGTTTTTTCGCCGCTATCCGAACTTTTCGTTATGTGACCCACTGAGGCAAGACCTGCTGTGCAAGCGCTCTGTGAATCATTCAAAACAAGGCTAGGGCTTTGCTCAAGCGCATCCGAGTGTCGCAATGTGGACTTCTTTTAATTCTGTTTGCTGAGCTCCGGGACGTCCTGGTACGACCCTGCTGCCACCCGAGGCTGACAGTTGTAGTGGAATGTAAATCAGCAAAAAAAAAAACTGGCCGAGTGTCCAAGCATTTCGGTAGCAGGCTATCTCCAGGTTAATGGAAGAATTGCAAACTGTGCACATTCTTGTTCTGTTTTTTCCCTCCTCTCCATCCCAAGTTTAAATTGCAAGCACAGGGTTATATTTAAGTCATGGCACCTCAAAGCTTACATCATATTTCAGGCTGACAAACTGCCTTGACTGAATGCAGTTAGAGTAATGCCTTTGCGGAAAGTTCATTAAAGATTGATGCTTGCGGACAGCGTAAGGATATAATTGAATAATGACAGGAGTATGGTTGAGAGACGGAAGAAGCTTAGTTATCGGTGAGCAAGTAGTTTCCCTTATACACTTAGGACACCTGACAGCAGTACTCATGAAGAATGAGAAAAAACTGTCTCTGGAGCTGTTAACTGATATAAGGCAGCATCAGGCCTGAGCACACTGGATGTATTTTAACTCTTGTAAGTCAAGGTATTACTGCCATATGACTACACTATTCAAATGAAGTTATGAAATATGATCACATGAGTAATTACAGGGTTGAATCGTGACCGTGATCAGACCTAGTCCTTGGTGCAAACTTTTTCAGTGCTTGCACTGTATTTCATTTCTAACAACTGACTGAAAACTGGTTAGGCTACCGCTCATATTCACAGCTTATTATTCATCTAGGACTTCTGGAAGGCATACAGTCCTATGAAATTGGTCATACCAACTGAATATCACTTTCTAATCAAGTAGATGGTCAGTCTGATGACCAGTCCTGCTTGTAAAGTCTTAACTAACAGAAGAGTTTATTGGTTTGAACTTCCTGGATATCATGGGAAACAACATCCTGAGTGGACAATTTTCCACTCAATTTTCTGGGTAAAAAACAAAACAAAATAACTAATTAATGAAATGAGGCTGGTGCTGTAATAAATTAAATGTAACCCCCTGAAACCAAAGCATATTTTTTGTGTTTATGTTTTAAGGTTATCACTTATGCAGTCACTACTATAATTTTTTTTTAAAATATTTGTTAAAAAAGTGTGTAACTTCAGGCATTTGAGGGTCAAGAATTTAAGTTCTCTGAAGTCCTAAAAAAGTTCCATAGATGAAGTATGTTATTACAGAGCTACATTCAGTTTCAGCTTATTTCTGTTTGCTTTTATGTTAATAAATAACAAATACATGATAAAATATGAATAATGTAAGCAAATAAGAATAATGTTCACGACACCTTTTCACTTATCTTAACAAGTAAAAAGATATAAAAAAAAAAAATACTAAACAGAACAGGTAATTAATGGGTTTAATAGATTATTTTCATATATTAAAAATGAAAAAAACAACATTATAATAAAAGGTGAAAATTGTAACAGGTGTCTTTGTCTTACCCTTGTGTTTTCCTGTCCTGGTCTGTGCACATTAGTACATGGCTCTGTTTATTATTATGTTTGTTTCTTGTCTCCACCCCAGCCATACCTTGTCATTAGTGTTACCACCTGTGCCTCCTTTGTAGCCTCCTGTTCATCTCAGGTGTTGCTTGTTGTTCTGTGTATAAGCCTTTGTTAAAGCATTTGTTTAAAGCCTTTGTTGTGGCCATGACAGTTCATGGTTTGTTTGCTTGCTTGGTCAGTTTACTCTCTTTGATGGTTTGTATCTAGATTTTGTTCAATTTGGATCCTGTTTTGCTCTGGTTTGTTTTCTGTTAAATAAACGAGCTGTGCTTATGCCCACCTCCATTTCCAAACTCATGACAACAGTAGATAAATAATAGATCCAGTGCGAAAGAGGTCAAAAGAAATCATAAGAACATGTACATATGTATTTCCAAGGTCTAAAGAGACTAGTATTACGGTATATTACAGAATGATGTGAACACTGATATGTACAGTTATGCGAAGATGCATCATGGCACGGAGTTCTAGGCCACAGTTCCAAATGCCACATTGATTAAAAGCTTGGAATCAGCACTTTTAACAGAACTAATGTGCTTGTTTCAGTGACCTTCAAGTAAGAAATATGTCAGAGCAGCTTAAGCCATGTTTTGTTATCACTAGATATAACAGTGATGTCTAAGGGATAGCAAGTTATGAGAGCTTCAGAAGCAACAGAGTTGTATTATACACTAAGAAAGCTCACAGAGTCCTTACCTGACCACAACATAACACAGTTGTGATGCAATGCAAATTACTTATAATGCAAAGGCGTGACGAGTCAAGCTGCAGCGATCCAGAGAATTACTTTGAGTGGTCGTTTCATGGCTTGTCGTGTGCTCCCACTCTCAGAACTTTCTGTTCCTTTAGCCCGTTGTTCCTATGGCTCTTGGTTGTCATGTACAGTTTTGTACAATGTTTTGTTCTTGCAAATGCAGAAAAACCCTCCCTTTTTGCTCCTGCCGGTGTTTATTTTCTTCTCCGTTGCTATCTTCAGTTTCAAATCCTTGCTGTGTTGAGCCAGCACGCCCACAAGAGACAAACACGGCGAGATAACAGAGACATCTCGCCTCCTAATGTGAACACAGGGTAAGCTGCTTTTGCTCCGAGGCGACAATTTGGCACTCATTTTATGGGAAATCTCATTCGCGTTTCAGACTTGATAAGACGCAGGCTCATACTGAACGACTTGCAGGAAGTCAGTGTTCCATTATTTAGAGAAACAGATCAGCATTTGAATATTCGCTGCTGCTGTCTCTATTAGATGAAGACCAGGATGTGTTGTCAGTCAACAAATAAAGCAGAGTGAGATTTATGCCATTATCAGAGGGATTTTGCTTCATCTTTGTAGCATATCAAGGCTGAAACATTGCATTTGCATTGCTTGGGAGATTTCTTGCAAGGGTTTGACTTGTCACGGCTCTTTAGCATCCAGGCCTTTAGAGAGACAGAGAGAGAAACGGAGGAAGAAGGCAAGAGGGAGGAATTCTTTTGTTGTCATGCGTTTTGCATGCTGGAGATTTTGTATTCATCTGAAAGGTCAAACAGTAAAGCCTTGAACAATTGAAGCACAGTTCCTTTTTAATCTTTAGACATTGAATTTTTAAAGACCCATAACACTACCGGGCTTGGATTTGTTCTGTAATGATATTTGTAAGCGATGCAACTGGCTAATTCATACAAGATGAATGCTATGTTCCAAATAAAGTAGCAGTCCATGTGAAAAGGCTTCTATATAGTATTGCAACACAGTAATCTGACCTACAGTACCAATAGTGGAACTCTTTTTGGTGTTCCATAATGAGCCATCTGTAAGAGAACCATTTATGTTCTTCAATGTTCTAAATAAACTTGCAGTCCATGGGAAAAGGCTTCTATAAGGTACTGGATAAGGGTTCTGTGACTACTTTTTTTTTTCAAAAGAAGCAAGAAGCATCTAACCAGGCCAAGGAACATTTAAGCATTCAAATGGTTCTTTAAATTGTCATGGTTATATATATATATATATATATATATATATATATATATATATAGAACCACTGACCCACTTAAAGAACCTTTGAAGAACCTTGTTTTTTAAAAGAGTATATATATATATATATATATATATATATATACTGTATATATACTGATATACTATATATATATATTGATTTTAATGACGGCCCCAAAGTGCTCCAGCATTCTTATGGCTTTGGCATTTGAGGAGCTGGAGTATGTGCTGCAGTAGTAAAAATATTAGCAAAATGAATACACACCCGTTTATTATTATGCCATGAAGGAACTTGGCTAAAATACATATTCATAGCATGAATGTCTACATTGACATTATGCTTCTCTGTGTCCTCTTGGCTTCATCTGACAGTGAAATCTTGCAGTGAAATCATATCAGGGAGTTGGATGTTCTGACTTTCTCAGCTGTCTGGAACATAGCAGAAGTATTTTAGCTGAGATGTTAGCAGAGAGAAGTTAGCAGAGACAGCCTGGAAACATCATAGCTTGGATGTATTTGCCATGCATTACATAACAGGTCAGACCAGTGGGGGGGGGGATCAAAGTTTTTTTGTCAATTACCATGGTCAAGCTGCAATCAGCAATGATGAGATTCAATAGGAAGCCTCAGTTGAAGTACAACTAGCATCTCTGATTAATCAGGCATTAACCCTTTAGCAAATACGGTCCTTCTAGTGTGATATGCCGTGGCTGGTCCCTGGTTGGTACGGTCCCACCGGTGGGATAGTAATGTTTAGTGTAGAAACTTCAAAAGTGACACAACAACCAACTTCAGATCCACTAGTTCATCTAACCTGCTTCCCCCAGCACACAGCGCAACTCTAGAGCACTGCTGAAACACAGCAACACCTGAGTTAATCAACGTAAGTATGTCAGTCATACCAATCAGACACTTACTTTAAGCCCCGTGTGCTTGTTTAAATGAAAAAGAAGTGTTTCTAATATGCTAGTTAAACTTCAAAGTAATATGGTTCCCTCACTATTCACTAAAACAGCAAAAACACAAAAATTACAAAACTAAAATAATTGCTTTACCTCTGATAATTTAACCACCCCGTCACACACCTCAGTAGAATATTTCTTACAAAAAACTGAATGCTGATTTATGACACCATAAACAAAAATGGCTGCCTTCACAATGGTGCATGTCATAGTCTGGGATGAATGGTCAAGTGTGGACCCCTGATTGGCTTTAGAATGGTCAATGGTTATGGCCAGAAGGCTGGGTTGGGGCATCTTCAAAATGACAAGGCTTGAGTGATGCTCTTGATCGGCTGTTGTTAACTACCGACAGTGGTATGTAACCCAAGAGAGAGAGAGCCCAAGCAGAGTCTTCCCAAAGGGGAAGCATAACCGTTAGACATAGAATCCTTTGTTGCAGAAATAAGTAAAAATGTCCTTTACATTTTGGCTATGTGTCTGCATTATCTCACAATTACAGATGTGATTGAGTGTAAAGATAATACTAACACAGCTTCAATATGACTATACACATACAAACTTTGTATTGGTTAGAATGTAAATGTTTGCACACAGGGATGGACAGGGACTAATAGACCCCATCCAGACATACCTAGATTATTATTATTTTTTTATTTATTTGGCCTCACGAAAATGCTGTTTCTTGTCACTGAAAACTGAGCTTTTCAAAAACACTCTCCAAGGGGGAGATTTTTGGTAACTCAAATACCTCCTTACTCCCTATATAATGAAGTACATAAGTCATAAATCTACAATGTCTACACACAGACAGCACTAGATTTCAGATTTTCACATTTGAATAAACGTAAATCCTGTTCTATTACAAATACACAAACTATAATGCTTACATTACATTTACATTTACGGCATTTAGCAGACGCTCTTATCCAGAGCGACTTACAAAAGTGTTTTGCTATTTACCCAAGAAAACCTCAGCTAGTTAGAATAGACTAATAGTTTAAAAATACCTTTAAGCTTTAGACATTACTAAACACAAGACAATAAGGTAACCATAGTACTGTATTCGTCCAAGTACTCTCTGAAGAGGTGGGTCTTCAGTCTGCGTTTGAAGACAGCGAGCGACTCGGCCGTTCGGACACCCAGGGGAAGCTCGTTCCACCACTTTGGTGCCAGGACAGAAAAAAGCCTGGACGCTTGTCTTCCATGGATTTTGAGGGATGGCGGGCTTTTGACCATTGCCATCAAGTATGGAGGGGCTGGTCCATTCTTGGCTTTGTAGGCCAGCGTCAGGGTTTTGAATCTGATGCGGGAAGCAGCTACAGGAAGCCAGTGAAGAGAACGCAGCAGTGAAGTGACATGGCTGAATTTAGAGACATTGAAGACGACCCGTGCCGCTACATTCTGGATAAGCTGCAGGGGCCTGATGGTGCACAGAGGGAGAGCAGCCAGAAGAGAGTTGCAGTAGTCAAGTCTGGAAGTGACGAGAGACTGAACAAGCACCTGGGCGGCCTTTCTAGAGAGGAAGGGTCGAATTCTCCAGATGTTGTACAGGAGAAATCTGCATGACCGAATTACGTTTGCAACATGACTTGATGCTCTATTAACATTTAGAATCTACAAATGTGTGACTTACATAGTCCTACATGAGTATAACTATGCAGCATGTGAATTGTGATTAAACCTTTGTGTTTTCTTACTTCATGATGTTTTGATGTCTCTCTTTATACTACTATCCCTCCATACAGGGCTGGCATGCTCATTTTCACATGCTCAAGCATTTTCGTCTCTGTTTCAAAAATGGATGGACGGAAATCCCGTATACGTCTGAATTGGGCCATAAACAGCCCTGGACATTGTTTCAGATAGGCCCACACCAACCAGTGTACACACAACCCTCAGCACACAACAGGTTTGTGACCTTTGGACTGACACTGTCCCCAACCTTAAGATAAGTAAATAATTGAATAGATAAGCTGTATTTGTACGTTGCTTTGGTAAAAAAAGTGTACATGTAAATTTACATTTACTTCTGTAAATACCCATTTACTTCCAGCGCCGCACTGAGTGGCAGCCTCTCCACTAGCTCTGTCTTTTGCCAAATTTCCTTCGGGATCAATAAAGTATCTATCTACATGTCAATTATTTTAGACTATTTCAGAAGGGTTTACATGTCAAACTACCTATAACAGCAGTCAATAGAATGAACTCCATGCATAGTTAATATTTGTTTTAGGGCAGTTACACTTTTGTTACATGTGAATTTATCTGGGTATCTCACATTATTTTACAAATCGATTGTTATTCTCATGTCTTCATTTATTTTAAGGTAATGGCAATCTTATTAAATGGAACTGTGTCCCTGCCTGGCTCTGTACCAGAACTACTTGCTACTCAAATGAAATGAAAAATGTTTCCTGTTCATCTGCTGTGTGTGTGAATGTGTGCGTCTCTATTGTCGTTCTCCCCTTTGTGTGGTTTGTCTCAGTGGGTTATACAGTGTGCTTAGCAAATAAGTGATTGTTTTAGCGCCCTCTGCTGTTGACTATTTAGTGTCAAGTGACCCTTAAGCCTATTTCACACCAGGAGCACTGCTGTGTCGCTTGTTATTTCACACCGAACGCGACACACGCAAAAGCACTTTGTCCCGTGGTGGGAATATAAGCTCCAAATGTCTTTATTGTTCTTGCGTTGCTTAAATAAACGTCATGTAGAATAAATTCCAACATAGCATTTTAGCAGCATTTATTAGCTGCTAACAGCTGTTAACTAGCGTTTTTGCCTCACAATACCAGGTAGCAAATATCTTATTGTTGTGGAATATAAATAAATACATACTTTTAGCTCCAACAGATTCACATATATATGTGTGTATTGATATGTTTACTGGACTTGCAAGAAGTTAGCAAGAATACTTCTTATAAGCTAAATAGACGTGCCTGGTGTCATGTGCGGCGATGTGAAAAGGCCTACACTGATTCATAGGGGAGTGAACGTTTGGTACAAAATAAGCTTAAGGGTCAATAAATGGAGCCAGGCCGTCTGTACTTTTCCAGAACCTCCACATAGCCAGTCTGCCCCTGTTTGCAAGCACGCACACACGGCTTGGCATGTGTTAGCATATAGCATGACACAAGCTCCGAGCCTGTGCAATCGACGATCATTTCTAGAGCATGACCCGGTTGCCTCGGTGCGAGTCCAGCAGGGAGAGAGAACTAGTGTTTTTTTCCCTCTCTCCAGCTTTCAGACAGTCAGAGACAACAGGGAAAACTAGCCATGACTACAGCGCACAGTGGGTCATACAGGAGGTATGAATGCACCTCTGGGGTATTTCTCTCTTCTTTCTGCCTCTCTCTCCCCCTGGTTCTGTCTTGTCCAGTTGGTCTCTAGGGGAGGAAAATCAAGCCCAGCAGCCAGAATCCTGTTCCCTATGGATACCATGGATACCATCGCTACTTAAACTGGCACTAGCTGCCTTTCCCTAGAGCACAATACATCCCACCAAACACAGAGACACAGAGCGAGAGAGAGCAGGAGACATGCAATAGCTTGTGTGGAGGCTTGTGCATTTGTGTGTATGTGTGGTTGAGGGAGGAAGAATGTGAGAAGGAGTGAAAAAGGGAGGGCAAAAAAGGGATTTGGTGGGAGATGTAGTGAGTAAACGATATATTTAATGTTTACATCAGCGATCCACCCCCATATATATATATATATATATATATATATATATATATATATATATATATATATATACCCTCTTTAGCAACATCCTTCACACACACACACACACACACACACACACATACAAACACACACATAGTTCAGTAAAGATGTGAAGATGACAGTTGGCTGGATCTTTGCTCTTTTTCTGCCATTTCCACTCTCTTATGATTGCAGAACACAAGATAATTCAAAAATGCAGCTAACACACACACACACACACACACACACAGTCTGTGAGTCTAATTGGCCTCCTTGCGTGGGAGAGCAGATCACAGTCTCACAGTAATTAAAGTCAGGGAGCAAGGACTGGTAGAGAGAGAGAGAAAGAGAGAAAGGACAAGAGAGGGAAAACAGAGCACAGACCATGAAAGTGAGAGCAAAGGAAAAGGACCTGAATAGAGACAAATGGGGGAGAGAGAGAGAGAGAGAATTTGAAAATGGCAATAACTTTATTAAACCACATTTCCAGAGGTCAACATCAGTCAGTTAGTATTAAATAAGAAAATAAAAGCATTGTAACAAACACAAAATAGCATAGACAGGAATGTGGTCACAGAGAAACTCATTGAAAAGTGCTCATCTGTTCATCATTATCATTAACTCAACATAAAATGTCCAGAAAACAGCTCAAGACCGTCCAGGTCTCTCATGGTGTAGTAATATTTGAAATCAGTTCCAATACGGGTCCTCACCAGCCTTTTAAAAACAGTCACAGTATCACTGTCATGAAGTCTCTCAATAATGACCTTCCTGCTCACCCAAAATTCCACCCTTGAGGTTCCTTGTACGTTTCAGGTGTGTTTAGGTCAGCTCTGGTGCTTTGCCCACATTCAGTAGTAGGTCTCCCAGCTACTCACGCGCCAAGCGAGGCTCGCTTGCTTCCTGTCCGTATACTCAGGTTACCCATGCCCATACAAGCAAGGCAACCCATGCTTGCGGCGGCTCGCTGCAGTTACAGGATTGGTCAGCCTTGCCGTTTGGTCTGGCAGCTGGTTCCCCAGCTCCCCTCATTTGTTTATTGAGCGCTGCCCTAGTTTTCGTTTACGTTAACCCCCCCTATCGCCCAGGCTCTGCCTGTAGGGTTTAGTTCAAGTTCCCTTTTGGTTTCTCCCCTGTTAGTCTCCCCATTACTCCTGTGTTAATCATAGTTGATAAATCTGCTAGCTTTGATTACATCTCTGCGAGTGTTCATCTACTTTGTTCTAGTCTAACACACCATGACACATTCCATAAAACAGTGAAAGAATGTCTTCCTCTCACCACTGCATAGACAGTCTTGGGCAACCTCTGGACTTAAAACAGAGATAAAAGCATTTGCAGCCATTATACAGTGTATAACTCTCCACTGTAAGTCACCATAAGTCTTGGTTATTGGTAGTTTGTAAAAAGCTCTCCATGCAGGGTTTAAAAGTATCACCTAAAGGCAGTTTGGCATGCCATGGTGTGTCAGCTCTGAGAGTTTGATTTAAAAATGTTTTAAACATTAACACAAGTTTTATAAAAACGTTCCCAGTTGTCCCCATTTAAAAACAAAGGCCCCTGAGGCAGGTGTGAGGGGAAAACTATGGCCTCCCCATCACCATTTCCACCTATGTAGGCCCAATATTCAGGTGTTCAGGTGTTCAGCAACTGGGCCTACTTTGTACAGGTTGTGTCCTGGAAGGTTTACCAAATCACTCAATGTTTTCAGTGCTTTTGTGCTCCATCCTGAGTCCCAACCATTGGTGGGTTGCATCAGGAGCCAGTTCTGAGAGGTTGTGTTCTCTTGCTGTTGAGTACTTGGAATATTCTATGATAAAAGTATGGCAAGTACTGAAAACACAGTCTTTTTGGGTTCATTAAAAATAAAGGCAGGTCCATGTCTAGACCATCTAGAGCATCTAGTCTCCATCCCTGGGGGTGTGGTACAGATAGAAGCCTCTGCAGAAACTGGAGGCGGAAGGCCGCAATTCTGCAGGCCAGGTGAACAAGGCCTTGTCCTCCTTCAACCTTGGGCAGGACTACATTCCAGTGATTATCCAGTGATTGTCACCCCTTCTCACCATCAAAAATTAACCTGTGTTATGTGCTAGGTCTGGTCAGGATGGACGATCCGGCCCACGATCTCCCTCAGCTGGACTGAGAGCACCTCAGAAAGCAACCTGTAGTTGCAGGTCATCTTTTTGGTGGAGTTGGAGAAGAACTGCCCTCCTGCAGCTTGATGGCAACCTTCTCTAAGAAGAAAAAAGTTTTCTCTAGCATGTGTCCATGTGTATTGTGTCCATTATTTAAAGCGAGTTTGTGTTTCTTAAGAAGCTGTACCAGCATTCTGTGTGTAGCAGGAAGTGGCCTGGAATGTTATCTGTCTGTATTTGATTCTGTACAGTTAAAATCCCCCTCTAAAACCAGATAGTCATCTCTACCACAGCTGTCCAGAGTTTTACAAATCTTATAACAGTATCCTGTCTACCCCAATACAGGAGCATAAATACATATAAAGATAAAAGCACAATGTGCAGACGTTTAAAAGCCCCCCCCCACCACCTCCTCAACCTTAACCACAACAGAGGGACCCAGCCTTTTGACAGAAGCAAAGCTACACCACCAGATACTGAACGTTTATGGCTAAGAAAAGATTGATCCTTAAATTCCCTTAACCAATCTACAGAGTCCTGCTCATCACTGTGCAGCTCTTGAAGAAACATTACGTCAATGTGTTTAAATTTCTGGAGTTTAGCCAGTATCTTTTTAAATGGAATTTAAGCTCCCGCAGCTCCGGCAAGATCTACATCCTGTTAATCCGTTAATTTTAGGGTGTAGAGCTTGCGGGAGCTGCGAGAGCAGCAGGGCTTCGAGAGCTGAAGGGCTGCGAACATTAGGTGATGTTGGAGCCTGAGGAATCACTCTCTGCACCAGCGGTCGTGTCCTCCTCAGGTTTAGCTCCAGCACTTGTGACTTTTTTAGCATTGCATGTCTGATAGAAAGAAAGAAAGACAGAGAGAGAGAGAAAAGGAGAGAGAGAGATAGAGAGAGAGATAGAAGAAGTGAGAAAGAGAAAGAGAGTGAGGAAGTGACAGAGAGAGAAGTCAGAAACAGATTGAGGGGGAGAGAAAGTGTGTGAGAAAGAGAGCAAGAAAAGGGTGAGAAAGAGACACACACAGAGAGAGAGAGATAGAAGAAGTGAGAAAGAGAAACAGAGAATAAGAGCAAGAAAGTGACAGAGAGAAAAGTCAGAAAAAGAAAAAAGAATGAGGGAGAGAAAAGTATGTTAGAGAGAGAGACCGAAGAAATGAGAAAGAGAAGCAGACAATGAAAGAAACTGTAAAAGAGAGAGGGAGAGAAGGGGGAAAGTCAGAAACAGCAACCGAATGAGGGAGAAAAGATAAAAACTAGAGAGAAAGAGACCGGGACTAAGTGAGACATAAAGAGAGAAAGAGCAAGCCTGGAGGATGACTCGACTCGTATCACTCCGAGTCTTTGAGCGCTCACCTCTGTGGATGTCATCATGTCAGCCCCAGCAAAGGCTCTCTGTGGGAAGCTCATGTCCTCTGTTAATTGAACACATTCATCCACTTCACTATGCAGAGTTCAGCTTAGGCTAGTTAAAGGGGCGTGCTAAAAGAACCACAGTGTGTGCCTTTAAAGGATTTCCACAGTAGCCTTTACCAAAACGGAAGGATCAGAACTTACTTAATCCTCACTAACCCCACTTTGAGGATTAGGAAAAAAAACACATAATATGCCCTTCACTGGAGACGTTCAGATGGACCCCTTTAGGACCCTGGTCTGATCAGGCACCCAGCCCTTACCTCCCAAAGCGTGACAGCAGACGGGGTCAGATATGCAGGGGCGCTGCAATGAAAAGATATTACACTGGACCTCAGAACTTTAACAATTCTGCCAAAACACTTAATTAATTCATTTTTAGGGGCCCTGTCAGTCACGGGCCCTTAAAATCATCCAGACTCTGCTGTAATGTTGGAAATAGAAGTAATTTTATATAGTTTTAGACCATATAGTTTTTTTTAAACCAGTAGTGTGAGGATGATTGGTTGTGGGAAGGAGGCTTAAATGTATAATTATATGGATTTTCTGCAAATCTGAAATAAAGGGCTGATGCCTCTGGGATAAGTTTTAAGGACATTTTTGATCTATAACTAATTATTTATTATCAATACCTCATCATGGCTGAATGCAATCAAATCCTGAATGAAATGTTTCAAAATCTAGTGTAAGATCTTTCAGTCAAGATTATTACTGCAGCAAAGAAACAAGAAAACAAACTCCCTATTATTTCCCTGGCGGAGCAGGTGTCTACAAACATTTGGAAATTAAGCAGGTTATTTGTTGTTGCTAATATTCAGTATATTAGTGGTGAATGTTTTCTGCTGAATAGCTTAGGACATTCACATACCTTTGTGATGAGCAGCTCTTACAGACAGTACGGTAATTTGCACCCTCCACCAGAGACCTGGGGAGTCCACTGTCTACTGCCCGAGGAGCCGATTAGAAAGTGACATGGTTGGCCTCACCTGCTCCCCACTGAGAATAGCAGGAGGACTGAGTCAGGTAATGTGTAGTGTTAACAGGTCTGATGTTAATCACTAAACAAGTCGGAAATAAAACACTGAGGGCTCATGGGAAATGCAGTCTTCCCAGTTGGGCTTAGGGAGCCATCTTTGGTTCGCCTTTTCTGATCTCCATCAACCTGTTCACCTCCCAAACCAGGTGGCGTGTAAAAAGCTCGATTTCTTCCGGCCGACACTCCAGCCAAGGAAATTAAGCCGTCTGAGCCCAGGCTGTGCTGGGCTAAAGCCCATTCACTCTGTAAACATGGAAATTTCTCTAATTGTTGGAGGCAGAGACAGATACTAAGACGGGACTGTGTTTTTCTGCTGCTGGTGGAGTCGATTAAAAGCTTTAATCAGTGAGTCAGCGAATATAATTAAACCCATGGGATCAGAGTGGAATTTACGCTAATTAAAAACACTTCACACACTGTCGAAGACACTGCCACGTCCCTGTATTCCTCACAAATGCATGCATTCTCAGGCAAACATACAAATACAAGCATGCACACACCATTGAAACACTGTACTGTAATGTGGTGAACATACTGTCAATACAGTTGCATATTGTGTAAACACAGAATAAGAGACCGAATGAGATCCCTTTTTGCTAGCGCCGATCATGCCTCGAGATGAGCCGGGTGAGCTCACTATGCTGGGTGAGCTTTTTCAGTGGTCTGCATGAGAAGGGCCTCTCGTTGGTTTGGTGAACGATGGAAAAAACAGAGGAGACGGGGTGGAGGTGGGTGCGACGTTTGTTTGACAGAGTTGAACTAAGAAGTGGGAGTATATAAGAGGCTTGGGGGACAGGAGTTTGGGGTGTGGTCCTTCTCCCAACATTTAGTTACGTCAACTCCACTTATGAAAACACTTGGTGGTCTTCTTATAGCCTTCCTCTGCTTCTCCTTGTGGACATCGATCAAAATTGTTGGTAGATGTACAGGCAGTTCTTAGAGGAAGAAGCAGGTGAGTGGTAGAGGTGGTTTGAAGACTCAGATATGGTGTATAAAGCTTGTCTCTTTCTAATGACATCTGGCCTGATTTGCTAATCAAGGTGTGGGACTAGGGTTCAGGAAGATTAGGGGGTTCATACGTTAACACAGGTCACATTGTTTTTTTGTTTTTGTTTTTTTTTAGCAGAATCACCTTTACAGCCTTTTGCAGTCTTTGTATGGCTGGTTTGTTGTTTGCAGTTTAGAGTACCATATATCTGGGAGCACAAACACACCAGACAGTTCTGGTACAGCAGAGTGCAGAGCCATTTTTCAGATGAGCTTTGAATTCAGCAGTTCAAGCAACCCTTGAAAAGCTGTTTGTGACGATTGAACCATCCGTAGGGCCAGCCATTTCTCCAGTCACTGGCCACCAGTGCCAACTGATAAGAGAATTATATATCATGTATCATATATCATGACCAAAAAACTTTTTTTTTCCAACCTCTTTTTTTGCCTTTTGGCTTTAGTGATAGTTAAACAGTTCCACCCCGTCCTACCGTACAACTTTTTCTTATATTTTTGAATTCTGGCCTTTTTCCACTCCGGTTTTTATGCATGTTATTTTCAACTGACAAAAACCTGGTGGATAGAAACCCTGCCTTAGAAAGAGAGAGAAAAACATGCACCGTAAACACAATACATGCAACCTCAGTAGGCAATAAATGAAGGCTGCTCGAACTGGTTGACGACTCAGTTCTGCAGGGAAGCAGAAAGTATTGGAAGAAGCCTTGCCCAGGACTTCCACCTCACGCAGAGCAAGAGCTTTAAAAGGCGGCGGGAGGGATCGAGAGTGCGAGAGATGTGAGAGGCAAAGCTGTTTGCTTCTTTACAGTGACACAGATCAATATCCTGATCTCCCAGCCAGGTTAACCCACATGAACAAACACATAACCTTTCAATTCTCCATCAGCGCATCTCACACGCTCGCCACCGCCGCTAACACCAGCCGCCTCAGCCTGCACCTCTCACTCACAGCACAAGCGCTTTGGTGACATTTCAGCTGCGAGCAATGCTTTTGTTCTGCATGTGTGTGTGTGTGTGTGCGTATGTGTGTGTGGCACTCAGTCTGTCAGAGTTAAACTCCAGAAAGCCTGGCCCATTCTCCTCTTCATGCTTGGCCAATTAACGGCTGACATTTGGTTTTGGAGAGGCAATCCAAGAGCATTGATCTGAAGGAGGGGATGAAGGAGGGAGAGGGACAGAGGGAGGCGAAGGGAGGGAGTGGGGAAAAAGAGAGAAGAGAGAAGAGAGAGAGAGAGAGAGAATGAGAGAGAGAGAGAGAGAGAGAGAGAGAGAGAAAAGAGGAGGAAGTAAAGAAAGGGGTGAATCGATTGTGTGTGTGTGCCTGTGTGTGTGCAAGTGTGTGGAAGCTTGGGGATGGTGGGAGCACAGGTATGCCCAAGAAAAGAAGGAAACGAAAGGTAGGAGAAAGGGCCGAAACGCTTGGGTGGCTTTACATGTCCACTAGACAAACCTCAACAGAGCTAATGTCAATTGAGATGAGAGAGAGAGGGAGAAAGAGATAGATAGATAGATAGAGAGAGAGAGAGAGAGAGAGAGAGAGAGAGAGAGAGAGAGATCCAGAACAAGCCCTTTGATCCACTCAGTACTCGTTGTGTAATTTACCACTACTGCTGCAATAAGAGTCAATGAAAATGACAAGTTGCCATGGAAACATCCTAGCCAGCATTCCAAGCCCACCAGCATGTTGGTCTATAGTGTATATACTTATATACAATATATGGACAAAATTATTTGGACACCTGCTGATTCATTGTTTCTGAAATCAAAGATATTAATAAGAGTTAATGCGGCTTCTGTCCATGGAAGGCGTTCTACTGGATTTTGGAGCACTGCTGTGAGGATTTGATTGAACCTTAATGGGGTCAGTGTGTTTGTTGGATGGTCACCACCCCACCTCGCCTCATCCCTTATTCCCCAACTCATCCCAAAAGTACTGGATAGAGCACCATCATTCCAGAGAACACATCTCCACTGCTACACACCTGGCATTAGGCATAGTGCCAAAAAGTTCATGTTTATCAGCTCCAGATGAGTCCCTGGTAATATTTCTCTACTGGGACTAGACAAGCTGTGTGTGTGCACATCTGAGTCAGCAATGGGTGCAGCAGAAAGTAGCTGCATGCATTCATTAAAAGGGATGTCCGCAAACATTTGGACATATAGTGTACAGGGTGCGGAGTTTCTGCTCCCTCCACTCTGTATCCTAGGTGAAGTGATTCGTCCACACACACATTCAACTCACGCACATGCTCAGCCACGCATACACACCGACACGATTTAGCAGTGTTATTGTTCCCTGTGTGCACTCTGCCTTAGAACCTAATGGGACACTCTGATGGGCTAGATGTTAATTGTGTGTGAGATGCCTAATTGAGTTATTTGAAGTTTGCATAGCTGCTGGACACGCGTGAGTCTGTGTGTGTGCGAATGAGTGTGTGTGAGTGCATGTTAATGCAGAAGAGCAGAGTGGAAGATTACCATGACATAAATAATCAATGAGGAAATTTTGCAGCCAAAATCAGTCATCCTTAAAAATGAAACGAAGTGCCCCCCCACCCCCCCCACCCCCTCTCCTCCTCTTTCTGTCTCCAATCTAACTTTTCTCTGTCTTCCTCTGTAAATTAGTCAGCGGGAATAAAGTGGAATTTACCAACTGTCAGAACTGTCACATTAAGCCTAAGAGATGTCTTGCTAAGTCATCTTGGGTGATCCAATCACAAAGGACTGTCAAAGCACGTAACTTTTTATATCAGGTAAGGTTTCCTTCTTAAGAGTTACATTTGTGCACCACCACTCCTGACTGAGTTAAACCTTCTTGCAGGTTGTTGTCAGTCATATGGGCATTTTGATTTGTCTTTCTTACTAGACATCTGAGAGATTGCTTAGTCTTGGATTGCTTGGACCTTCACAGTTACCCTGAACTAACATTTCCTAATAACAGTCTGCACTGCAGAAACCACAAGCTGCAAACGATTGGCTTTCTTCTTATAGCCTTCGTCTGCCTTGTGGGCATCAATTACTTTTGTTTTCAGATCTTTAGATGGCTCTTTAGAGGAGCCCATGATTGCTGAGAAAGAGTTAGTCTCAGAGTCAGAAAACTCATCAAGGTTGGAAATTTGATTAAGCAGCCTATTATTTCCAATTGGTGACATGCCTCAGGCCTCATTTGTTGAACAAGGCCTTGTGTTTTATGACTGATCAGTTACAGAGGTTGGGTTTGCTACATTAAGTTTTACATTAAAACACAACATATAGTGGTTTCAAAAAGTTAAAGAGGTGCTTGCTATCCAGTATACCAGTGTTGAAAACAGAACACATCATTGCTGTCAGACAAAAACGTCTATCTCCAACATAGCAGCTTTACAGAAGAAGGTATAAAAATGTCATTCAATGGCTTTCAGTGGAAGTTAATGTAAAAAGATTTTATTCCAATTAATTTTAGAGCATTTCTATTGGTCCAGTCCTTATTTTGACACAATGTATAGAACAAACACAACAAAAACAACTAATAACAAACTGTTCAGTTACCCTCTCTCCCTCTTAGACTTGGAATAAATTCTATTTACTCTGACATCCATTGAAAGTTAAGAAAGATTTTTCCTGTCACTTTGAAGATGTTTTTTTTTAGCAAAATAATTTTCTTAGCAAAAAACAATACACACTACTCTCTCTCTCTTTCATAGTGGAACAAAGGAATTGCACTCACATACATATATCCACAGTTTTCTTCACATAAAATGCTGTAATTTATTTAAAAAAAAAACATTAAGTGCCTCTTTAAGTTAATCCGTAAAAAAACCAAATTGCTAAGTAACCAGGGGTGACGTATTGTATGTTGTATGTTCTATGTATATGTACGTGTAAATATGTATGTCTATGTAATATCTTCCATGAGGCTCCAGTACAGAGCCCCTGAGAGTAACACGTTCATGTTCTAGGAACATTTTGAGGTGATTTTGCCAAACAGCCAAATTGACCTGCAAATATCAATTTGGGATCATAACAGGAGGCCTGAATAGGAGACACTCAAGTTGCTGATGTGCCAATAGTTCAGTGTTAATATACTAGGTTCAGATTTAGTGAGTAAACAGCGTCAACAGGGTTTGTGTGTTCATTCACATTTAGGTGAGCAAACCTTCTGGAAAGTCTTGCAGTCAGCTGCACTGGTTTTGGCACACTGGAGTTTGATGCAGCAAGTCAGCACACTCTTCACCCTGGGCCTGTTGCAGAGTTGTTAAAGGGCTGGGTGGCAGGTTGACTGTACTCAGCCTGCTTCAGAAAGCAAAGCAATGTGCATGTCAGCTACATGATATTCAAAACTGCTCACTCTTTCAGCAGTAGTCCCCTCAGTGTCCAGGGATGCTCAGGGTCGTTCTGGACTCATCAGAGATCCGCTACTCATAATACAACCATAGATTGAAGACATGTTCTGCACTCACGATGAGCTTTATGGCTAATTAAGTGGCAAGGTTACCTGTTTGTTTCTTGAGTATGAATCACCTTTGAACATTCTACTGCTCTGCAGAGTCACCGTCAACTCGATGAGTTCCGCAAAGAAATGTATTCAGCAGGCGAGGACGCAGGCGTCTTTGCATCCCACTCAGTGTCATTGTAGCAGCTGTGTAAGTACCTCGCTGGCATATTTTGAATGTAGAAAATTACCAGTATTCTACAGCAATTTACTCTGAACAACAAAGCGGCAGCCATAACACTGCATTCTCTGAAACGCTGAGGGAACGTGCTCTGAAAAAGCCAAGAGTGAGCTGTGACAGCAGAAGCCAGCAGTGAATGAAACGCGAGGGGAAAATCATTTAAAACAGCTTTTTTCTGTTTTTCCTCCAGTCAGCTCCATCCTGTTCTTTTGGTTCAATCTGCAGTATGACAGCTATTCCTGGCAAAAAACCCTCAAAAAACATCAAATCGGTGGAAATAGATTGGTCTTGCAAATTCTATGTACGCAAACAACCTCACAAATCCCTAAATAAGGCTTTAAAGCATCACTATGATGCATTTATAACACTCCACTATGATCCACTAACCTGTAATAGGGACAGTAGTGCTCCTATCTTTGCCTCTGCTCTTCGGCACACTGTAAACTGCACTATTTAACTCTGGTGAAGCAAATAGGACAGCGCTACCAAGGACTTTTTAAAGTCATATTCATGTAAAATTCCCAAACCCCCCCCACCACCTTTCTTACAGTCTTCTCCCAAATCATAAAGTTAAAGGTGCATCTGTCACTGTACTATGTAAAGTGAAATATGTCCTATGCATTTTACCCATCTGTAGTAGTGAACACACACACACTAGTGAACTAGGGCCAATGAGCACACACACACCCAGAGCGGTGGGCAGCCAACTCAAGGGCCCAACAGTGGCAGCTTACTGAGCCTGGTTAACACTCTAACCGCTGAGCCACCACTGCCCCATTAATGTAATATGCTGACGGTATGGTCCATACTAGCAAATATTATCTACTGCATCCATCCATATGATTCTCTTACTCCCATTGATGGTTCTGTATCTCTCAACTTGTCCAGAAATGCACATGTTGAGCATATACTTTAGCGTGTTAACCTCCCAGGAGCAGGTAATATCAATTCCTGACAAATTCTTGAATTTGGACGAAGTTGAAGTTGAGAAAGTAAGCGACAGTGTGTATTTGGACCCGCACATCTTTTTCCTATTTGACACGAGCTTGCTGTTTATCTCTAAAGTATGTTCATTTCCTGCTGGTAGATTGGTCGTTCTGGGGGTTCTGATTTAGAATCAGCGAGATGAGCTAAGGTGATACATCTTGATTAGCGACACTGATTAGATGATTGCAAGTGAGTTACAAAGATCCGATAATCATAATTCATTACATTTAAATGTAACAAGCATGACGTTCTCCTAATGATTTCTGAAGCAATGGAGGAGTTTTTTCTCCTTTTCCTTCAGTAGACAAAACTGCATGTATTATAGCTTGTCTCTTATACCTTATCTAGTAGGACTAGCTCAGTCTCATTTCCAGTGCTGTGTATTACTGTTTTACTGGAGAGTTTTTAAGTGCAACTCCTTTTTTTACAGGGCTTTTTCAACAGCTGGCAAGAGCACTATGCACCAGAGCTATGTAAAATTCAGTTTTAATGATTAAAGAGGGAGATGCAGCTCTAAGTGGAGAGCTCACCACTCTTTTCCTGAGAGCCTGTGGCCTTCATGGAGGCTACTGTTCAAAGCCCTCTTTCCCAAAGGAGGCTCAGTGGAGGAGTCAACACTCTTCAACACTTCTACATTCTGCAGGGCTTTCGCCACTAATACGCTTTAAGCTCGGCTGTTTGACCACTTGGCATCTTTTGTCACAACCCCGATACTGTTTAATGCATTTTCTGACTGCCATAAGCTGAGTCGGGTTCTCAGAGGGCTGAGGATTCTGTTTCAGCATGTTTTATTTGTTTGTTGATGTAAGTACTCCAAGGTCCAGTGCTTTCAGAATGTATTTTGGTCAAGTTCTTAGTGCAGCAAGCAAAGCAAGTGATTTTCATGGACTTTTATTTTTATTTTATTTGTGAAAAATGTGTTGAAACACACCACTTCATTCTGTTTTTGAAAACAGATGTTTCGATCAATTTGTTCAGTTTACTCAAATTGCTGTAAAGTATGTTATTGATTAATTGGGGATCTTTTCATTTTTTGTACAACCTTCTTTATTTCTTTCTTTCTTTCTCTGTTGCACTTGCACTTGCCCCCATAAGCCCCCATTGCAAATTAGGTTTACTAGCAAAATGATAACATGTTCAGCTGTTTGCAAAAAAACAATCAAACAAGACCAGTTTAAATAGCTCAACCTAACTAATAGAACAAGTGCTTTCTCCACATTCAACACACCATGACACTTTTAATGACGACCAGCCTCAGAATTACTCAACCCCTTCATATTAAGTGTCTTTAGTACTTAACAGAGCAACCTTTAACTCTTATGACCCGCTGCAAATGTGATTCCTAGCCAGACACCAGCTTCTGGCAGTGTTCATGAGGAATCTTAGCCCATTCCTTATGGGCAATGTCCTCCAGTTCACTAATACTCTTGGGCTTACTGCTGCAACAGCCTTTTCTATGGGGTTCAAGTCAGACGACTGTGACCACTACCCTAGAATCTCTCAGGACTTCTTAAGAACCCAAGCTTTGGTGGACTTTGAGGTATGTTTGGGATCTTTGTCCAATCATGGAAGGCATGCTGTTTTATCCTAGGCTTTCCTGATCTTTGATTGAATTTATCTTGCCCTCCACATGCTGCAGGTTTTCAGGAAGCAGAGCAGCCCCAGAGCAGCACTGAACCACCGTCATGCTTTACAGTGTGCAGGGTGTTCTTTTCAGTGTATGCTTCATTCTTTCTACTCCCGATATACCGCTGAGCCATAGGCCTGAAAAGTTCCAGTTGTGTTTTATCGATCCACAGAACAGAATCCTAAAACTTTTCTGGCTTATTTATCTGGTTTTGAGCAGAGGCTTCTGTGCTTTTGGGTCAGTAGAGGTGAAACCTCAGTGGCGGTTGCCATCAAATCTTGCTGCACGTCTTTTTTTAGTCACTCAAAGGTTTTTGTTCACCTGCCTCCTCAGGTATCTGGTGGCAGCTAGTTATAGCTTCCTTTTTCTGCAATGTCCAGGTAATGTAGCCAGTGTTCCTTTGACTTTTGACTTGTATGCTTCCAACTGTATCTCTAGGATCATTCAGTGCTTTTGCTCTATTTGTATATCCTTATTCTTGTTTGTGCAAGGCAGTGATCCCTTCTCTGAACTTTTTTGGCCTATCTATATTTCTAACATGAAATAATGCTTGCTTGATGATCCAGGTATTTGTTGTGTTTGTTGTGTTTTATCTGAAGCACACCTGATGCAACGAATGAAGCTCTAGATTTGCCACCTGCTTTGCCAATGTGTGCTCTTATGAGGGATTCTATTTAGAACGTGGAATAATTCTGAGACTGCTGTCATCATTAAAAGTGTCACTCTGTGTTGAATGTGGAGAAAGCACTTGTTCTATTAGTTGTGTTGAGATATTTATATTAAAGTTTGTACATTTTGCTAATTTGCAATTGGGGTTCAATGAGGGTTCAATAATTTCAATTGCAACTGTACACAAACTGTGTGTGTAAAATAGATACAGATATAAACAAAGATAAACAAATCTGTGTGTGTGTTTCTTAAAGTGGATGACAAAAAGTTGTAGACTGTGGCCTGTCCACATATTTCCAGATATTTTTATAAAGGTAGCTTTTTAGCTTTTTAGCTGTTTTTTAAAAAATGTCTGTTTTGGCCTCCCATCCATATGAGGTTTTTGAATGCTCTGCAGGGTGGAGGTTTTTCAGAACTCTGTGAGTCTGTGAGTTCTTACACTGTGACAGAATGTACTGAGCTCAAATTTGGATAAAAAAGCTACAAAAGCTCCACTTCTCTGCTTGAGTGTGTGGGTGATTTAGAGACAGCGACGTCACCTCAGCAATGTAACAAATTATTTTAAGCATTTTCATCCTTAAAATCAGGCTTTCAGGTTTTAATCCAATTAAGAGAGCAATCTTTGAACACAGTGATCTTTCCCGCTGTCACACAGACTCTCAAAGAATTTGACATCAAACTTTGTGAGGAGTTGTGCTGCCTGCCATCAGCAGCCAGAGCCAGAGAGAGCACAGATGGCTTTGGTCTCTCCTGGTGGGAAGATGGGCCGCTCCCTGTCCCCAAATCATTTCAGCGTGATGCTGGAGAGCACCAAATGTCTGCTAGCCGAAGCATCAGAGCTGGGTACCCGCCGCTTTCCTCCGATCGTGCTGGTTACACATTGATGTTGCATCAGCAGCAGTTCGAAAACAGGCGGTGTCTGATTGTCGGAGGATGTATTTGTCAGTTGATGATGCTCTCAGTGTAGGGAGCATTCCATATGATGGGGAGAATACTAACAAGTGTGTTGGATAATCTTAAATTAGATTAAAAAAAGGTTAGCGCCCTCTGCTGGGCTGGTATTTTGGCGTGATTCTTTTGAAAGTCATTTTTGCGGTTTAGTGTGGACTCACAGATTTTCAGAAATGCTGCTGGAGATGAAGAGAAAAACCTATGATTTGAAAAACATCTGGATACATGATGACAAGGCTTAAGAGACTAAGACAGACTGTGTGTGTGTGGGTGTGCGTGTAAGAAAGTCTGAATTATATATGAACTTACTGGAGATGAAAAGCATTGTGGGTATGGCCTTGTTACTTTCTGCACTGCTAACACTGACATTTGCATGGCAGGCCCAAGGCATTCTGGGAAAGAGAAAAGTAGGTACTTTAAAAATAAACAATGTGACAGACCTATCACACACACACACACACACACACACACACACTTAATTTCAGCATCATGACACACAGAAAAGGAAAATGTATGTTACCCGAGCATGGGAGTATCTCGCTCGCCGGTGTGAGTAAGATTTGAAGAGAAAGAAGTTTCCCCTCTGACGACGCCCGCGTCCCGCGAGACCCTGGGACTTATCTGGGCTGCTATCACGAGCGCAGGAGAAGCAGGCAGAGGCGCTGTGCTCTAATGTACCGTCCTAATTCCCCCAGCACAGAGAGAGAGACACACACACACCACAGCTCTCCTACATTTAATGAGCGCAAGGATTTATCGATAAACCCGAGGGATTGACACACATAGACACACATGCTATGATTTCCGCCTGCCTGAAACACAGAGACGACACCAAGCACGAGGGAGATATCATTAGACACCACAGACAACACAAAGCACGAGAAAACAATCAAGTTCTCTCTCTCTCTCTCTTTCTCTTTCTTGCATGTACTCATATGTCTCATACTGTTATCTCTCTCTCTTTCCCTGCATATTCATTAATGCAGCAGAATCTGCTGGATTCTCAGCACAATGTGACTTGTCTACCCCCCCTCCTCTTCCCCAGCTCACATTTCAAGCTGATCTTTTTGAGGAGAAGATGGAGATGGTCCAGGCTCCATATGCATAATATCCATTCTGCCACACGTTTGAATCGTGCAGAACTGAGCTCTAGCTTGGGCTCAGCCATGCGTGGAGGTGTAGTCTGAGCGAGGTTTCATTAATTAGGGAAGACTCTCACACAGACACAGCTGAAGTAGGGGGCTCCGTGCAGTTTTAAGGGCCTTTTTTGTTGAAAGGTCTCTGTATTGATTGAGCAGGCCTATAAATTCAGCGTGCTCTGAGTGACCTTTTTCTTCAAGCTTAAAACTCTGAACCAGAGCAGGCAATTGCCCTAATTACCCTCCAGAAAAGAGATTCAACAGACATTCAACAAGTTTGGATTCACATCTTTGTGGGCAGTGGCTTTGTCATAGGGGGGCCAAGGTGGCACTGGTTGACCTCCCTTAAACCCTTCTTGTTTGAATTTCCTATTCCATCTTAAAATGTTGCTTCGGTTCTATTCTGGCACATGTGTACCAGTAAGCATACAAACTGTAGCCTAACTGCCTAATGGCAATACGTAACATGGAATAGGAAATTCAACTCAAAATCTGGGGAATATGAAGCTAATTAGCATCATTAGCCCGTTTTGTGTGCATGTGATGTGTGTAGGGGTGTTTATTAATGAGGCTTTGAGTGTTGTTTAAAGATGCCATTAGTTAAGGTTATTCCCCCCACTGTTCACACATCTATCTCTATATTGTGTTTGTTAAAACAGGCTTCTGTTGAGTAACCCATTCATGCAATGCCAATTATGTTTTTGCTCACATAAAGGAGAAGACATAAATTAGGCCTCTTTTCTAGGTCTAGGTTGTTTATCATATATATATATATTTTTTTTTTTTTTTTGGGGGGGGGGGGGGGGTGCTATATAGACTGGGCCACCCATTGCCCACACCCATTGAGTCCTAAGCTATATCTGACACTGAACCCTATTCACTGTTCAATGTGTAAAAATCCAGATCACTATATAGAGCATTATAATATGGAGGAGAATTCCACAAGGTACTGAACGATTCCTGTCTGTCTGTTACCTCACTGCTGTGTGGTACTTTGTGAACCACAAAATGTACAACATTTTTAATATTTGGGAAAACCCAAAGTAGTTCAATTTATAGTAAATAGGACACAGTTTCAGACGCAGCTCTAGAATTGCCATGTTTGTAAGAATAACCATTATAAGAAATGTAGGTTTTCCTTCAGTGTTCTGAGCATGCCTGAACACAAACCTGAGAGTATTTGTCAGACTGTATGGCTAAAAAGTGATTTTTTGTTGTACTAAAAAACAATCTATTAACTACGTAAATAAGCCTATGGACCGTCCAGAAGGGCCAAACTTCTATTACCAAAGAATAGCCCCACCAGTCCCTGTACTTACTAAATAATATTGTGTAATAAGCCTTGCTGCATTAAAGAGTTACATGTATTGTTTGGACTAATGATTGTGTATTGTGGTAATTTATTTAATGACTACAAAACTCTATCATTTAGAACACATTTTGTGGCATCTCCTCTTAATTAAAGCTTATCTTTTTTGTCACCACACACCAGTCAGATGTTCCTTCAATTACAATGTTTTTCACCATTTGGTATCCAAGAAGAGTTCAGTGTATGACCATGCATTAGCACCTAAACAAAGGAGCCAATGGATCCCCTGGACTCCCATTTTTGGGGGTGGAGAGTATGAAGATTTTAGTAGGAAAATATAAATATAGTTTTCAGAGTAAATAACTGCAGGAGCACAGGTTTAACTCAGTCATGTGTTTTACATTCATCAGTGAAATTGTATCACAAACAACTGTCAACTGAGAACAAGAGGAGGGGAGGCTGTAAGATTTAATCACAAGGTGCTGTCACAATGCATGAAGAATAGATTTAGATAATACATCTCAGACATGTGGATTCAGTGGGTGGAGGGACCGGAACATAGATCAAAATATAAAGGTGGGTTAAATTTAGAGCACGTTCTTTATCTTCTCAAAGCAGAAGTGGTTGTTCTGGCCATGAGGAATTTTAGTACGTGGAACATGAACGCAAGCTATCAATGAGCGACGTTAATCTACTCTAATCTAAATATGCAAGCTGGATGCACTGCAAAAAGGTTAGTTTGAATTTACAGCATTATATTAGCATTCAGTCAGGTCCTCATGGGTAAAATGTTCAATTAACATAACTGCTGTTTTTCAGTTTACTGCTTTGGGTAAAAATAGATCATTTTCACATTTCCTGAGCATGTTTCATTGAGTGATGAAAATGCTGTACCTAGTGACATAACTCCAAGGCCAAAAGTTTGGACACACCTTCTTATTCAATGCGTTTTCTGTACCAGCATGAACCAGCATGGCTACCACAACATCCTGCAGCGACATGCCATCCCATCTGGTTTGCGTTTAGTTGGACCATCATTTATTTTTCAACAGGACAATGACCCCAAACACACCTCCAGGCTGTGTAAGGGCTATTTGACCAAAAAGGAGAGTGATGGAGTGCTGCAGCAGATGACTTGGCCTCCACAGTCACCGGACCTGAACCCAATCGAGATGGTTTGGGGTGAGCTGGACCGCAGAGTGAAGGCAAAGGGGCCAACAAGTGCTAAACACCTCTGGGAACTCCTTCAAGACTGTTGGAAAACCATTTCAGGTGACTACCTCTTGAAGCTCATTGAGAGAATGCCAAGAGTGTGCAAAGCAGTAATCAGAGCAAAGGGTGGCTATTTTGGAGAAACTAGAATATTAAACAAGTTTTCAGTTATTTCACCTTTTTTGTTAAGTACATAACTTTTAAAGTTTTGATGCTTTCAGTGAGAATCTACAATGTAAATAGTCATGAAAATACAGAAAACGCATTGAATGAGAAGGTGTGTCCAAACTTTTGGCCTGTATATATATATATATATATATATATATATATGTATATATATATATATATAATTCTGACCCTGTAGCTTTTCTGAAAGCAACCATTTCACATGAAATCTCTGCATAACCTAATAACTGAAAATATCTGTTTATTTGTGTTTACAGTAAGATCAAAGTGAGGGCAATTGTTCATATGGCAATACGTTTACATATAAATGCACAAAAAAACAGACACTTCCAGTCTTGACAAAGAGTTTGTCCACTAATGTTTAACAGAAAGCATTTTGGGTGACATTCATTAAATATTACTGATGATTTCTGTTCCCATAACCTTCATCAGCAAACTTTTTGAAGTGTTAAAGGTTTGTCGGTAAAGATGTAAGATGGAAATGTAGCTACTTGGGGAATCATTAAAGAAACTGCAGCATTTACAAATGAGAATGTACATGACTTTTTATGCCATTTGCTTTGGTGGAGCAGTTTTCATTTTCTGAGAGGATCAATAGCCTCTTTTCCATCGCAGGACCTAATGGTTACTGAGGCTGTGCTGTACTGTGCTGCGCCTGTGCAGACCCGACAGTTTCTTATATTTTCTTTTTGCCATCTGCTAAATGTGGGTTGTGGCTAACTCAGGAATAGGAAGTGCACAGCAGCTCGTAATAATCATGTGACAGTTTCGCTCTTTAGTCTTACATTACAACTTCTAGGCTAGAGTAGAGTAGGTAGGAGTTGTTTTTGAAATGATATGTCTTGTTCAAGACCAGCATATGCTCTCACACACCAAAACACACACACCCACACACACACACATTTGTGTACAATTTCACCTAGATATGTCCTGTGTTTGCATAAGTTCAGGCTGCTTTCACACTGCCCTCTAGGGAAAGAAATTAGAAGTGCATATTCAATAGGGTGCCTGCTTATTTGAAGTAGTACACTTGGTGATGTGCCTCAAAGTCCACTCAGATTTATTTAGACAGCTGCCTTAGCACCTGCCATTGTACTTCATATGGAGTCTAGAAAAGGATTTAGATAAGTCCTGGATTTGTCTGTGGGAAAATGAATGACATTTTTGAACATGCTCCCATTACAGCCAGTTCCAAAAGCTTCAGTTATAAAACTGATGTCTTTAACTGAACCGCTAAATATCACAGTTTGAATTTTTGCAATTTCGGCATTGAAATATATACTGTTAATAGTGACTGATTTCTGCATTATGCAGTGTATGTTTTATATATAACATCTTAACATCTTTGTTTATATCTTAACCTTTGAGTAATAATATAAATTTAAAATGATAAAATAGTGTGATACATTTAAATATATAAATAGTTGAAGCAGCAGTATATTTCTATATAAATCCTATATATGCAAATAAACACACTGTCAAATTGCATTGACATTTTATAACTAGCAACCTCATCAAAACATCCCACGCAAACCAGCCATTCTTGTCAGTTTACCAACAAAGAAGAACATTGTGAGTTAAGTAGTTGGAGTTTCCCTAAATAGTGTTGAAGTGGTGTATTACTGTAGTCTTACCATCAGTTCAATGCGGATATTCATTTTTCCCATAGACAAAAACAGCCTAAAACTTCGAGCTCTCATTTGAACAGGCTGCCAACTACAAAATAACCCACCACATTAGAGATCCATGGTGACTCAAGCAATAAAAACACTGGCTCTCTCTTCTGAAAGCACAAAGTCAAAAAAGAGAGCGAGGCATAGTGTCTTATGAGCCTAAGTTTGGTCTTATGAACGATGTTAATGGAGCTGTCCGTGGTACTGAAGCGGAGCCTGTCTGCTCAGAGTGAGGCTGCAGCTCTGTGAAGATGTGGGCGTGAGGCTGAAAGAGACAAATGACTTGTTCATTATTATCACTCCAAAAGACAGTTTAGTTTAGTCCATCTCCACATTTATCAGCTGATAATGAATGGGAGATAATAGACACAATCCACAATATCTGTACCTTTTCTTACCTGGCTTAGTAAACAGTATAACAATGTCAAAACACGCACAAACACACACACACACTGCCAGTGCAAAATAACTGCTGATAGTATGTTTAGCAAATGTTTTGGATGTGCTTGCTGTAAAATATGTTTTCTTTATATTTTTGGTGGATAGCCACAAAAATGCTTCAAGACTGCAAGATGCCATACTGCTCATCAAATAATGTAGTGAGTTGAGTAGTGAGGAAGTTCAGATGATGTCATGGCAACACAGTTGGCAGATTTAAACACTCCTGAAATCTTGAAGGATTGTGTTGGGAAATGTGTGGAGAAAAAAATAAATCATCACTTCAGATGTCTATGTTTAAACTAGTGCTGAGCTAATGTAATTTGTCAAACATATATCATCACTCCTGGCTCTTAGTTGGACAGTATGAAAAAAAAAAAACATTTGATATTCCAAATGATCAAACAAATCGTGAGTACATCCTCATCCTCAAGTTGTTTAGAATAACATCAAACATCAGCACACAAACATTTTTAATAATTCAGCAATAAGGATTATATATTTACACATTTCTAGCTTGCTATGAGATATTTTATGCTTTGCTGGAAGTGTCCTTAAGTCACTCTAAAATCAAAATAGTGGAGCATATGAATATCTGCAATGGAATATGATGTATAAACTAAACTGTAATGTTTAATATTAAAAAAAGGATGACAAATCGGCTAACCTCACAATTGTTGCCCTGTGATTAAGTCATATGGTTGCGCTGGACTCTAGTGATGCCACAATCATCTGTAGCGAGGAGCCCCGGTTTCTCTGAGGGAGCAGGATGGCCCTCCCTTTCCCCATCACTCAACCCTGAAGTTACATAATTGACACTTAGTGTTCTCCTCTGAACATGTTGAGGTCGAGTGATGTTGTTTTAGCTGCAGTTAATGTGTGCTAGCCCTCACCTCCTAGCACTGGTGCCATTATGTGATAAGGATATGTGATAAGTCTTACTGCTAGCTTACTGGGTAGGAACTGGCATTGGAGATATTGGGGAGAAAATCAGAGGGGTGTTTTTAATAATACATGCTAAAGGAATAAGATATATTAGCATTTTTCCTGTTTTAAACAACTTTTAATTGCAAGCCAAGGTCAAGGTGCCTCTTAAAAAATGCTATGGACGATCATTTTGGCCTGACAGTGTAATCATTAGAAGACTTGCCTTATAAATAGTTAATTCAGATAGTTCTGTTCTGTTCTGGTTTTACTACTCTGCAGAGTGCCATCGTATTTCTCTCCCCCTCCCTCTCCCTCTCCCTCTCTCTCTCTTTTTTTTTTTTTTTGCAAATGTTCTCTATGCTACAAGTAAGGACGCTGCAGGGCAATGTGCTTTTCTGCTTTCTGGGGCAACAGAATGGAAAAAGCTGCCAATTCATGTTAGGTTGAAAAGTGAAGAGATACTGTAGCTGCTATTTTCCAATGCTTGCCAGTGGCATTGCATTCATATAATATTTTATTCATTTCAATACATAAATACCTAATGCATTTTTGTTTCTTTTGTGTCTTAGTTTGCTAAGGTCAGCTCCATCATCTCAGTTCTTGAGGTTCAGTCTCCTTATCATCAACCACACCACCTCTCTCACAGATGTGTGGGTTTTGCCACCTTTTTATTGCAGTGTACCAGTTGTTCAGTAAGGCTGGCTGTTTCTCTACCTTTTTGGAAGAGACCACTAGCTACATGACCCACTGTGTTACTATCTAGTGCCAGACTGAAGGAAAGAAAGTGACCCCTGATGTTCGGTCTGTGCCCCTAGAAACGGGGCCAATTACATTCCCTGTGGACTGCCAACCGCAGGCAGCAGAAGGCACAGTGTGCTCTACAGTACCCTTCAGATCTGTGCAGGATTTTGCTGATGGGTCACTCTAGGGCTTCTTAACTAGTTATCTCTGTATATAGTACCTTTTAATTAAAGCCAGATTTGCCTCTGCCATCTGGTTCATGACGGTCACAATGGAAATGTCAAACTGTCGCATTTCAGCTGACATTTTTATTTATTTATTTATTTATTTATTTATTTATTTATTTATACTGTCATTTATGTTTAACCTTATCAAGTTATTACTATTGCTTGCTGTTTAAAAGTAATTACATAACTACAGTGTCATGCATAATGGGCACCCCGATCAAAATATCATACCTGTTCATAATAGTAAAGTGAGTAAAAGATGACCTGATCTCCAAAAGGCATGAAGTTAAAGGAATGAAGTTAAAGATTAGAAATGTTTTTAAATAATTTAAGAAAGAGCTCTTTTTTACTTCCATCTTTTACATTTTCGATGCATGGTAACATCCACTTTGGCAAGTATCATGACTTGTAAACAAGTCTTTCAGGTCTTATTTGGGTTTCTCACCCACTCCTCCTTGAAAGCTTCTAGTTATGTAAGTTTATTATTATTGCTGCACAGCTCTTCTGAATTTTAAGTTATTTAGGTCGGGAGACTGTGAGGGCCGAGGTAAACCTTCAGTACCTCTTGAGGTGGTTCATTGTGGTGTTTATGATCATAATCCTGCTGTATAAGCCATCCTCCTTTTTTATCTTAAATTGACTTCCATGCTTTTCTGAATCATATGAATAACTGAGGAAGCTGCTTCAAAATCATGTTGATGCACTACTGATCTGTAAAAGTGAGAACACCGTCTCTATTGTTGTGACTTTGGGCTCGGCATGATGCTAACTGCACCATCTGGTACATAATTCTGGTAAAGTGGGCAGGACATATTTGTGTAGAATCATGCGATATTACCATGTCACTCTATGTGCTCCTTTTGCTTTAGCCATAGTTCTGTATTTCTCAGCTTGTAAAAAGCATGTGTAGAGCATGTCCTTTAGTGTTGGCTAAAACAACAAATGACACACCAAAACGAAAAATGTGTGTCATAGTGGTGAATTTTCAGTGCACTGTAACAGTCCCACAGTGCACCATGATATATGGCAGCAAACGATTGACATGTCACTATTGGAATACCCATAATCCACTGCATTGTTTGGTTTGAATTTTTGCACATAGATTCTTGGATGAAGGGGATACATTCTGCTGTCGCATAGTACGGAGCTCACACACATAGCAACGGGTCTGTTCTCTATAATAGTGCTCTGGATTTTCACATAGGGGATAGTAAATAGGGTAATTTCGGACACTGCTATGGTGATAGAAACAGGTTTTGTGAATAAGAGATGACGCAGAAGAGTGTGTTGGGCAGCACAACCAATCAACCATCAACTGTTTGTTGTGATGATGTTCACACCCTGGAGTTCGGTGGATGATGGAGAGAGGGTCTTCAGCCATTAATAAAATTACAGCTGTGTACAGCTAACAGAGAGTCATCAGAACTGCTCTAAAGGCAGGTTAAAAAAGTTTGAATCTTTTCTTGTACACACAGCGTACGCTAAAGTAGACTCCAGTCTGGCACTGTGCACTGCAAACATGTCACAGCACCTTTAGGGATTAGCACAACGTGCTAGCTGATGGAAACACTGAATAATTCCCATTTTCCTTTTTTGGCTTTTTGGAATCGTGCCTAAAATGAGTGAATTTGAATGGTAACTCAGCTAACGAGCTACGAACAAGACATAATTCCTATGAAATTACTCTATGCTTTGCTATCTCTGGTGATAATTCCAACTCCTAAGAGCTGCTCCATCACAAGAAACACAAGCGTACTGAAGCTGAGTGAAATGTTGATCATGGGCCAGCCCTGTATTCTTCCACATTGACAGGCATGGCTCCGCTTGTCCTGCCATCAGTCAGTAAATGTTAGAGCAGAGGAGAAGAATATCTAACCACCCCCCACCCTCACCGCACAACGTGGAACATGTCAAAAGCTGAGTTCACTATCACCACCATGCACTGACAAAAGTGATACATAGAATTTATTTCAAACGTGACCATAATTTCCACATGAATTCCATCGACACTATTATCACCAAAGGCAGTTATTGCCTTTGGGCCAATGTGATATGTGTCATTAATGTGGAAATGATGTCGACATATAAATCAGTTACATTTAGTGCAGCACTTTTGCATGTCTGTACACAAAGAAACACATAGTTTCATATGTAGACTATTGACATGTTTCCCTTTGAGCTGTCATATGGTAATTATGTTTGAAAGAGCAAAAATAAAACATTACAGTGTTGTCAGACCTTGAAGCATGTATAATGTATGACTAATTTTATGAATAAATTAATATTCTAGAAAAAAAATTATAATGTATAAGTGAATACACACACGTGACAGTTATTTACATAGATAATAAAATATATAGCTATCTTTTCATGACGAATTTTACTATTTGTGAGCCTTATCATTTTATTTGGACCAAAAATAAAGACATGCTTTACTCAATAGAATCAATTCTCACCTTGGCACACTGATACAATACCACTTTTCAACAATATGCATGTTCTAACTAGTGACTGTAGAGAACAAGAACGACATGTTTCCATTCCCATCCATTCTACAGAAATGGAGCCAGACACACCTATTCATTTAGTAGATCCGCCTACTTCTCCCAGACCAAGTGCGCCTCGGGACGCCTTCATTGAGCTTACAATGCAGAAGCAAAGCAGATTTTCCCCTGGATACCGAGTTTGTCCATTTCGTGAAATGTTTCAACAGTAAAAGTTCCACTACAACTCAGCTACTCCATGTAATGAACGCAAAGGGCATTCATGCAGGTCCTGCAGCCAAGACTGTCAATCACTTCATTCCTAAGCATTACCCTGCCTTCTTACGGTACAGCAGAATGAGCAGAACAAGACAACTCTAATGAAGCACAGTGCAAACTAGCTGAAATTAGACAGAGGTGGCAAGACAGTTTAGAGGAGAAAAAAAAGGAGGAAAATGGCATTGAAACATATGAGGATGGGCAGAGCAACATATACTGCAACCAACCAGCAGAGGCGCTAGACCTGCGGATGCTTCTGTTTTGAGGGATGTTGCACAGATAATGTTTTTCTACAGTCATTGATTTTAACCCTTATGTTATACTCAGAGATACAGGAAGGGCTTTAAGCTGTAGTTGTGCAACCAGATCATAGGGTGTGGCTTCAGGCATGTTATTTAGAGGGGAGTCAGAGAATTCTCAGAACCACAGCATAAAAAAGAATTGCATCTCCAGAATGTCAACTTTAAAGAGAAATAGAGAAATGTTTAAAGGAAGTCAATGTAAGGAATTTAGATAATTTGTACACAGTGTAAAGAACACACTCATCCACAAATGTGGATGCCAGATTAAGATTTGTTAAAAAATGGGTATAAAAATGAACGTTTTTCTGAATCAGCGCTGATATCTATCTGCATTAACTGCCTGTTGCTTATACATTTACATTTACATTTACGGCATTTAGCAGACGCTCTTATCCAGAGCGACTTACAAAGTGCTTTGCTATTTACCCAAGAAAAGCCTTAGCTAGTTAGAATAGACTAATAATACAAAAGATACCTCCAAGCTTAGACATTGCTAAACACAATACAATAAGGCGACCATAGAACTATTCGTCCAAGTACTCTCTGAAGAGGTGGGTCTTCAGTCTGCGTTTGAAGACAGCGAGCGACTCGGCCATTCGGACACCCAGGGGCAGCTCGTTCCACCACTTTGGTGCCAGGACAGAAAAAAGCCTGAACGCTTGTCTTCCGCGGATTTTGAGGGATGGTGGGTCGAGCCGAGCCGTACTTGAAGCTCGAAGGGCTCTAGGTGTGGATCGGCTTTTGACCATTGCCATCAGATACGGAGGGGCTGGTCCGTTCTTGGCTTTGTAGGCCAGCGTCAGGGTTTTAAATCTGATGCGGGCAGCCACAGGAAGCCAGTGGAGAGAACGCAGCAGTGGAGTGACATGGCTAAATATATATATTTTATATATATATATATATTTATATATGTGTATAAATCGGCTCATATGATGTATTAAATGTGAAAATGTTGTCTTTAGGTATCACAATGTTATGTTTTGTGCCATATCGCCAACCTTTACCCTTCAAATGAGCACTTCAGCTCCCGGAGGCTAAAAGGACAGGGTAAGAGAGCAGCTGTTGGAGTGGGCTGAGAGGCTGCTAAAGCAGCTCAGACCCAGGTGGTCAACAGCAGGCTCCAATCTCTCCATGTTGGAGAGAAAGAGAGCGAGAGAGAGAAGATGGGCTGCACTCACTGGCAACATCTGAGTAAAGCTGCAGCACAGAGAAAGCGAGTGAGAAAATGAGAGAAAATCAGCAGGAAGAGGAAATGCGCTGCCTCCGGGGAGACAGAAATTCCACCCCAGAGTGCGATAAAGGACCAGGGTCTGTAACTGAGGGGGAGAAAGATAATGACTATCAGACAGCCACTCCGGAAAGGGGGAACAATCTAAGGCCATAAAGAAAAAGTGTTTCATTAAAAGGGCGATGACCTGGGATTCATTTTATGGTGTGTTTCTGTATAGCATGTAGTGTGTGTGTGTGTGTGTGTGAGTGTGTCTGAAAGAGAGAGAGAGAGGGGAAGAGAGAGATATAGAGGGAGGATTTGCTTTTTTATCTATCAGCAGTTTGCCCATAACAGAGCCAGGGCCAGGCCTAGTCTTCCAGGGGCCCTAAGCAAAATTTGACTGAGGTCCCCTGACCAAAAACTCATTTTCATATAAAAGTAACATTAAACTTTCACACACATACACACACACACACACACACACACACACACACACACATACACACACACTGTGATTTATATGACAGTGAAACACAAAGTTACTAAATGCCAAAAATATATAATATAGAATTTTTTAAGGTGTGACGCATAAAATGGATTAGAAATGCAAAAGATATTAATTAATACAAATCGGTTAATCAATCAAGTTATTGCCTTGTACAGAAAGGTCAAGTTATTTATTTTACGCATTTAATATTTGTCTTATCTCATCCATTAACATTCCATTAATATGCACCCTGTGTGTACACTATCATGAGCTACACAATCTGTTTATATGTCTGTATATGTTTGTGGATACCCCTTCTAATGAAAGCAGTCAGCTACTTTAAGTTGCACCCATTGTTGACACAGTTGCACATGCACACACACACTGGGTGTCTAGTCCCTGTAGAAGTATTACCAATTAAATTGGACTAATTGGCAGATAAACATGAAGCTAATGTCAGGTGTGGGCTAGCAGAGAATAAAAGCCAAAAGCTTTGAGCTGGAACTCTGGAATGCTTCATCCACAACTTTTGGGATGAATTGGGGAGTTGGGGGTTAGGTGGGGTACACTAACAAAACCTCACTATTTTAATGCCTATGATTTTAGAAAAAACAATTAATAAGCATGTCCCATAATAAGGTGTCCCAATACTTTTGTCCATAGAGCGAAAACAATTACACAGAATGACAAAGCACTGGTCAAACAGGGCCTCATAGTGTCCCTTATTCACACAGGCACACAAATACACAGCCACACACAGCCTGCACTCTAGCCCAACTTTTCCCCCTGTGATCCTGTGACATTAAACTACTGTCAAACTGATCACAGGAGCCTTAATTACACTGACATATTCAGAGAGAGAGAGAGGGGTGGGGGGTACAGGATGTCACTAAGATCAGGTATTTTGGCTTTTATCTGGTCTTCCAGGCTAATTAGAAAGTCTGCCAACCCCTCCTCTCCCCCAAAACACACACACATATACATACACTCAGCCAGCTTTTAATTAGGGAGCCATCCATTACCCACGGCGACCCTGTGACCCCAGTCGCCAATCTGATTGGATAAGAGTCCAACATGTCATGTTAGTGTAGCTGCTAATCTTAGTCACTAGCCTCTCTCCCTCTCTCTCCTTCTCTTTCTCACCCTCTCTCTATCTGTGTGTGTGTGTGTGGCTGGTATGTGGCTGTTGGCTATAGTGTGTGAGTGATAGACACTGACATGGCCTTGTACAGTTTGTGTCTCCCATATGAGGTCATTCATAGCCCTGATTTCACTTAACATGCATGTGTGTGTGTATGTGTGTGTGTGTGTGTAGACCGCTCGTGTGAGTGTGCACATGTTTGCAATGAAAAATACACAAGCCAGTAAAGCAAAAACAGATGAAAATCTTTACAGAGTTGCAGGATGTGTGTGTGTGTGTGTGTGTGTTTTGGACACTCTGTGTAGCATGACTGCAGAGCTCATCCAATCGATGCCTATTTTCAGGGCATGACCCTGTTACCACGGTGCTGACAAACTGTGAATTCACCAGGGAATGCTGGGAGCAGAGCCACTGTAGCGCGCACGCACACACACACACACACACACACACACACACACACACACACACACACACAAACACACAGATACATCTTCCCTGCAGTTTGGATAGCAGGGATGAATAATTTTCAAATGACTAAATATTGTGAACGTTTTTCTAAACTACGTTTACAGTTGGACACGCTAGACCCCACAGCGGCCTCTAGTGGCTGATCTGTGTTTTGCTGTAGTAGCTGTGGAGTAGCATCATTTACTGAGGTAAATTCTCACAGAAAACACAGTAATTTACATTTTATATAATTTACATTTTAGTTTGGTAAAAAAATATATATATTTAATATATATATATTTATTATTACTTATTTGCGTATTATTATTTAGATAGCAGTGATGACATGAGGGTTCTCATTACAGTTAAAATAACTTGATGACATTATATGTGTATAAATATTAAGTAAGTAAAAGACTCAGGTTGGCATCAAAAATGCACAGAATGACAAGCCCATTTACCACCCTCTCATTCTGCCTTAAAATGAAGCATGACTGACTGACTTATATATGAATATGAATGCTTTTATTGGCCAACAGGTCAAAGGGGGCATTTAGCACTGTATAGTGTAGCTTTATCTTTTGCTAGTGTGCTGGCTGTATGTACATGTTGAGGGCATACATAAAATGAGCAGTTTGGTGGTTTTGATTTCTTTTTTTCTACTCAGTTGTTCCTCCCATTTACCCAACCCGACACATATTCAAACAGCTACCACATCTTTTCGAAGTGCTGCCGACGCAATGTCTCGGAGGGAAGCACTGGGAAGCACTGAAGTTATGTGGGCAGAGGGAGAGAGCCATCTACCCACCCGAAAAGAGCAAGTCCAATTGTGCTCTCTCTGGCTCCGGCTGCTCACTGTCAAAACCAGCTTTGTGGAAACTGCAGTATTTGATGTTTAAGCAGCAGTGTCCTACTGAGGCGAAGGATGTGTGTTTAAGTGCATTTTCAGGAGGAGCTTAGGGCTTTCAGTATTTATAAGAGAGCCAATGAGTTGGGTCTTGTGAAACAGTGAAAGTTAGCCCTAAAATCTGATTCTTAGTTTACAGCCTTTAGCTAAATGAGCATGGCAAGGCGATAATTGGTAGGAAACTATGTTGCTAGTTGTTGTAGGCACCTTGATTCATATTCCTGTACTTTTCCTTCAAGGAATTCTTCGTTTCATCATGCACTTTTTAACTTCCTGCTACAGTCTTATTGTCCAACTTGCCTTCAGTCCTGGCCTGACCACTCGGTGTTGATTTTTATCCCTTGATTTTAGAGTTTGAACTTGTAATGGCCTTTTTACTTAGTTTTAGGCTATACCGATTTGGTTTAATCTGTAATCAATTAACTCAGAGAACTGGCAGAAATCCACAGAAGTGTTCTGGGATTGTGTTGAGGTCAAAGGGGTTAATTAGAGCAATGCTGTTGCTTTTACTCAGCGGGAAAAAGGTCATTTTCCATGAATCATTTATTAACAGGTTCTTTCATTTTTCACACATATGAAAACGAGAGATTTTGAGAGAGAGTGAGTTGTGAGATGTTTTTCGAAGACGTGGCCAATAGTGAATCAGCGGTGGTCAGGAAGTGCAGTACAGAGTTAGCTGCAGGATTCCGAAGCGAGTCAGAAGCAAAGCAGCTGATGTAAGCAAATGACTGCCGACTTAAGCTTGGGATGTAGTCATTTCCACATCAGAGAATTACCCAGTTTATTCATTTATTTCTTTAATGCATGCTGACTGCGGCGATCTGTCCTACGATGAAGTTCAATTTAATCTCTTACTTTTAATAGCTGCACTTCAGGTCTTTCTGGATTTATTAAGAAGTGTGAACTTCAAGGCAGTGAGTTTGTGCTTACCAGGTTTTTTTAAACACGCGAGTATATGTGTTTGTACATGTGTGTGTGTGTGTAGCTGCAGTCTATGTGGTTTAGATTAGATGCGCTCCAGATGAACAGTGCAACTCATTTCAAATGGAAATCTGCTGCTAAGCTACAGCAGGAAAACCTGACCACTTGATTAGTGAGCATGACAAACGTTCTCTTCTCTCCTGTCTTTCTTCCTCCTCATTTCCTTCCTCCTCTCTCTCTCTCTTTTCCTCTCTCTCGCACCACAGGGACCGATGCGCTTCCCCGTCGACTCACACGGAAATGTACACAGGCAGACACACACACACGAGCACACACATCTGCGCTTTAAAGATAAGTGGAGTGTCTAAGCAGGTCTGGCTCAGGTTTAGGTGTAATGGAATTCTGCTTAGTCTCTCTCTCTCTCTCTCTCTCTTGCTCAATATACACTTTATAGACAAAAGTATTGGGACACCTGCACATTCATTGTTTCTTTTCCAAAATCAAGGGTATTAAGAAGAGAGTATCCTGCTTTTGGAGTAACTGTCTCTACTCTCTAGGGAAGAAGGCTTTCTGCTAGATTTTGGAGCAAGCATTTCTATGTGTATTTGATTGCATTTAGCAACAAGAGCATTAGTGAGGTTGGGAAGTTGGATGATCCCCATACCCAAGTCATCCCTAACTCATCAACTCACCTGAAAAGTACTGGACGGAGCACCACCATTACTTCAGAGAACACAGTTCCACTGCTCCACAGCTCAGTGCTGGGGGGCTTTATACCCCTCTAGGCCACGCCTTGCATTACGCATGGTGCCGTAAGGTTCCTGTTCATCATCTGCTCCAGAGAGTCATATTGTATTGGCAGTATTTCTCTACAGGGACTGGACAAGCTGTGTGTGTGCAATAGCACATCTGTGTCAGAAATGGGTGCACCCCTAGTAGCTGAATGTGTTCATTAGAAAGAGTGTCCACAAACATTTGGACATATAGTGTATATATATCAGACTGTAGTCCATTTGTTTTTCTGCATACTTTGTTGGCCTCTGTTGGCCTCTGTTCTTCAATGGTCAGGACCCCAATGGAACAGGTATTTATTTTATTATTATTTGGGTGGTGGGTTATTCTCAGCACTGCACTGACACTGGTGTGGTGGTAGTGTGTTAGTGTGTGTTGCACTGGTACAAGTGAGTCAGCTACAGCAGTGCTGCTGGAGTGCTTAAACACTGTGTCCACTTACTGTCCACTCTATTAGACACTCCTGTCTGTCCACCTTGAAGATGTAAAGACAGACACAGAAGCCCATCTGTTGCTGCGTAGGTTGTGCTGGTCATTCTCTAGTGGAGCTGATATAATGGTCAATCCAACTCTGCTGTCAAACAAACGCTATATATGTGGATACAAAGAATCTACCAGCTATAGTCAATCATTATCACATTTAGGAGCTTTCAGCACAACTGATTTGCGGCACTCACAGGGTTGTGGGTTCAATACCTAAGCTAGGCAAGCTGCCACTTTTGGGTGTGTGTTTGCCCACTAGTATGTGTGTGTGTGAGTTCATTGCACAGATGGGCCAAAGGCGTAGGCCAAATTCCATCTGTGTCCAACACAAATGGTGAATATGGTTGTCTCTGAATGAATACTTTTACTCCCTCGCTCTGTCTCTTAGTTACTAACTCACTTGTTCTGCTCTGTCTATCTCACTGCTCTGGTTCTTGCAGAGAAGGTATGTGCCTTTGCAAAGAACACAGCTTCTCATTCACCACCACATATTCACTATGTAGCAGTTCTGCCATACAGCAACTGTCAATAACATTCACTTCAGAAAGGTTTGAATATTTTATGGACTGTTGCTATGCAAACAAACAAATAGCAGAACCCTGGGGGGTTATCAATGGAATAATGCAATTTTACAAATATGCCTGCAAGTTTGGTGCATCCACACACAAATGCATTTACACAAATACTATAGTTATAAAATGGCACTAAAGCAGAACATTGCTCAAATAGCTCTGAAAAAATACCAGGCAGCCCAGAACAGCATGGTTTCCTGCCAATAATAGAGCTGGTATACCATTAGGATTGGGATTTTGAGTGAACTCTGCGCTTGACTCTGAGTCTAATTTTTATTAGATGATTCAGAGGGGGCTTCTGCACTTTCCTCAAGTCTGATGAAAAAAAGCTTTCAGACTCTGGGTTCAGTTGCATAAAGCCGAAAACCTCTCTGAAATCTCTGATAAATAATTGGAGAAAACCGCTTTCTGCCTCATGGGCTTGTTGAGTTATTCTCAGTCAACGGCACTTTTTTTTGCATCTGTATATATATAAATTTTCCCTCTCTGATTTCCTGATTCCTCAGATGCGCCTCAGTGGCCCTCGTATCTTATTCAATATCTGTCAGTAATGTGCTTGTGCAATGATCTCCTCTCATCTTCCCTAGGTAGAAAGCCTTGCCTAGGAAAGAGAGGACTGACATTCAGCCAAAACGGGATGCCAGGTGCACTGATATTACTTTCCAAGTCTTCTAAATGGAGTCATAGCAGATTTTTAGTGTTTATGGCCTGTTAAAGGGTGCTGGAGCCAAAGTATGTCTGAAAGATTTGATCATTCAAGAGCTTGTTGTGTTTTGAGGACAAAATAAACATATTTAAAGATACATTAAGCAATATGTGTTGTATTTTATTTTTTACATGCTGGCCTGCTGTTTGACTGGCACTATGAGACAAAGGTTGCCCCAGTGTAAAGGACTTTGTTATTTATAAAGCTTCGGCCAAGGCCTCAGTGCCCTTTGCTTACACATATTGCATAAGTCTGTCAAAAGTAAAAAAAAAAAAACAGAAAAACTTTTAAGGGTTAAGGTTAAGGCTCTTAATGGGATGTAAGGAGGAAAACATTTTTATAGTATTATATTTAAAATATTTAATAGATAACTACTCCAAAGTAATAGTACTAAAAAAATAAAAAAATATTGAATTAAGCATTCTTCAGCCCAATAACTGCACATGTCAGTTACATAAACTAATAAGTTATTATTAGTAAACATTGGTTTCATCATTATTAAATGAGGATTAATGCAAGTTATCGTATCTTACCCATTAAGAGCTGTGATTTAATGCCACTGGCCCATGCATTAAAGATTAGGCTATTAGTTAAACAACCCCCCCCCCAAAGTTTCTGAATGTATTACCCCATAATACAATAGTAAATGTTAGGGTTAATTAATAATCATGTTTTTTTTCAAGTTTGGCTGTAACTTTCTCCATTGTATTGTATGTTGGTCAGTGATCATGATTGCTGTCACCCATCTGATTTTATGTGGACACAGAACATCTACCAGCAAAATGACCAATGTGGCCTATGGAAATGTCAGACACTGTATTCAGGGCTTTGTAAGAAAATCTTTGTCAGGGCTTGGCCTGCAAATGCTTTTTGTATGAGTAAAAGTCTTTTAGTTCATGTAGTATGTAATATATATATATATATATATATATATATATATATATATATATATATATATATATATATATATATATATAATTTAAAAGTCTGGTTCTACCCTTTTGTGTAGTGCATACTGTTCTTGAGATATATTTTGGATTACCATCCTGTTGTAGGAGCCTTTTTCAGCTTCAGCATTTTCACAGATGGTTTGGCATTTGCATCCAGGATTTCATCCACAGCATGTGTTTCCCAGCCCCGTCTAATTTCTTTAGATGTTCTGTTGAATAATTCAAATGTTGAGTTTTGTGATGTGGCCACAGTTACAATTTTCTTCTTATGACTTCCATGACAATTATGGTTTTGCCAGCAATGCTGCTCAGTGTAATGCACCAACCTCCTGATTCAGATAAACTCAAGTTCTAATGCAAGTTCTTGGCAGTCACATGTGGTTTTGTTTTGTTGTACTGACTTACAAAGACTTATTTCAATGTTTTTTGCTTTCCAGACTTCACAATGTCCCTGCAATGCCATTTCTTAACAACATGCCGCACTGTAGAAACTTTTTCACTGTGGAAACTTGTTATAGTTGTTACTGTTGTATACTTGTTATTGTTCTCCTGCCAATTACATCCATTCATTTTTAGGTCTTTAGATAGTTCTTTAGAACATCCTCTGGTTGACAAGTGCTAGTACTGAAATTCATTCAGATGTTCCAACATCTAGTATAAAGCCTTTGTGAAAGAGGCTGTTACTGCATCAAAGGAGGTTCAACTCCCTATTAAAACCTTGATTTTATGAGAAATGTCAGATGAACATGTGTCCACAAATCTCTGGGTTGGTTGTCAGTCCCAGATACATAAATGTGTTTGCTCCCTATGGCTTATGTTTACCACCTATGATTATGTATGGTCCCTGACCACCATGCACTTCCTTATTTGACTGATTATTTGGCAGAATTTCAGATGAATTTTGGAGCTGGACTGCGGCTGGTGGTTGTGGAGGTGGGGAGATTGGGTGGGAGGGGGCGTCTGAAAGCTGAAGGCTGTTTATGTCTAACTGTGGACACTTGCTATGTGTGTGTGTGTATGTGTGTGTGTGTGTGTGTATGCGTGTGAATAAACACTGCTGATCAAGTCCATTAAGCTGACAGAGAGGTAATTTAGAGCTGCTTACAGCTGTACGTCTCAATAAAGCTTGGCAAGACACAGTAGCACTGTGAGGGGATCTCCTCAATACACATTCGGAGAACATTCACAACCTCAGTTCACCCAGAGCGTACAGCAGCTTAGTCTCCGAAATGACCCTGTAGTATAATTTCTGAATGTCTGGCTTGGGTTTGCTTGTCTTAATCTTCATACCTAATAATATATATATATTATTATTATTATTATTTTTTTTTTTGCTACAAAGAGGAAGATTATCTTTTAACAATTGCACTAAGAAATGCATTTACAACAAATCTCTATGTGTTTAAATATTTTGAGGTTCTTCAATTTGAAACTGTGGAGAAACCTCTTAAGGTGATTTAAGGAACCCTTTTCTTCTAAAATCCTTTTCTTGAAGGTTCCTCAAAGCACTTTAAATTGAAGAACCTTCAAAAGTTGAAACAAATAAGGATTTTTTTGCAAATGCATTATTGTATGTAATGTTATTGTAGAACCTGATTGAAGAACCTCCAAAAGTTCCTAATGGAACTTACACATTTAACCGTGATAGGGGTTAAACCCTGCATGATGATGGTAAGTAAGGAAACAGATGAACCCTAGAAACAAGAATATTAGAATTGACCATCACTCAGTAAGACAAGTACTGACAAGTCTTGTTTGATGTAGTGATTGTTCAGTGTGCCGCTTTTTAACCGGGCAATAAAATCTTGTCTTCCGGAACAATCAGCAGACTAAACTAAATTTCACTATGTTGAATTTAACCCCCTTAAATGAGTAAGGCTCATTACACACTACGGTGTATTATTCAGTAACTACAGGGACTTCTGTACAAACTGAAAGGGCTATTCTTTGATTAGAGAAGTTTGATTAGAGTCTGTTTAAGGGGTTAAACTTAATATCAGACAATTCAAAATAAATGAATACTGGGATAAATCCAACTTTAACATTCTTACCACATATGAAGGTGAATTTTAGGCATGAACTGACAGTCACTGTACTATAAAACTAGAATATAATCGTAATATATATAGTAACGACATCTGTATAAAAAACTGTAAAACTCATTATAAAATAATATAACAATTAAAAATAGAATATAACCTGCGTTCAAATTTATGGAAAACAAGATATTCAAATATGGACATACTGTATATGGCCGTCCCATCAATTACATCCTCATATACATGTTATATTGGTGAGAGTAAAATGTAATTTTTATAGCTACCTATCACCGCCCACAGGCCTATATAAGGACTTCCGCCTTGTTTGTGTTGATTGTGTGTTCATGTGTTGCACCTGGGACTGGGAGCATTTAATGAGCATTGCTCTAGCCTGTAGTTGCCGTGAATTGAACCTCTAGGTGTTGGTGGCGTGGTCCTGTAAGCTGGCATCTTGTCTTTGTCAAGCTATCATGTTTTCCCAGGCTAGGCTTGCGGTTTATGTTCCCTTCTTATTCCCCTGGCTTGAAGTTTTCCTTTCTCCCCTTCCCTCGTCCTTACCCCAGCACAGCTCGACTCATCCCCTTTCGCTCCCTGCTCCTCCCAGTCCCAGGTTTGTCACGTTCTGTTTGCGTTCCAGTTTTGTCCTTTAGATTGCTGCACCTTGTTTGTTCCGTATCTTGTTTTGTATTCCCTTTGTGTTTGAATAAATCTTGCTTAGATTCATCTCTGCAAGTGTTTACCATGTCTGACAAACTCAACTTTTCGTGTAGTATGAAGTAAATGATTGAAGATCTGTGGCATGCAAATACATTACAGGTAAATACTTTACAGGGGAATAAGGTTAAACAGCCAAAAATTGTGTTGCTGAGTTTTTATTACAGCAGTTCAATTGCAAAGAACTATTAACTGTGGCTACTGTGTCTGGTAAAGGGTTACAAAGACATTTGATATGAATTATTAAATCATTTAGCTAATTTGTAAAGGGAGTGTATTTGTTCACAAAATATTGTGTTTAATTCAAGAAATTCAACAAATCAGCTAAAATACTGTCCTCAAAAACTTTCTCTAATAAACAGCTCTGGACCATTATATCAGATGCTCATGTTTTAAACCACACTCAGCAAGAAGGAAAATGGAAACTCACATATAGCCAACACCAATAAGGCCAGGAGATAAAGAATGTAGAACATAAGCTTACACCCAAGGCAGGTTACCCTATAGGGGAAACACAATCCAGAGGTAAGGAAAGCAAGGGGAAGGAGAATATGCTAATAGATGAAGGCTGCAAACAACAGCAGATTGATTTGCAGATGTGCTTTGCTTAACATAGTTTACTTAAATTAACCAAACATACCGTCAGTCAGTAAACCCGACAAGTCTTGTTTGATTAAGTGATTGTTTAGTCTGGCACTTTTTTAAAACCAGCCAATAAAATCTTGTCTTCTGGACCAATCAGCAGACTAGACTAAAATAAATAAATCATAGATGAATGTAAAAAAACTTTAAAACTGATGATCTTGACTGAAAGTCCTGGATAATTGTGCTGTGGCAACCAGCCTTTGTGAAAACCAATCCTGTGCTCTGTGTATTTACAGGCCCTCAGCATTTGCATTCCTAAGCGTGGGCTCCCACTAGGACTGATCTTCTCAAGAAGATGAGGACCATTTGAGAGACGCTCAAACTAAGGAAGCAATAACTTCCATTAATTTTAGGGTGTTTCAGGCTCTAAGTGGTTTTCGATTATCACATAGCCTCTGTCCTTTTCTAGAGAGACTGGGCATTCTGGCCTTTAATCCACAAGCCTGACAAGAACTTTAGAGCCGCTAAATAAATGTTTTTTCTACAACAATGCCGTAAATGATGTGATAAAGCTACAACTTGGAAGCCAATCTGGGAGTGACATGATTTGACCTTAACTGCCCGCCATTAAAAACAACTGAAGGACTAAGTCCAGGCGGTATCTGCCCTCAGATTTCAGCTTTGACACATTAAATGACTTCATTTGTTTAGCTTTCCAAACGAAAGTGATTTGGCGCCATTTTGGAGCATTTCTATAGGTCCGTTCATTATGAAATTCATACACAATATAAAGGACAACTGGCAGATTCAAATGATGAAAATGTCAAAAATGGAGATGTGAGATCTTTGCGTGACAGTGACGATACATAAGTAATTCCTTATAACCTATTGAATAATAGTGTAAATAGCCTTGTGTATTGAAGGTGCCTGTTTGGCTGTAAATACAGTGGGCAGTACTGCCGGGAGAAGAGCTGAGTTGTGCTCTGGGTTAAGAAGGTGGGGGGGTGGAGGAGGTAGGCTTCAAGTGTGTGTATGTGTGTGTAACGTTATAGATACACTAGATACCCTGTACTCTACAGGGGTTGAGTGAGCCTCTACAGAAGTGATAGAAGGGCAGATTAAGGTGAGAGCTTTCTCATAATCTAGTCCCTCTGGACCCGCAAGTCCCTACTGTGCTCCACAACCGTAACCACGGGAACCACTGTAACCATGGGGACAAGGCTTCTACTTCACTCACCTCCAAACGTGTCTATGCCTGTTCGGCTTCAAACTCTTCTTTCCTATCTTAATCTTTCCTCCTCCCCTTGTTCCCTCAACCGCTTCATCAATATCGGCCATGTCGCTCACTCTTTTCCTGTCTCTCCTCTCTCCCCCGACCCTTTCACTATGCTAATTGCCTCCTCTTGACTAGACAAGAGAATGGCGTATTCTTCACATCGGATGCTTTTTCTGCCATTGATCCCCCACCCCCCTTTCCCTTTCACAAGCATTCGATTGCTTGAGGTTCTTTTTTTTCCCCACAGAAGACAAAATTGGTTGTCCTTGAATGACTGTGTGTATGAGTGTGTGTGTGTGTGTGTGTGTGTGTGTGTGTGTGTGTGTGTGTGTGTGTGTTTGTGTGTGTGAATAAAGAGTAAAGAAAAAAAAACAAATGGGTAAGAATGGGTAAAAAAACTGCCCTTTCTGTGTGCAGCTCAGTCTATTGTGTGACAAAGCAAAAGACAGGGGAGGGCATGGTGTGGCTCAAAACTCTTAAATTGAAAGTGAGTGTTTTCGGCCTGGTTTGTTTGGCAAGACTGTAGCGCAGAGCTCACTTCTGTAATGATGCAACACTCGCAGAATTGATCTTCTTCCTGAGCTTTGTGCATTTGTGTGTGTGTGGGTGTGTGTGTGTGTTCTGAGAGAAGCAGGACTCTAACCTACAATTTCAAAACCACTAAAAGAGTTCTGACTTTGTAAATGCTTTATACATATTTCATGTTTTAAAGCTGACAGGGTAAGAGCATCTCTGTTTTGGGCTGAGGCCTAGTCCACATTAACACAGCGGTATTAGAACAGGGTTTCCCAGCTTTTCGCAACTTGTGGTCCATAAAGACCACTGGAAAAACATCTGCAGCCCTCAAGAAGACTTGCAAACCGATTTAAATACAAGAAAGTGTAATAAAATGTAGCCATTGAATTTAGCTTTAAAAAACAGAGAGTGTACTAAGAATTGTCAAGTCTATGATGGGAGATTTCCATACAATCAAAAAGAGGACCATTTTACATGTAATATATATATTACAAATATAAAGTAACTCTCTTGCTGGTTGGTTTTGACGGTCCAATTAACAAGCTTGACCTAAATCTGATTATAATAATTATCACAACAATAATATTGGCTTGTAAGGTCAATAGTAAATCTGTGATGACATTTTGCATAAAAAGAAACACTGATGACCAGTCCACAGTAGAATCACATCCAACATGGTGGAAACCACTCATTCGAAAGCATACGTGTGGCCTTGCATTCACACTGGAACAGCTTTTAAAATGATTTCCATGATTGAATAGTTTTAAAAACTCAGTTTTGAAGCCACTGAAATCCTGTGATTGATCCCTGAGAGTCAAATTATCTCAGCTCCAACACATCCAAGATGGCAGATAGCTTAATCAGATTGTTGTCATTCCTGTTATCAGTTTTGGTCACTCTGTTGCAATTGCTGTGTACTATATAGACACAGCATACTCATTACAGCATACTTTTCACTGTATGACAGACCCCTATATTCATGACTTGGTTTTTAATGTGCACCACCAGAGCTGCTATAAAATTCACTGCTGTTGCTGACATAACCGCCAAATACCTATTATCAGGTTAGTGGAAATAAGAATTATCTTAACAGGGCTAACACATTAAGCAAAAATAATTAAGAGGGTTACCAGAGAACACCTAAAACAGGACTTCTTGTCTTGTCCTAATATTTTTTTTTCTGACAGCAAGGGCTTCCTTCCTGCACACCTCCCATGAAAATTAAGCTTGCTCAGTCTCTTCGTCTGATAGTAGATGCAGTACTTTGACATTAACTGACATTTTAGGATTGTTGAAGGCATTTTGTAATCTTCTCTTGGGCTGAACTTGACAGGACGGCCTGACTTGGCCATGTTGGCAGTTGTTGCACTTGTGAATTATTTTGTGGACAGTGGAACTGCTGATTTCTAAGTGTTCTGAGACTCTTTCTAAATCCTTTCCCAGTCTCACATGCATCCACAACCTTTTTTTGGAAGGCCTCAGAAAGCTCTTGGCCTCTCACCATGGTAATAACACTCCAGCAAACCAAACTATATGCCTGAGGTTTACATTAGACAAGCTCCTCCAAAATCTACTCTGATGGTGTTCTAATTATGTGCAGCTGATTCTGATTTTAGACATTTTAAGTAGTAATAAATGGGGGTGTTTAGCTATTTTACCTCCGTCTTTTAATATTGTTTAAATGAAGATCAAATGCATACATGTTCAAAAAAGATATAATATATTTTAATGAGACATCCCTTTTTTCACATGACTATATAACCACTATATAACCACTTGTCCAGACACCACATGTTGTGGTGTAGTGCTTTAATGAGATTATTTTATTGCATGATGCCCCCATTTATGTTGTTGATGTCTTGTATGAGCATGAGCATGCTCTCAGGTTCCTATTAGCCCGGCCTGCTTCAGCCGTGCTCTAGATGGAGAGATGATTAGCGTGATTAAAAAGCATTAGCTCCAGCATTAACATGGAGAGTAAATAGTGCGGTAATGAAACTCTATGGGAGGCCAAGGCCCAACGCTGGGGCTCCTCAGCCCTCAATGATGCCTTAATGACCACTTTACCAGCTCCTGCTGTATTTCTCTCTCTTCACTGTCAGCCGTTCCTCTAGCCAGAAGCAGAACTGGGCTTTATCAGGCCTAGGATGAAGCATCAGGGTAGATTTAGGGGGAAAAAGCAACAAAAAAAGGGAGAAACATGATGCGTTGTGGGGAGAGAAACCTGCTGAGTCACCATCGTCCTGTCATATTATGGGTGAATAATGAGCCGGGTTGAAAGAGCCGTACCATGCAGTCAGCACTGAACAGAAACAGTTCAGACAAGTGATGAACTCTGGGAAGAACACAGGAACGATGGGGCCTCCTGCTATATGATGGCGATGCATCCAGTCCATTGATGTCTTCTCTCCTGGTCACAGTTTGCCTAGAGCTCAGTATTAAAAATGCAGCAAGATGGGCCATGATGGCTTTTGACATCCATCTCGAAACTGCTGCACAGTGCTGGATGCTGATGGGAGCCACTTCATCTGGCATGCAATAGAACCACAGCAGGTGAACAGAGTCTGAACCTTCAGGTGAAAACACATTTTCTGCAAGAGGCTCCAGAGGCAGGCCTAACCCTTGTCCGTTCCATCCCACTTCCATCATTTTTTGGCCCGGCTTATCTATCCGATGCACACTCATAAACTCTCGAGAAGAAGGCGCCGCGGTCAGGGATGGTCCTATCCAATATCGGGGATTTTTATTTGGTCTATATATTGCAAGGCAGAGCTGCTGCAGCAGTGGAATTACATGATAACAAATATTAGAGAGTTCTCTACAAGACACACAATTCACGTTTTAGAGATGTAATGGGGGGAAGGGGGTTCGAGGGAGAGTGTGGAAAGGGTTCTAAGGAACTTTGGCAGTTATCCGTTCTTGTAAGCTCTGCTTCACAAATACACGCACGGGCGCACCCACACGCACATGCACGCACATGTGCCGGGGAGCACGAAAACCCTCGTTAGTGTGGAGTAAATCTGCCCATCTGTCTCATTCAAAGTGGATTTGGTTTGCCAGCCGGGCCGGCTGCACTGAGTCCTCTGCTCTTCAATAAAACAGCAGAAGAAAGTTAGGTCTGTCAGTCCAGCATTGCAACCCCAATGACATCTCACTTTGCTCCTTCATACCAGCTCAGCTCACAAAGCTAAGCTCAGTGGAAGCTGAGCTCACACAGCTCTATCACTCACACACACATATTCAAACATGTGGCTTTGCATACTGTTGCAGACTAAAAAAGCATGGATCACCATTTTTGTCCTACTTCATTTGAACACACTAGCTTTACTTTACCCTGTCCATTGTGTGAAACACAGCAGGAGGAAATGTGACCATGTGAGCATTTATTGGTGAGCATTTAATGGTGAAACTCTCCTGTGAAGTTAGCCTATTGGAGATTTTTGGGGATGGACAGCAGCTACAGCTCTGGAAAAAAATAAGAGACCACCCTACATGATCAGTGTCTCTGGTTTTACTATTTATATTATGCGTTTAGGGAATTTACTTACAGAAATGGCAACTGCTAAAAAACAACTGCTCAAATAATGCAAATAAATGATTGTAATAATTTGAATGCAAAGAAGTTATTATTCAAATTTAAACAACACAGTACTAATACTTGAACTTTGAGAGCATACAGAAATCACTATGCTGAAATAACCTTGACTGCCAATCACAGTTTTCATATCTTGGCAGGCTCTTCACTAGTCTTTCACATTGCTGTTGGGCGACTTTATGCCATTCACAGTCAGCATATTCAGGTAACTCAGCTTTGTTTGATTAAATACCTGAAAAAAAATGTCTGCCATACACATAGAGACGCAAATTGAAAAAAAAAAAAAAATAAATAAGTGAGCTGTATATGTTGCTCTCAATTATGGAAATAAATATGCAGATCCTAACACAACTGAACTTTGGCCTCCGAAGTTACTCTCAGAAGTCTATAGATATTAGTGCAATTGTACTACACATGCTATATACCTTGAGATTTGAGTCAGCAATACTTACTTTTATTTATGCAAAAAACATAAAAACATGGCAAAAATGTTTATTATTTTTGATTTCACAAAACAGGACATTTATATTACTGATGGCAGCCTGCAACCACATAAACGTATCCATCATGACAGCATCACTGGAACAACTGTGGTATTCTAGCCTATATGAGGGAATGATGGGGTTGACCACAATTTTTTCCCTTTTTTCCCCAATTTGGAACTGCCAATTAACCCACCCCACCACTGTATTAATCATTGGCAGACACTATGTACACTAAGCATAAATATCAGCATTATATTATTTATACTAAGTGTATATATTATCATCAGATATTCGCACTAACTACATGTTTACTAAGTCACCCATGCTGTGAAATGCTGCACTCCTAGGTTTGAATACAGCCTCTTCATGCATCTCATTCTTCATAAAAGTAAATGTAGCTGCAAATAAAACAAACATTGTCCTACTATGTCCCTATTTCTTCAGTTGTAGCTGCAAACCTAACAGAAACGTATCATTAAGGAATGTGTTTAACAGCCTGAATACCGAATGTTGCTAAGTAAGCATGCAATCCCTTTGATTATTTTGAGATAACTGTTAGCATGCTCTTTCAACTATTAGCTCAAAGCTAGCAATTTGATAGTAGACGGCTAATATGTCAAAATCTGATGCCAAATGATGCATGTGCTATAGTCACATGATTTACTAAGTGGGGTCAGTGCAAATAGCCAGACTGTGGGGTTAGTGCTATTTTCATATAGTCCAAATAGACACTTCATTAATTATCTATATTGATGTATATATTTGTGACCCTGTATATATATATATATATATATATATATATATATATATATATATATATATATATATATATATATATATATACGTGTGTGTGTGTGTGTGTGTGTGTGTGTGTGTGTGTGTGTGCAATGAAATAAATCAAATTAAATGAAAGTCTAATATTGCTGTGACATCCATGTCCATAATGAATGTACAGTAAGCATCTAACCACAACTTTATATATGTGGCATCAGTTAAGAAAAAAGATAAAAATGTGTTTTGCTTGTTTCAACAAAGACACACACACACACACACACACACACAACAATACACACATACAAACTATATGTATGACAAAGAATATACAAGGAGAGGAATCATCATTTTGGTCTAACAATATAAACATTATGAGGTGACGTTAGTGCAAGCCTCAACAAGCAAATTACAAACACACACACACCTCTGCCCCATCTCATTAAAATGTACCTCACTGCAATAATTGATAGGAAACTATAAAATGGAAATGTGTGTCTGGCATTAATTAATCATGCTCCGAGTGTAGCTAATCAGCGCTTTTCACGGTGGTATTGAAGCATGGACACTCATACACTCATACACACACACATACACACATACACACACACACACACACACACACACACACATAAACACATTTACTAATACCCAGCTCAGGAACAAGTTGACACTAGGTAATGTGAGTTGCTGTACATTGTTAATGGTGTTTTATTACCATATTAATGAGATGGCCTCAGACTGAAGCAGCAGGATTAAAATAGTGCTGTTGTTGGCAGGATGTGGCGGCTGTGTCTCACAGGCGGCGAGCACAACAGGAGCTCGATCTTCACCTCAAAGTCTATCTCTTCTCCTCCAAATCCCTCAATCACCAGGCCCCTGTTTATCTTTCTCAGTGGATTCAGAATGGCTGAGGATACACACATGCACACACCCCTCTATCTACTGGGCGAGTTATTACACTCAATCATAAGAGGCTTACCATAAGGCCTGCTCTGCTTTATTCAATAACACCTTGCTAGGGGCAGCTGTCATAACTATGATGAACTTTGCCCATAGCGAAGCCCTAATAAATGATCAGTATATCAGACGAATGGCTGCTGTTGAACTTTCGAACCTGGAATTAGGAAAGTCCTAAAAATCACATTTGTTACACAATCACCTAAATGTCCTTATTTGATCGAAATATGCTTATTTTTAACAGTCGCTAACAGTCACTCAGCTCCTGTTTGGTAGCATTTGTGATGGCAATATTGTGCTTTTAATGATTTGAACTATTTTAATTTTTTTTTTCTGGGGCAGAATTAGTGCACAACACACATATTTAATGTACTCCTAAAAATAAAGGTGCTTCAATCGATTATTTGAATGACGCCATAGAGGATCCACTTTTGGTTCCATAAATAACCATTCATGTAATAGAGGTGTGAGAAGAATCTTTACATCAGGTGATGAAAGGTTCTTTCTTAAGAAATAAGAAATGTTCTCTTATGGTTAAGAGTGTAGACAAAAACAAGATTTCTGAGGAATGTCCTGAAATCAACACAGGGTCATACCTCTTCATACATAATCAGAAATATACATACACCCACTGATTATTCATTTAGTGTTGCTAAAAGTAACAAAATGCCTTTTAACTTGCCATGGCCAAGACCTCCAAACGTCCTGTTAGTGATCATGACTGACTACAGCTAGTAGGTTCTCTGTGCAGATATAGAAAGGATTTGATTGACAGCAATCACTGGCTTGACCACATCACAGTATAATGGAGTTCAGTGCAGATCTGAAAAGGATGATCAAAGATTTACTGAGAGACAAAGAGATAGGAATGTCTTTTGAAGTCATTTCTACATGACTGCAGATGTCAAGATAATCGGCTGAAACAATTGTACATCAATGCACATTATTGTCATTACAACTGCACTAGTTTTGCTAATTGGTTTTAGGCAAACTACTCTTTCAAAAGAAAGAAATGTTAGCTTTTCTTGATTCTGCAATTCTATGAATTGGTGTAACTGCAGACATGTTAATAAGCTACGTAAGTAAGCAAGATAGCTCCCAATTTCCCAATTTAGGCTTATTTGAGCTGTATGGCCATGTGGAAGCCCATGGAACCTTATGTTTTACCCATATGAGCCCTATTACATGAGCATGTTGGCTGGGAATAGTAACGTTTTTAAAGAAACTGTTGATCATGATGACAATCAGCCATTACTAATCATCAGCTAAAATCGTAATGATAATGACAGGCCTACATCAGGTGTAATTTTTACCTTTTTCACCTAGGTTCTTGTCGTTCTGCCGGAGTGAAATTAAGGGATTTTTTTTTACAGGACTAAAGGTTTGATTGCTGAGTCTGACCTGTGTGTGAGCTCTAGATGAATCACTGTTTGACTCTCTCTCAGACTAAGTGGATTGGAGCAGAGTTCACCTCAGCTGACCCAAGGCCAGTCAGCAGGTGCAGTCTGTCGAATAACTCTCTCTGCTGACACTTTCCCAGCAGACGCGAGAACATTCTGCAGGTGTGCAGCGCTGCATATAGAGGTTCACTCATCAGCTGTCTTCTCATTTGCACTCTCTCAGCTGACCTTTAGACAGCTTGCGGGTGAGAAGTGCAATGTTCTCCTCACTTAAAACTATCTGCTAACAAGTTGTGATATTCTATATTTTCCTTGTATTTTGTCCCTAAGGCCCATGTATGACAGGTGTGGGGGTTCATCTATAAAATCCATCAAAATTCATTTTTGCATGACCTAGGCTGTTTTTATAACTGTGCAAAGCAAGCTGATGCATATGTAAACATCACCTGTTGTGATTGGCTGTGCTGACAGGATGTTGGAAGATCACCACCCCCCAACCATCATCCCCAACTCTCAGACTCATCCCAAAAGTACTGGATGGAGCAACATCCATAATTCATGAAAATTGTAGTTCCACTGATCCACAGCTCAGTGCTGGGGGCTTTTATACCCCTGTAGCCCACGTCTGGCAGGTTCATGTTTATCTGTTTCAAAGAGTCCAATTCTATTGGCAGTTCTTCTCTACAGACTACTACTAGACAAGCTGTGTGTGTGTGTGCATCTGCACATCTATCTCAGCAATGGATGGAACTCAAAGTAGCTGAATGCATTCATTAGCAGGGGTGTCCATAAAATTAAAATTGCAGTCTTTTAGTTCAAGAACTGTGTTAGGTCAACACATTAAAGCAGCGTGGGCTCAAGCCTTCCATGTAGCTTGAACATGGCTGAATTGCTGAAGATGGAATAGGTAAACACTTTGTTTTTGGTGAAAACAGATTTCAACAGATTTTTTGTGTTTCATTTCTGTGTTTCTGTTTATGGACTGGAGAATGATGAATGGGCAGTGTCTAGCTTTTAGCAACCACATTTTACTGTTTTGAATCCATAATATGGGTCTTTTAAGAACTGAGACACATTTTCATAATAACACTTTATGGAAGCATTTGTTATAGCACAGTGGGTAGAAGTCCAGATTGTGTAGGCGTTCTGTCTCTGTTGTCTGTCTGTGTTCTGCATATATCAAATGAGACGTTTCAGGTGGAACCAAACGTGTAGTGGAGAGGTTCTTGAGCTTTGTACTCGCTCTTGACACTTGTTTAATGTTCTTTGTAGAAACTATTCTACATGTCTGGCTTTTCAATACACTGTTTATCTGCTGCTGCTCTGCTTGAAAGCACCTGTGCTGACTGGTGCAGGAGGCCAAAGTAAAAAAAAAAAAAAGAAAAAAAGAAAAATACAAAATTAACAGTGTTGTTTTTCTTATTATTTAAATCATTTATGGAATATTACATTTTAATGCTTCGTAGTAGTCAACTTTGTGGCTGGTCTGACGTACGTACGCCTAGAAGTGCCAGCTCCGGTCATCTGACTGCTCCAGCTACTTACTAGAAGTGCTGCATTGGTTTTAGCTTGCTTTTACTTTGTTTATATATGGAAGCTGTTACAGACATGTCATTTAATTAATGTATGAGTACATAAGTACATGTATGATTTTATTTACAACCAAGCCTTCAATAGGTCTTTTTGCTCTTTGTCAAAATTCAATAGGTCTTTTTGCTCTTTGTCAAAATTAGTATTTCTAGCTCCTGGGTTGTCCCTAAAAAACTATTTTACGTATACATTTATAGCTGAGGGATGCAGAACCATCACTGAAAGTGACAGAAACATGTAAACTATCACAGTAAAGCAATATCATAGGATTTTACATGAATATGAATCGCTTCACCAAAGTTACATGGATCAGAAACTGGCGTGCTGAGCCTGGCTGCCTCTTCACATCCAGACTCGATCTCCCAGAACTTTCCAGGAGATCACATGACTCCTCATGTGACTTAAAGCTCCTATCCACATTCTCGCTCTAAGGAATTCTAAGGACTGACACCTGTGTATCTGATTATGCCGATGACACAACTCATGCTCTCTTTCCCACCATCAGGACACACAGGTTTCAGCCCGCATCTCAGCATGCCTCGCTGACGTCTCTTCTTGGATGGGGGCTCACCACCTCAAACTCAACCCTAGCAAGACGGAGCTGCTGTACACCCGGGAACTGCTGGACCTAAAAATGATCTTGCCATCTCCTTTGAGAACTCACTGGTCACTCCTTCTACAGAAGCTCGAAGCCTTGGTGTACTGATGGATGATCAGTTATCGTTCTCAAGTCATGTTGCAAACGTAACTCGGTCATGCAGATTTCTCCTGTATAACATCCGGAGAATACAACCCTTCCTCTCTAGAGAGGCCACCCAGGTGCTCGTTCAGTCTCTCGTCACTTCCAGACTTGACTACTGCAACTCTCTTCTGGCTGGTCTCCCTCTGCGCACCATCAGGCCCCTGCAGCTTATCCAGAATGCAGCGGCACGGGTCGTCTTCAATGTCCCTAAATTCAGTCATGTCACTTCACTGCTGCGCTCTCTTCACTGGCTTCCTGTAGCTGCTGCCCGCATCAGATTCAAAACCCTGACGCTGGCCTACAAAGCCAAGAATGGACCAGCCCCTCCATACTTGATGGCAATGGTCAAAAGCTGATCTGCACCTAGAGCCCTTCGAGCTTCAAGTGTGGCTCGGCTCGACCCGCCATCCCTCAAAATCCAAAGTGGTGGTAAAAGCTTGCCCTGGGTGTCCGAATGGCCGAGTCGCTTGCTGTCTTCAAACGCAGACTGAAGACCCTCCTCTTCCGAGAATACTTGGACGAATAGCAGAGTACTATGGTCACCTTATTGTCTCGTGTTTAGTAGTGTCTAAACTTAGAGGTATCTTTGAATTATTATTAGTATCTTTGAATTATTAGAGGTATCTATTCTAACTAGCTGAGGTTTTTCTTGGGTAAATAGCAAAGCACTTTTGTAAGTCGCTCTGGATAAGAGCGTCTGTTAAATGTCCTAAATGTAATTGTAAATGTGATCATGTGACTATCTTAGATTAGTATTTAAGCCTGTGCTTTAGACTAGGCATGTCACAATGTATTGTATCCCATTCTGGAGATCTACTGAGCATTTACTGATCTATGTTTATATTCTGTGTATTGATCTTTTTTCATGCCCTTTGCCCTATGGATCTTTGCCTGTGTTTTGGTTCCCTGATTATGACCCTTTACCTGTATTGTGGATTACATTTGGATTTTGCCTTGACCCTTTTTGGATTGATTGCTCCGTGTGATGTTTGTACTTTTGCCTGTCATCTTTCTTTTGGCCTTGACCTTGGACTGTGTATTGATTACAAACTTGGACTGAGAATATCCCAGTAAAGCCTCCTTTACATTTTACCCCTGCAAGCGTCTGACCCTGTTTGGCACCTTACACTGGCATGGCAGCAACAGAGATTCTATTCTTCTTTTTATTATTTGTTGTGTTATGATGTCAGGATGTTCACCTCCCACCTCTCCAATTCATCCCAGAAGGATGGAGCTTGGAGCATGAAGCCCCATCATTCCAGAGAACACAGTTCATTCCCCTCTAGCCCAGGCTTGGCATTAAGCATGGCGTCAATAGGTTCATGTTTATCTATTTCAAAAAATCCTATTCTATTGGCAATCCTTCTCTACCGTGTACTACTTGACAAGCTCTGTGTTTGTGTGTGCGCATTTGCACATCTATGTCATGGCAATATTAATTATTTTGAGTTTATTCATGCAATACTACACATGTTGCTTTAATCATGTGGAAATTGTGAAAAAAAAAACATTTTAAGCTGATACTGGTACTGTAGTACATTTACTCTTTTTACTTTTTACTTTTTACTTCAGCTCGATAATTGGATTGAAGTTACACTTTTTTTTTTACTTCAGTACCGATTTAGGCTACTTTACCCACCTCTGCACCTAACACAAGAACAGTGGTCAGCTGTCTCTTCGGTTCCCCAATCTCCGCTGACCTCAGTTCAGTCCGCAGGTGTGCAGAAGGGCCTGTCAGCCGCCTCTTCACTTTGCCCTCTCTCAAACACACACCAATCAGCAGCAACGGCCCAATCTTCAGCCTCTCACTGACAAGTCAGCTTCAGCCAGACATCCGCGCAGACGGAAATATCTCTGACTGAAAAAACGAAGTCTATGTGAAGCGAGGCTGGGGGAGAAAGACTCTAATAAATGTAGGGAGTGCAACATTTTCTCCCCATTGCTCAATTTGTTTGCTCTGTCGTTTGCTCTCATGTTCCAGATTGCGGCTGCTGGTTGTTCCCTCTGTAAAACTCTACATTTTAGCCGTTCGCTGCGTCCCTTCAGCGATACACTCTGTATTTTGCTTCCAACTGTGTTTTATATGTGTATCTTTTGGTGTGTGTGTGTGGTGTTTGTGGGCGTAGAAGGAGAGGGCTTGTAATGTACTCTGAAATTGTAGCAGAACTATGTTATTGACCAAGTTCTCCAGGGAAGAATTGACACAGAGATCATTCGGGCGCTATCAGAAGAAAAAGGTAGGTGGGGAGAGAGAGAGAGAGAGAGATAGAGAGAGAGAGAGAGAGAGAGAGAGAGAGTTTTATACATTTCATACCCTGTAGCTGTTTCTCAAAACTGACTCCCTAGTCTCTCTCTCTCCACCAGCCTGCGTGAGCCTGCAAGCAAATCTACTTTTTGGAGTTGCTTTTAATGTTGTGTCGGGCATCGATTCACCAGCCGAGTTTATTTGTGAGTGAAGTCATTTCCAGGTGAATTATTGAAAACTCAGCTCAGTGCACAACATCTCACACTCTGTAACACAGATAAATACATGTTTACCCAGATACACCTCTATCTGAGTTGGCTGGAAGCCCTGACTACAGCTACTGGGTGGGTAGTAACTGGTTATATTTACTCAGTTGCTTGCACTCAAGTAACCATTAGCTGCACTTGTACTTTTCCAAGTTACTGTCAACTGTAATATTTGACTTCTGCTTACCTACTGTAGATTATGTAAAGTCTAATGTGCTTGCATTAATCCCAAGATGAAAGAAATGGAACTAGCTGGATTTCTGCCTTGATTTGTACTTACTACTAAAGTATAGACAAACACAGTTAACCTAAACTAATAACACTGGTTTCAGGTCATCAATATTTCTGGGATGTCACTTCTCTTCAGCCATGCCATAGCATCTCAATAGGCTTTACTTGACTTATGAGCTGTTGGGTCATTGTCTTGTTGCATTACCCAGTGTCTCTAAAGCTTAAGATCATGGACTGCTGCCTTTACAAAATGTTTTGATGCACCTTTGAATTGTTTATTGTTCCCACAATGACCGCAAGGTGTCTAGGCCCTGAGGCTGCAAAGCAGCTCCAAATCATAATGCACCCTTCACCATTTTTGAGGCTGGGATGTAGTTTTGTTGTTGGTGCGCAATGTTCTTTGTCTTTGAAGCTTTGTGGAACATGCGGGTGGTCTTAAGATGCTCCCCAGCTAGGTTTTCTGGAAGACATTCTTTTCTATATTTGTGACTTACATAATAGTCAGACAGTTAGTTGTTGTTCAGCTGGTTTTAGGGGCCTTTTTATTGTACATATAATGGTTGTACTTTCATTCATCATCAAATTTGGATATTCTATATGGAATCAGTTTTCCAATGAATATGTCAATATGACATATTAGGTGATATAATAACTCCCCCCCCCTCTCTCTCTCTCTCTCTCTCTCTCTCTCTCTCTCTCTCTCTCTCTCACTGGTCAGCAGTGTGAACAGTGTGAAGGTAGGCAGCAGGGTGAGTACAGGTTGTCAGATCTAGACACATTCAGCTGAATCAGTTCTGTACTACTTACACACACACATAGCACTGCAACCCAACTGAGCGTCTCCTTCCCACACTGCTTCCAACACTTTCACCATCAAATAATGGCTGATTATAATGTATACTTCCCTCTTTAACTGTCAGAGCTACTCTAAAGCGTTTTCTGTATGTGTGCGCTCTGTGTGAATGTGTGCGTCCGTGCACCAGCGGGTTTGTGTGATTTTTTGGGGGGGCTTTTTTATTTTTTTGGCAGCACGTTGAAATGCAAATCTCTGTCAGAAAAAAAAGAAGGCCCGCTGCACAGAAAGGCGCACTGCCTCCCTCTCTCCTCTCATCTGCTGTCAGCGCGGAGGGGCGCACAGTATTAAATAATGAAACACACACACACACTCGTCTGTGTTGTCATAAAAAGAAACACTCACACACAATCTGTCATTGCAGAGGGAGGGAAAATATCCTTGAAAATTTTTCTCAGAGGGAGGAGAAATATCACTAAATATCAGTCACTTTCTAACACACACAGTTCACACACACACACACACACCTATGCACACGCATCAAAGTCAACATGTCTAAACATAAACATACACACTGTGTGTGTGTCTTTCTCTGTCTGTAGACAGACAGACACACACGCACAAGCACACAGATTTGGTTTTATGCAGTGTGACTATATAGGGGCCATAACCTTACACAGTCTCAATAACTGCATTTCCTACTTTAACATCAGCCTTTCACACAATTATGAAGTATTTTCTGCCTACTGTCTTTTAATTTCAATAAATTGGCTGGTTTTCAATCATTAATTGGTTTGTTTGTGGTAATACTGGCTTCAGGTCAGGACTCTGAGTAGGCAGCTCTAGAACATTAATTTATTCAAATGTATTTTCAACCATTCAGTTGTTGATTTGCTTTTAACTTTTGGATTGTTCAGCTCACGGACAGATGTACAGACAGCCTACAAAAAAATTCAATGATCAGCAAAACATCCCCACATCACCACACTACCACCACCATGTTTGAAAGTTGGTGTGCCTACTGTGTAATCTAGCATTTGCTTTAAACCAGATATACATCTGCTCATGAGTAGAAGTTGTGGCAGTGAGGAGGTGGGAGAGCCATGGCCGAGCCCCCACACGACCATGCTCACTTCCCTGATGCCGCTCACCTGGGACTGATCAGGGAACCGAACCCCAGATCATGCATAAAAGGGCCAGGTCAGTATGCACAACGGTGAGCATGAGGGCTGAGAGCTTAAACAGAGACTGCTGCCTCATTTTAGAGGCCTGTAGTTATGTTCTCTTGGGTGCTGGTGGAGCATTTGGGTTAAATAAAGTTGCTTGTGTGTCACTTGAACCTCTGTTGAGTCCGTGTTGTCTATAAGCCAAGCAGTCTACTAGGTCACGGTGGTCCTCCCCCTTCCCCGAGGGACGTGCCACAAAGTGTTTATTTGATGTTTCACTTTTTTTTAGGCAAAGTTTTGAAAAGTTGGTCAGTTTTAGCACTTGTACTGTACCATGTGAGAGAAGAGCCCTTGGTAAGCAGTTCTGACAGTATTCTGTCAGCTCAATTCATCCCCGTCCTTATACATCCCATGCCTCCTTGTTCGTACTTCACCCATTCTCTTTCATCCCTTCCCATTTCTATTAGCATCCCCTCCCATCCCTCTATCATCCCTACATCACCTTCCATCAGCCCTACCCTACCTTCTATCACCCCAACCTTCCTCCTGCCCTCATCATCCATGCCCCTCCTCCGACCATCCCATCCCTCCCTCTGTTTAACTCCCCTTTCATCATTCCATCCAACTTCTTCCCTCCCCCATTTCATCCGTAACCCTTTTCCCTCCCTTCATTTATCCCATTCCCAACTGCCAGCTTGATGTTCACCCCATCAGGCTGATGCCCGGCTCTTCATGCTTCCCACCCGTCTGGCCTGCACAGTATTCTCTCCTTACTTTAGCCTTCTCCTTTGCCTCATCACTCTCTGTGCAATCTATGCCGCTGCCTTCCTCTCTGGCCACACCTCAGGACACTGCTGGAGTCTTTATGTCTCTTCCATCCTTGGCTGGCAGATCTTCCAAGGGATGGAATCGAGTTTGCTCCCAGCCCTCCACACCTCCACTGGCTTCGTCAGTCCCCATGCTACAGCCTCTGGTGACTCTGCCTCTCAAAGGATTGCCAAAATTGGGTCCATCCAGGGTCATTCTGGCTCTCTCGTTGTGTTACTTTTGTGGTGCGCTGGAACCGCATCCCCAGTTGACTACTTTAGAAGGACAAATCACAGGAGAATCAAGGACAAGCCATCTTACCATGATAACTAAGCCAATCAACTCTCACTGCTTTCTTCTGCTTCCTCTCCCCATCAAACCAATTGCTGACTTCCATGAGTACAAAGTCAAGCCCCAAACCTAGCCTTAATTTGAGTATCCAAATCAAGCACTTTAAAGTCAGGACCATTTTGTTGGTGACACTGTCTGTTAATGCTGTTTTGCTGTGCTTTTCCAGCCAGAACACTTCTGTTGTGTACAAAGAACAAACAAACACACACACACACACACACACACACACACACAAGACACTCCCTCATGTGCAAATTTACCATCTGGGTGGCTGCTATGCTATACAACCTATTTGTTTGTGGCTTTGTATTCTAAAGCTCTTCTGTACCCATTTGCTGTGGAGGCACTCACTGTTTGCTGGCTTTTAGTGAGTTAGCTTGTTTTGTTTGGGGGTTAGAGCTTTAATGAGGGAGTGAGTGAGAGTTATAGAGAGAGAAAGAGAAAGAAAGACAAGCAACTCATCCGCTGACCTGCCACTCAGAGCTCTCTCTCCCCCTGCAGTCCTCCCAAGGCAGCATACAAATGCACTCAAGACCACAGGCAAGAAACCCACACATTTTCTCCACTCCTAGCATCAGGTTATGAGAAGAATAACATTCATTTAGTGCATAACTGAGTCCAGTCCTCTGCTTGAACTCCCCAAAGAATACGATCACACAGTTATGAATATTTGCCCTTCACAAGCCACATGACACACCATACTCTATCTGCTGCTGTAATTGTATCTCTACCTGCATTTTATTTATAACTCTAGAAAAACAGGCAAATTATTTACACTGATGTTGTGATCCAGAGCAGATCTTCGGCTTCTGTGTTTGTGCTTGTATATATGTAATTTATTTTCCAAACATTGTCAGAACATGTACGTTCTGGCTATAGAGAGAAAGCTGGCCAGCAAAACTGTCCTGCCATTGTTTGTTTAAGCTTTAAATGTTTGATTTTCTTTAGGGTTAGGATTCTGATTTAAGACAATTCTGATTATACAAGAAATATATATGCAAAAACACTTTCTCCAAAACATTGCATGATGAATAAAAGTCATTGTAAAAGGTCTATTGGTCCATGAAATGTTGACACTATGTAAAATGGCAGATTCAAATGATTCAAACAAACAAACCAAAAAATGGTGGCATAATTTGAGTTAGAATATATTGAAGCCAGCACTTCAAAATCTCTCTACATTGGCGTTCATAGAAAGTTAAGGCTTTTTTTGAGTATTTAAGATGATAGTAACATCAGGCTCCTGCATTTGGTGTTGCATGAGGATAATGGGGCTAAAAATACCTGTGCGGTTATGTGACGGGATTACCGGTTGGAGAAGAGGTGGTACAGTGCAGTGAGTGTCTCGTTTAATGTGTGGACAAAGGGTCGCAAAGCAGATGTTAATGATTGGTAAAAAGGAGTGATTGCATTTGGACGTGCCAAAGACCACAGTGTGAAAGAAGCAGCTGAATCTGCAGGTGTATGGAAGTGTGTGGTAATCCAGGTCAACCAGCAGTGTCAGAAATCCCAGTACACAGGAAATTCCTATCAGAATTGTGTGAAAGGACCGTCTGTGTATTTCACGGCCTGTGGATGACTGCATATCATGCACATTTGGAGCAGAGTGGCATGCTGTATGTCCATTTGCTTCGATACACCTGCAAATTCACACTATAGCCTTAATCATTAACAATCATTAACATCTGCTTTGCAACCCATTTATATGTATTATATACATATGTATGTGTGTGTGCGCGCGCATTGGTGTTAATACCAATGTGTGTATGTGGCACAGAGAGAGATAGATATAGAGAGAGTTAATAGAGGTGGACAGGCAGCCGTGTGCATCCGCAGCCTGCACTAACAAGACGAGGTGGTTGGGGGAGGGTTTTGCCTGTATATACAGGATCAGGGTGAGGGAGAGACTTAAAGCACGCCCCTGACCTGTATACCATCTCATCCATGCAGAAATAGCAGCGTCCAAACATAACCTGAATACAAAAGCATGCAGTCCTCTAAGGCCAAGGCTTATTGGAGCGGGCGGATAAATAAGCATCTACCACTGAATACCAACAAATAGGCCCTCTAGAGTGTAGTGGAATTGGGCAAATCTCAGAACATCCCAGCGGAGGTTAAACAGTCGATATAAACAATATTCAGACGTTTAGAGCTGAGCCTGAGCAGAGAGTGAGTCCTGTTTCATGCAGGGTGTGACGGCTATGCCCTTACACTGAATGATGCAGGAGAGACACGGCAAGACATGGACAAAGACATCTGTCCCCAGCCCCTCTGAAAGAGAGCTAACACCACACACTGCTGCTGGCCCATGAATGCTGCATGAACACACTCTTACCAGCCTCTATGTCAGCCGCCCTCTGAAGTGCTCTGGCCAAAACAGAGGGAGAGAGAGAGAGAGAGAGAGAGAGAGAGAGAGGGAGAGAGAGAGAGAATTAGACACCTTTCCCATATGTATAAACAATATCTAGTAATGTACCTCACAGTGTTTTGGAAATGCTAATTTACCTTAGCACTGTCTGTGTGTGTGTGATGGACACTGTTATGGATACTGATTTCTTGCACTCTATCCTTTTTGCTGTGTGTGTGTGCCAGTAGGTGATTGACCTCAGCTGTGAGTACCTTTGTGGTTTAAATAGTCCTTCAGATTTTTGAATGGGTCTTTACAAGAATGTGAGAACCTGATGTGGGACCCCTACCATTCCTTAAAAACCATTTATGATACCCTGGAGACATAAAAAAAAAAATGGTAGTGTGCTTTTTGGTCATGCATTTCAGTTAAGTGTTAACAGGTCTCTGGCCAAAGTATATCCAGATACTATCTAGCTGCACTATATGGACAAAAGTATTGGGACACACATCCTAATCACTTAATCATTAAATTCATTCACATGTTTCATTCAGCCCCTTTGCCACAGGTGTATGAAATCAAGCACCTGGTCATGCAGTCTGCCTTTACACACATTAGTAAAGGACTGTGTGTTTATAAAGAGCTCACTCAATTCCAGCCTGGTGCTGTAATAGGATGCCGATTTTGCCACAAATCAGCTTGTGCAATTCCTTCCTTCCTAGATATTCCAGTGAAAGGAACCACAGCAACCCAACCCCATAAAGTTACAGAGCTAGAGAGTCTCCAACGCTCTGCTGACTCAATAACCTGCTCCAGACCTGCTGTTAGAACTGTACAGAGGGGCCAACTCCTTTTTAATGCCTATGTACACAGAATGGGATGTCATAAAAGTTCCTGTAGGCGTCCAAATACTTTTATTCATATAATTCATGACACACACACATTAATGCCAGGTGTTAATAGACTCTAGAGAGTTTCTACTGATGAGTTTCTCTTTATGGTTGTGTGTGTGCACCTGTGTGCATGTGCATGTGTGTATGTTTACAACTCCCTGCAGCTCACAGTCTTTCCTGCTATATAGTGTGTGGTGGGAGTGGTAAAAGAGGCGCCTAATTCCCCCATTAATTTCTCACAGTGTCTGCTCAGATGAATAAATCTAACAGCACAGAGGAAGCTGTACATTCATCTGCCTCTCGCAGTCCTGCAGCCTCACGCTGCAGCTTCTTCATGAAGGAATAGCGAAAAGTGGGCAAGACACAGGGACAGAAATAGCACTAAACCGTGGTAGGGACTTCAGATGTTGGATGTTCGGCGGCTGTAGGGATGGCTACAGTGGCCGGAAATAAATCTGTGTTAACATGGTAGTCATGGAAACCAAAGCACAAAGCGATTCCGATTTGACAGTGGAACGACATGTTTGACAGTAATTGCTCACCTGGTGACATGCCTTCAAGATGACTAAATTAAATAGCATGACTAAATTAATGAAGATGACTATCAGCTACTGTTTTGCGCTAATTCCTAAAGATGGCGTGACACAAACTGGAGTCTTCTCCAGGAAAGAATTTGAACCTGTCCTTAGAGCAGTTCTGACAGCTCTAAACCAGACTCGCTGTCAGACGCCTCTGAACTACAGGCACGTACAGCCGACAGAGTGTCCGGTGACCCATTTAATAATGATTGAAGTTCTTTTGCCTCTTCTCCACCGCTCACCAAATCAGGTTGGAAATATCACTGCAGCAAATACACCTGATTGGCTGCAATGTTAAACACACTGTGTGGCATCATTACTTATTCATGAAAGCTATTCTATCACCATATTTTCTTTATCAATGAACCAACTTATCAAATCATATCAAATCAATTTTATTTGTATAGCGCTTTTTTACAACTGTTGTCACAAAGCAGCTTTACATAATCAGTAATTAGTAAAAGACAAGAAAGACAGGGCCTGCTGGTCGGACTGGAAGGTGGCAGCTGGTCTGACGCAGGTAGAGGGGACCCCAGCGGTCAGTGTTTTAGCAGATAGAGAAGGTAAAGAGACAGAGTTAGTTCTGAATGGATTTATGGAGAGCAGAGAATGTTGAGCGGTATCAGAATGTGTCTGATGACTCCAGCAGGTCTAACTATAACAGCCTAATTAAAAGGAGAGAGCCAGAAGGTAACACAGACACAGGAGCACCCTGAAACACTAGCATCCATCTGCTCCACTATCCACAAATCTGAGTGATAGTGTGCAAGCAGTGAGACGACAGCTCCAGCTTATTTACCTCACCCTTTTTTTATTTATTTATTTTTTTTTACAACATTTAGAGATTTCTTTAGAACTTTTCTGTGCTATTCCAAAATTATAAAAAAATATAAAAAAATGCTGGGAGCTCAGCAGACTAAGACACTGATACTATGGTCCATGGATCGCAAGTTTGAATTCTTCACCATTAGCAGCCGAAGCCTAAGAGAGCACAATTGGCCACGCTCTCTCTTGGTGTATAGATGGCGCTCTTTCCTCAACCCTTCCCACTGTAATGCTGGCCAGCACTGGTGTCTGTTGGTTGATGTATCAGAGCTAAGGAGGCAGCGCTTGCTGCATTGGCAGCAGTTCAAAAAGAAGCGGTGGCTGACTTATACCATTGGAATCCCGGCTCCTACTGCCGGTAGCATTGCAAGTGATAGGTGGGAGTCCTAGTGAGGGGGTGGATTAATTGACTCTAAAATTGGGTGAAAAGAGAAGAATTGATGATTGATGGAACACTCACCACACACACACAATTACACACACTGCCCCACACACTAGGTGAGGGGAGCAGACTGATCACACATGGTGCACAATTTGGCAGCTTATCACAATCTGAGAGACAACCACTAAAGCCAGTCACAAATTACATCTCCTTTAGCTCTCTCAGCTCTTTATTACTTTTCAAACTTTTTAAACTTTATTATTCTTTATTCTATTTATTGTTTGGTGTACTTTTCTTTCTTTTACATGCCTTACTAGTGTTGCTCACACCAAGTATGTATGTGTAATATACTGGCAAAAAAAAAGAAATTCTGAGATTTGAAAGAAAAGTGAAAGAGAGGGAGCGAGAGAGAGAGAGAGAGAGAGAGAGAGAGAGAGAGAGAGAGAGAGAGAGAGAGAGAAAGAGACAAAGAGCAAGTAACTAATAAGAGACAGACATAGAAGGAAAGAATGAGGGTGAGCAATGAACGCAATAAAGGAGAGAGAGAGAGACAGGCAGAACAAGGAGGAATGACAGAGAGGGGGAGCAGTGAGGGACGGCAAGAGAAAGAGGAAGTAATAGAGAAAGTTCAATGAGGGAGAGAGAAGAGAAAGAGGCAGGAGAAAGGGAATGAGAAAGAGGGAGCAGAGAGAGAGAACGCAATAAATGAGAGACAGACAGAGATAGAAATTAATGAGGGAGAGAGGGCGAGAAAGAGACAGGAAAAAATGAGGGAGTGTGACAGACAGACAGAAAGAAACAGGAAAAATAAATGGGAAAAAAAGAAAAAGAAAAAGAGACAGAGCGATAGAAAGAGCAATGAGGGAGAGAGGAAAAGAAAGAGAGAGAAATAGAGACAGAAAAAGAGGAATGAGAGAGCGAGAGAGAGAGAGAGAGAGAGAGAGAGAGAGAGAGAGAGAGAGAGAGAGAGAGAGCAATGAGGGAGAGAGTGAGAAAAAGAGAGAGGAAAAAAATAAGGGATACAGACAAAAACAGAGCAATGAGAGAGAGAGAGAGAGAGAGAGAGAGAGAGAGAGAGAGAGAGAGAGAGAGAGAGAGAGAGAGAGCAATGAGAGAGAAGGGGAGAGAAACAGACAGAGAAAAATAGAAAGCAAGGAAAGCGAGAGACGAAGGGACAAAGAGAGAGAGAAAGAGAGATAGATAGATAGAGAGAGAGAGAGAGAGAGAGAGACTGACTGAAACTTGGCTGATGAAGCGGGACACGTGTTGGGCTTTGGAGAATTTGGCAGATTCATACAGATTCAGATATAAGAGGCTGCACAGCTTGGAATCCAGGTGTGTTGTGGATTCACATAGTTTTCCTTCATCTCTTTTTCTCCCCCCCCACTCTCTCTCTCTCTCACACACACACACACACACACTCCCACACATACAACAAATAAATTGCCAAATATTTCATGCAAACTCCCAACTGTGCCAAGCAGTGACAAACCCTCACACACAAAACCTGTGAGCTAAAATACATCCTCACGAATGTGCATAGGTTTGCATCTCAAACGGTGCTGTGCATTTCCCAAAGCTATGCATCTTTCACACACACACACACACACACACATACACACACACACCAGTGCGCAAGGACCGTCTGTCAAGACTCTCTGTTTTTCACACCTCATTAGACGCTCAAAAACAGTGTTCCTCTGATCGATCCCTCACAAAAAAATGCTGTTTTCCAGATTGTGGGAATCAGTGATGTCGTTCATGCAGAAAGAAAACCACGCACTCGAACGTATGTTAACTAACGGCACACTGCAAAAAGTGCAGCACATTTTGTGTCAAGCCATGAGAATGCTGCAGAAGTCTGATCCAGACTTGGAAGCTGTCTTTGTGTTAAAAATCTCAACACACCACCTGCACTGAAGAGGTTACCCAATTCAAATAAAAGTAAAAAAAAACACAAGAATAAGATCACACTTACATTCTTGGTTTATTTATTAAGAACAGTGCTGATATGAATATATTAAAGGTAAATGCACCTACGTTTGTCTTTGAGTGTGTGCCTCTGGTTGGGGCGAATATGCCCAGATGTAATTTAACAAACCTATTCACAACCCTGTTAGTGTGCCTCAGAATGAAACATGCTAATTTTCCTTTTTACAGAGGGCTTGTAAGAAAATCTGTAATACAAATGCAATAATTCTTCCAGAGTCTTCTCTCAGTTGGTGTGCTCTTAGCAAGCTGAAGACTTCTGGAGCTGGTTAGCTTTTAGCTTTATCCCCACTCGTTTCCCTGGGTTTGGTTTCCTTGTACTTAATACAAAAAGCTGGTGCTTTCCCTTCTGGTGTGTGTTCAGCTTCAGTTTGGTCTTTGGTCAGTTTGTCTTTGAGGGAGCGGACGATGTAGAGAAGAAATGGTAAAAGCTAGTGTTGGTTAGTGTTAGCTTCTAGCCTAGAATGCATGAATCAAGTGCTGAGTTTGAGCTCCTCTTCTGTGAACACTGGCAGAGGAAAAAGCTGCAGTCACAAGGCATTAAGGTATTCCCATAACTATGAGTCTGGAGGTGCTGGAGGTGCTGCTTTTAACAGTTTAGCCAGCTTTGACTTAGGCTTTTGTTGGTCTGCTGGATGTATGCACATTTTGGGGGTCCATTTTCTTGTCTAGAAGGAGGCAACAGGAGACAACAGTCATGTCCATGTACTAAGCTCACATTATTTGTCTATGACAAGATGAATACAGTTTTCTATTCTAGGCCACCTTTAAATAAATACATTTAGTTCAGCTGTGTAATAATACACTTGAATCGGTGCTATGCTATTAGATAGTGGTGGTGTGCTGAGTGTAGAACCCCTTCTTGTGTATTGTTGTGAATATGCCACAGACCTGATAGTAATTACACTTTCAGATAATAAGGACATAAACATACCTGTAATCGAGCACTGCTGCATTTCAATGCTCTCCGTTCTCCACCTTATAGGTCAGTTTCTCCTCGTCCATGTTTGGCGAGCTTAATCATGCCTTCACTAAAGTGTGGGGTAGACCAACAATGCAGGAAGTTGTGACCATCAGGAATGGTGCCCTGTGGCTGAGGATATAGAGATCCTCTGTTGTCTGCAGTGTGAGATTCATGCATAATATGCTGGTTAGCTCTTTTCAGAAGGCTAATTAAGGACATTTTTTTAACTGGACTGGTACTGCTTATGGTCATTACTAGATTACAGGCATGTAAGCAAGACTTGAGTAAAAGTACAAGTGCTCTATCAAAAAAGAGACTTCAGTAGAAGTGGAAGTGTTCTTTCAGCTCCATACTGAAGTGGAAGTACTAAAGTATTCCACATTCTTTGTACCTAAGTATTACAATTAGTTTATTCTAAAATTGGCTACTTAAATTGGCTGCTAAGTACTGAAAGTAAAAGTACAAGTTTTGTGTTTTGTTACAGAAAGCAGTCAAAGGTCTGAAAATCATTGTATCATTATATTATTTCAAATGCTTAGACTTAAGGACTGCCACAATTGGCTGTAGTACAAAGACAGGACTACAGAAGACATAGTTGATTAACATGAGTCTTCAATTAACTCTCTGAACAAACTCTCCCAAAAGAAAGAAGGCTGAACAGAACTCCCTCAACCTGCCACATACAAGTGTTTCATCTGTATAAACCAGTGCGGAGAGCAGTTTAAACACTGAGCTTTACCCACTGTAAACTAAACTACCACTAAAAGATCTCAGGCCATTAGGCCACATATGAGTATTTGAAGGTGGTGAAGATGGAGGGGTTTCTTCTGGTGGTTCTTTCATCTCGGAATCAACTAACACAGCTCTAGGGTTAGTGTCCTCACTGCAGCAGCGGAGTGAAAGGAAGAGCGGCAGCATGCACGCTCATGGCTTGATCGCCTAATCTGCTCAATGTTGAGGCGGCTTCATCAAACCCGGTGACAGCGAGTAACGATGCACCTTAAAAAATGTAACGGAGTAAAAGTATTAAACTGATCCAAAATGTAGTGAAGTTAAAGTGGAAGTAAGAGATAAAAATAATACTGCAGTAGACATAGATTCAGCATTTTAGTACTTAAGAACAGTAGTGAAGTAGTTCCATGTCCTTACTATACATCTCTGCATGTAAGACACACTAATATTTTCATAATTTTAGTTAATTGTAAGAAAATAAATTAATATTTTTACTGCAATTAGCACACTAATTGTAGTAATAACATCCTACATGTTAACACTGAAAGTGTAGAGTTCTGGTGAAGCTACAGAATATTTTGGTCTCTCTCTCTCTTGACACACACACATACACACACACACAGTCCATAGAGATGTTAGAAATAGGGATGAACACTTCTCTATCAGGGGTGAGGGATGTTGCAAGGACCTACTTGTTAACATGAAAGTCGATCAATGGCTAACGCTCAAACGAACTGGCTGGACATCTGCACCATCAAAGAGCACACACACATATCCACACCCACCCACACACGCACCCACTCACCCAGGCTCTGTTCTAATGCCAAACATGAATGAGTCCTATATGCCGACCACTGAAATAACTTGCCTGTATGTGTCTCTGAGTGTGTGCAGGTGTGTGTGTGTGTGTGCTGATATTAGTAACGGTTGACTCGCTGCCAATATTCTGGTTGGCAGAGGCTCATTAAGGCAATCAGGAAGGGTGACTGTGAATTAAGTGTACACACACATACACACGCACACACACAACAAACTTTAATCCGTTCTTTTTCTTAGGGCACTTTTACTCTTACGCTGTCACTCTTTGCATCTGTCACTGGTCATTTTAGGCCATTTAGGCCTAATTAATTGAATAATTGCCAAAAAGTGAGAGAATATATATGACGTCAACTTTCCCTTCCTCTACCTCTACACATTTTTGTTCATTTTCTGAGTTGTCACCTTTTCTGTAGACATTCAAACATAAAACAGTGTTTTTGGCCAATCCTAATGCAGTTGTTCATATTAGTCATTCATAAAATAAAACATTAATAAGTGTGGCCAGTATGAACACCATAAACACAGCAACGACTTTGACAAGGTCTCAGATTGATTACCATCATCACCAAATCAGGCCTGAAGCATGTCACCAATTGTATTTAGGATCTGTCAGCTGAATCAAATTTCCAAGCTTAATGCATTAGCTGATCTACCAAACCTTGCGCTAACAACTCAGCAATCATGGGCTCCTCTAATCAACAGTCTTATAAAGGAAAGTAACTGATGCCCACAAGTCAAGAGAATGCTACGAGAAGATAACCAGGTGGTTTCAGCCTGCAGTGTGCAGACTGCAGTTTCAGCTTGCAGTTTTTTCAGACTGTAATTAAGAAATGGCAGTTAAGGGGAATTGTGGAGGTCAAGATAAGATCTAGAAGACCAAACCAACTCTGAGTGAATTCTTTGTGAGCTGGGAAGAAAGCCAAATGCTTTTGAAATGACTCTAAAAGTCCTCTGACGTAACATCAGATAACTTTTGTGGATATACCTTAAACAAGCTGTGCTGCAGGAAACTAGAGGCTCTCTGCAAAAAAGTGTGGGTAAAAAATCCAACTTCAAGAAGATTTGCAGGATTTTCAGAAGCAATCTCATACTGTGAATTTCATTTCCTATTTTACTACTCCGCAAAGGTGTTCTATAGGTTTCTGATCTGGTGACTGGAAAGGCCCCTGAGAAGCACTGTCAAATTGATGAAACCATTTTAAGGCGACTTTCGTTTGCATTTATCATGCTGGAAATAGGCATTCGAGGATGGGTAAGTTGTGGCCATGAAGAAAATCAAATGGATCAATTATTGGGTAGTAACAGCCCAACCTGTGGCAAGACATTCCTTGTGAAAGGCAAAAAAATGTGATTCATCTGACTATGCTTTTCCAGTCTTCAGCTTTGGTGAGTCTGTGTTCAGTGCGGCCTCAGTTTTCTGTTGTTGACTGAGCATTTCTCAGCATGGGTTTCTCATCTTGTATGTAGCCCATCCACCTTAAGGTTGGACTTGTTGTCCACCATGGCTACACTTCATGGATCAGTTTGTCCTTATCTGCTTTTGGCTAGTTTACCAGTAAATAACGCTTTAATGATATAGCTACGATACTGTTTGTGGTAAACTGGTAAGCTGATACTTCCAGGTTCATCATACAAGCCATTTTCCAGAGATATTGACTCCCGTTTAAAGCTTCCTAGCCATCCACACTGTAGTATAATAAGGGTGAATTGTGACACAAGCATGCATTTAAGGTTAAAAGGAGGACCAACTATAACATTGAAAGGTTAAAGGGCAACAGACACCAGATTAATGGCACGATCGGCAATTAGAGCCTCATATAGGAGGGATACACCTCCACAATCCAGCCACTCTGTGCAAAGCAGACACTCTTTCTCTTTCAGATCTGTCAGAGAAAAGACACAAAGACACAAGTGAATAAAGGAATAAATAGACAAACAAAGATTCCATGTCACGACTCCTCTATCAGTCTCTGTCTCTGTGGCTCACATCAGCTAATGAACACAACGGCAGTAATGAAACTTCTCAATTCAGAAAGAACAACAGACTCATACAGCAAGGCAGCAGTCTGCCACTGTGCATCATTGCTTCCATTTTTTATTTCTCTCTTTCTCCCTCTTTTGGTTTTGTCTTGTTTACTCGCTCTTGCTTGCTTTCGTTGATTTTTTACTAGTAGTGACATACATAGATACACGGTCAGAAAAAAGGATGCTGTCCAAGTATATTTTAGTCCCTCATGGTACAACCGATGTAAATGTACCTTTGATAGTACAACATGACCTTTCAAGTAAAATTATGTACCCAGGGACACCATATGTAGGGGTATGTAAGGTCGATTCCAAGCACCCATGACTGCCAGTGGCCCTAAAATGTATTAACTGATATTTTGGCAAAACTGTTGGCAAAACTGGGCCCAGTGTAATATCTTTTCATGGGGCCCAAAATGCCTGGCAGCGCTCCTGTATGTACCTTAAATGAAAACGTTAAAGTAACACTGCAATTGGGACACTTACATAACTTTTAGAAAATGTTTAAAAGTAGAACAATACAATTTACAGCTTGGAGTTGAAAAGGGGAGGCTGTTTACACCTAGCATTTATTATTCCACAGCACTGTAGAACCCCAACCGTTTCTCCAAACTAAGAAAACTAGATGTTCCTTTGAAAAGTTCTGACAATGATTTTATAAGGAGTTTAGTTTTGTTTGTGATGGTGTTGCTGCACAGTAGAATAGTGCTCCATCACTCCAGAGTGGGTGAAATGTTCCCCTGGGGTCTTGAGGTTTTAATCTGGCTTTCTAGCAATCATATGAGCAGTTTTCTTGGTCATCCCGGCCTCTACTTGACCTCCACACAAAGCTTTGAAATTTGCCTCACCTGGCCTTACCTAACGATGACGGTGAGATCAAGGCATGGCAAGCTAATTAAGGTACAAAACAAAAATCACAATATCACATTTTGACAAGGGAGCTCAGAATTTAGCATGTAACAGTATGTACACTCATACCAATGAATTACTTCCCACACACACTCATGCTAGAAAGACACACTTATGCACACTTGTTTGATCCTCAAGTTCAGGTGAACTCAGAGAAGCCCGGGGTATGACAACCTGCAAAGGAATTAATGAAAACACTTCTGTCAGGCTTTACTATGTGTGTGTGTGTGTTACATCTAAAACTGAGTTTGAAGCTGACCTGTGGACTCTTTGTAGACACAATGGCTTTTTTCCATCAGAGACAGAAATTAAATTGATGAGGTCATCACCCTGATACTACAGCCCGACCAATCAAAGTCACTTAATGAAATTCCCCAGATTTTTTTCCTAGTCTTATTTGACAGAATTCTCCATATGTGTTTATTGAAACTGGTGAAGATAATTCCATTTGGTCCATCAGAAGCCTCTTTGATATCTCCGGGCGGCTCTGCAGCAGTATAAAGCAGCGGGGCATAATTGAAATGACTCATATTTAATATCTCTATCAGATAGGGGGAATTATCACATCTGGAGGATTTTCACACAAGGCTGTCCGAGGAGTGGACGCCCGTCTAATTACTGCGAACAGGAGCTCTATGTGTCTCTGCCATATCAGCCTGGACATTCAGAGAGGCAGTGATAGCCTCAGAGAAACAGCTCTTTAAAATTGTGTGTATGTTTTGTAGAACATTGTGGAAGCAATTTTCAAGCAATGTTGTGATGTAAACACAACACACACACACACACACACACACACACACACACACATATTGCACAAACACACACACAAGTACATGCTGAACAATAAATAATGTTATGTAGATGTACTAAGTGTGTGACTTGGGGGTGGGGGGGATGATGACCAGATACATTTTTTTTAACCCTATTATTTCGCCTCACAATGAGACATGCTGTTTTCTTTTAATGGCGGCCCCATGGAACAGGATCTAGTAGGGTTAGCATGTAGCCTAGCACCCAGCCAAGACCCACTTACTTCTCGAGCTCTCTCCCTTGCTGTGGCACATATACCTTCAGTGGAGCTTCCACTGGTTGGCTCTTCTCTGAGGGTTTCTTTAATATTTTCCTGGAGTTGTTGTTGCATTTACCTTGAAAGACTTTTGCTGGTGGGCTGAGTTTATGGTAATTTTGGGGAATGTCAATTACAAAGTCAAAATATGTGGAACAGTTTTGGGGGGTTGGAACATTTTACAGCTGTGTTTTACTCTGTATTTCACTTTTGAAAGAGGACACAACAGTGTTTGAGATTCCTGGTGAGTCACTTCCATCTACTGAATGCTCATTATTCAACTATCAGGACAAACAGCTTGACGTTCTAGGGCACCTTTAAGGAGTCGAACTTAGCTGGTCTTCGAAGTACAGTTATGAAAGGAAAGAATTTTGAAAAAAGTAATATGCCTACAGCCCCTCCTTCTTAATATAACATCCCATAAATTCCATCTTTACATGTGTTTATGAGTTAATGAATTTTCACAACCCACCATCTCATCATATGTCTCAGTCTAGCTCCACTTATCAGAGGGAGTCTGGCTTTCTACCACAAAGCAGAAACCACCCAAACTCCCACACTTACAGCCCATAGCCCACCCTCTCTCTTACAGTCTCCTCCATTGTATCATATGTTAATGGTATGGTATGACCATGTAAAAGGTACGTTACCCTTGTTCTTTACTCACTTTTCAGGTAATGCTCTGAGACACACTGAGACTTTGCATTTATGTGGTTGCTTAATGTAATTGGTGTGGTTGCTTAATGAGTTAACTCATTATTTCCTCACTGGGCTGTTTGAGGTTCCTTGGCAAACATTACCACCTCATTATTATTTTTATACAGTTTATTGTTATACAGTATAATCATCTATTGTTGTGGGGTTTTCTTTGACCCAAATTGACCCAAAACGTACGTACAAAATATTATTGTGATCACAAAAACTGTATGATTTTATTGATAAAGAAAGGACACAGGCTTATACTTCTCATGAAAACTGTACCATATTGCAATATACACATATGAACAGTCAAGTGAAACAGTTTGGAAACCCCATAGAACTTCATGGCATGTAAACCATATTATGGTTTGGTAACATAAGGTAACATAACTAAACATACAATGAAAATGTATTTTCAAATAATTAGTAACATGTAATTAATAGAAATTAAATTTTCTTGTGAGGAAAAAGTTAGGACACCCTATGCCCTAATAGCTGATATTTCCCCCTTGGCTGAACTAACTTCAGTTAGATATTTCCTATAATGATCATCCAGTCTCTGACATCAACTGAGAGAACGTGTTTCCCACTCCTCCATGCAGAAATCTTTCAGCTGTGTGATGTTTCAGCCTCAGTTTTTAGAGAGATGGTCTCATATTGTCCTTAATCTCCCTTTCCTGTAAATCCCAAGATGATATTTGTATTTGCATCAGTACATACGAAAGGGTGGGGGTCCTGTAAACTCATGATAGTCAGTCACCACTTTGCACTGTGGTTTCACTGCAGTTAGTTATAGTTTATGGACAAAATGTCTTAAAATATAATAAGCTTGCAGATTCAAGGAGCTGCCACACTATTCGCAGCACTGTGGCCTAGTCTAGTCTAAATTCCAGTATATTTTATAAAGTAGAAAGCACTTACTGCACGTTCGGATAGGCAGAAACTGAGTTTCGGGTTTCACAGTTGTAGAGGGGTGACGTGGGGTGGGGGGAGGGGACAATGCTGCAGTGTTTCTCCTTCTGTCCACATTAAGGCATTTAGATGTCATTCATTATATTAGCGAAGTTCCTCATGACAAGAACAATCCCATCACGGCCAGCGTCTTCTGTTTAACCTCACAAACTCACAGCGACTCTGTCAAGGCCTCAGATCTCTGCGGCTTCATCCGTTATGACAGCCAACAAACACAAACTAACTTCTGCCCATTTCCCCATGTTCTCTGTTCACACACACATACACACGCGCACACACACACACCCTAAGAGGGTGATGAACGACATCAATCACATTCTGTCAGTCATCAGTCGCGCTCTGCAGGAGACGTCCCTTTTGGACTGCTTGTCGTGGCTACGCTGAAGTGTTATTTTGTTCCCACAGTCCAGAGGCAGAGAGATGTTTATGCTCATAAGTTCATTTGAGCACCGAGTGTTTAAGAGCAGAATGTGTGTGTGTGTGTGTGTTCCTTTATCCTTATGTGTGCAGTGGAAGTACATCATTATTGAACAGCTTTTCCTCTCAGGGCACCACAGCTGAATCTCTAATAAAACATCCGTAATCTTGTTTTAATAAAACTACAAGGTTTTCTTCTCCTCACATACAGTCATAGAACAGCATCAACTACACACCCCCACACACAGAAACAGTGTGTATGCTTAGAGGCAAAAACGCAGGTAAATTATTACACAGATAAAAAGTCTGTAGCCAGAGGGATATCTGTTTAAATCACTGTGTAATACATGCTGCGTCCCTCTAGGAAGTATAACAAGACTTTATTTGCATATTTGTGTATTCTTTACGAACACCTGTTCTACACGATATTCATTAAGGCTACTACAGTTTCTCCATAATTGCTTTGCTTAGACTGAATTTATCTAACGCCTTCTGGGGGACGGCTATTCCAGGCAATTCGAGCCACAGTTTGAAACACATTCAGCTAACACTTTGGGTCAGCCATCCTCTAACCATCAATCTGCAGTTAGTTTCTGACTGTGGAGCTTCTCTTGGGTGGATGTTATTGGCTGGAGGACCACTTTCAACCCAGCAGAGATGCTGATGTAAATACCCTGGCAACACCGCTGTGCCGGATGCACTCTACAACACACACTAACAAGACACTATCATGTCGATATCACTGCTGGGTTGAGAATTATCTCCCACCAAAACACAAGATACTAAGAACCAGGGACTGTTTCGCAGAAGAACTTACGATAACCAAGGAGTTCTCAAAACAACTTAAGTAGTTTTTAAATATTCCATTTAAAACACCATAGTTTGTAAGATATTTTTAGGACATTCTTTGTGGTTTGCTTATGTAGATAATATAAGCAAATTAGAGTCTCTCCTTTGCTGTGTTCTCTCAGATTCAAAACCCTGATGCTGGCCTACAAAGCCAAGACTGGACCAGCCCCTCCTTACTTGATGGCCAAAAGCCGATCCGCACCTAGAGCCCTTCCAGCTTCAAGTACGGCTCGGCTCAACCCGCCATCCCTCAAAATCCATGGAAGACAAGCGTCCAGGCTTTTTTCTGTCCTGCACCAAAGTGGTGAAATGAACTTCCCCTGGGTGTCTGAACGAGTTACTCGCTGTCTTCAAACCCAGACTGAAGACCCACCTCTTCCAAGAATACTCGGGCGAATAGCAGAGTTCACCTCATTGACTTGTGTTCAGTAATGTCTAAACTTAGAGGAATCTTTACATTTTTTGCCTATTTAAACCATTATTTTCTTGTGTTGACACTAACAGTGTGTTAGCCCCACTCATCTGTTTAAACATTATTTCTAGTAATTTTAATTTCTGGCCTCTTAAGGATAGTTTCATACACAGGGATTAGGGTTAGGACTTCACTTCCATTCTAAATTCTCTGTAGTCTAGGACTAGGCTTAATACCTGTGCAGACAGGACTAGAAGAAGTATTATTTATTATTATAGCTGTTTTTGCCAGTTTTTAAAATGTAATGTTGCTTCATGACTTTGATTCATGTATTCACTGGGATCTGACTGATATAAAAAAGTGTGAAAGTATAATTTTAAAAATATAATGAATGTGAGCTTGCTGCGTTTGCCTTATCTCGCAGCATGAAGCTGATATTCCACTTTAATAAATTTTTTTTAAAACTGTAATTCATTCAATATAAGTTTTTGCTTTGATTGTCTATATGCTTGTTTTTCTGTCAATAAAAAATTAAGCACAAAACATTGCTATTTGAAAAAAAAATAGTTTTAGTTGTTTTAGTGTTGATGCTGTGATTTATTCAAACTTGAAATTAGATATTCTAAGAATAAGAGATACTGAATATAAGCCATACTGATCAAAAATAAAACAAAAAAAGGCTTAAACCATGTTATTTAACCTGTTATGAAAGATATGGCAGTTTACCTTTTGAATTAAATTATAGACACAATTGAATATTTTCACAGTTTTCTATTATCTTTTGGAGACACACTAGTATAAGAAAAAAAGAGACTCCACACTCTTACATTGGATGTAAGACAAATACAGTTGGTGTAATGTGGTGGGTAACAACAAGTGGCCTTCTCTGTAGCAGATTTGGCTTCAATTTCCTAGCAAGGCAAGTCCACCACACAACACCAGTGAGAGTCCTTGAGCCAGACTCCTGAGACTCCATTTGTCTACCTGTATTTCATCATTTAAATGTACATTGGGATAACAGCATGAGACAAATGCTGTAAATGTAAATTTGGAGTCTTTATTAACCCCTTAAACAGCCTATGGCCCACCATCAGGCTGAAAGGGATTTATTACAAACTTCTATTACCAGAGAATAGCCCCACCGGTTTGTACAGTTACTGTGCCTGTAGCTACTGAGTAATACTTTATAAATATAATAATAAAGACTTTCTGCATTTAAAATAATTGTGTGTGTTTAATAACAACTGAATTATGCCTAATTATATAAAAAATGAACCTAAGTTTGTAGACACTTGCTCAGTTACCTTGCTACAGTAACAGCAACTATGTGTTGGAATATTGCTGTGTTTTTCTGAATGCATTCGTCCAGAAGAGCATTAATGAGTTTAGGTACTGATGCTGGATGACTAGTCCTGACTCACACTGCATCTCTTTGTAAATGTGTGTGCTGGTCAGATTAAAGCTCATAAAATTGTATTTATTTGTATAGCTTAATTTTGTGTGTTCTGCTTATAGGGAGGTCAGCAGTTATGAGAAATCTAGCCACGTATGAGCTCTCATAAAGAAAGTGTCTCTCTAAAGAATGATTATTTTGTTTGTAAGAAATAAGATTCCTCCAGGTGCTCTGAAGAACAAGCTGCTGCTGTAGGCTTGCAGCAATGTTTTGTGTGTGTGTGTGTGTGTGTGTGTGTGTGTGTTTTTTTTAAGTGAGTCCAGCAATTATGCTGTGGCAGTGGAGAAAAACTGATCACAGTAACAGTGATGAGCTGTGAGCTGAGCTGCTTGCTGATGTGTCCTAACCATCGTTATCATATTATAGTGTAGCATCTGAATAAGGAAGCCCGTAGAGAAAGACCCACATCCGTCCACTTCCGCACACACACATCCACTCACCCACACCACACACAGACACATAACCTGTTCTAAAATCCATCCACGCTTCGTTACAACAAAGCAGAACATTCCTCATTCCTCAAATCCCCTAGCTAGAGCAGCAAGAACCATAAACCAAAACTTCCACAAACTCTCTCTCTATCTTTTCTTCCCATTCTTGTCTTTCTCACTCCCTCTTGGGGTGGAGGGAGGAGGGAGGAGGAAGAGGGTTGGTGGTGGAGGTAGAACAGCAGCTCTCTCTCTCTCTCTCTCTCTCTCTCTCTCTCTCTCTCTGTCTCTCAATATCCTTTCTGCTAGAGCCCAAAGGTAGTGATGTTTTTCCTCTTAAGCCTGGGGGGAGAGAACAGTACACTACAGTAAAGGGGAGACAGGGGTAAAATATCAGAGTCAGTGGAAGGCTAACTAACAAGATGAAAGCAGGTGTGTATGTTGTGTGTTAGTTTATTATGTGTGTGTGATTGTGGGTATGTGTATGCGAGAAAGAGAGAGCTGGAGAGGGACAGAAAGATGGAAGGAGGTAGGGACAGAGTCAGACAGAAAGAGAATGCACTTTCTCCGACACTATGAAAAATTCAGACTGACTTAAGGAAGTAGAAAATTAACTCTGAAAGTCATCAATTATTTTAAACATTTGGAGGGAGATTAGTGTATTTTTATGTTTCCTTTTTTTATGTGTTATTAAAGTGCAAAAAAAATTAAAGGATTACCATGAAAAATTTGGGCACCCCAGGAGATCTGAGCGCTCCGATAACCTTTACCATGATGTCAGAGAGAGAGAGACAAATTAGCTTGTTGATTAGCTTGTTAGAGCTATGGATTGTTCGAAATCAGCGTAAGCAAAGGCCAGGTGACTACATGAGACCTTCAGCAAGAATTTGCAGACAGAGAATGTTATAGGAACCCTCAGCAATGTTCTTCCAGGAAGGTTAGCCTGTAGTGTTACAGAGATAATGTTACAGGAACAGCATCAGCATCACAACGTTATTAGAACATTTCTTACACAACATCCCTGGTTTGACAAAAGCTAACATTATGGAAGCATTATGGAAAATTTTTCCCCAAAAATACAATAAAAAAAGCATTGATAGAACTAATACACAATCAAAATGATAGCACACTGCTAAATAATATTTAATAAATGTACTATAAAACATTTTTTTCAAATGTAAGAATTGGAATTTTTAATTAAGCTTAGTTAAAAAGTTTAACATTTCCACTTTAAAATATATTAAAATATTGAACTTGCATTGCTTTTGAAATATGCCTACCAAATGTGAAAAGCCCAGATTTAATAAGGAATTAATGTAGAAAAAAAAGTTAATAAAAGTTAATAAAAACATTGTAGGAACGTCCAGAAACCTGACAGATTAAACATTCTAAGAACCAAAAGTCGCAACATTCAGAACGTTCATGTAATGTTCTACTAACCTAAGGTTTCTATCTGTGATGGTGCACTATTCTACTGTGCGTCGACACCTGCGCAAATATGACATCCATGTACAAGTCACCTTTCCTGTGTCCTCACCACAAAATTCAGCGTCAGATGTGTTCAAAGGAAGATCTTAATAATGTTTCAACAAAACCTGTAGACCAATTAAGTTAAAACAAAACTTTCTGTCTGCAGTGAGCAAAAGGTGTATTTAGAAAAAAGGGTGACTGCTAAGCACATAGGGTGGATGGTCAGTGCTTTGGGTTTGTGTTGCGGCCGGTGGCACTTCTCCTTTTTTGTTATTTTGAAACAGTGAAAGATGGAAATTGGCTAAATTATTAAAGAAATGTGTCATCTCTAAAGAGAGAGACCGCCAGTGCGAGAGGGCGAAAGAAACAGAGATAGTAAGAGAGTGTGTAAGTGTAAGAGAGACAGATAGATAATATTAGAGAAGAATTTAGATATATAGGCACACAGTTAATAAAAAGGTAATTCTGCTTTAAGCATAACGAATTCTACATGTTTCAGAACATGTTCCCAGCAGTGATGCCTGTAAAAGCTGAATCTTCTCCTCTTCTTTTTTTCTGGTTAGCCTTTTGGACCTCCCTCATTGTGAGACATGGTATCGGTCCATCTAACCCACGCTTTGTGATGACCTGAACAATGTGCAAAGCAGTCAGTTTAGATGGAGAAAGGCAAGTAGAAAGCATCTCTGGAGCTCAGGACTACTATCCATGCCTAAAGTGCTGAGATGTCGCAAAGAGTTGCATCAGAACAAAGACGTTCCCGTTGTATGTAATCCTTTATAAAATCATGGCTTCCGAAATATAATTTCTTTAATCAGACTGGCTGAGCTTTATCATAAAACAGTCATATTTGCACACCTATGACTGCCTCACTACAATTTATATAATCATTTTGTATTCATGAGCCAAGATATTACAAAAAAAAAAAAAAATTTAATATTCATGGTATAATCGGACTGCCATGCTACCTGAAAGGACCTTGGAATGTGGTTTTGACAGCCATTAGCGGTTTAGCTGATTTGAAGTAAATGGCTAAATACTGTAGTAAATTTACCTCACAAGCCATTCAAACTCAGGAAATCAGGGCTAGGTGAATTACCAGATGCTCTTATTAATTATCATTCTTTGCATTGCTGTCACATCATTCTGTGAGCAGAACCTGTTACTACAGAATGCAAATTGAATGTAAATGTAATTAGCTACAGCACTAACAACCTAATTAATTGTGTAAGCATGTAATTATATTTAGTTATATATAGTGCAAAGGAAAACAAAGATCACTTTACACTTAACAGAGTTAAATGAAACCCTGAAGGGCCTAAGGGTTAGAAAAGTGGGCTTGGGACCAGAAGATTGATGGTTTGAGCTCCTGGGTCGGCAGGAAGTTAGGGTGGGTGTAAGTAGGAGTGAAGGAACAGAGCTCATGGCTGAGGTGCCACCTAAACCCTAATTGCTCCCTGGGTGCTAAGGGGGTTGCCTACTGCTCCGGGTGTGTTGCCCCGGAGTTAAATGAGTTAAATGTGGAGGCCATCTCTTGCTGTACTGCTGTGCAATAGCTGTGAAGGACGATGTAAAGCAGGGGTGGGGAACTGCACAGTTTCCTGCACAGTTTTGCATGTTTTCCTGCTCAAGGACACCTGAATCAATTCACCCCTTAATTGCAAGGTTGGATAGCTGTGTAAGAGAATGAAAATCAGAAGACTGGACTGTGCTGGACCCGGTCAGTTCCCCACCTCTGATCCACGACATGCAAGGTTGTACATGTCCATTTGTATTAGTAGAGGAATTTTGCCTATGCAGGTCTTGACCGTTAGGGTTCCCTGTAACATCTTTTAATGTTCAGAAAACACACTGTCATCATTCAACCCTTTAGCAAGTGAGTTGTGTCTGTCTGTGATGGTCTAAACAGAGTGAGTCATTTTGGCATGAGCAGAGGGGAGTTTGAGAATGTGACCGTTACTCAGCAAGTCAGCTGTAGGTCACCCGTACAAATATGTGGGCAACCAACAGGCAGTAACTGGGCAGACAAGATGAGATCATGAATTATTTATACGTATTATTTATAATCATAGCTGTTATTTGTTTTTTAAACTAGTGACACTTAATAATATATGTTCTCACTGAATCTGACTGATATAAAAAGTAGCTTATGTACCACGGAAAATACAACATAGTTATCACAGGCATATTTTTGTTTTAGCGAAAAACAAGGGAAACATCACTGGAGTGTATTTTGAGCATGAAGTTTAAATGAACACACTGAGCTTAAACCAGCAAGTGTGTGGTCAGTATAACTGGCAAATGTATGTTGAATCAATTAGGTGTCACTGTGTTTATGGGATGTACTGTGTGCTGGAGGAGGCAGCTAGTTGTTGCATCACATTCAAAGCTAAATGTTTCAGTCCCAACTGTGAGACAGTCCTAACCATGGACCAGCCATGGCAAGTCCCACCGGTGAGACCGTACTTGCTAAATGGTTAAAGCAACATTATTAGAGCCTGATGACTCTCAGAGTCACCCCTCAAGAAGCACAAACACACTTGCATTTCTGGACAAGCTAAGAAATACAGAACCTTCACTGAAAGTAAAAGAATAATGTAGACTGAAGTAGTATAGTAATAGGACAGGATTTTATATTAATATGACTCGGGTTACCACACACATTCGCTTTACTTTCTATTCTATGAGGTTCTATTGGTTTATGGACTGCTAAGATGTATGTAAAAAAGTAGTCATGAGGTTTTTATGACAGTGACAATGTGCAGCTCGGGTTGATTCCAGAACAACATCTGTGCTAGTTTATTCATGTAGATGTTTTAAGGTTGTGGCGACTGGGACACAAACAAAAGTAAGGCGGGTAAATACTCAATAATTCAGAAAGCTTCTTTTCCTTCCCTCTATCTCCCACTTTCTTTCTCTCTCTCTGATTGGAAGTGAAGTTTGCTGATGGAATTCCAGCTCACCACTGCAACACTTCAACATCTGTCTGAGCCGAGACTGAACAGATCTCTATCCATTCACATTAAATCAGCGTATACACACACACACACACACACACACACACACATACACACAAAGTCTCTTTCATATTCAGAAGTTGAGACATTACAATGAAAAGAGTGAACTTACTTAATGCATTTTTTGAGAATGTAGCAACAACGACAATTTTAAATGCCAGCAAGGTGTCTCCTTTTTAAATAATTTCTTGCCCATATTGAAAAAAAAACACAATACATTTTTTTTTGTAAATAACTGGAATCCATATTGTGGTCACAACTGTGCAGTGTGTTAAAGTTGAGAAATGATGAGCATTGTTGATCTTTTAAGTGAAAATAAGTGGACAAATACTCTGCACATTTTAATGCCCAATTAATTCTAAATTAATACAAAGAACCATCCATAACCATCTGGTTTGGTTCCTCCACCTCCCAAGAACGAGCTATACTCAAGCGCATCATCAGGACAGCTGAGAGGATCATTGGATACAGTCTGCCAACGCTTCAGGAGATCTACACCAGCAAGGAAGAGCGCTGGCAAAATTACAGCTGACCCCTCTCATCCTGGACATCACCTCTTCCAGACCCTCCCCTCTGGTAGAAGACTCAGAACCATCAAAAAAACAAGTTTTTTTTTTCCCCAGAGCTGTAGCGCTCCAAAACCACCTCACACCCTGATCTATAAACCCAATCTATAACTGAACTGAGCTTACATTTCACTGAACCAAACTGGATTGAATTGCAACACAGTACTGATACACAACATGTTGCTCATTTGCACTATGAATATTTGCACAGCTGTACAGATGCTTATGTTTGCTGTCACCAAGTAAAATTCCTTGTATGTGTATATTTCACCTCATACTGTACTCTTCAAATTGCAAAAATTACCATATTTAAATTTGTTTCCCATTGATGATGTGCTCTGCCCTTACATTTGGAAAATCAACAGTATGTATCCAGCTGTAAATAGCTTGTAGTTCCATATAGCATCATTATGCCAGAATTGGGGTGTGTCCTAATTCCATACTAGTTAGTAACACTAGCTAGTCTTTGATTATGTCATATCTAATATAAATAAAAATTAAAAAAAAAAAAAAAAGGTGAAGAGTGTCAAAGTTGAGTATACTCTAATATGCATATTTAGAACCCATAATTTTTTTGAGTGTGGTTATGATGGACACTGTTATCCCACAATGCAAAACAGAAGAGGAGGAGCAACTCAAGCCTGGAACAATGATTAGTAAAAGGACAACAATGTGAGTACAGTGGCAACGGCACTAGAGATACATGCAGTCACATATATTAGCATAGCAAGGCCTCATAACTTCCGGTTAGTAGGAAACTAGTTAGTATGCTAAGATTTAGTAAACCCGCACTATTACCCTTAGCATACAGCATATAATACTTTATAGTATTAGTGTAGTACACAATTGAGACACAGCATTGGTATTTTTTTGCTCCTTGGCTCCCCCAACAGTTGACAAAGTGTAACTGCTATTAATACAAAACACACAGTTCCCTCTTGTGGACAGCTATAAATGTGTATTTCTGGACAAGCTGAGGGATACAGAACTAGCATCTAAGGTGAACGGTTAATTTGGACTGATACAGTTTATAGAGTATTTTTACAAGATTTTACACAAATATGACACTAAACTTATGAAGTGTAGTAGCAGCATTTCGAGTCCGGAGTGACAATGACAGAGACTCCATACTCCCCCATAACTGTCAGTGGAGCATCACAACGATTTGGAAGCTGTCATTTTAAGGTAAATGCTACATAATGCCATGCTGGTGCAGAACTGGACCTGTTATTATGATTTATTTCAGTTAGTGCTCACTGGGTTTGCTGTAAATGGCAACTTTACAGCAGAAGGGGAAGCCTTCTTAACATTCAAAGGACGTCAGTGTTAAAATATCTCATTTCAAGTCATTTTGGAGCATTTCTATTGAAAATTTAATACAATGTAAAGAACGCCCAGATTCAAATTAGTTTAAAAAAACGAAACAGCAGCAAAATGGGCTCACCCACATATGAACACCCGCCCACACACCCACATTCCATTGTGGGAAATTATTGGTTGGCACATTAGTGATGGAATTGCCTGAGAGAAAATGGAAATGTGCTTCTGCATAGTGGTGTCTATAGGCAAAGATCAAGACCAACGTGCACACCCACTCTCTCTCTCACACACACAGGCTATTTAAAACTGGCAGTCATAGTTCATGATCTCTGACTCTTTGTCCTTTGCTAATGACTCGGGTTATTATTCCCAGGGCCGCTTCAGCATGAGTCTGTAAGAGCAGCTGCTAGTTCTGCATTGAAAGCAGGCCACTGTGACGTGCGATGCTGTAGGACAGACGCGCTCTCTAGACGCCTGGACAGAAGCCATTCTGGATGTGTCTCTGGGGCTGACCATGACAGGACATGAGAGTCTCTAGTCTCTCGTGTGTCAAACGGCGCCGCTGGGGACGTACGCATTGCGCTTGTTTGCTCTGGAGCTGGGTGTGTTTTCCACCTCTAGAAATTCTCTGCAAACCGAGAAGAAAACACATACATTATTCTTGCGCCCACCAGGCCGCCTCATTGTCTACCGCCATCATCGTCATCATCATCATATTGTGTCAATCCAGTGCAGTGCATAATCTATGTCTCTCTCTCTTGCTCTCTTTCGCCCTGTCTGTGGTGTTCCATCCTCATTTCCTCTCCTCACCCCTCAAAGAGACAATCACAGCCTTGGGGCGAGCATACACACACACATGAACAGTCACACACATGCACAAGCACACAGATATACGCATACACACACAGCCTGGGGACAAAGAGGTGGTTATTAATTTCAGTTTATGAATAATGAAACGCGGAGCGAAAGAATCTGACAGGGTTTTTAGGGCCATTCTGTAAGCACAGCGGGTGGGGTCACCGCTGGACTGAATACATTACAGAGCACAGCGGAGCATCAAGAATAAAAACCCTCTTCTAAGGGTACACACACACAGCCTGCTGACGCACACCCCCTGATACGTTATCAATTGCCATCAAGACGAGTGGGACACTTCAGGGTACCCCACACAGCTGGATCCGCAGCAGACAGAGGAATGTGCCTTTGTGTGCATGTGTGCGAGTCATAGCCTACCCGCAGGGCCGCTAATTTTCCTGGACTTTGGCCATCTTCAATTATTTTTTTTACAGTGCTCGTTCAAAATGCTGGAAATCCAGCCAAAACGGGAAGAAGCTTTTTTTTTTTGGACAGTGTTCTACAGAAAAGAAAAGTCTACAAAACTGAACAAATAGTTCATCAGAGACAACCACTTCCCACAGAATAATCCTAATCATAATACTTTTAAAAGCGGCATTAAGGCTGGAGCGAGCCAATGTGTGGTTGGACTGGGTGCACTGTTTTGGCAATCTTTCAATAGCTTAGACGAAGAAACTCTGCTGCCACCGACTTCATCGTGGACTCATGTTGCCTTCAGAAGCAGTAATATGCAGACCCGAGGCTGCATAGAAATGGCAACCACAAAATTATTACATGATAGATCTTCATGTCTGACAACTTAATATTTGGCTAGACAGAACACATATTAGTGGAAGCAAGCCCAACTTACAGCACTGACAATGAAAGATGGGCTGACATTGATTACAAGGCATCCAGGACTGAAATGAAACCTTCCATCAGCTAAAGATGCCGGCTACTGATACTGATACTAAAGATACTGGCTACTAAAGATATGAAAATTCTACACAGGTCTGAAGCTTCTCTAATTCTACTGTCTGTCCTACAAGTGTGCTATTGCAAACTCATTGCTGCTGTTTATCTACAAAGGCTTCTTTGAGTGATGCCTTAGAAGAACCATTTTTGGTAAAGGAGCTGTGAGTGTGAAACGGCTTTAAAATAGTTCAAAAAGAAAAGCTTTA